>NW_028258317.1:62946666-63634583 GCF_053883595.1 Heterocephalus glaber | reverse complement strand
TGGTGATCCAGTGTCCTCTGCATCTTTGTAGTGTGGAACCAGGTGGCTGTATAGAGGAGCAGGGAGGGGGATGGAGGTGTCCAGTCTCAATGTGATTTTTTGATTCACATATCATCCTTTGCCTTTCTGGTATTTTTATAACATTTTTTACTTCTCTATATAAACATCTCCTGAAAGCCACTGTTTTCATTCCTGATTTTCACTATGGCACTTGCATTTTAAACTTGGAAAATTCTACCTAGTGAGATATACACTTACAATTTAGAGTTACTAAATGTATTGTTTAGACATTGCTGACATTATTTCTGAATTTGATCCAAATGTACTCCACAACCTAAACTGGATGCAGTTTTGTTTTTTCCATTTTTCCTCTAAGTTCTACATCTGCTATAGGTTGAGCAGATGTGTATGTAAGGTTATCTATGAGCTTTAGAAAGCCAAAGATCTTCTTCATGAAGTTGAAATTCTTTGAGATTGCTTGTGAGTCACCACATATGTTTTCAGGCAGCTGTTTTTGTGGCCCAGTTCGAAGCACTTACTTCAGACTGGTGTGTTCTACCATACAGAGAAGTGGTTTCCAGCCAAAACATTTAATTAACAGTGAATCAAGATGACCTGTCTTCTCTTGTGCTACATGTAAGTGCTGAACACAGTGACAAAGCGAGGACAAGCACACTTGCATAGTAGACCAAATCCCTGTGCCTTCCCATCTTGTCATGATAACATCCATGCTTATTTTTACCATCCTCTCTCACTCTACTTCACTGGACTCCATATGGACGCAAGAAATAGATAGACTGAAAATGCATATCTTTGGGAGCAAATAACACAATCTGGTTGGCAAACTCGACTCTTCTAGGCTAACCTAAGGCAGTTCACCAGAAGCCAGACAACAAGAACATATGGACGTCATAATCTTGCTTTCATAAGTGCAGGTGTTGGGGAGGGGCTTTAGCTCAGTGGTTCCGGCGCCCACCGCTCAAGCACAAGGTCCTGAGTTCGATCCCCGGTACAAAAAAAAAAAAAGTACATGTTTCATAGCTATTTTTCTTCCTGCTTTTTTGAAAATTGCATTCACAAGCATCGAAAGTTCCATTTAGTTATAAAGTAATATAATAAGAATAGAAAGAGAAACATAGCCACAATCTATGATAAAATAGCCCATTTCTTGACATTGTTCTGCTGCTTGAGACAAAATCAGAAACATAATTTTTAAAAACACCACAGAAGCTATGGAGAAGCAAAAAGAACAAAACATTCATTATTATAAGAAGATTTCTAAGTAATATAACAGAAGAAAACTCCAAGTAATGTAACAAAGACTATCACTACAGGTTGCATCTAATAAAAATTCTCACCAAAAAGGAAGAGACCAATAATAACACCTGATACCTAAGGTAGAACATGTTTCAGTAATGAATCCTGTGATATTTCCATGAATAAAAAGAGGAATAAAGAACAAATGTTGCCACACTAATAAAGAAAAAAATAGTTCAAAAGAAGAATATCTCCTTAAATTGGCAGCGTAACCAATTTTCAAATGTAACAGCAACAGAATTATCCATCAGACCTACACTGGCTGACACATTTCACATTTTGTTAACCTCTTTTGTTTTCTATTCCAAATTTTGAAAAATCTGGACATAGTTGTAATCAAGGAAAATTTATTGAACCTTAAGTAATTATTCTATGTCATGGGAAAATTTGCCTACATTTGTCATCATCTAGGGAGGATGACAAGTATACAGTATTTGAGACAAGGTATCAGAAGATTCTATACCACTTCCCTCTGTTTAATATTTAAAAGTGATAGAAACTTGATTTCCTTGATGCTATCATAATCTAATTAAAGCTATTAAAGCAGTCAATTGCTTTTGATTATAGAAGTCCAAATAATCAGTTTGCTTGCCTTTCTTCTGTATTTTCACTAAAATGATCTGTACTTCAGCATTGTACGGGAATACTGGGAGAAAATGATGAGGATGTTTCCTAAGTTTTTGGTATTTGCAAGCAAACAATCTTGAAGAATAGATTTCATAAAAACCATTGTGGTTAAACAAATATTAATTACAGGAAAATACACTCTTGGACTTTGTACAAGCCACATTTTGAAAGCAATGCTCAGAAATGTCTTGTCTGCTTCAATCAGCCCGTTCAGTGAGTGGGACTGGTGTTCCTCCCAGTGGGAGCTGCCGTCTTAATGACACTTCACAGCAGGGACTCAGCTGGATGATGTAAACTAGGAGGGAAAAGAATGTCTTTACTTTCAGAAAGCAGCCCAAATCAGAAAGACTCTACGCTGAAATGAAAGAATCCCATGATTTATCTTCAAAGCAAGCACTTTTTTAACTGAACAAGTTCTAACCAGATGTTAATTGAGCATAAAATTACAAAACTTGGCTAGCACCATGGCAGATTGTAAATCCACTGGGTAGAGGATAGGTTCACCTCTGTGTCCTACATTGCACCTAGCTTGATTTGCATGGGCTAGAAATACAGCACAGATGCAACTGGGAAATAGTTGGAGTTCAAAAAACCCTTCTGAAAAGAAAATGCCATGTATGGTCATATTTTCTCACTAATATTTTATTACTAATAATTGTCACAGTATTCTACCACTTATAAAATAGTTTTAAGATATATTAATGCATCTAATGTTTACTCTAATCCCACAGCATGGGCACTTTTTTCTCTACATCATGGGAAAATAATATGAGACTCGGCAAAATTTTCCCAAAGAATTGTGCCATAAAGTATAAAAGTAAGCCAGATTTTTTTCTTGGAAAATCTGAATTTATCCAGAATGCTCCAACCTACTTCTACTTTGATCAACAAATTCATATATACTCAATTTTAATTGGATTGACAGTAATGCCAATTAATATGTATTATAGTTATTAGATCCCTAGAGCAGTAGTAGATTCTTTTAAAAAATATGGAAAGTCTAGGTCATTTCCTATCTATATGCACTCATAGGTTCATTACAAGGAAAAAGATCCTTTTAATACCTTAAATAAGCCATGTTTATCTTATTTGCTTCTAAATTCTTAACACATGGGTTGAATGAGAATCACCCTCTGCCTCCATTTCACTATCATCTTGTCTCTTTCTCCATCCTCCTTATTCTGTGGATTACATCACGATTCTATTGCAACAGCTCCCTCATAATCATCAGTGACCTTCAAATTGCCAAGGTCAAACATGTCTTAGTCCTTATCTCTCCTGGACTCCCTGCATCTTTTAACATTCATGTTGAATCTTTTCTCTTTGGTTAATATTTTCTTTGGTATATGCTTTGGAAAATCTGTGTGTTCTGTGATTCTGCTCTCTACTTCACACTTTTGCATTTTTTATACCCACAATTGTTAACTCTACGGTTGGTGATGAAAGTACTTTTTAACCTTATAATCAACCACCAGCTCAGTACCAAACTTGTACTCTATACTAGATTGCCCCTGACTTGCTAATTTTGACACTGGGTTTGCCATCATCTTAACTATCTATAGTAAAAGATAATTGTTTTAACTTTTCTGGTTCTTAAGAGCTACCTGTTCTTTCCTTATAATCACTCTATTTTCTTACATTATATACCAGGCACATCTCTTTCAACTTACCATGCCCATAACACAAGTCAGTGGTACACTCTTCTTTTAAAAGGTTTTAGTATACTCCTCTCCAAATCTCACTTCTGCTATCTAGAACTGAAGTCCAGCCTGCTAACATTTTTATCCACATTTCTTACTATTTCCTTTCACTCAAGACAGCTTGATATAAATAAAAAACTAATTATTTTAGGTTATGTGCCTCTTGCATTTGGGGCTAAATTGATAGGTGTCTCAATTTCAAAAGTCTTACACCCATAAGAAAGTGTTAACCTTCTTTTCTCATATTTTTTCTTTCCCTTCTTTCCTTTTCCCCTTTGAACCTTTGCTTTCTATTTCACATTATCTATTATACATTTTGGTCCTCATTTACACTTTCATTTTCTCATACCAAAGAGACAATTCAGTATTTACACATGTGTGTCCTATTGATTTCACTTAAAAGTATGGCTTCGATATGCATCCATTTAGCTATAAATGTCTCAAGTTTATCATTCTTTATGGCTGAGTAATACTCCATTTTATTAAAAAAAAAAAAAACCCACATCTTTACCCAGTCACCAGTTGACGGGCATAAGAGAAAAGAAGGAAAAAACCGGAAACAAAGCTTTTGTAAATAGGGAAATGTGGAGGCATGGAAAGGAGGGAAGGGGAATGGGAAAAAACAAGAACTAAGATAATGTGATCATAACGTATAACTAAAATGTACCAATAAAATTAATGAAAAAGAAAAAGAAAAGAGAACGTGTTAATCAATTATCTGAGTAAACTAAAAGAAGTGCTCATTTTTTCATGGGTTTTACATGATTTGTGAGTCAGAAATATTTCCCTTCCCAATAAAGTCCTTAAATATTTATAGATCCTATTTAAGAGAGCATGGATTTGCTACCTTTTTGAGATTGTCTGTCTACTGAAATATATATTTGTATACCTATGTATTGGATTATCTCTGTCTAGGTTTATCATTCTATTAATCTGTCATTCTTTTTGTATCTTTTCTTTCATGAAAAATTGTCTTAGTCACTTTCTCAACTTTGGCTTCAACTTTCAATACCCTTTCTTTCTGACCAAACTACAAAATTTTTCAAATCCTTCAGCTGTGCTTTTTGTCTCAATTCCCACTGTAGATTTGGCTAAATACTGTAGGCAGTATCCGTGCCCCAGCCTGAAGACTGGGTTGCCTTGAAATTTCCTTCACAAAACCAGTTAATTTATCATGTTTAAATGTAGCCTCACACAAACTCTTAAGACATTGCAAAATGACGACAAGTTCTTTGTCAGAATGTACAGCCTATGCTCCAATTCTCTACAGAGTTCTCCTTGTTATCGAAAAGTTCATGAGCCTGGTAATTACTGTCTTCATTCTTGCCAAGGTTCTGGTCTTCTGTCCTCTGACCAGAATCAACCATCAATCTCTGCTTACAGCAGTCTAGGACTTCCCTTGCCCACAACAAGCGTTTCCAAACTCCTCCAACAAACTAGTCTCACAAGCTTCTGAACCACGTGATCAAGTAGACTCACAACAACAACTCCACAGCTGTGGTACCAATTTTCTGTATTAGCCACTTTCTCATCACTGGGACAAAATACCTGAAACATGCAACTTAAGGAGGATAACTTGATTTTACTCAATTTCAATGGTTTCAGCCCATGGTTGGCTAGCTCCCAGGCAAAAATAGCATGATGGAAGGGTATGGCTGAGGGAAGCTGCTCTACTCATGGTGGTCATGAAGCAGAGAGAGCAAGAGGATCCAGAGAGAGAAAGAGTAACTGAGGAAAGGAATACACCCCTTCAGATCATGCCCCAGTGACACATCTCTTCCATCCAGGCCTCATCTGCTGATAGCGCATTCATCTCTGAACTCATCAGAGGATTTATCCAGTGATGAATATACAGTCCCCATAATACAGTCATCTTCTGAAAGCTGTGCCTCTGAATGCATGAGACTTTGGGAGGACATTTTAAGTCTAAACTATAACAAATATTGACTCTAAAATGTTATAGCTTTTTTCAATGAGGAGGATTTCTATTCACCTATATTTGCACACACTACCAGCACCTTGCATACAATCATTTCCTAATTTCATGTGTACATAATTGACTGAAAGATGATCAAATTGTGTCCAGATCAGGAGAAAATTTATAAAGAACACCAAAATCCAGAATAATTCAAAAATTAAAAATCAATAGAGTATTTAATTAATTTATGGATGAGAAGAGAACAGCTAGAAATAGAAGCCATGGGAGGGATCTTACAATCAAATAGGAACCACAGGTAGGTACAAGAACTGTAAACAAAAAATGAAGTTGGCAAGATTTTGAAGTCAACTAAAGTGTCATTCCTCTGGGCCAGTAACATCTAATTCAAACTTTTCCTCTGTGACTCCTTTTCCTGCCTTATACTCTTTTATCTTGATAGTGTCAAGATTCTCTTCCTGACACCTGTTTTCATATTTTTTCCATTAGCAGGAATGGAGCTCCTGACATGTGCATGCTCCAATGTGAACCAGTGATGTGATGGATGCACATGAGGAACCGTGAATTCAATCAGAAGCTGAAGATGATAGGACTCAATTAATGCACATGATAGGCCCGTTTAAATGAATTCACTCACTAGTTTATTTTTACACAAGCTGGGTGAGAACCTGCTATATAGCAGGCATTGAGCTAGACACTTTAGACAGTAAAAAACAAGTTAAGCATGGACCCTTTCTCGTGGGACATGCAGGGTATTGGAGGACACTGACAGTAAACAGATGCAAACAAAAATATATTGCCATAAGTGTTGGTAGGTACAGGGAAGGATGCCAGCTAGAATGCTGAAACATCAGAAAGGTGGGATAGATAAGCTATTGATTGAATAGGGAAGACCCCTTTGAGAAGCTGATATCTGAGTTGAAATAAAGTCTGAAAACTACTTGGTACAGAGGGAAGCCTATTCCTGTCAGAGGAAACAGCATTACAAAGATGGAGAAATTGATGTATTCAAGGTATTTTTACAAGCAACAGATTTGCATAATGGTGAGTCAGAGGTGTAGTAGTTGGAGGTAAGGTTGGACAGAAGGGAGCATGCAGGTATCTATAGTAATGAGATTGACAATTTCAGAAACAATTAGAATGTGCAATAAAAGCCAAAATATAATTTATAATTATATACAAAAATTCTGTGAAGCTGACCTTTTAGGAAATTAGCTTGCAACAATTGTAGGAGTTCACGTAGTCTTTGGTGGAATCCATTACATGATCTTATAAACTCAGACCATATAATAATGGATGGAAATGCTGTATTTTTATTTCAATAATGGCATGAACTCTTCAAAACAAAACTCATGCAGTCCTCATCCACTCCAAAACTTTAAAATTAGCTTAATTTCTCAGTCACTTTTTGACTCCTAATTTCTCTCTCCGAGAATGACATTCATTTGGCATCTTTGCTTCTGAAACAAATACAGAATTCAAGGTCACAGAGATGTCATTGTTAACAACATTTTCTATCTCAGATGAAAATTCTGAATATCTGTTGAGTTAATTACTTCAGAAAGAGAGACAGACAACTGAGATGCTCCAATAAAACTTAGTGGCTGTATATTGCTTTTTTGTAGATTATAATCAGCTTCTCATTTTGGAAATCCTTTTTCCCTCAGGTCATTGAGAAATGCATTTCATCTCTGTGACAATGGGAATCCCAATAAAGCACAAAGGCCAAACAGGGAGATTGAAACCTGATTAATTTGCAAGCCACGCCATCCTCTTTAAGGACATCCTGCTGGTCATTGGCATTCCCATAGTCCACCTCGAAAGAAGTGAGTGGTTTACATCTGCATTACTCTCTAATGGGTTGCTGAATAATTGTGAAACCTTGTCTTTTAACCTAAATTCTCTTCTTCCAATGGATTATTTTTCATTCTGAATTATGAGTAAGGGTAAAGTGTATTTAAATACAATAAATGTTCCGGAAAAATTCTAATCAGAATTCCAGAAAGCTATCCTTGCTACCTTCTTCAGAAAAAGAGGAAATTAAAAAATTTCACATAAATTAAGTTGAGATCTCAAATCAAAGTATTATGCAAAAATGAAGTATTAAAATTCTCACTTAGAATCTTTTCTTAGTGTCAATATTTTCCCAAGAAAGAAATAGTTTACAGTGCATTAGTTTGGACAAATAGCATCTGTTCTAGACTATATCCTTGCAGTATTTCTGTTTATTATGATAAGATTTAGCAGGGTTTATTTACCACATATACTATTTTCTTCATTCTACACTGAGTTTATGCACACACACACACACACACACACACACACACACGGGTCCCATTTCAATCTTACACTTAAGTGCAAGCATGTTCTCTGAATGTATCCATCAAACATCATGGTAAAATGATACTAAGTATAAACAAATAAGCATTTTTTCATCTACTTGACTACAAAATATTTGGCTTTATCACAGAATGAAAAGCCACCAGGATGAGGAGAAAGCATAGTGCCACTCCCTAGGTCAAGCCCAGGGATCTACTCTCCAGACCTTAAAGAGAAATAATCTTCTGGCCAGTGCCTGGGTCATGAGGACCAAGTTGCACTATTTTGGCACTAAGAGATATAAAGTCCTGGGACACACAGGTTTGGGAAGAAAAGAATGCCATCCCTCAGCCTGTCACAGGTCAGTGAGGCCGGCAGTAAGCCTCTCTGGTGCTTCGCTGTGTATTCTCCACTCATTCCCCTTGGCTCTTCCCAAATGTCCTCTGCAGACACAGACTCAAGGCTCCCTACAAGAAGATGCAAATTGCTGACTGCATGTCCTTTCCCAGTGCCTTTACCTTTCTCTTGAAGCATATTTCCTTGCTCTTGTTGATAATTCAGAGCTACCTCCAGATTTTCAGAGTCCTCAGGGAACTGCACTCCAGTTACCCACTCAGCAACTTGTTTTATCAAATCCATCCAGTAATGACACAATTTCCCTCCTTGGTCTGGCCCACCTCTCCACTGTCTCATTGTGATTTCTGAGTTCAGAATCCATATTCTTTACATGGATCTTTTAGAGGAATGCCAAATAAAATTTACTTCAAAGCAACTTCTTGAAGGCATAATAAGTCAGTCCTTCATACGTGGGTAGGGTGTCCTGGCCATGAGAGTGGTAGGCATAGGCACCTATGAGTGGTGTATTGCTCAAAAAATTGAACAAACAACTCAAGAGAATGCGTGAAAATTGTTTTAGTTAGTTTCAGGAATACCAGGTAGGAAACTAAAAATAAACAAGACCTATACTTGCTATGCATTCAGAACATCCCTCAGTGAAAATAATTTATTACTATCAGATAAAAGAATCATGAGAACAGGGAGTTTTGTTTAGTGTTACATATTCAAGCACACAGAAAGTTTACAGTGAAGCTATATTGAATTAGTAAGTATAACTCCCTTAGGAACTAAAGGTAGATGAAGGGTAGGAAAACTGCGATACTGTATACATATATTTGCAAATTTACATATGCAAAAACTACACATTATCTCCACATGTACACAGACATGGGCATTGTGGCAAGGTGCAACTGAAACTTCATGTTTAAGTGGTATTAATTTGCAATAAATTCAAGGACTTTGACCTCTCTGCACTTTTGAGGCTGATTTAATGGAGAATTTAGACCTATGTATCTACCATAAGAGAGGACCTAATAGAGGTCAGGCACATTACTATATATTTCTCTTATTTGCAAGCTTTTTGTTAATGGAATTTAGATTTTATGTCAGGTATAGTGTGCCAAAGGTCCATCGTACTTGACTTTTAAATAAGCTTTCACTTTTTTCTAGTTCATTCAGCTTTTACTTTTATAGCTTTGCATTTATTATCTGTCAAGAATGTTTGGTATTGTAAGGAGTAAGGCAGTGATCCACATTTCCCCTTATAATACATCTCTAGCTAGTTTCAGCAATGCTTTTTGAATAGTTTATCTTATACTACTGATTTCAACAGCTACTTTTATTTTATTCATTGTAATAAACTCTCATTCATACTTAAATCTAAACCTGGGTTCTCTATCTTGTTCCATTGAGTTTTACAATTTGCTTTAAAATCATTTGTATTGCATTTTAGGTTCTGTAATTCACCAAATCATTATCATCTTGTTTTAATTTCTTCAAATTAATTTTCAAGGTTTTATGAGAATAAAGACAAAATGTTCTAGATTACAAATGACTGAAAAGGAAGTCAGAATCCTAATTTTTTGTCATTTGCTGTGAAACATTAAGGTGATCATAACAGCAGCTCACAGAGCTCACTGCCACTTTGCAAATACACAGAAAATAATTCCATCAACCCATAAGGTCCCTGGGAGTTTTAAGGCATTCCATTCAACTATTTAACCTAATTTAATATGTTCCTTTGTACCCTACAACTCTGATCATTAATGCCTTGTGACCAAAAATTTTGCAGTTATGAGACCCTTTTCTCCTTTGCCTAAGAATCTTCATTGTGAATTACCTGTGAAGAATGAAAGCAGTTATTTCAGGATGTCAAATAAGTTTTCTTTTTCCTCTTAAATAGCTGTAATAAAACGAAGGAAGAAAAATATTTTTCTGCTCTTTTGGCAACTATACAAAAGGATATTCATAATAATCATTTTCTTAAAAGCATTTGTATAGTAATTCTGTTATAATTTATAATATGAAATATTTCTGGAGTTAAATATATTTTGAATGTATATGAACTCTGCTGTTGTTGACAAGGAATGTGTTAGTAAGAAGCTATGTATTCATTTATTTATGGTAGGTGATGTCGATGAGTTTACCTAGATAGCTTGTGTTTCAACCCTATGATTACACATATAATGATAACACAAATGTACACACATACATAATTTGGCTTACCGTTTTTTCTATCTCTTCTTATTGAGCAAGACCTAAAGTTTTGAATGATTTTGAAACCTATTCCTATTGCTCTCAGAACTCCAAAATTAGCTCACAAGTTACTTCTACTCCCTCATTCTCCTTGCCCCTTCCTTCTTAGGGTCATCCTACACATCCACCTCAAAATCCCAGATCTAAATAAAGATAGGAAAGCTTCCATAGGTTTTAAGACATTATGGCATAAAAATGTAAAGATATAAGCAAGAATGTATGCTTTTAAGATTTATCATTTCTAATAAATATTGGAGCTCAAGTCATTTTTTCCTCCTTGCTCTTATACCTTTAACCACTGCCTACTGTTACGTTGAATGAATAGTGGAATCTAATTCCAGCTGCTCCTGACAGCTGTTTTGTATACCACTGGGTCAGGGGCATATGGGTGAACAAACAAAGAAATGTATAACGCAGTCTGATCATAAGAAGCCAGCTCAGAAAAATGGCCAGTCGCTTCAATTTAGAAAATAGTGTGAGTGTTAGGATTTGGAGACCTTATAACCTCTACTATCCTTATTGCCATCAGTTCCGTTTTGTTCGTCATACACTATCTTCCAAAAAGAGTCATATTTCCTGTGAGTTAGAAAGATCACTCCATCGTCACGCTTGTTCAGTCCTCCCTAGAGCAAGAAGTGGTATAATATGTGTGCCCAAACTTTAATATACCCTTTTAGTTTTTTCCTTTATGATTTCAACCTTGACCTCTGACTCCAGAGTTCACTGTTTTAACCATCAGTGCTGCTCTAGATCTTAAACCATAAGCTACACATCCAATATTTATATAGAATGACCTTGGTAGGATACAGATGCCACCATATTAGCAATTATTTTTGTTTGACATGGTATAACTGCAACCAGCATCAAATCAGAACCCACAAACCGATAAATTGTTTTTGTTATTTGGCTGTTAGCAGACTGCTAAGAATGCTGAGGCACATCTCCAGCAAAATCAACCAGAAGCTAAAGTTGCATTTAAAGCAAGTTCTCTCAGTTCGGGAGAAAAAAAACACCAGATATATTAATGCCCTTCTTGGAAGATGAGTTCATCCTATCTAATATGCATTAGAAATAATCTACTCATTTGATGAAAGGTTTGCGAGGCATGAATAAAGGGCCAGGCTGCTTGTCTACAGCAGCAATTAACAGAATCACACAAAGCCCATTCCAGTGGCCTATTTTCTCAAGCAAGCCATCAGTGTAATTATGCACATTAGAGGAATTTTCTGAGCTTGAGGAGAGGTACAAGAGTCAAAGGGAGCTGAAGTTCACTTGGAGGAATTTAACTAACTGTTTGGCTTCAATAATTCCTCATCAAATAATCTCTAAGGTATCAAAAGAAATCATTTCCTCTGCTCTTGATAAGAATTATCCTCTGTTGCTG
The DNA here is from genome assembly GCF_053883595.1 of Heterocephalus glaber. NCBI lineage: Eukaryota > Metazoa > Chordata > Mammalia > Rodentia > Bathyergidae > Heterocephalus > Heterocephalus glaber. The sequence continues at coordinate 63,622,708 of NW_028258317.1, read as the reverse complement.
CACTGGTATCAACAGAAAAATGACATCACTAAGTCACTTCTGCATTTTGAGGTACCCTCAGGGAGCAGAATACACAAATCATATTCTTCCCATGATATCATATTTGTACTATCAAGTGAGTAAAAAACTCAGCAAGAAGAAAACACTTATATTCTTAAATAATAAAACAATATAAATCCCATTCACAGGATGAAAACATATAATTGGATTAATTTTCCATGTTTGCCTTTAAAAGTCTAGAATCATTCATTTGTATCAAAAGAGGAAAAAAGAAATAAGAAATTCAAACAAAAATTTAAATATTAAGGTAAACAAATGCAACAAAAGGGAGAAACTTTTCAGCTTTTCCTTGAGGTCTGATGTGAAATCAGGACTTGCAAAGAGTGATGGCCAGTGCACATCCATGTGGGACATAGCAGAAGCCCCAGAAGACAGTCACCTGTCATGATTACGTGTGGGGCTTTCTTCAGAGAAGTACATGTAGGCCAAGTTTTGCCTATGATAATCCCAGGGGGATTACATTCCTGATAAGGGATTTGCTCTAAGCATGAGCACAGGCATATGCCAAACATTGAAGCATTCTGCACATAATTTCCTAAGGAAAATACACACCAAAAATGCAAGCACAATAAACTAACAGGCACACAAGGTGACATTTCAAAGCAACTCCCTCTTTTTTCAGCTTTATAGCTGCTCTAACACATTATATATAGCTATACATGGTAAAGTCCTCATTTCACAAAATTAATGAATATTTATTCATTTATATGTAAACAACCACACACATACACAGGTATCACATGGCCTAAAATATGCTATTTATATAAAAATATGCCAACCATGATATTTATCTGTCTCTCCATCTATTCATCTGATTTCCCATGGGAGTCCTTTAAAAAAAGAAAAGATGAGGAATTTGAGAAGGTAGAGCTGAGATTTATGTATGTTCATATAGAATAGTGTGCATGCACATATGTGTGTGTGCCCCTTTTCTGTTGATATCATAACCCTCCTTTAACATAATTATAGTGGCTCAGCATCAGTGAACACCGAAACTGCCCTTATTAAACTAGTAAAAGAGACCAATCTTTTCTTAGATTAGATGGTTAGGGTTAGATGGGCTTTTTTCCTAGGTATTTTAGATTGGCAATAGAAAAGCCTAACAGGGAAAAAGATTTTTCATTGTTCCCATTATATGTATAATAGAATGAAATATACTTGTGGCCAATTTCAGCAGAGTTCAATTGGTATTTGTGTAAGAGACAATAGCATGAAACTGTCTGCTAACAATGCACTAAGTGAGGTCCCTGCCCAACAGTGCAAAGTCCTTGAGGCTCATTGAAAGCTTGGCTCCCAGAGTAGTGGTACCTCTGTTGTTATGGAGCAAGTTCACCCTCCTCTCCACCACGCCCTCATCCCAGGGGCATTTCAAGCATCAGTGGGTTTCAAACTATGAGAATTAACCGAAAGATTGAGAGAATTTTTCAATCTTTTTGTCCCTTCATAGTAGCCAGATTTTCCCTCTTTAATATGAAGTGAGGATGTTTATAAATGGTTATAAGAGCAGGTAAAATAATCATAGATATTTACATATTGCTGAAGTTTTGTTGGTTTATATACCTAAGTGATTCCAGAGCATAATATAAGCTTCTGTACTCAGTAAACAGTGTATTTTGAGATATAAATTAGTCTCATCTTTGAATATTAATAGCATTTTATGATTAAAAATAGTAAAATTCAGTATCAGTTATCAATTGTGTAGTTCTGATAGTTATCATTTTTTTCAAAATACCCTTCCTGATGCTGTCTTGCGTATCCAACAATAAGAAAGGATTACTATGAAGTTCACAAAGAAATTAAATGGTGAAGAAACGTGAGACTGATTTTTGCATGCCAGGTGAGTGAACAGAATTTAGATCAGCAGGTAGATTTCCAAAGTTCATCTATATGGCTGAAAGTTCAAATATTTTTTTTTGTTTTAACTATTCCTCCAATGAGCTTTTTCCCATGCTGCATGAACATTTTGTGCTTAGTTGGCCATTAGCAACTTTCCACTACACACCCACCCACATACACATCCATACACACAAAAGCAAGGGGAACACTTGTGATTCCTTGAGCTTTCCTGACACCCAACCACCTAGAGGTCAGTTAATTACGGCTGTCAATATTGGAATGAAAGTTGCAGTTGAAGTTCATCCAAATACCCAGTTTTGCTGCATATCTTTCAGTCTTGTGATGTTTTTCAGGTCTATCAGAATAAGAGGAAATGTACTATGCATAAATGTATATTTGAGAAAGCTCTGTTTTATTCAATTTATATTTTCAGTGAGTTTGAGTAAAGCCATGTATTTTGAAAAAACCAAAGAATCAAGCAATGATTAAGTGTTATCTGAATCTCACAAGGTCCCTTGAGAGATATACTACCTTCATCTGAAGGAACAAGTAATGGTGAAACTGACTAACAAAGAATCATTTGTTCAAAGAGTATTAGAGTAGAAAAGCAAGGGAATATCTTGGCCAAATCTCTTCTATTATGCTATGGAAAAGAGTGCCCAACAGTGATCAGAGGTGTATAATCGGTGTGCAACTTGAAATATTTGGGAAAATAGGAGATAATATTATGTTGTGGGGTATAAATCCCACAACATAACATGGCTCTGACAGGACTGACTGGTGCAGTATCAAGTAACTGAAAAGACTTCATGGCAAGTGATAAACTTACAGTAGTGGAGCATTCACAACAGCAAAATTTAGGTCAGGCAAATGAATGATTAAGGGTTCTGGGTTGGAGAAGAGCAATGTGAGCCCAGGCAAAGCAGTAGAAGGACAGTGGCTATGCCAGAAATGGGAGTGTGGCATGGCTCGAGCTATTCAGGGGGCTCAGTTGTAGTAAACTAGCACAGGAACTTATTCTTAGGCACCTCAAAAATAGAAATAACTGTATTGGAAGCAATAAGCTGCAAGCATTGTCAACCACTCTCTTAAGGAAAAGTAACTGTCAAGTCTTTACACATTTATTTGCCATTGTCTAGATAAATTAATGGTAAGGAAGTGCTGGGAAACAGGAACACAAGGGACAGAAATTATTTCAGAGGAAAAGAACAACCACTGACAGTGAGACAACGCTCAGCTAAGGTTTTAAGTTCACCAGCTGGTCATGCTCAATTTATCAAGGAGGTATTGCTATTGGGAAGTCGTGTGATACTAGAGACTCAAAACATAAAACTTTGTTCCTGAGTGTCCAGAATATTTTTTTTGTATTTAAGCAATGATGCAAATACATGTAAAAATGAGCCTCAATAAAGAGCAATGACCCAAAAAGCTCCCATCTAATCAGACTTAACTCTCTACATTTAACAATATGAAAGCTAAAGGTCAGACATAATTTTGCAGGAGGCATTAAGAGGAAAGAATCATCCTTGTGCTTAAACTTTATTTTTTCAATTAGTAGTTTTCTTGGCTAGAAAGTATACCTTTGATCAGCGGTCTTGAGTGATCATTTGTAAAATAAAACTGACCTTAGTGTTTATCAGTAAATGTATTTGGACAAACTTTCATTTTTCTCCAGGAAATTATTACTCTCAGTCTGCCACCTCTGATCAAAGCTTAAGATTTTTTTTTTTTTTTTTTGTACCAGGGATCGAACTCAGATCCTTGAGCTTGCGAGGCAGGCGGTGGAACCACTGATCTAAATATCTGGCCCTCTTAAGATGTTTTTAACTGAACACAAAAACGTAAATGATACTTTTGCTAATTGTTCCTCCATTATGTAGCTATAAACTGTTTGATGTATATAATAATACAAAGCTTTGACTCATCTGGAATTCAGTCAAATCTGTTTTTTTATAATAACCTGATTTTCCTAGACATGTTTTTATTCATTATGATAAGCAACTAAAAATGTTTAACTTCTGACCCTTACAAGCTTCAAACTGCATATACCAAAAGGTGAAAAATAGATAATTTCATTGTGGAAAGGTAATTGCCTTTGTTTACCTGTATTTTCCATTGTTTAAATAGTGACTATGCATTTTGGGGTGATAAAAGGAAGAACATGCAAATCCTACTATTGCTTTAAAATAAAAGCATTAAACAAACATGTCTGTGACGGTTTGTATCTAGATGCCCCCCAAAGTCTTACATACCCATACATGGAGCTTGAAGTGATTAGATCATGGGGGCAAAATATACATCAGTAGATTAATTAGTCCATTGACGAGATTACAGCTAAATGTGGTGCGGGGAGGTGAAGCCTGGTGGGAGAAGCTGGGTCACTGGGGGTGTGCTGTGGCTTGATCTCCCTCCTTCTCCATTATCGCTCTCCTTCCTGCCACCATGCTATGAGCAATTCTCTCCTGTCACACCCCTCTGCCACGCCACCCCCTCTTAGAACCAGCTGACTGTGGATTGAAACCTTTACAAACTACGAGCCAGAATAAACTGTTCCTCCTTTATCTTGTGGGTTAGGATATTGTCTGTCAGACAAAGGTAGGCCCTCCAGGAAGTCAGTCCAGAGGGTGAGAACACATCACAACTGTGGCTGGAGGTCCATCTGTTGAAGGCCAGGCCTCATGATAAAGATGGAGTGACAAGGCCTACATGTCTCCCTTCAATAAATTGATGATTATGCTATAATTAGTATCACCTGATCCAATAAAGTCTAGATAGACAGCAGTCATCCAGGTGGGCAAACAGGATCTCCTAATCCACCCCTTGCTGAAATGGTCCTTGTTCTTTCCATGTACACTTGCTATGTTACCTGCCTCCCCTTTGGATCAATATTACCTAAGCAGCTATACTTGTAATCTTATTAGTCATAATTTTGACCCGTGTTATACCCACCTCATGACTTTATACACACCTCATGATTTTGCTCTATAAAACTTCCTGTATAGAGCTGGTGATTTAGCTCAGTGGCGCTATGCCTGCCTTGAAAGCGCCAGGTCCTGAGTTCGATCCCTGCTACCTGGAAAAAACAAAATTTCCTGTACGAAGTGAGGTCCATGGCAACCCACTCTGGGGTCCCCTCCTGTCTCTCAGGATCTCTCTCTCTCCCTCTCTCCCTCCCTCTCTCCCTCCCTCTCTCCCTCTCCCTCCCTCTCTCCCTCTCCCTCCCTCTCTCCCTCTCTCCCTCTCCTCTCTCCCTCTCTCCCTCTCCCCCTCTCTCCCTCTCTCCCTCTCTCTCTCTCTCTCTCTCTCTCTCTCTCTCTCTCTCTCTCTCTCTCTCTCTCTCTCTCTCTCTCTCTCTCCTCTCTCCTCTCTCCCTCTCTGTAAATTTTTCCTACTCAACCTCCATTGTTCCTTAGAATTCATTCTTCAATTTTGGAGACCATGAACTTGGTGTAGGTCTATCTGACATCTAGCAGATTGGGAGATATATTATTTCCCTCTATCAAAGTGACACATTTGTAGATGCTAATCAAAACCCTAACAAAATTCATAAGTAAATTCTTATCTAAGTAATTTCAACACAATTAGAACTATCATGCATGGTTAGTCATTCCCCAACGCCCTCTGAGACTCCAATGAACATATAAAAGAGGAAGAACAGAGATCATTCTGCTCAAAAGACTTAACTAAAAGGGAGCAAATCCTGGCCTTTGTACATTGATTCTTGTCTCTCCTGCCCATAAAACACACTTTCAAAAAATACTTTAAACACGTATCTTTAGGCATGATTAGCACTTATTGAGATTTGTGTTTGTGTGAGAGAGAACTAAAAGATATTTTCAATTACTCATTTCAACCAATTTACTGTATCTCAGGGAGTACCAGATTAAAATACTGATTGTTCACTCCATTATCCTCAAAACTTGAGTCAGAATATTTCACACAGCATCTGGCAATTGTTATCACTAATCTGAGCAAACTATGAAGTTCCTTCCAACTTTAAACCTATTAATTGTACATTTAGGGTTTGATGTAAATGCTCAGGGGCTTGTAAGAATATAAAAGGGACTTAGAGGCTGCTTTTGCTGAAACCACTCACTCTTCACTTGGGCCTGCAGATATCTGATGGGTAGCTAAAAACAGGACAAAAAGCTGAGCACTTCTCCTTCACATTGCATCTGTCTTCTTTTGCTGTGTTACACTTTGGAACATACTCCTGCTCAACTATGAACAGACATATACAATTGTTTAAGAAGTCACCAAACACTGCCTTGATTACTGTAGCTCTAGAAGAAGTCTTAAAATTAGGTACTAAATGTCTTCCAACACTGTTTTTGTTTTTGTTTTTGGCTTTTCTGGGTCCTTTGTACTCCTACATAACTTTTAAATTTCAATATCCAGTTCTTCATTTATAGCAAGTATACACAGACCTGAATTTTTATATATACCTTGTGTTTTCTAATCCTGCTAAATTCAAATACAAGTTCTAGGGGCTCCTAGAGATTTCTTAGTATTTTCTCTGTAGATGATCATTTCCTCTACATATAAAGATTTTGCTTCTACCTTGCCAATCCTATCCTAATTGTGTCATTTTATTGCCAGACTAGTTTGATGGGGCCTAGGTTTCAAAGTTTAATGGACAGATAAAGAGTAAGCATATCTGCCCTTGTTCCCCACCTTAAGGAGAAAGCATTGTATCTTCTCCATTCATATAAGGCATTCGCGCTGGAAGTATGGAGTACAGGTCTTTAATCTGTTGAGAAGTTTCTGTTCTACTTCTAGTCTCCTGATAGCTTTTACCATGAACAGCTGTAGAATTTAATCCAATACTTTTTCTCCAACTAGTGACAGGATCATATGGCTTTCTCCTTTCCTCTGTTTAAATGATGACTTTTGGGGGTGGATCTTCCAATGCTGAACCAACACTGCCATCCCTATAACAAAACCACTTTCTACATCCTGCCAGATCTGACTTGTAATAGTTTGTTATGTTAAACAAATTTCTATCTATGTTCATATTTTTTTCTTCTATTATCTTTATCCAGTTTTAGGATTAGCACAATGTTGATTTCCTAAAATGAGGGAAGAAGTGTTCCTTCTTTTTTCTGCTTTAATTGTTTGATATAATTTATCAGTTAAAATGTTTATGAGCCTGCTGTTGTCATATAGGTAGGTTTTCAAGCTAGGAATATACTTTCTTTAATAGGTACTATTCAAATTTTATATTTCCTCCAGAGTTAGTTTCATTAATTTGTCTTCCAAGGTACTTCTTAGAAGTTGTCAAATTTATTTCAAAACAGATTTTTGTAATATGCTTTCTACATCCTTTTAAATTCTGTAAAATCTGTGGTAATGTCTCCTAGATCTTGATATTGTAATTTTAAAACGGTATAATTGATATTGTGTAACAGGAAGTAAAGGTCTAAAGGAGCAGGGGAAGTGGGAAGGGTAGGGGAAAGGAAAAAAGAGAAAAGAAAAAATATGAGAAGAGGAAAAAACTGGAAACAAAGTCTTTGCAAATAGGGAAGGGTGGAGGGGGTGAAGGGAGGGCAAGGGAAAGGGGAAAAGAAAGAACCAAGATACTCATGTAATGGTACAAGATCCCAATGATGAATGTAACTGTACTTTATACCCAAAATGTACCAATAAAAGAATTATAAAAAAAAGAAGTCATCAAAACCCAGTAATACAATGTTGATTTAAATTCACCTAATTTTACCTAATCATTCCCCTCCTCCTTCAAGACTGGAGACATCAAGGGTATGAGTGGCTGAGGTATTTTCAGGATTTTTAGAAACATCATAATCTACAAAATATCAAATGCCAACTTTTGCTATACCCTGCCACAGTAGCATCTAGAAGTCTTCAATCATTGCCCCCCAAACCTGAAGGAGGACCCAGTCATCGTCCTAGTGAATCCTATTTTGTCCCTCTAACCTGTTCTCTCTGTTCACCTCTCCTTTCTGGCTTATCTCGTTATAGGAACAGCAAGACTTGCAGGTGGTCAACTCATCTGACACAAACACGGCCTCACAGAATCAGACCTGAGGTAATGATCAACCAGGTCAATTGAGCAATACTGTTTGAGTACACATGCTTCTCCATGCCCTTCCTTACCCTCTCTCGCTGCACCCCTACATGACTCCTGTGCTGGTATTAGGCACCCTGGGGGCAGGGCTTAGGAGACCAGTCTCCACTTTCTTCCCTGCATACTCACAGGGTATGCTGCCTTCACTATCACTCAGCTCTTTATTTGATCCTTTGAGGCAGGTGGAAAGATCAGGATGACCTTGCAGACAAAAATAATTAGCATTGATAACTCATCTGTGTACTTTCCATGTTAAGATGGCTATTTGCCCTCTCAACACTTGACATTGCTTTTGCTCTTGTTTTCCAGAAAACAATCCCACTACAGACTTTAAAAAGTCAAATCAATAAGCTGTAAAAAATTTTCCCGAAAATGAGTTGATTCCCTGTATCAAGAACCCTACCACATCCATACCCATCGCCAGACTCCCACTTTTGGGATTTTTATTCATGTACTCTCCAAATATTTATCATGTTTCAGTGATGTTCAAGACTGTGGTAGTTGCCGGTTTAATTAAATGAAAGAAATGTGGCAGACAGGCCTTCCACCCACATGTAATTTGTTTTGAAGTAAAAACTATCAATCAAATAATTATACTCATAAATCCAATAATCATAGTTAAGTCTTATGAAATAGGTGCATTACTGATTTGAAAAAATAAAATAGTGTTTGGATGAGTTCGAGATGTTCCTGAGGAAGTAATTCTTGAGAGCCTATCTGAAGGACAGAAGTCCAGTAGACAAAATGCTTCGTGAAAAACCAGCATATTCAAGCCTAAAAGTAGGAGACACCAAACACAAGACGACTGTGCCTAGTGAAGTTGGAGTTTCCTAGAGTGAGAGCAACGCATGGTAAGACAGAAGTAGAGAAACAGACTCAAGATACCATGATGGCCTTGTCCAATGGCTTTGAGTTTCAGCCTGAGAGAAATGAGAAACTGTTGAAGCTTTCTAAGCAGGGTGGTGACATGGTAATATTGGTGGTTTTTTACAGATCACTCGGAGTTTCGTTTGAAAAAAGGCAATCATGAATGTGTAATGTTGTAGATGTGACTTGACAGGAACTTAAGGCAGGGTATGGTGGTGATGGAAAATGGATAAATTAAGAGATTTTTAAAATATAATATCAATAGTATATCATCTAGGTAGATGATGAAAATGTAATCTTTGTGTAATCTAATTAGCATACACAAATGTCTTTCACTAAACTATGGAATGCTTATGAAGGCCAAGGTGTGTGTGTGTGTGTCTAGGAGGGTCATTCAGGCATACATTTTGGATTAGGTGAGAGTGATTACCCTGGTAGTTGTGAAAAAATGAATGCTAAATAGCTACATATTACCAGAGTTTCTGCTTAAAGAGAGAAATGTGAATCCTCAGGATATAGGTAAAAATTGAAGACCTAGGTTTGAGTGAGAAAAGAGTAAGAAAAGAAAGGCTGAGCCTGAGCCTCAAGGAGCTCAATATGTGATCACAAGGTGGCTGACTTTGTGGGCAGAAAGATCACAGCTATAGAAGTAGCAGGTAAGTTAGGAGCACATTTTAGGAGTAACAAGAAAAAAAAGGTGCAACAAATGAAAAGAATATTAATCAGATTAGAAAAAAAATAGCAATCAAAACAGCAGATTTAACAAATAAAGACCACTGGTAACCTTCCCAAAAAACTATCTCACATTTTACTATCAAGGGAATAGATCAAACTTACATCAATAAAAAGCTAAAAAAAAAGAAAACATTTTAACAGAAACTCTCTATAACTGGGAGACAGAATTTTTAAATTCAATGCTTCCTAAATCTCCCCCCCGCCCCCCGCAAAAAAAAAAAACTCTAATACTAGGGCAATAAGCACTTAACATGCAGAGGCATTTTTTCTCTTTTGTAGTACTGTATAGAAAATAATCCTTATCTACTTATTTTTCAGTGTGACTTGCACTATTAAAATGCTGAAAATGTACTTGTGAAAATAAATGGAAAAGAGGAATTATGAAATAAATGTTTCATAGGTTTCATAAACAAATGTCCCATAAACAAATGAAAAATAAAAAGGCTTTTGTCAAAAAGTTTATGAAATAGTAGTTTAATTTTGTTTACTCCATAGTATCTTGACTTTGCAGGATGTTTTTCTAATGTACTGTAACGTGTTATCTAGTAATATCTCCTGAGATTCTGAAGTATTAGAATCCCAGAAATCACCTTAGGAAACATTGTGCACATTTTTGTAACACTGTCTCTTGTTATTCAAGGTTATGTTTGACATAATTACATTTAAATAATTCATATGTGCATAATTAAAATTTGCTATTTTTTATAGAATTGCACTGTCTAATGCAAGATCAAAGAAACATGGTAGTTTTGAATTGAAGTATACTATAAGTGTACAGTATACACCAGATATTGAAGAGTTAATACAGAAAAATAATCTTTTAAATAACTTTATGTTAATTATATGCTGAATATATTGTATTTACTAATTTATGTAACTATATAATAAAAATGAAATTTCCTCTTTTTCAAAGCAAAATTTACAGTAACATGGTTATACTTGTGGCTCATTATCTATTCCTATTGGATGACACTTCTTTAATTGTGAGACAGTTAGAAAATACCAAGAAAAGATAGAAAGGAAAAGAAAATTATCTCTTTAATGCCATCATATAAAGACAATTATTTTGAACTTTTCAATGTATTTTCTGATGTACTTTTTACGTGTATCTTTTCAAAATTTGGTCGTAATAAATAAAGACAGAGGGCTACCTAGATGGATGATATAAAGGTAGGTAGAATTTCATCTTTATGTGGTGGCCCCCCACGGGATAGGCTACACAGTTTGACCTTTTTCCTCTCCTTCCGCGTTGAGCATGAAATTTTGTATACAATTAAGTGATTTCAGAACAAAAGCACCTAGCAAATGTATACAGTGAAGTGCACGGTTGAGTCTGTGGGTTTTATGAGGATCTGTACAAAGTAAATCTGCTTTCATGGGATTCTGGTGACCTTGGGGATGGGTGGAGAGGAAGGCAGTCCAGACTTTACCATAAACAGGCCGGCCTGGGAAGAATTCTTCTTAATCAGATGTTGCCTTTAGTCTAAAAAAAGGAAAGAGTACATAAACCAGACCCTCACTTGCTGTGCCATTTATTTAACGAAGTTTTAGAAAAACAGAAACTTCATTACAGTCAGTGATTTATTGCCCAGGGGAGTTCAAGGAAACTCCCTCATGTGAGCTATTCATTTTCTTCCTCTGAACATCCCAAATCATCTCAGCGGGAGAGGATGTGTGTCCCTGACCTTGGCTGCTTTCTCTGTGTGCGTTTTCATTTGCTAAATAGGTCACCGCAGCACATTGTTTATTCTGGACCCAAAGCTTAGGCAGCAAGGTTGGACTCCCTTTCTGCAGTGTGGCCCTCTGCTTTCCTCCTCCTTCTACCCTTACCCTCTGGGACTCACATAAGCACTGGAGGAACTCAAATTGTGCTTGTGACCACATGAACAATCACTTCAACAGCTTCAACAGAACAGAACGAGATGGTCTATGATTCTGTTCAGTCTACTAGGCAGAAAAATCAATGGAAAATACTGTCCTCATGTTCGAAATCTGCCATTGCAAAGAGGTAATAATTAGTATGACTGAGTGCATTTTCACTTTCTAACTAGCTCTACATATGTGTTAACTGTAAGTTTTGTTCTTTCTAACGGTAGTTTTTATGGCTTCTACCTTCTTTTCTCAACTTTTCAATTTTTCTCTTTCTGTTCACTTTCCCTTCCTGCTTCCAAGGCCAGTAATTATATCAAAAGCATATTTTTCTGCTTTCATAAGGTCAAAATCAAAAGTCATTTCTGCATGATTGAGCTTTATATTCCATCCCATGTGGCAAGAAGAGAATAAAAGTGTAAATATCATAAAATTTGAGGGAATGCATTTGTTCATTCTAATTCTGCAATTTCTTTGTTCAATTTCCTTTTTTTATTAAGATAATTTCATCTTTCAAATCTTTTCCACACAATCGACTTTCCTTTGCTTTTTCTGACATCTCTAAGTATTTTATATGATCCTGATATAGGGGGAATAAATGTAACTCCCAACCTGCTGGATGTCAGATACACCAAGTTCATATCCCTCAAAATCAAAGAATTAATTCTAAGGAACAATGGAAATTAAGAGTAGGAAGAATTTATTGAGAGCGATAGCTCCTGAGAGACAGGAAGGAACTGAAAAGTGGGTTGCCAAGGAGCTCACATCTCAAAAGAAGTTTTATAGAGCAAAATCAAGAGATGGGTACAAAGTCACAAGACGGGTACAACATGGATCAAAATTATGATCAGCCAATGAGATTACAGTATCGCTTCTTAGGTATTATCTATCCAGTGGGGAAGCAGGGCACATAGCAAGTACACAGGGAAAGAACAAGGACCATTTTAGGAGGAGTTGGATCAGGCGGTCTTGGTCACCCACTTGGGTAACTGATGTCTGTCTAGACTTTACTGACGCCGGTGATACCAATTATAGTATAATCATAATTCATTCTTTATTCCTTGGGGAGGCAAGTAGGCCTGGTCACTCCATCTTTAGCACGAGGCCTGGCCTTCAACAGATGGACTTGCAGCCTCAGTTGTAATTTGTTTTCATCCACTGCACGGACTCCCTTGAAGGCCTAGCCCTGTCTGACTGCCTATAATATTTCTACCTAACTTAGGTGTCTGTAATAATTCCATTTTATCTGTAATCTTAGTGTGTCCATTTAAAAATTTTTTAAATTTCATTTAAAGCTTTTTTTTAAAAGTTCAGTGTTTTCTGTAGAGTTTGCAATATATATGTTTAACTATGGAAAGAAAACTCTGGAATGGTAACATTGAGTTCAGGTTTAAATATCATCTTCAGCACCAAGAAAGAAGGGTGCTGGGAGGGCAGTGGTGAGGTAGCCAGAAGAGCTAAGTAAACAGGAGCAAGGGTTTAGCATGATCCTCTTCCTCCTGGTATAGAGAGGGAGATACCCTTACAATGGTATAAATTTCCCCTACAAACAGATAACTTCTCTACTTTCAGAGTTTCTCATATATTTGTTGTTGCTCAGAATAATTTGCTGAAAATAGTCCTTATGTTAAAGGATTTTTCAGAATTGCATATTCCTATCTCCTATATATCTAATAATGCAGTATCTTATTATGTTTATAACTCAATACATTGTTGCTACTACTCTGAAGTGTTATCTCACATCAATAAGAGAGTACATTGTATCAGTTCTCCAAGATGAATGTAATTATCATGTATTGCAAACATATACTCATTAGAAAGAAACTAAAACAGATAAAAAGTACAATTAAGCAAATCATATTAAAACCAAAAGCAATAAATTCTCAAAACTCCAAAAAAAGTAAAATATTTTATTTTACATTCGTTTCAATGCTTTTTTTTCTTTGTATCAATTTAAATTGCTAACTAGCATCATTTTCCTTATCTCAGAAAAATTGCTTTGATGTTATTTGCAGAGCAGTTCTGCAGGCCATGAATCTCCTCGGTTTTTGTTAGAGAAAGTCTTTCTTCCTCCATTCCCCTTAATTTTGGTGGGAAGGGGTAGTACTGGGTATTGAATCCAAGGCCTTCACTCTGAGATACATCTCCAGCCCTGCCTTTATTTTTTAAGACAGGATTTCCCTCAGTTGCTAAGTTGCCCGAGCTGGGCTAGAACTTGTATTTTTCCTGCCTCAGCCTCCCAAAGTGCTGGGCTTCCACATGTGTTCCACCGAGCCTTGCTTCTTCTGTAATTTTTGAAGGATAATTTTTCTTCATATTGAAAGGGTCGCTGAAGAAGGGCAGCACACACGGGGGCATCAAGCAGCAAGCCTTTATTGGGGCGGCAGTCTGCAGCCTGCCGGGACTGACTCACAGGAGGGAGATCAGCCACAGTGTGGGCTGAACTGGGGGTTTATATGGGATCTTGCAGGAGGGAGAGCACTAGGCCACTGGTGGGGGTTGGGGGATTGGGGCTGGGGTGTGTGGCAACAGGTTTCGGTCAGGGGGATGGAGTCACTGCTTTTGGGAAGCCCCTGTCTCACTGGAACATCTGACTCAGAAACCAGTAGGGCAGAAAGACCTTAACCAGGCAGAGAGCCACTGACAAAGGGAGGTCAGGCCTCAGCTGTGCAGAAGCTCCCTGTTCCTTGTGGCGGGAGCGGGGCAGGGGGAAAGGAGAGGAGGGGGCTTGCTCTGTGGGGCTCTGAAACACCTCACACCTATAAAATTCAAGTTTGGTGTGTCTTTTTCTTTCCCTCTAAATATTACACTACTATTTGTTCTTGTTTGCAAGATTTTTGAGAATTATCCTGTTTTAACTTTTTCTTATTCTTATATAAAGTGGGTTTTCTCCCTCAGGCTTCTTTCAACACGGTCTTTATTTGGGGCCAGATTGAATATGACCTGATGTAGTAGTAGTTTTTGTTTTGTTCTGATCTATGGTACGCTCTAAGCTTCCTGCAATTATGGTTTGGTGCCTTTCATTAATTTTGAAAACTTTTCAGTCATTATTACTTAAAAGATTTCCTCTGCTCCTTTCTCTCTTCTTTTTCTGGTATTCCACTTATTAGTGTTTTGCAATGATAGTATATGGACATTTGGAAAACTTCTACTGACATATTTTCAGACTCACGTTTTTGATCCTCAGCTATGTCATTTCATGATGAACTCACCAAAGACATTAATTCTTCATTTCTCTTATTTATTTTTATTTCTTGCATTTCCTTTGATCTTTCTTAGGCTCCTCTGTTTATAGAGGATCAAATAGATGAATTTGTTCAAGAGAATTATCTATTTTTTTCATTAGAAGCCTTACCAGGATAATCAATCATCATTTAAAATTCCTCAATAATACCAACTTGGTGTGAGGTCTGGGTCTGCTTATGACTCTTGCTTTTTGTCTTCAGATGGCATTTTTTTTTGCCTTTTCAAATGACTTGTATTTTTATTGAAAACTGGGCATGTATTATGCAGTGGAAGTTGAGATAAATAGGGAATTAAAGTGAGGATGCTGTCATCTGGCTGGACACTGGGCTGTGTTTATTACTGCTGAGTTTGTAGGTGACAAAGGCTTAAACTCCAGGCCCCTTGCTTTTATCCCTCCTGTTACAGATTTGAACTTCTCTAAGCACTCTTCCTCAGTGAGAGGTTGGTTTGCAGCTCTTTTAGCTTGTAAGGACAGGTGCACAGTAGGTGGGAAAAGATAGGATAAAGGCCTCATTAAGATCAATAGGGAAGCTTACTAAAAGCAGTTTCTGCCTCTCCCATCAAAAGCAGTTTCTGCACTCACAGGTAGACCCCTCGGCTAGGGCTAGGGTAATTAGAAAGAAGGGTAATTCAAAAGGCAAAGGAGGGAAAGTCTAGCTAGACTTTGGAGAAGCGCCCGGCTACACAATTACAAGGACAGCCAACTCCCCTCATCCACCTGATCAAAAGCAAGGGGGATAAGAGACAGCCACCTGAAGACTCTTATTTAATATGGAAGACGTACATGCACACACACACACATACATGTACACATACACCCATGTGTGTACTTTCTCACTTTAACATCAGTATAGTATAGCACCAGATACGCACGTGCACACGTCCCATTTACTTAATCATTAAGTAAGCTGCCTTCCTAATAGATCCTTGCCTTTCACTTATTCATTGCAAAGGACCAGAAAGAAACCAAATAGCCGGGAGGCCTAGGTTAGGATCAAAGACAGTCAAGGGAACAGATCAGTTAGCCACCTGTGCCCACCTTGGATATGGGAAGACACTAGTCCCCAGTAAAAGGAGCCAAAGGTAAGAGCTCCTGGGCTTTCAGCTCTGAACTCCCCTACCACCTCAGAGTAGCTTTCTATCCTCTTTCTTTTCTATCTTTTCCCCCAAATAAACCTTCCTTTTATTATAGACAGCTAAGTTAGGTGGAACTATTATAGGCAGTCAGATATGGCTAGATCTTCCAGAGAGTTGGAGAAAGGTGAAAAACATTACAACTGTGGCTGGAGATGCATCTGTTGGAGACTAGGCCTCAAGAATAAGACAAAATGACAGGCCTGCATATTTCCCCAAAGAACAAGATAAGCTGTAACACCTAACACCTGGCCTAATGCAGGCTAGATAGACATCAGTCACCATAGTGAGTGAACAAGAGCTTTGGACCTATCATTTCCCAGAAAAAGTCTTTGTTCTTTCCATGCACTTTTATTACGTGACTTGTTCCCCGACTGGATCACTATTACCTAAGCAACAATACTTGTAACCTTATAACTTGGTCATAGCTTTAACCCACATTGTACTCACATGGGTTAAAACTTCCCCTGACAACTTCCCCTGAAAAGTAGGGTGCTTGGCTATCTGTTAGGGGTCTCCTCCTGTCTCTCAGGAGCTATCCGCTCAATAAATATTTTCCTACTCTTAACTTTCATTGTTCCTAGAATTCATTCTTCCATTTTAGAGAGCACTAACCGTTTGGGAGATATATTTTCATATTTCATCTCCTTTTCACCTTATTATACTAAACTTTGCCTTATTTTAGCTCTTATTTTAGTTCTTTACTGAAGCAGAGCAGTGGCTTTGGCATGACATGGCATGGGCCAAGCTGTCTACCCCTGGACATAATAAGCTGTGATCCAATGTTACTGGAGTGGAGTAGTGTTAATGTATGAAGGAAGAAAGTGTTCTACAATCTTCTGATTAATGCTCAGTCTACAATGGGTCAATATCTCTAAGTATGACCCTGTAAGTACACTTCCAGGAATGTAAGATTACTGTTACTTGCTGACCTTTACTCCTACCTTGATGGAAGTATTTTCAATGTATTGCCTTAAAGGTCGGGGCCGTTTTTGCTACACCTTGTGCCCCTTATGTGAGGTAGGAAGGTTAGAGGGGTCCAAAGAGGGAGGAAGTTTCTGATCGTAGCAATGTTAATGCCATGGAAATGTCATCCCCTACAGGATAAGCATTTGTTATGGAAAACTCTCCAGGTATTCTTCACAATATTTAATATTATTATTAATATTCACAATATTTAATAATATTATGTATTGCCGAAGCCCAGAGTGGCTCTTCCTGGGATCTTGATTCACTGTGAGAACCTGGTGGGATTCCTACGGGTGAAGTCCAGAAATGTGTGGGGCCAAATAAGACTACAGCCACCTAGATTTTTGTGTTTGTTTTAGTCCATACTCATCTTCAGCAATCTGTCAAAATTACCAGGTAAGTATTCCCACCTGATTTGGTTCTAGCCACTTTTGCTCCTGCTGAGTACTTCTGGTCTTGCTGTAACCTCAGGAATTCATTCACCTCTCAAGATTCCAGGCCCTGGCAGCTAATTCTGCAACTTCAAGTCTCTTAGTGAGCCAAGAAAATGGATCAATTTTTAATTTGTCTGCTTGATCTCATAATGAGAGAGTTATGACTTCTAAGTTTTTTAGAAGTTAGAACCGAGATTTTCCATAACTGAACTTTTACTTCTTTGTAACAAGGCCATTTTTAGAAGTATAGAGTACTTTGTAGTACCTGATCGCAGACAAGATTGGGCATTGTTACTCAGTTATGTCAATCATCTGTCCAATGTCTCTCATTTGCTATATATTCTTTTTTTCATTGAATAAATATTTATTGTGAGCCTGTGGAAATAAGATGTGCCTGGGGCCTCTGTCTTTTGTAACTTCAAAAAATGCTTTGAAACTTAGCTTCTAAGTCTGGCCACACAGCAGGGCTACATTAAGTTTCACCATAACACTTTTTAAAGCAATGATAAGATACCATCTTATCTCAATAGTTCTCCATTAGTTAATGTAGTGCATATCCATGGCAAAAAAAATAAAAGGAGTTAAAAATCTTAGCACCAGAATTCTGTTAAAACCATTCTGTCCCACTTCTACCAAGTGCTCATAAGTCAATATAGCAACAGTGACAAAAACTACACCACTCGATAAAAACAAATTTCTGATGTCAAGCCCATTCATTCCTCTTAGTGAGTCCTGACTCATCTTCTCCAAAAATTCATATGTATAGATCTCCTTATCCTAAGCTAAAACCCTTTCTGTAAGCAATTGTGAAATTGCAACTGTAAACATATCATTTTAGAAACAATGCTGGTATTCCTGGAAGATCTATGAAGCGTTAGGTGATCTGGAAAAGGGCATTCTTTAGATAATCACATTTTCTAGATTGTTCCTGTGTCCTCAAATTCTTACAAAGATTCTAATTGGTCACCTTATTGATGTGATTCCTCTCTTGCAAACTTACCTGCTGCCTCTCTGGACAGTGTTCCCAACCTGACAAGTATGTTTACTCTCATCTTTGCCAAGGGAAATTCTTTAACCACCCACATTACTGGCCCTTCCTATGCCATCTCACAGGGCAGTGAATAAGTTGAGAAGACAGAGAATTGTGGTATTTCTATTTTCTTTCCCATAGGAAAATTGGGTTGCTATGAACTTTGGTGAGAAGATTATCGTGTTCTGATTTTGCAATGGCAGATGAAAGTTCTATTAAACTTTGAATTATCACTGGAAACATGAATTCAGCTGAATAAAAACAGTGCTTGACTCTTCCTAGTGAGTGTATCAATTTCCATGTTAACAAAAGTGAACATTTCTCCTTTAGATTAAAATCACGTAAAACTCCTCTATCTGGGATGCAACAGTCTAATGCAAAAAGAACTGGAAAAATGAAAGTACCTACTCACTTCATTTGAACAATGAGTTCATCCTAATATCAAATAAAATATTTGCTTTTATTCTGCTGTGACCTGATGTATTACTGTATTTAGAGATCAGGGTAGTGTTGTTCAGAACTAAAGAGAAATAAAAGTTTCAGCACTTTTCAAGTACAAACAACAAGTTATTCAATAAAAACATGCCAAAGAGGGCAAGGGATTTAGCTCAGTGGCACCACGCCTACCTTGAAAGTGCAAGGGCCTAAGTTCGATCCCCGATACCAAAAATAAATATACATATATATATATATATATAAAAATAAATGTATATGCCAAAGAACCAAAGAAATGTTAGATATTTGAAGAGCCTATTTTTCTTTATTATGGGTAATTAACTACATTTATTCTTTAGCATATGATTGTAGGGAAGTAAAACTCATGTCAACTTTGTTACATAAGTCAATGGAAACCAAATTCTTCACTGGGGAAAAGTAAGAAGGCTTGACTATGAAGGTTTATGTTTTCCTGGCCTGAGAATGGCAGTTTAAGAAATCAAGGTGCACTTCTTTTCTCTACACTAACTTCACTGATGCTATCTTGAAAAAATTTGGAAAAAGTATTTTTTAAATTAGTTCTATCTTAGTAACCCTCAAAAATCCTCCAGGGTATGACAATCACAACTGTCAAATATTTAAGCAACTCCTGTAGATTTAAGAGGAATTGATCAGGAGTGATATACTAAAAAAGGCTTAGTACAAAAGACAAAAAGCTGGAGGCTACTTCAAGTATTGTCTGTGTTTTACTGTACAAAGCAGAGAAAGTCTTATTTAGTCTCCCTGTCCACAGCTTTGATTATTCCTTCTATTAGTATAAATAAAAGCTGGGTTCTTCATAGAAGCAGTCTGTCCTTTAGTAGGTACAGATATTCTAATGTTCTCTAGCAGGAATTTTGACCTCCAAGCCTCAAGACTCTGATCATTACAGTTTCAATTTATAGTTAGTATCTCAGAAATGAAAGGATCGCATGGGCAGCAAAATGTAAGTGATTTCATGAGGTGTGCTAATACGAACAAAATTAATAAACTGTCAAATCACTTTTCTTTGGGGGAAATTTAATTTGGAAAATCATACAAGTGGTATGCACTGTGCCTATGTGTTTCATCACCCAGCATCGTGGAGTATGTGTGTGCCTGCACATTCTTCTGATAAAGAAAACATGACATGATGTCAGGTTTGCTACTGTAAGTAGTCATGGTTTCTTCAAGAAATTGTGTGCTTGTAGGGTTAATCTGGGGAGATTATTGCCCAACCACCACACAGGCCTCATCTCTCATCACCTTCAGTAGGAATAATTTATAGTTTAATCTCACATGCAGGCGTATTAAATTAGTATTACTCATCAGGACTCCCTTATTAATAAAACAAGCTGAATTAGCCACTGGAGAATCATATTTGGAAATTCAATGACAATTTTACATTTTTAATAAAGGCTCAAGAATATTATTTCAGAGCAGGTGGTACAGAGAACTGTGGTCAAATTTGACATTCATTAATAATTGGAGTGTGGAACGTGACAGAGGTGAAAATTGATATTGATTTCTTTCCTCTAATATTTGGAGGAGTTCTAAAAGGTAAATAAAGTGAAATAACAAGACATATCAAGTCTCGCTGATTTCTTTGATTGTCTCCACCCCACATGAGAACACGTATCATTCATTTGCCTACCATGTCTTGAATAATTCAAAGCCCATAGAATTTCCAGTTCAATGCACTATAAAGCACACTCAAGCTGAGTTTCAATCACATTAGACTGAAAGCTGAATTTTTTATGAAGGATTATTTAAAACAAAATGTGTCTTGGGCCCAACAGCCTTTGAAACCAAACAATCCTGAGAGTTCAGTAAGGAAATGTCAACACTGTGGAGAATTTTTCAATTCAGGAAATTAAAGGAACCCTGTTTGATGTATATTAACCATATGAATATTAACAACTTTCTGCTGCACCTCAACACTGATTTGAGTGCTGAGGTATTATTGGTCTTGTACTTTAACTAGTTGTGAAAGCACTGAGAGAGTTGTTCTTGGGTTGAACTTGACCTGCCTCTGAAATGCTTTCTGCTCCATCCATTTTGAAAAGCTTTGTTCAAGTGGATTTCTTTGTCTTCTCAGCATCACTTGCACCCCTTGGGAAAATGAAAGATACTCAGATATAGATGTTAACACTGTGGGTGCTTTGTTTGGAAATAGTGTCTTTCAGCTTTTCATTTTTAACGTGATATTGTTGACTACACATTTGACTCAAAAGCAGCTCTTTTTTACCAAAAAAAAATCTAGATTGGGAGTCTAGGAGAAAGAAATCATTTTAAACCTTATTTTTAGTTTTGAGTCATATCCTCCTGGGGTAACTTGACTTGTTCAATTGTCAAATTACTTTTTATTGGCCTTTAAATGATGAAATAAAATAGTCTATGGCTATAATAAGTAGCAACCAGAATGTTACTAATTACCAGTCTTCCTCTCAAGCCATCTAGGAGCTAGCAGTGTAAGTAGGGGAAACAAACTCAAGTGGGAAGTGTCATGATACCCAAGAATAGGAGCAGTAACATTTTTCCATTAGGCAGTTTTCTCTGTGCAATGTCTTAAATAAAAAATGTTTCCCAAAAGCGTGTGTTTTGAGGGTGACTGGATTATGGGTGAAGCTATTCTCCCTAGTGATGAGCTCAGTAGCTAAACATGCTGTTAGGAGGTAGGCCCTGGTTGGAGGTGGGTCAGTGAGGATGTGACTCAGAAGATGTGTACTTGTCCCTGGCTCTTCCCTGCCCTGTCTCTTTCCTGGCTGCCATAGATTGAGCACATTTTCTTCCTCAATGTCCATCTGCCATCCAGTTTCTGCTTTCGAGTCAGCCAACCATGGAATGAAACAATAAAATAAACCTCTCCTCATTTAAATTACATTTATTTGGTATTTTGTCCCAGTGGCAGAAAAATGACCAAGACACTACACTTTGTTAAGTCACCTTGAATTTTTAGACTGCTGAAAAGTTCATATGAATTAATTTTTAAGACTATTGTCAATAAAAAAATGATTGTCATTTTACAAGTAAAATTGTGAAAGATATTTACTTTAGGAAGAAGAAAGGGAGGGAGGAAGAAGGAAGGAAAGAAGGAAGGAAGGAAGGAAGGATGGAAGGAAGGAGAGAAAAGCTACATAGATAGATGCTCTGGAATAAATATCCATCTTCATTGCTACTGAACAGAGGCTTGTTTTCTTGGGGATAGGGAACCCATCTCACAGTTGAAGTGAAATTACAATTTCAAGTAACCTCCATCTAAAGATGTCTAAATAGTGGTTGCTCCTAACCATACACTACTTTAACACTGTGGAGTCAATTAAATGTTGATCTTAATGAGGTCTTGCTAGGAACACAAAATGAAGAGCTGGGATACTGGCATCAAAGAAGAAGAAGGAAAAGTAGAGGAAAGGAGGCTAGGATTCATTCCTCCCCAATGTCTGTGCTTACTAAGGTGTCTTAGTCCATTTTCAATGCTATCACATAATCCTTGAGGCTGGAAAATTTACAAAGAAAAATGTTTTACCTTAGTTTGTGGTTCTTGAGACTGGGAAGTATAAGAATGGGTGACCAGCACCCAGGGCAGAGAAGCTGAGCTGGTCCCAGCTCCTGGAAGGAAGCTCCCCCGCTGCCATCCCACGCTCCTAGGGCAGAGAAGCTGAGCCCCCCCCCCCCGCACCTCGTGGAAATGAGAAGGCACGTAAACAAGCCTCAAAAACAGACTTCCAGATCACCTACAGCAACCCCAAAGCAAAACGAGATGGAACAATCTGATACTCAACCACCTGGACTATCTGAACTGGCAACAAAAGAGGATCTGGGAAAAATGAAATCAGAAATAATTACTCAGATAACAGCAAAGATTTTGCTCATAGTGCAAGACATGGTTAATAAATCTAGAGAGGACACAGATAAAAAAATTGAGGAGCTGAGGAACATGATGGAATCCCAATATAGGAAACAAATGGAATCCATAAAACAGATACAAACAGGTTTCCAGGAGATTAAAAACTCCATCGAAAGTCTGTGCAACAGAATGAACCAATGTGAGGATAGAATTTCACATATAGAAGATAAGATTGCAATTAGTGACCAAGAAAAGAAAAATTGCTTTAAAATAGTAAGGGAACATGAGAAATCAATCCAACAGCTGCTAGATGATGCAAAGAAGAATAACATAAGACTGATTGCAGCCAGTGAAGAAACAGGAGAGAGTGCAGATGACATAAAAAAACTCTTCACAGAAGGGATGGCAGAAAACTTCCCAAGGAGGGGAAAAGAACTTGACATACAGATAAGTGAGGCATATAGGACTCCAGCTAACCTTAATCAAAAAAAAATCTACACATAGGCATATCATTGTTAAGATTCCAGAAGCTCAACAGAAGAACAAAATTCTACAAGCAGTGAGAGAAAAGAAACAAATCACATACAAAGGAAAGCCCATTAGAATCACAGCAGACTTCTCAATGCAAACCCTCAAAGCAAGAAGTGCTTAGAGTGATGTATTTCAAGCCCTAAAGGAAAACAGCCTCCAACCCAGATTGATGTACCCTGCAAAACTATCTTTCAAAATTGATGGAGAAATAAGATACTTTCATGATAAAGAGCACCTCAGGAACTTCATGAATATCAAATCAGCACTCCAAAAAATTTTAGACAATGCCCTAGGAAAAGACAATGAGGATCACAACTCCAGGAAGCCCAGCAGAATGAATCCATTGGGCGTGACAAATTAAACACAAAGGGGGAGAATCCAACAAAAAGAAAAAGTCATGACAAGGCTTTTAAAACTTTTAACTTCATCTCCCTAATGAGTGTATAATTCAATCTTATTATTGTACTGATTAGTATTTTTCTGATTCTAGAGTTGCACACCATTCCTTGTGCTATACTGGCTATTTATCATCTTCTTATGTCTTTTTTTTAATTGGGTTGTCTATTAGCTGTAAGAGTTCTTTATATATTCTGGTCATAGGTTATATGCATTGTAAATATGGTCTGTTTAAGGACTACTTTTCATTTTAATGATGTTATTTAAAATTCTAAATTTTGATGGAATCTCATTTATCACTTTTTTCTTTTATACATCATGTTTTTTGTATCCTAGGTAGTTCTTGCCTACCCTAAATTCATAAACATTTTCCCTTATAATTTCTTCTTAAAGTTTTATACTTTTAGGCTTTCAGGTTTAGGTTCATAGATCCCTTCAAGTTATTTTTATGTATGGAAATAAAGGGTTGAGGTTAATTTAAAAAAAAAAAAAGAATGGGTGAACATTTGTACTGTGGACTCATGCTGCCTTATAGCAGGGCAGGGGGCATCCCACGATGGAAGTGTGCCCAGAGGTTAGCAAGGACATGTGGAATAGAGGAGGGGACAAAGATGTCCCAGTGCGTTATAACAAATCATTTTTACAAGTCCTAATCCATTGCTATGCAAACTAAGCCCAATTCACAAGAAAGGCATTAACAGAATTTCAACATGGTTTTTCTAAACCTCAACCAAATCACAGCATAAGGAAAAGACATTTGACTCTGAATTTATTTGTTTGTTTGCATTTATTTATTTATTTATTTATTTATTTATTTATGACAGAGCCTCAATATGTGGTCCGGGCCAGGCTTCGACTCACTATGTAGCTCAGGATATCTTAAAACTTGTGATCCTCCTGCTTCAGCTTCCTGGATAGTGTACTGAGATTACAGGGGTGCACAAAAGTGACACAGTTTAGTCTGAAATCTTTTCATTCTCAACCATGAATGTGGGACACAGGGGAAGTAAAAAAAAATGATAAAAATAAATAATGAAGTTCTGAGTTCAATAATTTTTCACTAAATATTTAAGAGCCCTTCCAAAAGGAAGAGATACATTTTTATAAAGATAGCTTCCAATCCTTTCAATATAAACAAATGAGTACTAAAATTATGCTTACAAAAAACAACAAATACTCTCACCCCACAAAAACAAAAGGCCCATTCTACATCAAATCTGTATGAGGGCCCACCCAGCAGAAAGAGAAAGAATACTGTAAAATTCCACCTGCTGGGAGAGAACCCAGCTCAACCCCTGTGTATTTCTCCCAAAGCAAAGGATAAAGGATTTGAGTAAAAACTTCAAAAGCAGACTGAGAGAGTGCACAGAAATGATGACAAAGCAGAGCCCTCAGAGAGAGAAGCTCATACTTAAATATAAAAATTAAATATTGTTTCCTAAAATTTAAATTTTAACCAACATTTAAAGATTATTCAATCAGAATGATGGGTGTTTTCATATATATCAGCTTTGTGATCCTCACTGTTTCATCTGTGTTAGATTTGATTTGCATTCTTCCATCTAGTTTTCTTTCCCTGCAACTGTAAAATAAAGCAACATTCCATATGCAACCAATCAAATCAGAATCCTTCTTAGTTTTAATAAAAGGATTATTTTGTGATTTCAACATCTTTATTCCTAAATGAGACATAAATAGCATTTATTTCTTAAGATTATTCACAATAGACAACCCTACTTAGGTGTTTACTGCCTAGCAGGTGAGTATTTGTGTTGAGCGTGTTAACAGAGAAAAAAGTGCTGATACAGAGCACTCATTTTACCAGAGTGAATTTAATTTAACTTCAGGAGCCAGAAGTAATGAAACAGGGCAAAATGATACAAATGTATTTCACAGGGTATTAGATCTTAATTAGAGATAGAAAATGTGTGATTTTTAAAAAAATGTTACATTTCATTACACTTAGATTTCAAATCTAGGAATATAACTGGAAACTAAACATTTCCTAGACATTTTATTTCAGCCATATATATATATATATATGTGTGTGTATGTGTGTGTGTATATATATAAAATATGTATATATTAGCTCTGAATTTAAGAATGAATAGCTAAGAACTTGTATAATGAATATACTTTGGAAGCATTTGGGTACAAGTAAATGCAAAGTATCTGTTTACCCATAGGCAACTCTGTCATATACTGAAAAACTACTATATTCAACCATCATGGGATTATTACATAAATGAACACATGTATAATTAAGCCAAACAGAAATGGCCACAATAATTCTATGTTTGAAAATTTTAATCATGATAATATGAAATTATGATCTAAAGAAAATAAAAGAAACTAACATTAGTGCTGTGTTTCATTCCGTTAAAAACAAATTATAGACAAGATTAAAAATCTAAATCTTGCCAGGTGAGGAGACACATACCTGAAATTCTTGCACTTGGAAGTGAGGAAGGAGGATCACAACTTCAAGTCAACCTGAGCTACATACAGATCTTGTCTCAAAAAAAGAAATCTAGGTCATTACAAAAGCACATAAAAAAGAGTTGTTTGGCAAAACAGTGTACCCCAAAGCCATATAGAAAAAAATATTATATTTAATTTGTAAAATGCAAAATATTATCTGATAAAAGATTATGCATACAAATCAAAAGAAAACGATGGGCTTGGGGACAAAATCTGCAGCACATGTAACACCCCTAAATATAAACAAAATCTACAAACTAATGAGAAAAATATTAGCACCAAAGCACAAAATCAGGTGTAAACTATGAACATATAAGTCACAGAAACAAGGCAACTCCGAAAGCACTATTATTTATAAAATATTAATGGAGCTGTCAATTACTATGTTTTTAATGCATAATGGGAGTAATTTTTTAAATTTAAAGACTGTATATTTAGGACTTGTGTTTCAGGTCATGAAGTATTAGCTTGTATTGGACTCACCCTTTCACCACAAACACTTTAAAAGTCTAGATATAATTTACACGACTTTTCAAGCCTTGGACATCAACAAATGCAGAGGCATGCCTAGAAAGAAGAGAAGCACTTATGACAAGTTCTACCTTCATGTTGGCTTTACTTTTAAAGATATTTTTTTCAAACTGCAGCATAGGGGAAAAAAGCTCAACAGAAAGTCTGTATGGTTAGGGAAGGAAACAGAGATCAAAGTCTCAAACTGTCAAAACAACAGGCAGGGTACTGTGGAGGAACTGTAGAGAGGAGCCTAACACTCTGCATAAGGGTTCCCCTTGGGTTATCCTGAGGTCTGTGATGTGCATATACACAGAGACACCAGGAGGCTCTTCAGAAAGAAAGCTGCTAGAAGATCAAAAGTGAGCAGAGCTCTGTGAGGTCCCACAATGTTGTGAAGATGCTGAACTTCAGCCTCATTCAGAGAAGACACCTTGACTAATGCTCCAGATTCTCAGCAAGACTCTGAAAAGTCAAAACTAGGAGTAAAGACCATGCCTTGTGAATGCTGGCTGTCTCTAATAAAAAGGGCAAAGCTGAAATTACACAAATGCTAACAGAGCCCAAGAGTTTCTTTGACATGGTGACTCATCAGTAATTTATTTGCCTGCCAGAATCATATTTAATACTTTTATAAGAAAATCAAGTACCCTACAGTCTTTATGATATGTCATCCCAAATTACCTGGTATACAATAAAAATGACTAAGTATGATAAAATCAAGCAATATTGATACAAATCAAAAGGTAACCGTTTTGGAGATAGGGTCGATTTTGGAATTACCAGACAAAAATGTTAAAATAATTCTGAAAATTTCTGAACAAATTTAGAGAAAAATATAGAAAAATGAATGAAAAGATAGATTATTTCATCTGAGAATTAGGACATATTAAAATAATCAAATTCACATTCTAGAACTGAAAAACAAAATATCTAAGATTAAGGAGTAATTGGATACTGAAAAGAAAAAAAAGAGAAGTAATTGGATACAGCACAAGGAAAGAACGGGGAACTCAAATATAGATATATTGAAAATATCAAAAAAATCTCTAAGTACAGAGTGGAAAATTAATGGAAGAAATAATGACAGTGTGTAAAATGTTTATGGGATATTGTCAAATAATGTAATACTCATACTCAGAAATACAACAAGAGATAAAGGAGATTATGGAACAGACAAAATAACTGGGAGAAAACCATTTTCCCATCTGCTAAAGAGATTTCAGAAACTCACTGAATGTCAAGGAACATATGTTCAAAGTTACTGTCAACTAGACATATTGTATTCCAATTATTGTAAACCAGATATGAAGAAAAAAGTAAAAGTCTAGAGAATAAAATACATATTAATTCACTATAATAATAATAATAAAAGCATATGTAGAATCTCAATAAAAATTAGTTAATACAAGAAAAAATGGTATATTTGAAAGAAAAAACAATAGCAACCTTAAATTCTACTACTGGTAAAAATATCTTTGAAAAATAAATAAACTTTCTCAGCTGATTATGATGGAATAAAATACTAATCCAATTAATCTTTTAAAAGTCAGGAAAAAGGGCCGGGGATTTAGCTCAGGGGTTTCGCCGCCTGCTGCACGAGCTCAGGGATCCGAGTTTGATCCCCGGTACCAAAAAAAAAAAAAGTCAGGACAAAGATAAGAATAAATAAATGGGACAAGTACCAAATAAATAAGCTAGTAAGATTGACTCTAACATAACAATACTCATATTAAGTATAAACGTGTAGTAATTAAAAGGCAGACTATCTGGTTTCAAGAAGAAACAAACTCTATAGAGAAATAGAATCAAAGTACAAAAGTGGAAAAAGATGCGCCATTCAGTTACTAACCATTAGAAATGTGTGGTGTTTGCATTAATACCAGACAAAATATACCTCATATAGAGAGTATTCCAGTGAAAAGGAAGATATTTCTTAATGATATAAGGCTTGGTTCATCCTGAAGATATAAAATTTGGACTGTTTATTGGCCCAATAAGAGAGATTTGAATTACATAAAGACAAACCACAGAGCTGGAAGAGAAGGACACAAGTGCACGATTAAAATTACTAAGTCAAAATTAATCTGCCACACTTTATTGAAGTACATATAAAATCAGTAAGGACATGGAAGGCTTGAACAACACTCTAAAACCTTTGCGATAATGTATAACTGCAGAATGCCAATTGAAAACATTGCCGAATGGATGTTCTACTTAAGTGTGCAGATTAGTCAGGTATAACATAGCATGAGAAGTAAAAGTCAATGACTAGGAAGTTGAGGCATAGAGACTATTGTTTGAACAAAATAAACTAGAAATGAATGTAATATCTGAATAATTCCAATTATCTGAAAATTAAATAATATTTTTTCAATAATTTGTGTTAAGGGAAATGAGAAAATATTTTGAACTGAATAATAAAACCACAAAATATAAAAATAGATAGGATTTAGCTAAACTAATACTTATAAGGTTATTTATAGCTTTAAAATACTTTTATTTGATTGGTTTTCGGTTTGCTTTACTGAGAATTGAACCCAGGGCCTTAAACATTCTAGTCTCGCTGAGTTACTTCCTGTACATTTTTTTTTTGAGAAAGGGTTTTACTAAATTGCCCAGTCTGGCCTTGAGTGTTTGATCTTCTTACTTCAGCTTCCAAATGTAGCTGGGATTACAGTTATATACAATCCCAAGTGGCCTAAATGGCCGAAATACTTTCTATTAAAAAGAAGAAACATTAAAATAAATGAATTAAGTTTCCATATTAAGAATCTAAAAAAAGAATAAGAATAGCAAATAAGTAAAAAGAAGGAAATAATAAGGAAAAAGGGTCGATAAAATGAGACCTCAAATCATAAAGAAAAACAGTCAAGTCAAAATCTGGTTCTTTGCAAAGATGAATAAAACAAAAGTTTCCCATATCAGAAATAACATTATGAGGAGACAACACGATACTTCTTACTGACAACCAAAATGACAATAAAGGAACTTTGTGAATAATTTTGTTACTAAGTTCACCAAGTTAGATTAAATATAAAACTTTTAAAAGACAGAAATTTTCAAAATTGACATTAGATACTATGTTAACAGCCTTACTCCCATTACGAAAGATTTTCTTAATTAAAAGCTTCCCCTAAAGAAGGCTACAGAACCACATGACTTTACTGGCAAAATATATCAGACGTTTAAGGCAGAAACGATGTCTATTTTACACAAATTCTTTCAGAAAAAAAAGGAGAAAACCATTTTCATCTCATTTTAAGAGATAGCAGTGCTTCAAAACTGAATACTGACAAAATATTATAAATTAATACAGACATATAATACTCAGGAAAATTGAGTCAAAACATCTTACCACAATAGTTTTGAATCTAAACCAATATGTAAAATGAATGATGCATATGACCAACTAAGGAGTAGGGCTAATCCCAGAGCCAAAAATTCCTTTAACACTCAAAACTTTCAGAAGCAGGTGAAAAGTGCAAAAGGAAATCTTATACCTTGACATTAAAACTGCATTCCTTTCTAATACATGGAACAAGTCAAAATGTTTTTACTTCTAATTGCCACGGTCCTCAAGCATCCTCACCAGTGTGGCAGAGTAGAAAATAAATAAGAAACAGATTATGAGTTTGTATGTAAAAAATACTGAGTCTACAAAATTAAAAAATACTGAACACAAGTAAGTTTAACCAAATCACAACACAGAAGATCAGTGAATCAAAATCAATCATATCTCTGTATATAGCAAATTAAAATTAGAAAATAAATAAGCAGAACTACAAACTGAAAAAAATACCAGATTGGTAGAGGGGAAAAGAGATAAAAAACAATTAAGATATGTTATGTACATGTACCAACTCTCCACAACGAATGCAATCATTATGTATGCAGACATGTACTATGAAAATAAATTTTAAAAGAATTCTAAAAAAATAATATCAACATCATAAAATGCTTAGGAGTAAAATTAACAAGGTAATTGCAAGGACTACTTAAACAAAAGCGTAAAACATTGTTGAAAAAGTCAAAATATGTAAGTAAATTGAGAAATATGCCATTTTAATATTGTAGGAAATTCAATATTATTAAAATATAATCTGCTAGCACATCTCCCAAATTTATCTACAGGTTCAACATAATCTCTAACAAAACAAATCAAAACATAAATTACTTTTAAGAGGTACTATATAAATAAATTATACTATATCAAAGAGTGAAATATTACACAGAAATAAAAAGAAGTATAACATTGACACATGTAATGGCATGGATAAATATTGTAAGAATTATGCTGGTAAAACAGGCCAGAAAATAAATAGTATCCATTGAATCATTCTAGAAAATTAAATAA
The DNA here is from genome assembly GCF_053883595.1 of Heterocephalus glaber. Classification (NCBI taxonomy): domain Eukaryota; kingdom Metazoa; phylum Chordata; class Mammalia; order Rodentia; family Bathyergidae; genus Heterocephalus; species Heterocephalus glaber. The sequence goes on along the minus strand of NW_028258317.1, from coordinate 63,591,868 downwards.
AATTAAATAATATGCAAACTCAAAGTGATTCAAAGAATATTAGTACCCCCCTTTGGGTACAGCAGGGAGAAAGAGGGGCTAGAGAGAAAAACTACAGAAAGGCAGGAAGACCCTTTTTGAGTTGATGTATATATTCAGTATTATTATGTTGGAGATGGCTTCATGAATACATATAACATATATGACATATGCCACAACTCATATATTGTAAATATATAGACTTTATAGTGTATTATTAATACCTTAATCCTCTCATTGAAATAAAATAGTCTGTAGCATTCATAACTTTTTGATTTGAGTGAATTTTACCTTGAAAGTAAAAGTTAATGATTTTTGACCTTTAAGACCCACTCAGTAGTGGTTGCCTATACAGAATCTTGATTGAAGAACCCAGTTACTGAAATTCAGATTGCCATCACACTCACGCTTCCTTCATTGTCAGGTTTTTGTCCCCAAATGAACAATGATGAATAGGAAGTTGAGAAATGAAGTTTGGGTTTATTCAATAGAAAGACAATATAGCATATTAAATGCAGAGCTTCATGACTCAAAGGTAGATTACTCTATGCTAATTGGCCTCTATGTGGCCTTTTAATATTTTCCCCTTAAAAATTATTTTTGTTGTACCAAAGATTTAAGGATAAGATTTACTCACTATAAATTGAGGAAATACCAGTCCCCAGCTGGCCCATTGGTACCACAATAAAGAAAACTAACAATATGACTTCCAATGATAGGGACGTTAAGATGGCGAAACCACTTAGCTCACTAGTTGGGAGATAGCCCTAGCCAGCCACCAGATACAAAAGGTAGAAAATATGCACATTACATTCTCAGGAAGGCAAGATTCTTGTATTTTTGCCAACTGACCAAACTGAATCCAGAAATGGTATGATGTTATGATATTCTTTTATGCATGAGCAATAACAAACACTGACATTTAGCCTGGTTACTTGCACAAGCAGATTGTGATAGTTTGGACATTCAATAAATTGAACAAGATCATGTGTTTCTATGATATTACTCTGTGATATTTATTCATCTAACACTTATTAACCACCAACTCTGGAAAATATATCTACTGTGAGCAGAAAACCAAAAAGTATGGCCAGAAACAAGAATGTGTCTGGTTATTAAGAATCTTTTGGTAGCCCAGAAACTAAAACTATGGCTCCTAAATTCAAAGAAGAAATCAAATCATAACTCAAATGACTTGCTCAGTGTTTGATTCCACTAGCAGCACAAGGGAGCTCAGTTGTTGAGCTCAGTGACTTATCCTCAATATCCATCAGAAAACTGACTTTTGCAGTTAAACCTGACATCTGAATTGCATTCCCAACTGTGTTCATAAAAACTTATGAAAACAGAAAAAGATAAAAATTCACAGTACTAAAAACTAAGATTGGCCTATAATCTAGGCACTCTAAGCAAAAGGAAAAATATTTATAGCAAACTAGAAAGTGTTTCAATGCATTCATATTTTGTTTTGGCTGTTCTACTGGCTTCTAATTTTGTCTTGTTATTTCATTTTCTATAATTTGTAAACATGTGTGTTTATCCTTCTATATGCATTAAGTTAAAATATAAAAAACAAATTTTTCAAGAAAGATATATGTGCTACTTTCCCATTATTGAAATTACTGTATAAAACATACACATAACATTCATCCTTTAGTGTATAGTTTTGTCTTTTGTGATCAAAACGTTTGGTAAATGCCGCTGCCGAATGGTGTCCAGTGGAAATGGAGGGATTTTCATTACTAGAAACAGCATCTCGATTTCTTTTTCAAAATTTTTATTGGTACATGTTTACAGTACATAGTGTTTACATTTATCTTGGGGGTAGGTACATGTATTTAATAGATCTTAATTTTTATTTCCCTCCCCCACTTCTTTCATCTCTGGATGCCCTTCTCATTTGCAAAAGATTTACCCACCTGTTTCCTATTGTCTATATTTTATTTTGGTTTATAAAAAATTATTTATTTTTGTAACAATGTGTGACAAGTTTCAACTTGTTCGGTGCAGTCGATTGCGAGTGACACTTGAGAAAGGCGTATTTTAAAGTATGCCATAAATCACGGATCCAATGCATTGCCTGGAGTTGTGCTCTTCCGCCATTTCAGATCCCAGCTTTTCAAAAAAATGTCATCACAGAAGATGAAACTTGGGCCATGGTTATGATACTAAGACTAAGGTTCAGAGTTCTGAACAGAAACCACTCAATTCTCTTCCTGCAAAACAATAAAAAGCACATCTCAAGTTGCTGTTGACTAAGTTTTTTGATCTTGAAGGACTAGTACAAGCTGAGTTTGCACCCAAGAACACTACAGTGAGCTCTGAATATTACAAGGGCTCATTCAAGGTTTTAAGAAACCGTGTGCGTGGAGAGTGGCCTGAGAAATGGGCAATATAGTTCTATCTTCCATCATGACCACACTCCAATTCACACATCGCTCCTGGAACAGCGACAGCTAGGGAGTAAAACATGACACTGTGACCTCCTCCAGCACATTCTCTGGACCTGGCCCATGTGTTTTCTGCTTCTTACCCAAAGTCAAAATGACCATGAAAAGTAAATAGTTGTTTGTTTTTGTTTGTTTGTTTGATACCTTGGATCAAACTCGGGACCTTAGGCTTCTGAGGCAGGTGGCAGAACCACTGAGTTAAATCCCCAGCCCTAATAGTTTAAATCATTTCAGGATATCGAGGCAGCCATGACAGAGCAACTAAAGATATTCAGGAAAGAGGACTTCTAGAACTACTTGAGAAAGTGCCAACAAAAACAGGATAAGTGCCTTCTGAGTGACAGGGAGTATTTTGTGAGGGGGATTAATGGCAATGTATCTTTTACTATAATAAATTTTTACAAACTCAAACATGCATTGTATCTTTGATCAAAATACAGGATATTTCTCCAATCCAAGTCATTCCTTTATATTCCTGTTTATCCATTCCATCCTACAATCCAAGTTTGTAGTAGCCACTAATCTATTTTCTTTTGCTCTAATTTGGCCCTTTTGAGAAAATCTTATAAAATGAATCACAAGAGTTAAGATGGATTTTCTCAGCCTGACAGTGTCTTGGGTAATATCATTATACAGTCTAACTACATTTCTACCTAGTAATAGTAAATCCTAAAGTTGGAAAGCAACAGTCCTTTGATTTTATTCTTCAATATTTTGTGGCTATTGTGGGTCTTGTATCTCACAATGAACTAAATTTTGTGAAAATCTACAAAATAACCTGCTGTGATTTTGATTAGAATTTCACTGAGTCTAAAAACTCCCTTGGGAAGAAGTGACATCTTGACAATATTGAGTCTTCCTATAAGTGATCGTGGAACATCTCTCTATTTACTTAGTTTTACTGTATGGCCAATTTATAAAGTTATATACATGCACCCACAGTGGTACCTCTTGCGAATGTGTTACGGTTTTCATAATTCTGTCTACTTGTCATTGTACCGGTGTTTGCCTCATGTATTTTGAAATTGATATAGGTGCATAAATATTTAACTTTTTTGTTCTCTGCATAAATCGAGCCCTTTAGCTTTACAGGATGATCGTTTTTATTCCCAGTAATACTTTTTGCACTGAAATTCACTCATCTAACGTAACCACTCACTCTCATCTCAAGTTGTGGTGCAGCCGTTTTCCTATCCTTTTTGTTTTCCATCCTTTCATTTTCAAACTATGTGTGCCCGATGCCTAAAGGTATTTGTTCTTCCTAACATGTAGTAAAGTCTTTCTTGTTTTGCCCATATGAAGACCTCTGCCTTTTCTTTTTTTTTGGTATCGGGGATCGAACTCGGGTCCTTATACTTGCGCAGCAGGCGGCGAAACCACTGAGCTAAATCCTGGGCCCTCTCTGCCTTTTAATTAGAATATGAAGCTATGAAGTTTTCCACTCTGATTGGGGGAAATTGCTCTCCTGGAATTTTCAGATTGGTCGCCCACAAATACCACCTCCGCTTTCTGCACGGACTCAGTGAGCATGGAGGGCCCTAGGCAAATGCCAGAGAGGTCTGTCTCTCTCTCCTCTCTGATACTGTGCCCTGTGACATCTATGTGCCTATATATTTTTTTATATTTTAATATTTCATGTTATATACTTGGATAGAATATATATATTATTTATTACATACTGAACATCATGTGTTCTCATATGTGACATACTAATCAAACATTGTAATTATATCTTATTATATGTCAGGTATTATTCTCTGCCTAGCCAGGTAGTATGGTTAGACTCAACTGAAAACAAAACAAAACATACGCTTGCATCACTGAAATAATGTTGCTCAGGGAAAGGTTTAAGGAAAGTAAAAAGTAACATCTTAATATATTTACCACATTTTTTAGAATTTTCTACTTCCAATACTCATGATCTTTCTTTTTAATGTCATGGTAGCAGCCTCCTTGGGTTACATTTTATTTTAGATTTTCTTTCAATTATTTTCTAGGTTGATTGGGTTGTATATTTAGACATTCTTTCATGTACTTGAGAATATTTTTTAAAAATTCTTCTATGCTGAGTGGGTCACATACTGTATACATCCTTTTTTTTTTTTTGTACCAGGGATCAAACTCGGGACCTTGCGCTTTCGAGGCAGATTGTGGAACCATTGAGCTAAATCCCCAGCTCTGTATACATCCTTTGATGTGCAAAATGACTGAATTTTTCACATTAAGTTATAATTTTGTTTGCATGTTTTATATTCAAAAATAATATTTTTCAAAATTTGGAAGCGTATTTTTTCTTCTTCCTGTATCCCTTTGGTATTGGGTATTGAACCCAGGGCCTTCCACATGACAGACAAATACTGTACCATTGAGCTACATCTCAGCCTTTTTTATTTTTGAGACAAGGCTCCACTAAGTTTCCCAGGCTGGCCTCAGGCTTGAGATGCTCCTCCTCAGAATGTGGGGGAGCTGGGACAATAGGCATGTGCCACCATGCCTTGCTGTTTTCTTTGGTAAGGTATCTAATATTGCTGAGAAATCCAATTTTAGTTTGTTTTTTTTTCTGCTTTGTACATAATCTCTATAATTTTCCATCTAGAAAGTTTTGTAACTTTTTCTACTTTTGTTTTTACCTTCTGAATATCCAGCAGAATTTAGACATGGTAAGTAATTTTAGTATGAGTACTTTACTGAGGTAACGTCAATGGAATTGGTCTCTGATACCGGTTTTGTATGACCTTGTAAGGCTGTTTTTGTTTGTTTGTTTGTTTGTTTGTTTTTCAACAGGCCAAAGGTTCTTTACCTAAGGAAGAGGATTCCAAGTAGTCTCCCTTCTTCATGTGTGGAGGTCCATGCATTTGTATTTGATTCCAGTTTCATAATTATCCTTTTAAAAGTCCATTAAACTACTTCAATTTCTTGGAGTGTATATGATTCTTACGATAATGACACTCTTGATGACACATTTTGTATATTATTTCAATAGAAAAATCCCTTTTAATACATATTACTACAGTTTGTGGTTTATTTGCTTGGTATTACAAAAAGCTAGATTTTAAAGATGTAGGAAAATCTATCCTATAAAGAAATAAAGTTCATATTTTTAAAATATGCCTTCAATCATCAGTCCAGAGCTAGCTACAAAAATATTCTCTTTGGATATCAGAAAATCATTTTTTTTCCCTGTGGAAGAGTCAATGAAGAAAGCTCGGTGACTTTGAGCAACAAAAATCCTAAATTCAAGGACATTGTGAAAGCACTCTTCCTAGGATTTGAGAATTGTATGGCTCTATTTCCACATCTGGTTTGTTTTGTTTTGTTTGACACAGTTAATAAAAATTTAAGAGATCTAGCTTACTTTTTCATCCATAATTTACTTATCTGAAGCTCCTTTAAACATTCAACTACTTATGTTATCAGAGCTATTTTATTCTTATCCTGTTAGTACTTTCCTTATTAGATGGATAGATACCTCATAAAGAGCATTTATCAGCCTGCTTTGTCTACCCAACTTCAGGACTTATTTAGTGCTTTTGAATGTTAGTGTGAAGGCTTCCTTTTGTATGTGCCTGTGTCTATGTGTGCACGAGCACATGTGTGTTTGTGTGTGTGCATATCTATGGGTTTATTTGCTTTTGTACTACGGTCAGATATGGTAGCACGACTCTGGGCTTCATTTTTGGCAAACTTTCGCTTCTTACCAAGAAGCATCTTCATTGTGTTCATGTCAAATTCATATTTGCATGGTTCCTCATACCAATGTATTTTTAACCATTTGCCTGGGATGTACAGACACAAACTTGGTCAGTATTTATTGATCTCTCTCTTTATTTCACATGCATACTGATAGATGAAGCTGCCTCCTAGCACACTGGGCATGGGCTCCACCTAAACAAATTCAAAGAAGTGCAGGGAGTTGCCCACAGGGCGGGTGCTCTTGGAGGCCGACTGACAGTATTAATGCTGTCGATGAAGCTGATGACAAACACATATGATTCTTACTCAGGCTTTCCCAGTCCCTGATAGTGACAGTGACAGGCTTTGCATCAGAACAGTGAACCCAGCAGGGATAATTTCCCACTCTATGTGGCATGACTATGCCTACAGGCACATATCTTACTGAGCATTTATCTTCTCTTTTATGCCACACAAATATAAGGCTGTCACTTTATGAAACAATGAATTTCTCTGTCTATAACAGAATCAAAGCAGATATGACAAGTTAAAAACATTTCTGAATTATGTGACTTGAGTTCCTTGACCAGGTTAAAAAAACCTGTTTTCTCTCTTTGTTTCATGTTTGAACAAGGAGAATTAGTCTAATCTATATTATCAACAAGTAAAACTACTGAAATAACAAGTCCTCATCATTATTTTGAAGTAATTTCATAATAGTATCTACAGCTTAAAAATTGTTGAATATTATCATTATGTATACCTAAAATGTATCAAAAATGTTTTGCTTCAAAATAATTATTGTATAAACCAGACATTGCTTTAGCATTTGAATAAATTTTTAACTCATTCTTTTTAATAACTCTGTGATATTGGCACTATGTTTCATCACCCTTGTATAGATAAAGAAATCAAGGCACAAGAGAGGTTAAGTAACTTGCCTATGATTACACAGCTATAAATGGCAGGACTAAAATTGAAATTTTGTCCAGCTCCAGAGCACATGCTATTAGCTGTTATGTAAGTCTGCTTCATAAATTATTGTATTGATTTAATTGTACTAAATTTCAGATGATCCATTTGTTGTTGTTGCAAGGAAACCACTTAAGGCCAGTTTTCCATGCCCGGAATGCAAGTCTGGGACCTGGTCTGAAAGCTCTGACCCATATGATCACTAAAAACATTGGGGATCTCTCCTAAGTTGCTTAATAGTATAAATTTGCACTCAAAATATCAAGTTCTATTATGAATAAGAATAAGAATGGCATTTCAAGAAGGAATCTATCTAACAAGTGTTGAACTTTGCTTAATGACAATGAAAAATGAAATTTCCTATAACACTAAAAGGAGTTGCTTTGATTTTAGAGTGTGATCACTGAACTTTGTTCATAAAACTAACCCTGAAAGTACTTTGTACACATGCTATTATTTCTCTAGTCAGTTGTACCCTTTTTATCTCCTTTAGCAAACAAGAACAGCCAGATACAATCTTGTGGATATAGTATGAATAACTCACTTGAGGTTTTGCTTAAATCTGTACCTTAGTGAGTGTCCTCATTTTGGGAAAAACATGAGTTCACAATGTGCCTTCTCTCTGCAGGCTGTCACCATATAAACCAATTCTAGAAAGAGGAAGCTTTGACCATGTAGGTTGTGCCAGAGAGTGCTACAGCTGCTCAAGTGTACTCTATAACTAAAAATGACTGCTATGTGCAGACAGCCATTACCCAATGAATTATCCACATTGATGTGTCTGAGAGGCCCCACATGCCAAAGGCTTTTACTGTCATTCTTTTTCTTTCAGATATAGGAATAGGCATAAAGTCCTACTCTAAACTTCAACCTTTTAGTTCCTTTTTGACATGACTGGTCACCTTCTCTACCAGATGCTACCATTTGCCAGAAACAGTACTGTGGGGTCATGGCCTACGTGTTTATATAGAGACAAACTCCTGCCCTGAACCCACTAATGCTAGAATAAACACATAGGGAAATGAATTGGAGAAAGGATCAGAATCAACTGAGCATGAGAGGGGCCAGGAGGCTAGATATTGAGTGGATTTGTATGTCTCTTAAGGAATTATATTCTCTATGAGGAAAAAAGTGTTCAACTGGCTTCAACTTTGATCTAATTAATCTCTGAATACATTTCAAGACCTCATCTGTATATGTATGCACATAAAATTAGCACTGTATGTTATTTGTGTTATTTTCTCCCTTTACTTGTGTGAATATGTTGCTCTCATGACTTAACCTTTAATGTAGCTTTTTATATATGGCTGGAGTTTCATACAGTAAGAGAAGGAAATTTCAGGAATTTCTTTCTCAATTAGGATTGCTTTGAGCTCCTATTACTTAATTTCTTTTTGATGGATTTGCAGATGACGGTCTGAGAGAGAGCTGCCAAGGGAAAATACAGGATAGCCAGATATGAAAAGGCTTTCAGTGTGTTCTCATGGTCCACATCAGATCCTGTAGGATTTATGCTGAACTGGCAGTGAAATGGGAATGGAAAGTTGAAAATTGTTGGTTCCTTTCATTTTGATACTTTTCCTTTCTACTGTGTATTAAAAATCACATAAAAATCAGAAGAATAAGAGTGGCTGAGAAAAAAAATAATCTGTGATGTTAAAAACAATGTGACTCACAGATGCACAGAATGATACAGCTGGGCAGTAAGACCTGATCTTGATTCAGCTCCCTCATTTTAGGGGTGAGAAACATAGAGGCCTAGAGAGGAATTTCCTGGCTCAGGAGCAACTAGTGAAGAGAATGCCATGGTTAGAGTCATATACGGTTATTCAAGCTCAGACAGATCACCTGTCAGGGATGCCACCGAAGGAAATTTTGTCCTAATCATGACGAGAAACAAGATCGCCCCACCTCTTTGTTTCAAATTTTAATCTAATCACTAACCCCAGCCTTCACATCAAGAGTGACCTCAAGTAATTCCAAATCCCTTCCTGCACTCATATATTCCTTTAGACACTTGATCGACAAATGTTGAGTGACTACTGTATGTCTGGGATTATTTGGGATGTCACCTAAATACAAACAGAATAATAGCAGATAGTTGCTATTTTTAGGACCATTCTGTTACTGTGCTTGAAATATTGGAAAGTTCTCCAAAAGAAATGAAATAAAGTAATGTTACTGTTACTGAGGTTACTAGATCATCAAGAAAATGCCTATTTAAGAGATAAATGCAGCATGACAAAGAATACAAGGAAATATTCCTTTTATTTCTTTCTCTTGTCATTTATGAAAATTTTTTCTGAAAATTATATTCTAGAAATATGGAAACTGCAAGTACAAAGGCCCTGAGGCAAGATCAGGCTTAACCACAACACAACAACTGTAACAACAACAACAACAACAAAAACAAGCTAAAAGGTTAGGGCACAAAATAACTTACAAATTTACAGCAGCTGGCCCCTTACTCCGGCCATGCATAGATACTTTCTTGTGATAGGCATGTATCTAATGCAAAAGAAATCTCTGGTTTAAAGTTATATTCGAAATTCTGCCTGACTCTCTTGACAAAGACACAACCCTATTAAAGACCACAGACATCATTCTTGAAAGCTTAACTCTGACAGTCACTGGCAGACACTTAACAGGGATGTTTAATATCCTCCCTAAAATATTGGGCAAAGAGGAACAAGCATTCCCACATATCTTTCATGTGAGCTTAGTGTCCTACAATTAGAGATTGGCTGGAGTTCACCCTGCTGAGTGCTTTGCCAGAAGTCCAGGATTTCACACTTGAAACTCCTGCCATTCATCTGTAGTTGTGTTTATGCCTCTCACTTAGGGAGTTTCCAACACACTTCCGGGGTACTTTTGATACAGTGAGCGTGCAGGTGTATTCTGACTATGCCAGGGACTGTGTCCAGGTCTGGTCTTGATTGCTAAAGCAGACATCTCTGAATATTTGAATCTCTGCCTATGCCATATTTGCTCTCGTGTAGGTAGGCCAATTTTCCTCCAGCAAAAGATATTTTAAAATTATTTCTCCCTGCTTACTCCTCCGCTTTCCCCCATTGCTTATGCTAAATAATTCAGTGCATTATTCCAAAAGTGCATGTGAGTCACCCAGCTCACCTCTATATTCTTTCAGGGTTAGAGAGAAGGTCAAAAGATGCAGGAAAAGGAGTCTCTACCTAACAGACTTAGAGGAAAACTACAGCTATCTCAGCAAATGAAAATAATTGCTGCATCTGTACTCAGATTTAATTCTGATTTTTACCTCATTTCCTGAAACAGAGACTTTGGGGAGACTACTTAGTCAAAGGAGTGAAAAATTCACTGTACCTAGCCTGTTTCTAAGTCTCCTCTGAAGTTCAGGTTTTGAAACCTTTGGAATTATAAATAGGAAATCCATATGTTACATAATATACTTCTGGAAAAATGCCCAGGACACATATGCACTCTATGCAGGTCTAATAGTAACATTAATCTAATGAATGGTACATTAGGAAAATGATTTGTGTACATCCTAATGGAAAGCATACTTTCCAAGAAAGCTTTTGGATTGAAATGCAAAAAAAATTCCATCCCCTAAACATAGCTCCCAGCTACTGTATCAGCCAGTAAGATAAGTTAGTATACCTTTGCAGAAAGTAGAGCTATTGCTCTACCTTTGTTGCCTGGGGAACACATTTTCCAAATCTCGTGCAGGTGTCTAGGAAAGTCTACCTAAAAGGAAAGGGTCTGAGTCCTACTCTTCAAGACCCTGGATGAAACTTTTCATATATAAGCTTATTTTTTTAATACTAATTTATTTTTCAAGAGCAACAAATAGTAAGTCCCTGTTTTTCCCAGGGTATTAATTTGGTTAAACTTGACACATCAGACTGTGCCTGGCTTACAATTTTACTCCCAAAGCTATATCATCTTTTACTTTTTATTTATAGTAATGTCCATATTCATTTCTCAACTGAGGCAAATACTTCAGGGATACCTGGCATTGATTGCTAATCTCTTTTCTTTCCCTTTTTGTAAAGCATACTTTTTGACTCTTAAGAAACAGCACTGACAGGAGATTTTTTTAAGAAGAAAAAGTAAGATTTTGAGTTTGGGAATTCTTTTTAACCTACTGAAGACAGAATCAGCCTTTGTCACCCAGTAGGTGACTTGGCTTTAAATAAAAATCACCATCCCATTATTTTTTTCATGTGCATTTTTCTTCAGAAGAGAAGAAACCTGAACCGAATGCTTCATGTTGCTGACTTCTGGTTATTAACAGGTGAGAGTAGGATACTTTCTAAAGAGAGGCTTAAATGACACAAGAGATAAGAAATTAAATCTCTTTGCCAAACACAAATGAATTCATGGGTAGAACCTAGAGTCAAGGCCAACAGAGACACAATTGCATCTTAAGGAATCGAAATCTCACCTAGTTGCTTTGAGATACAGCCAGAAGGAATTGCAAATCAAGGTACAAACATAACCCTGCTCACCAGGGTCAATTACAGCCCTGTTTGACTTATCTTGAGCTAACTTTAGGAGAGGAGCATAATTAAAGTCTGGGAATGCCAGGGATGTGTACCCAAATTGTACCAAAATTGAGACTGCAGAGATTTGAACAAAATTAACCATGACTCTTCAGCTTTACCTCCCATTTTGGTAAGTTGTTCTCTCCAAAACTAATGGTCTCCTCATACAACTAAAATTTTCTTTTTTTTCCTTCCCAAATTTCCTCTTGGGCTCTGGTCACCTGTTCCATCTCCTAGTCCAAGATGAATAATGTCTTCTGTGATGCCACAGAATCAAAGGTGCTCCACAGATGGTTATCTTCCAAACATTATCAAAATGGTGCACACAGATCTTTGGTCTTGAGCAAAGGTCATATTTTACTGCTTTGGGAATGATTTCAAATTAGTGCTGGAAACCACAAAAATGAGTGTTTATTAAGAGCCTTTGTGATGAGAGGTGGCCTGGCAAAAAAAGAATTGAACTTTGGAACCGACGTCCATTTATAGCTATGACTCCAGCTGGCTGCAAACACTGGAGCAAACCACTAAGCTGCCTGGTCTCGTGTTCTCCTGTAAAATGAGGTGACTGAAGTAAATAACCTTTGCAGTCCCTTAGTATTCCAAAACTATACCACACAATAAAAAGGAACACTATTTCATCAATGTTTCTGACTGTTTTTCTCTATCTGGTGATGCAAAGCAATCCTGATCACATCAAACCATGATCACTCTTTCACAAACTCGGTTTCCAGAAAGGTGGTACAAGGCCCTTCTAGGGTTAATTCGCTTAGATTTTGGGTTAGACTCCTCAGGCACATTGTGTCCAGCCTTAATATTTTACACTGTAAGCTATATCATCTTTTATCTTTTATTTATAGTGATCCTCATATTAATTTCTCAATAGCAGCTGGTGTGGCAGGAGGGACAAGTCATTGATCTTCCAATTCATCTGCTACTCTTACATATCCTGAGGTTGAGGCAGCCTGGAGAGATTGATGGAGTGCTGGCACCCGCCCAGCAGCTGTGTTCTGCTCCTGCATGAAAATCAACCACAGGAAACTGAAATTCGACAATTGGCAACAATATCTGCCACCTCTGTAATAAATATAACAGGGGATTCGTTAATAATTGAATGGGATGCCTGGGATTCAGTAATGAAAAAGCTCCTGTGTAAGAATGCCTGCAGATCTTCTGACTGACTGGAGGTGGTGTATTTTGGAATCTTAGTGGAGGTGCAGGGAGCTTCTCATATAACAAACCTTCCTAGTCCTTCATGCTCAAGCAAGTCATGATGCAGAATAAACAATACTTCATTTTCTACAAGGCCAGGTACTTTTCATGAAATGTTTTTAAATTCTGCAAGAAAAACAACAGGTCCTCAGATTATGCTTTTGCCCAACAATATAAAGGGCAATGGTCCTTTTAAGCTACACTACATTAGTCACAGATACCAACTGAAGAGCTGTGCCCAGAGCTTTGAATCACTTATAGGTTCTCACAGCGACAAACCCCTCATTGATTTCTGAAGGAAGATCTTCATTCCTTGTTGGGGCTGAGAGGTGGGCATGGCTGTCATCTCAATTGATGAAGCCCCTGGCAACAGTTTAATCCTGAGGGAGTGGCCTCTTCCTCCTGCCTCCTCCTCAGCCAGCTCTTCCTGCTTAAACCCAGGTGCCACAGATTTACAGTATTTGATCACCAGCCTTGTGTCTGTCTGGATTAAAACCTACTCTGATATATCTCTCTCTCTCTCTCCCTCCCTCCCTCCCTCCCTCCTCCCTCTCTCCCTCTTACCCCTGTGATTGGGAAAGCAAATGCTAAGCATGGCAGCAGTGTCCCTTTTGGGCCACACCAACAGTGCTGTGGAGGCAGAATAGCCAAAGAGCTCACAGGTGTGGCTGATGTAGAGCTACAGGAAGCCACAGCTTCCACAGGGCCAGACTGTGAAAACACACCCTCGCCTTGGTTATTACTCAGCGTGCATACTACGCAGACATACATATTAGCTCCACATTTAAAAAAAATAATACAGTAACTAATAATGCCCTCCAGGGATAAACTGGAGCATCAAGCTGCTCCAAAATTTCAGGCACAGAATTGCTAGAGAACTATTTACTTTTAACAAAAAGTGTTCAAGGAGATTTTGAGTGTACATGGGTTTGAGCAATGTTATGATTTTCACAGATAGAGCCTCACACAGGGCTCTGCCCAGGGTGTACTTTATCTTTCCCTGATGAACAGAGCCTGAGTCAATCCCTGTAAGTGCTGAAATCACAATAAATATATCAAATGACTAATCTCATACAGGACTGTTACATGATATAAGTAAACAGACAATAAAAATGTATAATTCCTTCAGCAAGAATACACAATTTGTACACTTTTAAGATTTTCTACTTGCTCATTCATGTTTAATACTTTCTTCATTTGTTTTCTTATCAGTCTTTATTTTATAGTTACTTATAAGAATTAATAAGTAAAAATTCAAGTGGAAATAGACATACAGACAGAAAATAATATATATAAAATATATTCTTGATGCACTTATTTTCTGGATAGTACCTTGCCCACTGTTATTATTGACAGTGTGGTAGAAATAGTAGTAAGAGTAATAGTAATAAAAGTAGTAGTGATGCTATGTGTTTATATGGCACATAATCATCTTCAAAATATTTCTAAGTACATTATTTCACTTGCTCCTTGAAATAATCCCATATGGCAAGCAAGCCCGGTATTCTTATTTCCATTTTTATAGATGAAGAAACTAAATTCACATATACTGATTTACACCAAGAAGGCAGAAGGTTCTCTATTACTCTGTGTTCATCTGTATGAACTGGTGAAATATATTATAAAATAGCAATAATAAGAAAGAAACCAAGAACAAGAGATCTTCAGATCTCTCCCGGCAAGAGAAGTTGGGGGGTTAGATATTATAATGTGAGGATTTTGGACATAAAAATTTTGGGGCCCAGAATAACATGCCAAGTGAGGAAGGATGAAGTTAGGTAATTTCCGAGAACTGAATCTCCAAGATATTATTCAATTTGACATTTGCCTGAAAATAATTCAGGTTTAGGGAAGTGCTAATATGTCCTAACAGTTTAAAAAGATGTTCCCTAGGGCTGGGGATTTAGCTCAGTGGTTCCACCCCCTGCCTCACAAGAGCAAAGTCCTTAGTTTGATTTCTGATACCAAAAAAAAAAAAAAAGATGTTCCCTAAAGAGCAATCCTACCATTCGTTTTTTTTTCTAGCCTTAGCTGCAGAGTTTATGTCAACCATTTTTTTTTTGGCTTTTCCCATCTGAAATATTTTCTTTGAGGTAAAGATGCTTATTCGGGGGAAGCAGAGCCTATCTATGAGCAAATTACTTAATAGTAAGTACATAATGAGGAATAATGCAGTGCGAATGGTCATGTTGAATAAGGTCCTATCCTGGATGTTAGACACACTATAGTGAGAAAAGTGGTCCCCTCCAGCCACAGCTCTCTCTACCACCCTGTCACTGGCAGTGAGTCTACAGGACACATTCTCTAGGTACCTGCTCAATATTGGCTTCCTACAGTAAAGCTCAGAGGCCCCGGTAGGACAGGTGGGCTCAACCTGTGGCTGGGTCAGAGTATCCTCTGACTAAGAAGAACCAGAATTAGTAAGTGAATGATAGGGTCCTCCTCAGGAAACGTTTAATTACATTAACAAATCTTTGAAGAGTCACCAACAAAAATATGTAAAACATTTGGATTCAAGTGTCTAACAGTTTAAATTTATTGCCTATGTAATTGTTTTAGCTTAATTATGTATACTTCCTTAATATGCAATCTGCTATTTGCAAATGAAAAATCTTACAATATGTCTAAATTAATTAAGTGGCATAGAGAAGTTTAAAAAGAGGGCAATGAAAATCCAAATTCTAATAACTAAAATCAAGTATGATTTGTCTTTAAAATGGTCGGGTAAAATAAATAAATAAATAAATAAACAAACAAATAAATAAATAAAATAAAATAAAATAAAATAAAATAAAATAAAATAAAATGGCCTGGTAGCTGAGTCTGATGACATAGGCCTGTAATCCCAGTAATTTGCAAGGCTGAGGTAGGAGGATTGGATGTTCAGGCTCAGCTTGGGCAATTTATCAATTTATCAAGACCTTGTATCAAAATAAAAAATAAAAATTAAGAAATAGGCGGGATAGGTAACTCCATGCAAAGGCCTTGGGTTTGATCCTCAGTACTCCAGTCAATCATTGAATCAATATTAAATTTTACAAACAAATAAATACAATGGTCAAGTAGTCCACCCAAGCGGAAGGAAAAAAGTAAACAATTCTATGGCAAGAGTATTTGTCACTACTAAGAATATTAATATAAACCTGCATCACTGCTTATTTAGGAATGCAGTATGTTTTCTTCGCTTTTTGTACACTAAAATTAGCTAATATAAATCCCAGAACTGCTGAGAAACATGTTTGTCAAATCTTTGCCACAGCTTGGGATTCTGTTACATAAACTTTGGGAGCCTATTAAACTTGAAGTAGAACCCCCTTTGAAAATAGCTGTTCTTATCTGTTTTGGCATATTCATCCCCTGCAGGGGAGTTGTGACTCAAAGAACATTAAATAATAATAACTTTTAAAGCAGTTGAGAAAACATTGCACTTCAAAAGGCTTAAATTGTAGAAGCATTTCAAATGTGAGGTTTAGGATTAACAATAAGGTTTCCTAATCTCCTAATTATTTAGGAATGAGGACACTTTTATGTTCTTGTTCTTTTGGAATCACTTGAAATATCAATTAAACATAACAAATAAGAGCCTGTCCCTCCAGAAATAAAAATGTGAAAGCATAATATACCATCTGCTGGTGGTTTATAATTTGTCTTAAATCAACCCAGTTAAATTTTATATGTCCAAGAAATCTGATGGCAATCATTTAGAACTGCTTTAAGTATTTATATACTACAATCATTAAAATACATTTACTTGTGGAAAAATGATGACCTGTGTGTATAAGCCATGTTTACCACTGTGATATGAACAGACTCACCCAAGTTCCGCAGGGAATTTCCCCTTTCTTCCTCTCCTACTCCCGCTGTGGTCTGACAGCCTCCATCCCCATGGAGTCCTCAGAGGGCTATCATCATTATGCTCAGTAGCTTCCAGCAAATCATTCCCATCACTGTGACCACACTATCAATACTACAACTTTTTCAGAGGCAAATATCAGAGCCACTGATGAGTTACAATGGCTTTATGATCTCAAGTGCTCAACGCAATGAAGCCATAGTTGACCTGGACCAATGCAGATAAAGCTGTATTTCCCCATTAATGTAATATGATTTTACAGGAGTATCAAAAACTTGCTGATATATTAATGACTATTGTTATATTATTTTTTATTAGGAGGCCTATGTCTCATAAGAATCAGGATATATGTTCAAAAAAAATAAACCACAGGAAAATTTAACTAATAGATGCTATAATAGACAGCATTTTACAGTTTTCTGCTGTTATACTTTTGTTGGAACATATTTCTGTTGCTCACTTTGTTTTAAAAAAAGGCTTTACTAAAATATAATTGACATACGATGAAATACATGTACCTAAAATATACAGTTTGATAAGTTTTGACAAAAGTATATTCCCATAAAAACTTTAACAAATTTAAGTAAAATGAATAAATCTGTAATCCACTATTGCATATGTCCTCTCTTACACCTTTCCCTTTCCTGCACCTGATGCCCAAGCAAGAGCTCATCTATTTCCAGTCATTATAGATGTGTGGTCATTTCTACAAATGTGTCCAAATGAATTTCTACAGCATGAACTCTTATGGCTGGCTTCCTTCACCAAGCATAATTATTTTGAGAGTAATTCATAATTTTGCATCAGTCAGTGTATTCCTTTGTTTCATTTAGGGATATCCCATTGTATGAGTTTACTGCTGTTTATTTATTCATTCAGCTATTGTTGGAAGTTTTCATGAGAGTATTCAGTTATTAAAAACAAAGATTGTGTGAATATACTTGGAAAGGACTTTGTATGAACATATGAGGGAATAGAAGGGCTGAATCATATGCTAAGTACATGTATAATTATTGAATAAACTGCCAAACTCTTTATTGTACCACTAGCAGTGCAAAAGAGCTCTATTTCATACAGTTTTGCATCGACATTTGGTGTGGTCAAACTTTTTAATTTCATCACTTCAAATACTTCTATAGTGGTAACATTTGTGGTCTGAATTTTAATTTAATTGATGGTTAATTATAAAAAGTAATGTTTTATGTCTATATGCTTTCCTTAGTGAGATCTCTTCTAATTATATTACCTATCCTTTTAATTTAAAAAATTGTCTAATTATTGGACTTTAGACTTCTTTATATAGTATCAAATTTTTTCATACATTTGATTTCTAAATATCATCTCCAAACATGTGCCTTCCTCTTTCACTCTCTTGATATCTTTCAAAATCAGAAGTTTTAACTTTTGATGAAATCTAATTTACATTTTTTCCTGTATGAATCTTACAGATGTTGTCTGTAAGAAATCTTTGCATAACCTAAGGGCACAAAAATTTTGTCCCAGAGAAATTTTATAGATTTGTTTTACATTTTGTTCTTTACCCTATGTTGATTTAATCTTTATATGGTTAGAGGTAAAGGACAAAGTTCATAATTATTTATATTGCTTTCTCTTACCGTACTTTTTCTATATATTCAATGCATCCAGCACCATTTGTCAAAAAGATTATCCTTTCTCTACTAAATTTCCTTTGCATTTTTGTTAAAACCAGTTATCCCAATATGTATATTTCTACAGAATTCTGTTCTATCAACCTATTATGTCTGATTCTTGGTTATAATAAATTCTCTCCCTGACTGCTTTTCAGTTGCTCATGTAAATAAACATCATGGCCTCCCCAGTTTACCAGGCATACCCAAAATTCATTTCATAAGGCAAAGCACCTTGACTTGAAAGTAGAATTACCTCTAAAAAGCACTATACAAACATTGAGAGATAAAAACTATTCAACAGCCTTCTGTACTCACCAAAATTCACATTAATCTGTTCCAATCTGTTCCAATAATAATCTGTTCCAATACAACTGTGTATGTGTAAGCATGTGGGGAATACAGAGGTAGGAGGAGGGGAAAATTTCTAAAAACTCTTGAATAAGAAAAAAATTAATAGGAATTCTTAAGTACTAAAGATTAAAAGAAAATAATATATTTCTATAAGTGTTTTTAAAATTATTTTGCATTATGAAGTAGTTAAACTAACATTAAAAAAACTGTAAAATACTTCAAAATGCTTTTATTTGTCAAATGTACTGAAATATCAAGTAGGTTACAGCAAAGTTTTCTAGAAACACCTTGGGCTTTATTTTTTTTCCCACAGGATATTTCGTTGTACGTCATTTAGTGTTTTATACATATGAGTGTGAACAAGATGAAACAACTCATAAAGAGAAATAAACAAAGAACATATTTTGTTTTGTTTTTGGTACCAGGGATAGAACTCGGGACCTTGTGCTTGCAAGGCAAGTGGCGGAATCACTGAGCTAAATCCCTGGTCCCAAAGAATATATGTTGTTGACTTGTCTAAAGTATTTTTCATGTTCTAACTCATTGTTCTTTGTGTTGGAATTTTAAGAGATCGTGTTTATTAATGTGACTATTATAAAAATGTTGGCAATTTAAGTGAAAATCCACAAATAAAATATAAATAACTCTAATGGAAAGTGAACAGATACTAATAGGAATCAAAGCTGGCATGTGACTTGTCAGTGTTTTGTGTCAATCGTGCAAGTCATAAATTTTCTTTCAATTTGACTTTTTGCCCTTTAGTCTTTTCTGTGATTAAGCAAGTTCTTTTGATAAGCAATTTCTTCTTCCACCCATTCCTTCTTTTCCTTTAAAAACTATTCTGGCCATACTTTCATATGACCATCCTGGAGTAGGGTGCACAAGTGACAAGGTAGGCTAACCATTTGTAGACATTTAGGTTCTGGGAAATTGAAGGGCATGGTGTTTGTCTATTGTGGAATTTAGCCTCATTTCCCAGAGAGCAATGGGAGGATTCATGTATTTTTGTTATATTTATGTTGTTTAAATGAATACATCCTCCTAGACAGTGTCTTCTAGTCTGATCATATTTAGACATTAGAGAAAAAAACAAGACCTATAAAATATATTCCAATCTATAGGAGATTTATGATGTAGCTTGGGATAAGGCCTTCACGGCCTAAAGATAGATATAGGTGGTTCAATGATCAAATTAATAAACTTTGCTCAAAGACAATCTAGTCTTACCTCCTATTAACATCCTAATTGCTATGTCAAAAATCCTTAACTACAGAAAGTATAAGACTCAACATCCATTTTTCTAAACATTTCCAGAGATGCTGATGAACAACTAGTTCATTTGATTCCTGTAGAACTAATACAACATACCAGAGTTACTGAAGTTAGCAAGGTTGTACCTCCATTGAGACAGCTCATAAATTTAACCCCTATATGTTAAGTCTCCAGAGAATCCTATAGGTAAAAAGTGACATTGGAATTTACTGAGAAATAAGAGAGATGAGATATCTCAGCTTGAGTAGAACATTTTGTCATCTCTATGTTAGCGAACAGCAAAACACACTTTCCAAATCAGATTTTTAGTAAGTTAAAAAGTGAGTTGAAAAACAAAAGCATGTCCCTTAGACGAGCTTCAAAGCCATGCAACAGGTTGCACAGGATTACAGTTAGAAACCACCAACATACTTTTTTGGAGACATTTATAGCTAAATGGTTGCACACTGGGGCGATTCTCAAGTAAAATACATAGGACACACCTGTGTAATTACCGAATAGTTTCTCTGGTGTGAGAAACTGAAAGTGTAAATAAGGACTAAAAGGTATAATAGATAATGTGAAATAGGAAGAAAAGGGGCAAAGGGGAAGGGGAAGTGGGAGGGGTAGGGGAAAGGAAAGAAGGGAATGGAATTAATAGGAGAAAATGGAAAAAAGGAAACAAAGTCTTTGTAAATAGGGAAGGATGGAGGGGTTGAAGGGAGGGCAGGGGAAGGGGAAAAAAAAGAACCAAGAGAGATTATGTAAAGGTGCAAATTTCCAATGATGAATGTCATTATATTGTATAGCTAAAATGTTACCAATAAAATTAATTTTAAAAAAAGAAAGAAACCACCAACAGTGTGAAGAGACAACCCACAATGCGAGAAACAATTTTACCAGCTGTTCCTCAGACAAAGGTCCACTATCTCGAATCTATAAAGATCTTTAAAAATATCAGACCTCCCATGCTTGGTTTAATGTGCATCTCTCACTACCTTGAAATTGTTGATAATCTTTTAAGGTGTGTTCTATAAATCTCAGTGGGACAATGGAATCTGCATTTTATCAGAGGAGACTTGTGGAGTACGTGTGTCTGCCACCATTCTGCTGTCCTATTCATGGACAGTGTTTGCAAGCATCTTCTGTATTTCCATAATGTGGTTAACTTGGAGTCTTGTAGAATGCCCAAAGATTGTGGATCCATCAGAATTCTGTGCTCACACTAATAATGAATGTCAGAATTAAGGCACTTCCCAACATATTCCCCTCATGTGTGTTATTTTCCAATATCAACCAACCACTATTTATGGTGAACATAATGACAGAGAGAAAAAGTAAACAAGAGAGCAGCTCATAGTTCTTTCTCTTTTTATCACTTATATACTGAGAAGTAAGAGTTTTGGTAAAATGTTTGAAGATCAAGAACTGATTGAAGAGCAGTAGAATTAATTGGTACAGTACTTCCCACTACTGGCTTTTAAAAAAAGACATGTTTATATCTCCAAGCTAAAAAATTGAAATTGAAATTTTGGGTGATATTTTTTTTTTTTTTTGGTACTGGGGATCGAACTCGGGACCTTGCGCTTGAAAGGCAGGCGATTTTCATATATTTACATGTAACTTGACATTGTCTGATATAATTCATGCTAATAGTTTTAAACTCCAATTTACTACAAGTAACAAAGAGGAACTTTAAAAAAATTTAGAGAGGGCCGGGGATTTAGCTCAGTGGTTCCATTGCCTGCCTCGAAAGTGCAAGGTCCAGAGTTCGATCCCTGGTACAAAAAAAAAATTAGAGACAAAGGATGAAAATAAATAACCTTTTTATTTTCATGTTTATCTTACTTTGTTTTCTGTGACAAAGCACCACAAAACATTATTATAACTGTGATGGTTTAAACAACAGAAATTTATTCTTTAGTATACAGAAGTCCAGAATCAAGGTGTCACCAGGGTCATATTTCCTTCAAAGAACCTAAGGAAGACTCCTTCTCTGGCTTTCCTAGCTTCTGATGTTTGTCAGAAATCCTTGGTGTATCTTAGCAACTTGTCTGTATCATTTAAAACTCTGCCTCCATCAACATACAATCAACTTCTACTTTTGTGTATCCAAGCAGCTTTCTCTTCCTAAGATTAGTGATTGGCTTTAGCATTTGAATCCAATAATCCTGATTTTAACTTAATTAAATCTTTTAAAAAAAATCTTACTTCTATTTTACAAAGCATCACTCACAAGTTACATTCACAAATTCCAGGTGAATATAAATTCGGAAAAATGCTATTCAACCTACTAAAAATACCTTTAATACTTTATTTACCCTGCAGTTTGAAAATGGCACCCTGCATATTCAATTTCACACATTATAACTATGTCATGAGCACATGTTAGAATACATGGCTTTATGGCAGAGAAAAAAGAGTATCCTAACTGAACCCCAGAATTATAGACTTATCCACCCTAGTGGATCCAGAAAGTACCAGGCAAGCCCACATGGGAGAGGAATCCCTCCCAAGGATATTTCAATGTCATAATTTCTGTATTTGGTGAATAGTACCTAACTTGAAAAGCTGTTTCTGTAATTATGCAAAGTACACTGAGACAAGATTTTCATCCTGGATTGTCCACATGGGCCCTACATAGAATCACAAGAGTGTCCTTATAAAAGAAAGAGGGGGGAATTTGAGAGAGAAATAGATAAGACAGTGCAGATGTTGAGTTGAAGGCAACGTGACAACAGAGATTGGAGAGGTGTGGCCAGAAGCCATAGAGGCAGGAAACCTCAGAAGCTAAAAGCAACAAGGCAATTTTCTCTCAGAGAACCTGTAAGGAGGTGGCCCTGCTGATACCTTGATTTCAGACTACTGGCCTCCAGGATAGAGAGAGAACAAGTTTCCAGACTCTTATGCCACCAACTTTGTGGTAAACTGTTAGGTCCTGCAGAGGGAAATGGATACTGAAATTATTTGTCATTTCCTAGGCTTTAGTAGTTAACCACAAAACCCTGCCTAACCTAACTGAAATAAGTTCAATCTGTCAAGCTTCAAATATCCAATAATACATTAAAGCCCAAGGTACAAAGCCATCTTTGCTGGCAGTACCAAAATACTTCCACAAAGATGTTTTACTCCCCAAAGTAATATACCTTTCTCCTTATTTCTCTAATTCCTAGATAAAGCACAAAATTTTATGGGCCTTTAATGATCCTCCATCAAATAAACACCTTTATGCATTCAAGGTTTGGAATATTAGGTGGTGGGTAAAATATTTCTTTTATTGGTGGTAACTCTAGTGTAAGGACTACGCTTTGAAAGAGAGCCAAATGACCCATAACCAAACTCCAGAATTGGGCAGATTTATGCACTAGTAGTAAACACAATTGCAGGAACCAGAACAAATTTTTATACTCTTGAAAGAGAGAATTAGGGATGCTAAGACTGCCTGGTTAATTCTCCCTACACTTCCCTGATAAGTCACTTGTGCAACTCAGGGCTGAAACAGGTAAAGAAATCAAACTTGAATTTACCCCTGGGAGCACTCTTGACAAGTATGAAACATCAGGAGCAGGGGAGGAGCAGTCCCACATTCCATCTACCCCTCAAACAAACCCATATTTAAAATGTAAAGTAAATCAGAAACTCCTTTAACCCCGATTTAATCTCTGCACACTAACAGCTAGGAGCTTTGTACAAAACATTGCAGTTAGGTACTAAAATAAGTCTTTGGCAGCAAATCTTCATGTGCCTCACAAAGAAGACAAAGACCTGTGTGTGTCAAAATTTCCTCCCAAGAACATGCACAGTTTTCTTCCTTTATCATGCCAATATGGCCTCTGGGTGAGTCTCAACCTATTAGCCACTTTTTGTGGATTAGTTGTAAAGACAGAGTAGATACAAGGAAGCAATGCATAAAATGTGGAAAGAATATTTAACTGGCAATACAGCTGCCGCTTCTCAGAGGTGAACTCGATGCACCAACATTATGTTTTTTCTGTTTTATCTTTGTTAAAAATAAGAAGGATATATGTAAGCATTTCTAATTTACTCAAATCTCGTTTTTACAGCTAGGCACTGCACACTGCTTAATATTCTAAGGCAAAGCCAGGAGGTGAAAAATGCTGGTTCCTGGCCTCAAGGGACTTGTTGTCTAGGACAGTTCACAGATGATTACACTTCACCAGCAGCTAATACCACTCTGAGATCCAAGTCTCAAGCCCCACCCCTACTCATTGAGTCTGCTTCTTATATGAAAATAAAAGCCAGAATGTACTCTCTATAAAATGGTCTATCTGACATAAATTCCAGATAGGAAGGAGCAAAACTCAAGAGGTTCCAGGTTTTAGTTCCCAGAGGCATTCAGAAGTTCAGATGGTTATCTGACACTCAGACAACTTGTCTGACATGAAAATAGAGTTGTAAATCTCGCAAGAGTTGGTGAAAATTCTTTAAAGAATTTCAGTGTTTCCTACTGTCATTTGGAACGCTAATATGAATTACCTCTTTTAAAACATACATATATGCCTCCTAGCTCAATGTTCAGTATCTTATGTGTTAGCTAAATGAACTCAAGAAAAGTAGTCTTCTTTTACTTCTATCTACATTGCAGCATCTGGTTGAATTGTCTTCTTTTGCTTTGTCTCTGAGATCATGTGTCAAATGGGAGAAAGTATAAAAAGACAGTAATAAAATTCAGGTACAACTGCCTTAGTTTGTTTTGGAATATAGTGATGTCCAAACTATTAAAGCAAGAATTCATACATTGTCCTGAGCAACTGACCCCACTGTATAGCCTGGAGGTGCTGGGAGACCAAGGAAAGAAAGATGGACAGATCTAGGCTTGCAGAGAGAAGCATTTATTGGAGGCTTGCTGACAGAAGAATGATCCTGCTGAACAGCAAAACCAAGGGGATCTTCATGATTTGTGTCAGAGGAAGGGTATACATATTTATTAGGGTAAAAGTGACTTGATCCATACCAGAATGTATCTATTTTAAGCTAATATAAAAAATATGAGTACACTCTTGACACTTTGGTCCCTGTGCAAATTCCATAAACCACTCTAAAGGTTCTTTCTACATAAAGTATGTTGGGAAACTGTACAGAAAATCCAACTCGTTTTAGTCTGAGTTGATCCAGTCAGTGGTTACAAATCAAGATCGCTGCAGTTGTCTCAAGCTGGATTCATATATTTCACCTCTTGTAATTGCTGTAAGTCTCACCTGCACCCTCAGCAAGCACACACATACTGTGTGCCCTGAGTCTGCAAGGGGTTGTAGCATCATGTAGGTGGAGTGTTCTTTTCTGATGTTTTTGGTTCAGCTTGCAAACAGAGTTCATGGCAGAATAGAGGCACAAGGAACAAAAGAGACAAAGAACACTTATACAAATTATAGTAAACAATTTTTTTCTCACCAGGAACTCCAGCCACAAAACGGATGGCCTAGTATGTAGGGAACTGGGAAAGGGGACGTTACTAGGACCTCTGCAGTGAGTCCTGGTCTCCTGTGAGCCACTGCAGCACAAGGCAAATTAATTTATAATACAGAAAAGGTAGAAAAAATGAGACTTGGAGAAGAAGCTGAGCTTTGGGCCTGATCAGTGCTGCTCCCTGAGCTTGCTGCACCTTTTATTCAGTACATGGGAGAAACAAATGTAATAGATAACTGGGGAGTGGCCTAGATCAAGGAGGAACTATACAGATGGAGATTTGGTTCCTCCCAGCTTGTCTCCCACAGGTGTGGTCTTACCCTGGAGCATCACAGCATCAAGGGATCCTTGAGATCTCAGTTGTGACCTGAGACCAAGGTGAAATCATGTCTCAAAATGCATAGCTGGCCTGTAGGCAGGAGAAGTAGACCTAATCAAATGATTTTTCCCTAAAATTACGCAGCATTGCTCCCGACACTAGCATATGTCCTTTGGATAGGATAAACTCAGACTAGGCCTTACTTTGGGTTTTCATATGTAACATGGAATGTGGGACACAAAGGCTGTATACACAATATTTTTGTCTTGACAACTATATAGGTTCCAGACAAAACAGCATTAACAATAAGAGATCCCAGCTAAGGTCAGAAAAATAAATGTTTACAATGTACCTCTAAAGGTGAATCTTCACCACTCAGCAAAACAATACTGGTATCATAACTCTTGTTCAATAGCAGTGGCAGCAGCTGGGGGCTGACTAACATAGTGGACCATATCATATATGCTGGCCAACAGGATGGATTCCATGAGCACTTCATAAAATGAATGGCAAAATGGCAGCCAGACCATGTGACACCCTGAGGTGTTTTTTTGGTTTTTTGTTTTAGCCTACTCAGGGCATAAGTCCTGAACACAGGTTAAGAGTTCAACAGAATAAGTGGAGACAAGAAACAGCCAACCTATCTCACAGAACAAACCACTTGAGCCTCCACTGAATTGTCCTCTCCTCTAGATTTAATGCTTATGGTGTTCAACACAGCAGCTTTCTTTGTCCATGTATCAACTCTGCAGTATAGAACCTGAACAAACAGCTTGGACCTGGATGGAGTCAAGGCCAGAGCCCATGACTCTCATAAGGAGCAGGTATGTCAGCCATATGGATCTTTACATTCATTAATGTTTCTCCGAGGACTTCAGTCCAGCTGACCAAGGTGAGTTCCCCCAGTAGGCCCTGTATTTGTTATTTAGCAGGCTGTTATTTCTCTCCTTCTCAAGGGATATATAGCAGATGAAATTCCCATGGTGCATGCTGTGTTTGGACCCAATCCTGGATAGCATAGTTGTGTAATGTTTGTCCCAGTCACTACCTATGTGGCACAGGCTGAAGTCCAGATGTTGTACTGACAGGGTTTGGCAACTAGTCACACCCTGTCTTGTCCACGTGCTTTGTCTTCCAGTTCAACAATAACCTCACCTCCGTCCTAAACAGCCTGTATCAAAATCTGGCTGAGGAGGGAAAGAACAGGGCCATACCATGATTGAGGGGCATTTTGTAAGGCTATGTTTCTCATTCTGGCAATAAATACCCCTTTATCAGGTCCTTGGAAGACCAGGGCATGAATGGCTTGTCACATCACCAATTCCAGCAGAACAGCTTGAGACTTGTCAGAGTCTTTCCAAGGGAGTACCTGTTCTGTCTGATTCCCTCCCATGTGGTCATGGCTTTCTCATGCCCAAGATTATTCAATTTGTATTGGGATGACTTCCTTCAAATCTGTAGATGGTATGTAGACATAGAAAAGTTCTGGGTGAATGGTACTACCACACATTTTCTTAGCTTCATTTTCCACCAGAGAAATGCCTTTCCTGCCTAAGTGTCAGAGTCTAAACATCCCGTCACTGAAGATGCTCAAAGGCAGTTTGTGAAAAATTTTTGCAATATCTAACAATTCTTAAGCAGTATAATTCTAAAAAGCCATAGTTTCTTGAATGGGAAAGTTTCCCTTCTACTTCTGAATATCTCGTGCCTTCTTTTTGGATTGCATTAATGGTCTAGTGTAAAAGGAAAGTTCAAAAGGGGCATTCTCATTTTTGATCTAGGTTCTTCTTCATATCCCTTCCTCCTAAGGATTCTATTTCTTTGCCTACTATTCTATTCAGAAAATGTGTCTTATACCTATTTCCTCTTTTGGTTCTTTTGTCCCAAGCAATAGTACAAAGTATCAAGCTATGGTTTTGAACTTGAGTTTTCTGTTTCCTCCTTTCTCAGCCAGGTTAGAGGCTAAGAGAAAGAGTGACACCTATCTCTTTTAATATGAACTCTTTTTAATTTCTTATCCTCTCCTCTGCAGCCTGCTAGGCACAAATGTACAATTTAAATGGTCACAGAAGTGGCTATCCCAGTGCAGCTGTAAAATCCTGCCCTTCCTGACTACCAGCGCATAAGTGGCCTTTCATTCAGCAAACAGCTGCTCCAAAACTAGGATCAATCTTGAGGTGTCTTCATTCTCACATAGCTGACTACAAGCTTTAGCATAAGGGCCACATCTCCCCAGAGAGAATTAGATGGCCAAGAGGGATATGCCCTTCAGATACTCCCTTGCTCTTGCCCATTTCCTCACTTCCTTTCCTAGCTTGCAAATCATTTTAGAATAAGCTATTCTCAGTGTATGATAATCAACTCAAAAGGGCTGTGAGACTTAGGAAAGACTAGCAGAGAGAACTAGGATTTCACAGACTGCAATTCATTGGGCCACTTACTGACAAAACATGGTCCTAGATTGCAAGAAGACAAAATTCACCCCTGAGATTTATGTCACAGGTTGGGTACAGATATTGGTTAGGATAGAAGGGACTTCATCCTAGCCACAATATTCCTGGTTTATCATAAACTAATTTCTGAGTAAGACACATTCCTGGCATCAAAGTCTGGTTCTAAAGGTCCACATATCACTATAATGGTTTTGTGTGTTTATCGTTTATTGGAAAACTATGTAAGAAAAAAGAGGAGGATTTCTCTGAGGGACTAAGTGATTCAGGATGGTTGCCATAGTGTCAGGCTGCATCTACAACACCATCCTTTGGGTCATCTATATGGCACTATCAAAATAAAGAAAATGATAGGGCCCTAGAATAACTAGGACATTTCCAAAGAGATGAAATTATTTTCAGGTAGATATGGCACAAAACCTTACATCTCATTGATCCCCCTCTATTTTATTTTCATTAGGTTCTAAATGGAGAGAAATAAATAGTAAGGAAAATTTCTCCATGCTATGTAACTGGTAGAGTTAATTCTACTCTTCATGTAAGTCAACAAAATATCCCATGTACTACTTAAATTATGTGATTCATCTAGATTTAAAATTTCTTGATTATTTCTAAATATAAAACAATGGTTGGACAGAGTTGAATAAGGGAAGCTGTAGAGATGAAATAAACTCATTTCACTTACCAAGAAATCAAGATCCAAAACACTTTGGTGTAGGTCAAAACATCCAGGCTATCTATCTTTGTTTTATACAGAAGATTTCTGGAAAACTCAAGCTAAAGAAGGTCAAATCAGCCAAAAAAATCCCATATCTATTGTAATAACCATAGCTAAAAATTGTGGGGATTCTTCTGGGTGATAGAGAAAGACAGCCTACTCAACAACCTGGACTACCTGAACTAGCAAGAAAAGAGGATCTGGAAAAATGAAATCAGAAATAATTTCTCACATAACAGCAGAGATTGTGCCCATAGTACAAGACATGATTAATAAATTTAGAGAGGACACAAATTAAAAAAATAGAGGAGTTGAGGAACATGATGGAATCCCAACATAGGAAACAAAGGGAATTCATAAAACATATGCAAACAAATTTCCAGGAGATTAAAAACTCCATTGAAAGATTATGCAGCAGAATGAGCCAATGTGTGGGCAGAATTTCAGATATAGAAGATAAGATTGCAATTAGTGACTAAGAAAAGAAAAATTGCTCTAAAATTGTAAGGGAACATGAGAAATCAATTGAGCAGCTGCTAGATGATGCAAAGAATAACATAAAACTGATTGGAGTCAATGAAGAAACAGGAGAGAGTGCAGATGACATAAAAGATCTCTTCACAGAAATAATGGCAGAAAACTTCCCAAGCAGGGGAAAAGAAATTGACATACAGATAAGTGAGGCATATAGGACTCCAAATAGCCTTGAGCAAAACAAATCTACACATAGGCATACAATTGTTAAGATTCCAGAAACCCAGCAGAAGAACAAATTTCTACAAGCAGTTGGAGAAAAAAAACAAATCACATACAATGGAAAGCCCATCAGAATCACAGCAGACTTCTCAACACAAACCCTCAGGACAAGAAGATCTTGGAGTGAAGTATTGTAAGCCCTAAAAGAAAACAACCTCCAACCCAGATTGATGTACCCTGCAAAAATATCTTTCAAAATTGATGGTGAAATAAGATACTTTTATGACAAAGATCAGCTTAGGAACTTCATGAATACCAAACCAGCAGTCCAAAAAGTTTTGGACAGAATCCTAGGAAAGACATTGAGGATCACAACCCCAGGAAGCCCAGCAGAATGAATCCACAGGGCATGACAAAAAAGTAAAAACAAAGGGGGAGAATCCAACAAAAAAGTCATGACAATGATAAGTCAATACATATCAATTATAACCATCAATGTTAATGGTCTAACCTCACCAATCAAAAGAAATAGACTGGCAGAATGGGTCAAGATGCAAGATCCAACAATATGCTGCATAGAAGAAGCACACTTAATTCAAAAAGAAACTCATAGACTGAAAGAGAAAGGGTAGAAAACAATACTCCATGCGACAGGAACCCAAAAAAAGTAGGAGTAGCTATCCTCTTTGCAGATCAAGTAGATTTCAAACCAACACTGATTAAGACAGAAAAAGAAGGATACTACATCCTTGTAAAGGGAACAATCTAACAGGAAGAGATAACAATCATAAATATCTATGCATCAAACACTAGTGTGCCCAACTATATAAAAGAAATACTAACAGACATGAAAAATCATATAAGCACTAATACAATAGTCACAGAAGAACTCAATACCCCACTGTCACAAATAGATAGATTAACTAGACAAAAAAGAAGCAACGAAATACTAGAACTCAATCAAACTCTTGAACAAATGAACTTAACAGATGTTCACAGAGTGTTCCAGCCCACAAGAACAGAATACACATTCTTCTCAGGTCCACATGGGTCATTCTCCAAAATAGACCACATACTCACACATAGAACATGTTTAAGTAAGTGCAAAGGAATTGAAGTATCCCCTGTATATTATCAGACCATACTGCGATGAAATTGGAGATTCATAGCAAAAGAAACTCAAAAGATTTCATAAACATGTGGAAATTGAACAACACACTTCTGAATAACCAATGGGTCACAGAGGAAATTAAAGAAGAAATCAGACAGTTCCTTCAATTAAATGACAATGACAATACAACATATTGGAATCTATGGGACACAGTGAAAGCAGTCTTATGAGGGAAATTCATAGCAGTGAATACGCATATTAGGAAAACAGAACGAGCCCAATTGAACAACCTGATTCTTAAACTCAAGCTTCTAGAAAAAGAAGAGCAGGACAACCCCAGAGCTCACACAAGGGAGGAAATTATAAAGATCAGAGGAGAAATCAATGCAATGGAGACTAAGAGAATGATACAAAAAAAATCAGTGAAGCCAACAGTTGGTTCTTTGAAAGAATCAACAAAATTGAGAAACCCTTAGCCAACCTTATCAGAGAAAGGAAAGAAAAGGCCCAAATCCATGCAAT
Organism: Heterocephalus glaber; assembly: GCF_053883595.1. Classification (NCBI taxonomy): domain Eukaryota; kingdom Metazoa; phylum Chordata; class Mammalia; order Rodentia; family Bathyergidae; genus Heterocephalus; species Heterocephalus glaber. Next base: position 63,560,671 of record NW_028258317.1, on the reverse strand, counting down.
TAGGAATAAAAAGGGTGAAAGTACCACAAACCGAGCAGAAATCCAGAAGATCATCAATACCAACTTCCAGAACCTATACACCAATAAGATGGAAAACACAGGAGAAATGGACAGATTCCTAGATACACATGAATTACCAAAGTTAAATGAAGAAGACCTAAAAATTCTGATCAACCCAATATCAATCAATGAAATTGAAAACATGATTAAAACTTACCAACAAAGAAAAACTTGAGTCCTGATGGTTTCACTGTTGAATTCTACAAGACATTTAGAGAGGAGCTATTGCCCCTACTGTTTGAATTCTTCAATGAAATTGAAAGGGAATCAATACTCCCAAATTCATTCCTGGAAGCAAGCATCACCTTGAACCCCAAACCAGAGAAAGACCCAACTGAAAAAGAGAACAATAGGCCAATCTCACTAATAAACATAGATGCAAAAATCCTTAATAAGATACTGGCAAATAGAATGCAGAAGATCATCAAGAAGATCATACACCCTGACCAAGTGGGATTCATCCCAGGGATGCAGGGATGGTTCAACATATGCACATCAATCAATGTAATACAGTATATCAATAGAGCCAAGGACAAAAATCATATGATCATCTCAATAGATGCAAAGAAAGCATTTGACAAAATCCAACACACATTTATGATAAAAACCCTACAAAAAACTGGAATAGACAGTCTCTACCTCAATCTGATAAAAGCCATCTATGAAAAACCAACAGCCAATATCATATTAAATGGTCAAAAACTGAAATCCTTCACATTAAAATCAAGAACAAGTCAAGGATGTCCACTATCACCAATCCTGTTCAATATAGTTTTGGAAACATTAGCCAAGGCAATTAGACAAGAGAAAGAAATAAAAGAAATAAAAATAAGAAATGAAGAAGTTAAATTATCATTATTTGTAGATGACATGATACTCTATATAGAAAATCCCAAGAACTCCAACAGAAGTCCTTTAGACTTAATAAGCAAATTCAGTAAAGTAACTGGACAAAAGATCAACACAGAAAATCAATAGCTTTCCTCTACACTAACAACAGAATCACTCAGAGAAATAAGGGAATCAATTCCTTTCACAATAGCATCCAAAAAACTGAAATACCTAGGAATCAATCTAACAAAAGAAATCAAAGACTTCTTCTCTGAAAACTATAGCACTGTGAAAAGAGAGACTGAAGACAATACAGGAAAAAGAAAAGACTTCCCTTGCTCCTGGGTAGGAAGGATTAACATAGTGAAAATGGCCATACTTCCAAAACTGCTATACAGATTCAATGAAATCCCAATTGAAATCCCAGCAGCATACTTCATGAACCTTGACAAAACAATCCAAAAATTGATTTGGAACAAGAAGAGACCCAGAATACCAAAAGCAATTCTAGGTAACAGAGACATGGCAAGGGCTATCACTACCCCCAATTTGAAACTATACTACAAAGCTACTGTGATACAAACAGCATGGTACTGGCAAAAAATAAACAGACCTGAGGACAAGTGGAACAGATTAGAAGATGGAGAAACAACTCCAGACACACTCTGTCATCTCATCTTCGATAAAGGAGCCAAACACCCTCACTGGAAGAAAGATAGCCTCTTTAATAAATGGTGCTGGAAAATTTGGGTTTCAACTTGCCAAAGATGAAAACTAGACCTATATCTCTCACCATGAACTAAATTAAAATCAAAATGGATTAAAGATCTAAGTATTAAAACAGAAACACTAAACCAGCTGGAAGAGAGTTTAGGAAGAACTCTTGAAGACATTGGTGTAGGAAAAGATTTTATGAACAAAACCTCAGTTGTCCATGAACTAGCACAAACAATCAACAAGTTGGATCTCTTCTTACTAAAAAGCTTCTGCACAGCAAGAGAAACCACCAGCAGTGTAAAGAGACAACCCACAATGTGGGAAAATATTTTCACCTGCGGTCCCTCAGAAAAATGTCTACTATCTTGACTCTATAAAGAACTTAAAAAAATCACACCTCCCAAATTTAAAGACCCAATCCAAAAATGGGCATCTGAAATGAACAGACATTTCTCACACAAAGAAGTAGAAATGGCAAATAAACATATGAAAAAATGTTCAACATCACTGGTTATTCTAGAGATGCAAATGAAAACAACACTGAGATTCCACCTCACTCCAAAAAGAATGGCTGCTATCATGAAATCAACCAATAACAAATGCTGGCAGGGCTGTGGGGAAAGAGGAACCCTGCTCTACTGCTGGTGGGAGTGTAGACTGGTGCAAGCACTGTGGAAATCCTTATGGAGATACCTCAAAGAACTAGGACTGGAAGTCCCATTTGACCCTGCTATTCCACTGCTGGGGATCTTCCCCAAAGAATTAGAATCATACCACAGTGATATATGTGCACCCATGTTCATAGCAGCACAGTTTGTGATAGCTAAAAGTTGGAAACAGCCCAAATGCCCATCAACTGGAGACTGGATAAAGAAAATGTGGTTTTTTAAATAAAATGGAGTACTACTCAGCCATAAAAAATGAGAAATTAGAGACATTTATAGCTAAATAGATGCACATTGAGGCGATACTCTTAAATGAAATAAATAGGACACACATGGTAAATACTGAATAGTTTCTCTAGTGTGAGAAACTGAAAGTGGAAATAAGGACTAAAAGGTAGAATAGATAATGTGAAATAGGAAGAAAAGTGGCAAAAGGGAGGGGGAAATGGGAGGGGCAGGGAAAAGGAAAGAAGAGAATGGGATTAATATGAGAGAATGGAAAAATGGAAAGAAAGTCTTTGTATATAGGAGGGATGGAGGGGTTGAAGGGAGGGCAGGGGAAGGGGGAAAAATAAGAACCAAGAGAGATCATGTAAAGATGCAAATTTCCAAGAATGAATGTCATTATACTGTATACCTAAAATGTACCAATAAGATTAATTTTTTAAAAAAAGAAATAGATACCCCATAAATGGCTCTGTATTATGCGCATTGCTGTTATCTGAATGAATCTTTGAGGCATCCCAGGTCTTATTCAATAAGTCAAAGTTTCTAGGGAAGATCTGCTCAAACATTGAGTCTCCAGTTTTAAAATCTATACTCAGATTAGAATCTAATCTTGAGAACATTAAGGCCAAATATATCAGATACATTCTGATATTTGCTATCCTGATTGCAAAGGTCCATATACAAAAATGTACATGTATGTATACATATATATGTATATATAAAGAAAATATGTATATGCATATATACAGATATGTATATGTATGTATATGTATGTGTATACACTTAAAAACAACTCTGTACTATGCATGACAAACATCTTGTTGTATTTCCCTAAGCTAATCATCAGTTCTCCCATTATAAGTATTTAGGTGTATGATTACCTGTATTAGGGTAAACATCAGAGAATACCAAATATTTCTTTTCACAGTACCACATCCCAGTCATTTCACTTTCCTCTTTGCACTGGTCTTCAAATAAGAAACCACATAAATTTATTCATTAATTTATGCACTTAATTATTTACTCAGTCCATGAATGTATTGAACCCTTAAGAAATACTAGGTACTCTCCTTCCCTATGTTTTTCAGGTAATTTCAGGGATAGAACAGTGAACAAAACAGATAAATATTCCTGTCCTCTATTTAAGGGTTAATAAGCAAATTTATAAACATACATACAAAGATAACAATTATTTAATTTACCTATATGTTTAACTAATGAGGCAAACTGTACAACAGTTTGAATACTATGGAGACCTGCAGAGCAGGGGAGGAACCTGGGGACTGTTAGTTTGTTGTAGGAATTTGGAACTTGATATTGAGTGATCAGTGAAGATCTTACATAGCATGTGAATAAGAAGGAATGCAATAAATTTGCAGGAAAAAACAATGTACATGTCAGAAGAATCAGTGTTACAGACAGAGGGAATATTCAAATGGAAGGCCATAAGGCAAGAGAGTGCTTACATATTTAGGGGGCAGAAAGGAAGTCAGTGTGTGAGGAATGGAAAGAGCAAAGTGGAGATGAGAAGAAATTAAACTCTGGAAATAGAAGCCCCAGGTTGCTGGGACTTCGGAGGAATTTTGAAGACTTTGGCTTTAGCCTTGAGTCAACCATTTAAGGGACTTTAATAATAAGACAGGTTTTAACAGAATCTCTCTGAATAAAGATTAGAGACTATAGGCCAGAAAGGACATAATTGGGGAGGAAAATAATTGTTCAGAGAAGTGATTTACTCATTATGTACCTTCTACTCCATCAGAGTATGGAGGAGGAATTTTTTTAAAAAGCAGAAAATATCTCAGAGATCAAATCAGACTCTGCCTTTTTTGGTACGACCCATAGGGTAGCAATGGTTTGAAAATGTTGAAGAAAAAGAAGCAGAGGTCTAGAGAAAGTGGATATTGTTCACAAAGGCTAAAAAAGTCCAAATCAAGAAAATATTTTTCCTAATACCTAGAAAAAAATCTTCTGTCTAGAAGTAGGTTCTTAAAAACATTGGAAGGAAGAACATGTAAATAAATGAGTTGCTGAAATTATTGAAGTGATAGTTGTGCCTATGGCTTCACACCCAACATTCACAGACAATGCCATTTCCATTGACTTACTGTAAAGTAGTTTGGTTTTCAAAACAGTAAAACAATATCACAAAAGCAATATCCCACAAAACAATGTCATAAATCTTGGGGAAAGTTGAAATAATAAATTTGCAGCACAATGCATTAGGTGTGATGTTTCAGAGTGTACGAAGCATTGTCATGGTTATTATCTTACTTGATCTTCAAATCAACTCAATGGAATAATGACAGTTTCCCTATATTGGCAGTCCTAATCCTTAGTGATTGCTCAAGAAAAGTTTAATGTTTTACCTGTTAATACATACTTCTTTCTCCTATGGGAACGCTGCTTTCTCCGCCTAAACCTGCACTTAAATAAATGTGCAAAAGTACCAAAATTAGCATACCAAGAAAAGCAAGAGAGTGTGGACGTCATTAACCTAGAATGGCTTTGGAAATCAAAAAGTGGAACACAGGGGTGATGTATATAATTATCAAGAAGACTTCTTGAAGAAGATGCAGCACAAACTCAGTTTGATTTTGCTCTTTCCTGCCTATAATGAGGGAAGAAGAGAGGAGATGGACTGAAGTCCAGCAGGCAAAAGCTATTTAAGGGGGAATGGCTTATGCATTATATCTCCACATGAAGCATATGACTTAGAATGGGTGATTTGTGGTCAAGATCATGAACGTTAGAGTTCTTGAGTTGCAGTCAGATATGGTTCACAGTGACTACCACAATTCCATTCAATACTGGCCACTCTAGGTTCATTAGATCTGATGGAGATTGATGCTTTGAAAATGGTCACATTAAAAATAACCTCACCTGCCAAATATAAATTGTTGCTGATGAACTGTTTTACTTAACTGGTAAGTTTTTCCAGAATATTTTGCCTTATAAATTTTACCTCAATATCCTTGAGTTGTAACGCCAAATTACCAAGGTCAACTCTCACATGGAACCTCATTTTGCCTTGATTAGATAACACCACACCTCCAAGCAGGACCTTGCTCATCCACCCCCTCTGCTGAATCAAGAAGTAAATTTTTCAGGAACGTCCTTGTTCCTGCTCCCCTTTATTGTCCCAGAGCCCCATCATTTAATGTTTGATACAGGTTCCCATAGTGATGGGAATAACATGACAAATTCATCGGAAGTGTACGGCTTTCAAATAAGCATGACATGTGAACATCTTTCATAGAGATCCTATAGAAAAGCTTTGTGCTGATTTTGTAACAGTTTATTTATGTTCAAAGAAACAAACAAAATTTTTTTTCTCATTGAACTCTCCTGAAATGGTATCAAGAAATTATGGCTAACTGCCATAACTAGGAATCATTGCTGTCTGTGGAAAGGTTGAAAAGAGCTCAGAACACTTCTCTTTTCAAACAGAGTAAGAGTCTGAGCAAAAACCTTTGTGTCCAACCAATCTCAAAATTTGTTGGGAATGGAAGTCCAAATTTGCTCTGACATAATACGAAGAGAATTTTAGGGTGGAGAGCCAAGCCCAATTCTGCAATACATGACACATGCTCATGCCATTTTAACAGATTTTTAAAATTTAAAAGTACAGAAAATATTTCTTAATGATCTCTGTGATCCTTGGTTCTGAAACTTCTGCATGTCATTTGTCTGATACACATCAGCCCGGTTGGAGAGAAAAGTACCCCAACAAAGTAACCTCAAAGAAACAAGTTCAAATAAGATAAAGCCATGTGTCAGAGCTTTCAAATCTTTGTCATGATGCATCTTCCAGCTCACAGAATAATATCCATTTCCTTTGTCCTAACACCCAACAGATAGCTGTCTCCTCCTTTGGGTCTAAAAACATTTGAAGTTACTTTAAAGTGACAGTAACATATAATGAAGAATGGGCCCAGTCAGTATGATCACAATGACCAAATTGTGTGGATTTTACTTTAATTCAGTTTAGTGCTCCACTATTAACTTGCAAAGTAGTGATGCATTTGCTTTCTAGACATATTCCAGTAAAGCCAGACAAACTGGCTATTTATCTATATGGAATAACACAAATTGGCAAATTCCTTAAACCAGAGGCCCAATTTGATCTAGAATACAGCCTTTATACATGTATATCCTCCAAACTAAACTATATAGAAATCTGGGCTACAAGGCTCAGTGGCAAGAAAGACAGGGATTGAAGCTCTGTTGCCAGTTACCCTGTATATTCTGACCAGACTGGAGCCTGTTATGGGTCTTGGTCAACTTATGAGTTGACCTCTTCCTAGACTAATGCTTCCTAATACTAAGAGCTAAGAGGACCAAAGGTATTTTAAAAATGGTAATAAATGACCTATATATGATGAAATGGCACCAGGATCCAGGGAATAAGCTCTGGAGTCACAAATCTGTTCAAAGCCTGACTGGGTTGATACCATGTTTGTGACCTGAGGAAGGATCTTTACCTTAAATGTTATTTTATCAAATGTGTAGAAATAATTGAATGAAAACCAGGCATGGAAGTGTATGTTTATAACCCCAGCAATTTGGGAGGCTGATTGCAAGTCCCAGGCCCTTCTGGACCACTTTAGAGGGAAGATCTTACAATTTAAAAAAATAAAAAATAAAGGTCTGAGGATGTAGCTTAGTGGTAGAGCACTTACCTAGCACATATTCAATTCCTAGCAACCTAGCACTCCCTCAAAAAAGCAAATAGAACCTACTGGCCAGGAAGAGATTTTCTGGGTTGCAGTTTTCAGTCAGCTTGGGGTACAACATCCTGTCTCTGGAGATGGTGGTGTGTCCCACTGAAGGCTGTAGAGAAGCACTGTAGAGTGTTCGTGAGGAGCCAGCAGGATATGGGTTGCCTTCACCCTGGGTTTACATTACAGGACACCGGGCCCTGTCTCCTAGAGGAGGGAGTCAGTGACATGGGTGTTGGGTGTCCGAGCTGGTGTTCTGGGCCGAGCAATGAGGACACTTCAGAACTAATGCCCAGGATGGAGGAACTCTTTCAGATGGAGCCTAGAGTCTCCGAGAGAGCCCATGTGGTGGCACTTCTGGTGCCAAACACCCGTGACCAGCAGTATGAGGTCCCCAGGAGCTGAGCAGTGCAGCCAAGTGAGGCAGCAGGGCCTAGTCCTTCGTCCTTTGGCTCCTTTTCTTGACACCCTTGGCATACACGGTCCTGTGTCCTTCCTGTCAGATCCTTTCTCTGACATATGTTCCAGTAAAGTGCCACAAGGGCTCAGCAAAACAGTCCCTTCTTTGCCTCCAGAGGAGCTGGAGACAAAGGAGAGTACTCTATCTCTTCCTTTCTTCTATGGATCTGTCCTAAACAGGGAATTTGCTTGCTATGTGTGGTTCCAGCCACAGTGCCTGCCCTGCTGGCCAGTGCCAGTCCATTTCCTTGGACTACAATACTCCCTCTCCTGGCCAATGGCACCCTGCTATTCCATAGCCTGCCTTTCCTCCTATCTGTAGGCTGTTCCAATGGGATTCTCATCTTGTGCCTTTGCAGGCTTACATCCAGCTCTTGCTGTCATGACCTGAACAGTCCAGGCTGTACCCATGGCACACCTGGAAGATGAGGAAAATCATGAACAGAGAGTTGGGAGGGACCATACGGAAAAAGATGGCCTTAGGGATAGGGCATCAATAACTAGGGCCTGGAGATAAAAACTTACTTCCCTGGGGCACAGTCCTGGACCTTAGGGAAGAAATCTTCATTTAAATGTTTAGACTACACCTTGGGTATCTCTCACAAGCTTCTCTTCTAAAGACAATACTGTCCACAGGATACAGAGCCCTGCTAGTCCTGGCCTGACTCTTGGTCAGCCTGGTATACATGCAACAGTGCTCACTGAGTCACAAGATTGCACCGAGATGCTGGAGAAGCCAGCCAAGCAAGTTCTAGTCTTCCACTGTAGGACCCTATGTTCATCAGGTGGCATCACATCCTTTGGATTAAAAGTGCCAGCACCAACCTTATGTTGGAATATACTTCCAGCAACATTTTCATTCCAGGACATAGGCAGTTCTGTGAGGGGATGGTGCATTGCCCACAGCAATAAACCTTTCTGCTCCTACTACCCATCAGTGTACTGGAACATACCTGTTGGTTTGTGCCACCCACACCTAAGGTGAATCATCTTCAGTAAGTCAATCGACCAGATCTACCCAGAACTTCAGTAAACCAATCTATCAGGTGTTTCTCACTGAAGTTGATATCATAATTAACTATCACAATACACCCCTTGTCAACTTGACAACATTTCTTTAAACCGCACTCTGTCTCTAGATACAATAGCAAGTTTATAGTTACACATAAATGGTACAACTAGCTCACTTACAAATAGAATCATGCTAATTCCCTACCCAAAATTTAAGACAAAGTTTCAGCGTTGCTTGCTCCTAACATTTCATAATTTAAACATTATAATATAGGTTTAAAAATATTTGAGAACCAATAATAAGTCTATCAACATTATGTTACAAAAGAAGAAAATAAAGTTCCTACTTAACATGTGCATATATATGCACAAGGATATTAATTAAATACACCAGAACAATTACAATTACAATCTTTTATTCTGTAATTCATCCCAGCAGAGTCATAGCTGGTATTTATAAGGACCTTCTTTTACTATTCATTCTGTGTTCCCTTGACTTTCAGAAAGCATCTCAGCAGGTCTTCATTCTTTCCCTGATGGAGTGACTCATACTTTCATTTCTAAAGTTTTTGGGCCATTTGTCATCCTGCCTAGATTGAGGTGTTGTAATCTCTCATTGACTTTAATACCAGGGCATAGTAATACTATCAAACACCCTAAGGGATCTCCTGAACTCCAAGTGTATTCTTCCTTTCCTCCATTGTGCCGTGATAGTCTAATTTCCCCTCCATAGCCTGGGTCAATCACCCTTGCCAGTACTGTGACTCCCTTTTTAGCTTGTTTGCTCAGAGGGATGAGGAGCCCAAAATGACCAAGGGGAAGCCTTAGCTTCCAGTTCAAAGGAATCATCATCATGCTTCCAGAAGCCTTCCCCTTTCTGGAATTAAGATTTCTAGGTCAGCAGAGCATAAGGCTGTGAGAATAAGAAGCAAAATTCTGCTAGTGAATCACTAGAGGTAATGGTGAGTGTTACCATTCCCACTTCTAAAAGGTAAGCTTACAGTGGCCTCCTGCAGAGTCAGATGTGGAAGAAAGCAAAGGGCCTACTGTGCCCTGGAGAGCTGAAGGATCCAGTCAAAAGTCAAAGGTCTGGAGCTCACTACATAGTCCCATGTGAGTCTGTATTACATAAGGGAACCAAAGGGTTTGCATTGGAAAGCTGAAAAGTCTGCACTGGAAGGCAGAAGAGTCAGCCCTGGAAGGTTGAAGAGTCTGTACTGGAAGCCTGAAGACAAACATCCGAAGGCAATGGTGAATACTGGCACTCCTCTGAAGAAGCAGAAGTGAGGCTCCCTTTCTCTTTCCCTTTTTATTTCACCCAGGCTACAAGCTTATTGGCTAGTGCCATCCATGCCCAGGGTTTGTCTTCCCTCAGTAAGTCAATCATCCAGACACACCCAGACTGTGCTAAACTGACCTGCTAGGTGTTTATGATTCAGATTGACACCACAATTGACTATCACATGTGCCTACTTATCATCAGATCCCGTGTAGCACATCTGGCCACAACACAGGTGGTGCCATACAGTTGTACAGTAGGGAAAAAAAATCAATGATAACACTGACAGCCACCAGGATGCAGTTTTTTTTCACTTTGGAAGAACCAGGTTTTTCTTAATATTCTCGCATTTGGAAGCTCCTGATCAGAGAAACTGACCTATATATGTATAGCTAACAGCCACTGGGCCACTTGAGTTACCTTTTAGGGCTTCATGGGTGCTACTAATACATTCCCTTTCTTCATTATATATTTCAACAAATAAGGAGCAAGTCTTCTTCCCCAAATAATTCTCCATGAATGTACACACCTCCACCTGGAAGGGGCTCAATTCCTTTAATTTAGAGAGAACATGTTCTCTTTCTACACAAATTACAGTTCCAAAACCTCAAGGAATGTGTGTGTGTGTGTGTGTATTGAAAGTTATAAGTAAGCGAGCCCAATCAGTTATGCTATAATTGGAGCACCCCACTGTGGTAACCAGGAAAGAGCTGCATAAATCGTCAGCTGCCCTCCCTGGCTTGACTTCCAGCTTGACTGACCCAAGCTCAGGCTAGTTTTCTCTAATCTTGGACCCAGCAGGGTGCCTATCACAGAGGCTCCATTTCCTCTCACCTATTTGCCTCTCTGGCCCCCATATTTACCCAATTGTGTATAAACACCTAGTTTTTGCTTTTTGTTCTGCTTCTCTAATTATTATTTTTAAAATTAATTTTATTGGTACATTTAAGATATACAATATAATAACATTCATCCTTGGAAATTTGCACCTTTACATAATCTCTCTTGGTTCTTATTTTTTGTCCATTTCCCTGCCCTCCCTTCACCCCTCCACCCCTCCCTATCTACACTTTGTTTTCATTTTCTCCTATTAATTCCATTCCCTTCTTTCCTTTCCCCTACCCCTCCCACTTCCCCTTCCCCTTTGCCCCTTTTCTTCCTATTTCACATTATCTATTATACCTTTTAGTCCTTATTTATACTTTCAGTTTCTCACACTAGAAAAAGTATTTGGTAGTTACTCATGTGTGTCCTATTTATTTCACTTAAGAGTACCACCTCAATGTGCGTCCATTTAGCTATAAATGTATCTAGTTTCTCATTCTTTATGGCTGAGTAGTACTCCATTTTATTAAAAATAAATCCACATTTTCTTTATCCAGTCTCCAGCTGATGGGCAATTGGGCTGTTTCCAAGTTTTAGCTATTACAAACTGTGCTGCTATGAACATGGGTGCACATATATCACTGTGGTATGATTCTTTTAATTCTTTGGGGAAGATACCCAACAGTGGAATAGCTGGATCAAACAGAACTTCCAATCTTAGTTCTTTGAGGTATCTCCATACTGATTTCCACAGTGGTTGCACCAGTCTACACTCCCTCAAGCAATGGAGTAGGGTTCCTCTTTCCCCACAACCCAGCCAGCATTTGTTATTTATTGGTTGATTTCATGATAGCAGCCATTCTTTCTGGAGTAAGGTGGAATCTCAGTGTTGTTTGCATTTGCATCTCTCGAATGACCAGTGATTTTGAACATTTTTTCATGTTTATTTGTGATTTCTACTTCTTTGTATGAGAAATGTGTATTCATTTCAGATGCCCATTTTTGGATTGGGTCTTTAAATTTGAGATTTTTAAAAAGTTCTTTATACATTCTAGACAGTAGACCTTTGTCTGAGGGATAGGTGGTGAAAATTTTTTTCCTACATTGTAGGTTGTCACTGTTAGTGGCTCCTCTTGCTGTGCAGAAGCTTTTTAGTAAGAAGACATCCCACTTGTTGATTGTGCTAGTTCACAAGCAACTGAGGTTTTGTTCATAAAATCTTTTCCTACACCAATGGCTTCAAGAGTTCTACCTAACCTCTCTTCCAGCCAGTTTAGGGTTTCTGTTTTAATATTTAGATCTTTAATCCACTTAAATTTTAGTTTAGTGCCTGGCAAGAGATATAGGTCTAGCTTTAATCTTTGGCAAGTTGAAACCCAATTTTTCCAGCACCATTTATTGAAGAGGCTATCTTTCCTCCAGTGAGGGTGGTTGGCTCCTTTGTCAAAGAAGAGGTAGCTGAGTGTGTCTGAAGTTGTTTCTCCACCTTCTACTCTGTTCCCCTGGTCTTCAGGTCTGTTTCTTTGCCAGTACCATGCTGTTTTTATCACAGTAGCTTTGTAGTAGAGTTTCAAATTGGGGATTGTGATACCCCCTGCCATGTCTCTGTTACCTAGAATTGCTTTTGGTATTCTGGGTCTCTTCTTGTTTCCAATGAATTTTTGGATTGTTTTCTCAAGGTCCATGAAATGTGCTGCTGATATTTCAATTGGGATTGCATTGAATTTATATAGCAGTTTGGGAAGTATGGCCATTTTCACTATGTTGACTCTTCCTGCCCAGGAGCAAGGGATGCCCTTCCATTTCAGTCTCTTCATCATCTTCAGTCTCTTTTTTCAGAGTACAATTGTTTTCAGAGAAGAGGTCTTTGATTTCTTTTGTTAGGTTGATTCCTAGGTATTTCAACTGCCTCTGTAATTATTGAAAATTCAAATTCACTAGAATTTATCATGCCCCTTAAAAATCAGAATAGATTTTTTATACACAGCAAGGCTATGGTCTGAACCATTAAGATGCTAAATTATAAGGGTCATAATTATATCTATTTCCGGCTAACATGAGAGTTCTTCTGTTTTGCCCCTATACGCAATTGCTGAAAACCCAATGTTTTCTAAGGAGTTTCACTACTCAGGAGAACAATCTTAAGACAGAGAAAAAAGCCAAGTACAAGCATTTTCTTACCTTGTAACTTACTTTATTAAACATTTATTCATGATGACTAGACACTAGACACTGTGCTAGGCCCTAGAGATGCAAAGTTGAAAGAAACACGCATTTCTTGCTCCAGAGAAACTTACAATGTATTGGGGAGATAGGTGACTAGATGTCAAATTACAACTGGAGGGATATGTGTGATTGTGGAAGCAAGAAAGAAGAACATAAACTACTACTTCTCTATTTGATTTCACTAAGCAATTCAGATAGGATGCAATGTGAATTGTGTATGCCTTCAAGAAGGACGAAACAAAGTGGAAAAGGACCATTCCAGGTCAAAGCAATAGCACATGAAAACTTAGGGAAGGAAAACAGAAGGCCAGTCAGTGGGACACCAGATAGGTGGTCAGCAGTGGTAAGGAGAACAACCAGGCTGGGAGCTGAACCTGCAGTGTTTGACAAGGGCAGAATGTGGACAAGCTTACACCATGATGCAGCATCTTCCTGAAAACATGAGAACCAGTGGAATAACAGTCAGCAAAGAGATGGTAAGAGTACATGTAGCTTTCTAGAAACAACTCTGTGGCTGAGTGGGAAGTAAATGGTACCAGGCCAGAGTGAATGAGGCTTATGGGAAATTCTGCAGTACCCCAAGCAAAGGAGTAGCAAGGAGATCCTGCTGAAGTTACTGACACTGGGTGTGGTAAGGAAGTGGTAAGAGAAGGGGGAGGGGGTAACAAATCCAGGCCTGTTCTAGTCCATCTGTCTCAGATAAATGGACATGGCAATTTTGGCAAAAATATAAGTTTTGATTTAGCTATGGACAAGACAAGACTTATTGCAGAGGTAAAATTTGAAAAGCATCTACAGCCAGGCAATTGAGTCATAAGGGAAGAACATTGCAGAAAAAGCTGAGAAGAAGGAAAACAGACAACCTCAGATAATAGTTTTAAGCTAATATAGCTAGAATAGAGCCAGCAAGTAGGAGTGAGAGAGAAGAGAGAGAGAAAATGTTGATAGAATTTCTTGCCTTGTAATTTATTGATTGCATAATCATAAACAATTCACTCAACCTTTAATAGTCTCAGGGGACTCAGTGTTTCTACCATTTATCTGACAATTTTTTGAAAAGATAAAATGAAATACTAAAGAGAAGTGATTTATAAGCCATTGTTGTTATTGTTCTTCATACCGGAATGGGTAGATAGATGACAGATACCTGATAGAAGATAGATAGATATAGATAGATAGATAGGCAGACATTTGATAGACAATAGACAGGTAGATGGATGGGTAGAGTTATGGACCAATTTTTGTGTCCTTTTGTTCATATTTTGAAGCCATAATCTACAATATGTTAGGATGTGAAGCCTTTGGAGATAGTTAGGTTTAAGTGAGGTCAATAAGATGTAGATTCCATGATGCAATTAGTACCTAGGAAAAAGGAAGAGGCACCAGAGCTACCTTTCTCCACAATGTGTGAGTATGCAGTGAGAAAGAAGCCACTTGCAGTCAAGTTCCCTTACCAAGAATGGAATCTGTTTGGATCTTGGAATTTCCATAATCTATACATTTATAAAATAAATGCCTGTTACTTAAGCTAACAATCTATAGACAGTATTTTGTTATAGTAGCCTGAGATAACACTTTACAAATGATTGGGAGATGATGTATAGACAGGTAGATTAATAGATGATAGATGATAGACAGACAGACCAACCTAGATCAGTGGCGGCAAACCTATGGCACGTGTGCCACAGCAGGCTATCTGAATCATTGAAAGCTCTAAAAGATTCATCATCAATCATCTAGATAAATAGATATAGATAGATGGATGACAGACAGACAAACAGATAGACAGACAGATACATAGACATGTAGATAGATGATAGATGATAGATAGAATATGCAATATATATATATGTATATATGGTCCGTACATGAATTCTCAAGGCACTGATGCTTTGATTGCCTTTACTAAGCAACTGAAATAGGAGAATTCCATTTTAAGGAGAGTATAAAAGTATTCACTTTTATGAAGTAAACACATAGAAAAAATATGATAACTGAGACTAAAAATGCACAACACTGTGCCTAGTGCAACATTTATGAGATTAGCTCTGTAAAAACAAAGAAAACCACCATAGAGAGATTGCTGGACTTCTCCAGGAACGTTGCTTACCAATTCATTCACTCTAAGTTGTTGATAACAGTTCCAGAGGATCAAAATTCCTGCTCCCTCTCTGCAAAGAATCCTCTGCCTTCTGTAGTCAGAAGTGGTTGTGAGAAGCAAGGTTGAAGTCCACTTTGTATCTAATAGTCCTGCATCATTTCTCTGTCTCACTTGGCAATGTTACCAGGAACAAATTTTTAAAACACAGACTTTTTGTCTTTTTAAAAAATATCTTCAAGCTAAATATAATGATCCTAATAAGGCAAACTTTTAATAAATTTTGAGAAATGTAAAGATAATTTTGATTTTCATGTTTTGATATGCTTACATTTGTGATGTTACTTAAAAACAAATAGAAAAAATTATTTTTGTGAAGCCAATACATGAACTTGAATAATACTGAATATTCTGATGCTTTTCACCTCAGATCCACTCTTCATAGATTTTAGCTACTTTGATACTATCCCTGTAGTTCTAAATTTTACACTTATCTTGCTGTATAATAATTTATCTATTTTGGACAGTATTTATTCTATCATAAATTGTAGAAGAAGAAAAAACTCACATTCCCACTAATTTTCTTATCATCACGTTCATTGTACAGCACTAATTTCTCTGCTTCTGTTTGGTAATTTTTTTTCCCCATTAAATTTGGTAACTTCTGCGAGCTTTACTGATGCAGACAGTGGTAGCATAGTGACTCAAAGCATTGGGTAAGGGGATTGGGCATCTGAGAATCTTGATCTTTAACTCATCAATTCCACAACCCTGCATAAATCACATAAAGTTCCTCTGCCTCTCTTCCTTTTCTTTAAAACAGGGAACAGAATAACAGGCACCTCATGCACTGGTCAGCATGATTAAATGGAATAATTAATCTGTAGCCTTTAGTGTCCAACACACAAAAGCTCTCAAGAAATTTTAATTATTGTTTTGATGTCTTTTATCAACTTTTAAATCTAATCTTGTGGTTTTCTCTATTACATGTTTGTTTTTGTTTGTTGATGCTGTGAACATTTACATTTTATCATGAAATTGCTGTATAGTGATTCCACACTACAAAGACGCAGAGGACACGAGACCACCAGACCAAGGTAATGAGTCCCACGGTTCGTGGCCCAGTGGTAGGGGCTTCTGAGCCATCGTCCCACTGCTCCTGGTCCGGAGGAAGGGGCTTCCCGATCACCATCCCTCCCGCTGCTCCCAGCCCACAGGAAAGGGCTTTTGGGTCACCATCCCTACCGCTGCTCACGGGCCCTGTCCCACCTCACCCAGCTCAGAGGAGGTAATCCGGGCAGGTGCTAACAGCTCCCCGCCACAGTCGAAATGAGAAAACACATACATAAGTCTCAAAACCAGACTTGCAGATCACCTACAGCAACCCCAAAGGGAAATGAGATGGAACACTCTGATACTCAAACACCTGGACCCACTGAACTGGCAACAAAAGGGGATCTGGAAAAAATGAAATCAGAAATAATTTCTCAGATAACAGGAGAAATTGTGCTCCTAGTGCCAGACATGATTAATAAATCTAGAGAGGAGCACAGGAACATGATGGAATCCCAACATAAGAAACAAATGAAATCCATAAAACACATGCAAATAGATTTCCAGGAGATGAAAAAGTCCATTGAAAGTCTACACAGCAGAATGAGCCAATGTGAGGACAGAATTTCAGATATAGAAGATAAGATTGCAATTAGTGACCAAGAAAAGAAAAATTGCTTCAAAATTATAAGGGAACAGGAGAAATCAATCCAGCAGCTGCTAGGTGATGCAAAAAAGAATAACATAAGACTGATTGGGCTCAATGAAGAAACAGGAGAGAGTGCAGATGACATAAAAGATCTCTTCACAGAAATAATGGCAGAAAACTTCCCAAGCAGGGGAAAAGAGCTTGACATACAGATAAGTGAGGCATATAGGACTCCAAATAGCCTTGAGCAAAAAAAATCTACACATAGGCATATAATTGTTAAGATTCCAGAAACTCAACAGAAGAACAAAGTTCTCCAAACAGTCAGAGAAAAGAAACAAATCACATACAAAGGAAAGCCCATCAGAATCACAGCAGACTTCTCAACACAAATCATCAAGGAAAGAAGAGCTTGCAGTGACATATTCCAAGCCCTAAAAGAAAACAGCCACCAACCCAGATTGAGGTACCCTGCAAAACTATCTTTCAAAATGGATGGAGAAATAAGATACTTTCATGACAAAGAGCACCTAAGGAACTTCATGAATACCAAACCAGCACTCCAAAGAATTTTACACAATATCCTAGGAACAGACATTGAGGATCACAACCCCAGGAAGCAAAGCAGAATGAACCCATCTGTCACGACAAGAAATTAAATGGAAAAAGGGAGAACCCAACAAAAAGAAAAAGTCATGGCAATGACAAGTCAATACTTTTCAGTTATAACCATCAACATTAATGGTCTCAATTCACCAATCAAAAGAAATAGACTGGCAGAATGGGTTAAGAAACAAAATCCAACAATATGCTGCATACAAGAAACACACTTCATTCAAAAGGAAACTCATAGACTGAAAGTTAAAGGGTGGAAAACAATACTCCATGAGACAGGAACCCGAAAAAAAGCAGGAGTAGCTATCCTCTTTGCAGATCAAGTAGATTTCAAACCAACACTGATTAAGAGAGACAAAGAAGGACATTACATCCTTGTAAAGGGAAGAATCCAAGAGGAAGAGATGACAATCATAAATATCTATGCACCAAACACTAGTGCACCCAACTATATAAAACAAATACTAAAGGACATGAAAAGTCATATATGCACTAATACAATTGTAGTGGGGGAACTCAACACCCCACTGTCACAAATAGATAGATCAACTAGACTAAAAATAAGTAATGAAATACTAGAACTCAATTGAACTCTTGAACAAATGAACTTAACAGATGTTTACAGAATCTTCCACCCCACAAAATCAGAATACACATTCTTCTCAGCTGCACATGGGTCATTCTCAAAAATAGACCACATACTCACACATAGAACATGTTTAAGTAAGTGCAAAGGAATTGAAGTTGTCCCCTGTACATTATCAGACCATAGTGTGATGAAATTGGAGATCCATAGCAAAAGAAAATGGAAAAATTTCATAAACATGTGGAAATTGAACAACACACTTCTGAATAACCAGTGGGTCACAGAGGAAATTAAAGAAGAAATCAGACAGTTCCTTCAATTAAATGACAATGACAATACAACATATTGGAATCTATGGGACACAATGAAAGCAGTCTTACCAGGGAAATTCATAGCAGTGAATACGCATATTAGGAAAACAGAACGAGCCCAATTAAACAACCTGATGCTGAACCTCAAGTTTCTAGATAAAGAAGAGCAGGACAACCCCAAAGCTCATACAAGGGAGGAAATTATAAAGATCAGGACAGAAATCAATGCAATGGAGACTAAGTGAATGATACAAAAAATCAGTGAAGCCAAGAGTGAGTTCTTCAAAAGAATAAACAAAATTGACAAATCCTTAGCCAACCCTGTCAGAAAAAGGAAAGAAAAGGCCCAAATCCATGCAATTAGGAATGAAAAGGGTGAAATGACAACAGACTCAGCAGAAATCCAGAGGATCATCAATACCTACTTCCAGAACCTATACACCAATAAGATGGACAACACAGAAGAAATGGACAGATTCCTAGATACATATGAATTACCAACGTTGAACGAAGAAGACCTAAAAATTCTGAACAACCCAATATCTACCAATGAAATTGAAAATATAATTAAAAACTTATCAACTAAGAAAAGCCTGGGACCTGGTGGCTTCACTGCTGAATTCTACAAGACATTTAGAGAGGAACAGCTGCCACTACTGTTTAAACTCTTCAATGAAATTGAAAGGGAAGCAATACTCCCAAATTCATTCCTGGAAGCAAGCATCACCTTGATCCCCAAAGCAGAGAAAGACCCAACCGAAAAAGAGAACTATAGGCCAATCTCACTAATGACTCTAGATGCAAAAATCCTTAATAAGATACTGGCAAACAGAATGCAGAAGATCATCAAGAAGATCATACACCCTGATCAAGTGGGATTCATCCCTGGGATGCAGGGATGGTTCAATATATGAAAATCAATTAATGTAATACACTATATCAATTGAGCCAAGGACAAAAACCATATGATTATCTCCATAGATGCAGAAAAAGCATTTGACAAAATTCAACATGCATTTATGATAAAAGCCCTCCAAAAAATTGGAATAGATGGTCTCTACCTCAAACTGATAGAAGCCATCTATGAAAAACCAACAGCCAATATCATACTAAATGGTCAAAAACTGAAATCCTTCACACTAAAATCAGGAACAAGACAAGAATGTCCACTATCATCACTCTGATTCAATATAGTTCTGGAAACATTAGCCACAGCAATTAGACAAGAGAAAGAAATAAAAGGAATAAAGATAGGAAATGAAGACATATTCTCATTATTTGCAGATGGCATGATACTCTATATAGAAGACCCCCAGAACTCCACCAAAAGTCTTCTAGACTTAATAACCAAATTCAGTCCAGTAGCTGGTTTCAAGGTCAACACACAAAAATCAATAGCTTTCCTCTACACCAAAGACAGACTCACTGAGAGAGAAATAGGGCAAATAATTCCTTTCACAATAACATCCAAAATCCTGAAATACCTAGGTATCAACCTAATGGAAGAAATCAAAGACCTCTTCTCTGAAAACTATGGCACTCTGAAAAGAGAGATTAAAGAGGATATCAGAAAATGGACAGACATCCCCTGCTCCTGGGTAGGTAGGATTAATATAGTGAAAATGGCCATACTTCCAAAACTGCTATATAGATTCAATGCAATTCCAATTGAGATCCCAGCAGCATACTTCATAGAACTCGAGAAAACAATCCAAAAATTCATTTGGAGCAAGAAGAGACCCAGAATAGCAAAAGCAATTCTAGGTAACAGAGACATGGCAGGGGGTATCACAATCCCCAACCTGCAACTCTACTACAAAGCTACTGTGATAAAAACAGCATGGTACTGGCAAAGAAACAGACCTGAGGACCAGTGGAACAGATTAGAAGATGCAGAAACAACTCCAGACACACTCAGCCATCTCATCTTTGATAAAGGAGCCAAACACCCTCACTGGAGGAAAGATAGCCTCTTTAATAAATGGTGCTGGAAAAATTGGGCTTCAACTTGCCAAAGATTAAAACTAGACCTATATCTCTCACCATGCACTAAACTAAAATCAAAATGGATTAAAGATCTAAATATTAAAATAGAAACTCTGAACCAGTTGGAACAGAGGTTAGGTAGAACCCTTGAAGACATCGGTGTAGGAAAAGATTTTATGAACAAAACCTCAGTTGCCTGTGAACTAGCACAAAAAATCAACAAATGGGATCTCTTCTTATTAAAAAGCTTCTGCACAGCAAGAAAAACCACCAGCAGTGTGAAAAGACAACCCACAATGTGGGAAAAAATCTTCACCTGCTCTTCCTCAGACAAAGGTCTACTATCTCGAATCTATAAAGAACTTAAAAAGATCAGACCTCCCCAATTTAAAGACCCAATACAAAAATGGGCATCTGAAATGAACAGACATTTCTCACACAAAGAAGTAGAAATAGCAAATAATCACATGAAAAAATGTTCAACATCACTGGTCATTCCAGAGATGCAAATGAAAACAATGCTGAGATTGCACTTCCCTCCAGAAAGAATGGCTGCTATCATGAAATCAATCAGTAACAAATGCTGGCAGGGCTGTGGGGAAAGAGGAACCCTGCTCCACTGCTGGTGGGAGTGTAGACTGGTGCAAGCACTGTGGAAGTCAGTATGGAGATACCTCAAAGAACTAGGACTAGAAGTCCCATTTGACCCTGCTATTCCACTGCTGGGGATCTTCCCCAAAGAATTAAAAGAATCATACCACAGTGATATATGTGCACCCATGTTCATAGCAGCACAGTTTGTAATAGCTAAAACTTGGAAACAGCCCAAATGCCCATCAACTGGAGACTGGATAAAGAAAATGTGGTTTTTTTTATAAAATGGAGTACTACTCAGCCATAAAAAATGAGAAATTAGAGACATTTATAGCTAAGTGGATGTACATTGAGGGAATACTCTTAAGTGAAATAAATAGGACACACATGTGTAAATACTGAATAGTTTCTCTGGTGTGAGAGACTGAAAGTGTAAATAAGGACTAAATCTATAATAGGTAATGTGAAATAGGAAGAAAAGGGGCAAAGGGGAAGAAGTGGGAGGGCTAGAGGAAAGGATAGAAGGGAATGGGATTAATATGAGAAAATGGAAAAATAGGAACAAAATCTTTGTAAATAGGGAGGACTGGAGGGGTTGAAGGGAGGGCTGGGCAAGGGTGAAAAATAAGAACCAAGAGAGACTATGTAAAGGTGCAAATTTCCAATGATGAATGTCATTATGTTGTATACCTAAAATGTCCCAATGATTAGAATGAATAAGTGATAATGTAAAATAGGAAGAAAAGGTCCAAAGGTGTAGGGGTAGTGTGAGGGGCAGGGGAAAGGAAACAAGGGAAAGGAAAAAATGCTGAGAAATGGAAAAAATGGAAATAAAGTCTTTGTAAATAGGGAAGGGTGGAGGGGGTGAAGGGAGGGCTAGGAACGGGGAAAAAATAGGACCCAAGATGCATTATGTAAAGGTACAATTCCCAATGAGAAATGTAATTGTGTTGTATACCTACAATGTACCAATAAAAGAATTTAATACATAAGGAAAAAAAAAGAAAAAAGAAATTGCTGTATAGTGTTCTATGTTTTACCCATAGGTTGACTGCAATGGTTGAAAACCTGGGAATTATTTTGATTAAGTATTATTCAGTCCTGAGGTACAGTGCCTGATTTCTGTCTTTTATGTTGTATAAAATTTTGCTATATGTATTTTAGTTGGCTTATGATTTTAACTTATTTTTCTTACACAGATTACAGTGCTTTCCCTAAAATTTGAATCATGTTCCTCCTCTTTCTCCTTGTATTTTTTTCTATAAGAAAATATTTTTTAATTTTCAAATTTAATATTGTTCACTTGAGTGGATCTCTATTTTCCAGAATGTCCACCTGTTCCCACTCAATTTAGGAGCTACAAGTCCAAAGAAGAAAGCTCATTACATATTGCTTATGGAAAATGCATAATTATAATTCGGATCCTATCACGTGATCTCATGTCCATAATAAAGCCATAACTCTTAAACCAGCACTATAATTATGGTAGAGTCCACAATCATATTGTGCCAAATGCTGCACTAGATCTTAAGCAAGAGCTTACCAGAGACACTAATTATCTCATAAAATTAAAATTTCTATATGATGTTTGGGAACAGAATTCTAAGTAACAATAAGCAAGTAATTTTCCCTACATCTATTTCACATTAATCTGAAAATGGTATGTGGAAAATGTGAGAATTTCAGACTCGTGGATGCATGTCTTTCTCTAAATATTTTCACTTTAGAGATCTAGAAACATCCCTTGACTTTGACAGACCTGCCAAGCCGTCCCTGAGCCCTTGACTTGTATGATCTCAGAGTGAAGTGATGTGGTAAGGGCTCTCTGAAAAGCAGTTTGGACTTTACGTCAGATAGAGCTGGAATGGTACTCTCAGAAGTCACGGGATAAGAGTAAAGTCTTTTTTTTTGGTACCAGGGATCGAACTTGGGTCTTTGCGCTTGCGAGGCAAGCAGCAGAACCACTGAGCCAAATCCCTGGCCCAAGAGTAAAGTCTTTAGATGCACCTTCCAGGAGCAAAATGAAGGCTCCTAGAATCAAATAGATGCTAAGTGTTAGAATTCATGATATGAATTCTGATTCATCTAGGTCTGGGAGAAAGGTGTAGGGTGAGGAACCAGAAAAACTATACTAAACCTCTGCTATAAGAAAAAATCTCTCTGAGGTAAATAATACCTTTGTTTTAAATTCACACTAAGTTGTTAATGAGTGATATGAGAGACTGTCTTGTATCTAAGTTTTCACAGGACAGAGGACAAAGCAAAGTTTATGTGCAAAGGAATAGGAGTTAATCAGAAGAGTGCATTGAAGTGCATTCCAAACACGAACTAGGTCAGTTTCTAATTTGTCATTGCACTAGCCTAAACTGTAATCCAGTAATTTAGAAATATTGATTATGGTAAAATACTTTAGCTAATTTTTTTCTTAATAAAATATTTTTATTCCCCTTGAAGTCTCACTGACTTGAATACACACACACATACACATGTGTGCATGCACACAAATGCAAAAAAAATGAGGGCCTTGAAAGTGCTAAAATATTTATAAGCCTAAACTTTATGGACTTTAAAAATTATGACAGAAAGTTAAATAAGTAAGAACCTAAGAATTTGCATTTTTTATTATTAGACAAACACATTTGCAGTGTGTACTCTATTACAAGTATTATTGTGTTTAACATATACTAACTCTTAATCTTCAGAATGACATCCTGTTGGCACATATTTTTCAAAATTCTCACTTTTTGTTTTAGATAAATTAGTCCCAGACAGTGAAATACCTTGCACAGTGTCACATAAAGTCTAATGCCATACAATTAATGATCACAAAAACCCAGGACATAAAATTAAAAACCCGGGATTTAAAGCTAGGACATCTAAATTTTTGTCACATGGCTGTGCCACATTACTATAAATCATGATTAGGGAAAATACTAAATTGAAAGAATCTGAAGGCAGAAGACAAAAGTAAGGAAATGAGTGATGCTGAGACATGGAGAGAACTTAAGTCCAGAAGTTGGAGCTGGAAGGGAAGGAAAGGAATAGGGATAAAAACATTTTAAAAGAATGGAAGGAAAACAATAGCAACAGAGTTGTTGTTGTTTTTTTTTTATTTCTTTTATTGGTACATTTTAGGTATACATTTTGTTACATTTATCATTGGGTGTTTGTGCCTGTACAATGAAGTTTTGTAAATGGAGAGGAGAAGAAGAATTGAAGGGAATGGAGGGGAATGGTAAACAAAAAAGAAGTAAGATATATTGCGTACAGGTATAAATCCCTATGATGAATGAGGTCATTATGTATGTCAAAAATGTACCAATAAAATTAAATTTTAAAAATTGCATAATAAATAAAAGAAGTTTCTGGTTCTAAGACCTGCTAAGGAGGACAAGTTCTTCCTGGAATATTAACTTAGTATAGCACCTGAGCCAATTGAGAAATGATTTTGTATCCATTAACATTTGAAAAGGTACATTGGATAAAAAATAATGAAAAGTTAGAAGGGAAAAGAATAATGTGATTTAAGTAAGAAGTAAACTTTTCCTTCTAAGTAATAGGAGAAGAGAGGGTATATGGAGAAGGACAGAACTCTTTTTACCAAATAACTAGATATTAGTTACTAGGACAAACAACGTCAGAAATGGCAGCCATTGTATTGTTTTCAATGATTCCTGTTATGGTTTGTGTCTAGAGGTCCCCCCACAGCCTCACACAGTCTTAGTTGGGGCTTTTTCAGAGGTGGCTGGATCTGGAGTGTGTGATGCTGGGATTAAGTGTGTGTGATAGCTAAATAAGTCCACTGGTTTGGCACCACCCTAATACTGGTAGCCTAGATGGAGTAGTTAGAGCATAGAAAAGTTGCTAAGGTCCCTTGCTTGCTTTGCCACCTTCTGCTCACCATGAACTGTTTCTCCTCTACTATCCCTGGCTACCATGCCACTTTCCGTGGAGCCAGCCAATTATGAACTGAAACTTCTATGAACTGAGACCTAAATAAACCTTTCCTCCTTTACTCTGGCTGTCAGGTGTTTTGTCTCCACAATGAGAAAAGTAACTAACACAATTTCTTAAAACCAAAACTTCAGTCTGCCAAAGTAGCCAACATACACAGCACATGTGCTGCATGTTAGGTGCACCACTCTGTTTCCATGGACATATTTTAATTAGGGGCATAGCTGCATACAGATATATGTGTTAGTTTCTTTTGTCTGTTAAACAAGTTACCACACACATGTTGGTTAAAATAAAGCACATTTATTTTCCTAGAGTTCTGCAGATAAATGTTTGATACCAGTTTCACTGGGCTGAGATCAGGAAGTGGCAGGGCTCTAGGATAGGATTCTTTTCTTTGTATTTTCCAGCTTCTGGTAGCTACCAACGTTTCTTGGCTTTGGGCTGCACCAATCCAGACTCTATTTTATTGTCACATTGTCTTTGTCTGTAGTAGAGTCTGTGGCCAGCCTCTTTTAACAACATCTGTGATTGTATTCAGGATCCATGTAGATAATCCTGCATAATATCCCCATCTTAAGATCTTTATCTTAATACTATCTGTGAAATCCCTTTTAACACACTATAAAGTAACATTCACAAGTTCTGGGAGTGAGGATGTGGGCATTTTAGAGCAGGTGCATTATTTAGTGTACCACAGCTCGACATTATGATTTTCCTCAGATGCAGAAAATGAAGTTTGGGGAAGTAATCTGTCTTAGCTCTTATAATGTTTTAGAGTAGAGACTGAAATTCTGGCAGTCTGACCTAAGGACACACAATTAACCTGTGTTCTTGAACTCTGTATATTGCTGGTTAAGAGAGTTTAAGATGTCACTGAACAAAACGGTATGTATTGTCTCCTCTTTCATCTTGCCTGTTGTCCAGTATTTATCAACCTTGTCCAGAGAAGAAGAGCTGAGAAAACTGTTATTCAGCCTTTATGAAGAGAAAGAGTTTTCTGATTTATTTAGATTTGGTAATGGAGGGTTTTCTCATATAATATACCAACTCGCATCATCGCTTCATATTTAAACAAACAAACACAGGAATGAACACATGAAAACTATACACAGAAAGATATTGAATATTTGTGTAAATCCTGGAGAGCAGAGAAAGAGCTGGTCCCAAATGCCAGCTGCCTGGGCCTCGGTTCATTCTATCCAGTCCTGATTGAGCATCTGTTTAGAGCGATTGTGGCTGATTAGCCAGCACCTACGACCTTATTCCCAGATTCAAGGTGGAAATTAGCTGGGAGATGGTAGATATTGGTATTAATCACTAGTCCATAATCCATAATTTGATATTCCATCCTTTGGGAGTGATAACTTGGCACTTTAAAACCCTGTTCTGCTTGAGAAAGAATGAAGCAGCCTTTGCTCCCCTGGCTGTGACCTCTTGCACTTTGCAAAGATGATTTGGCAAGTGCAGCCGCAAACTCGTCTCCAGTATCACACACATCTGTGGGAAATTCCAGTCAGGTTTTAGGCCCAGTTGCAGTACATTTTTCTGAGGATCAGTAATGATTTGCTGAGGATCAGTAGTGCTCCCTGAATGCTGGCTGACAAGGGCATGATCTCTGAGCTTATTATACTCCATTTGTCAGCTCCAATCTGACACGGTTGTCCATGGAATTCCTCAGGAACATTTGAGGTATTTAGGCACAATTTCAGAAGGCGCGTCTCTCTATATCTGCTCATTTTTAAATCAATGTTTCCCAGTGGAGTCTATAAATAATTCCGCATAGGTGAGGTATCAGATGCACTCTTTCCAACTCTGCTACGTTTAACTCTATGCCCTTTGAAGTTCGCATGCAAGGCATCAAGTATTTCCCCATTATCACTATGTTCAGAAATGAGGACTACAAATATAACTGGCAAGTTCGCCAGCTTTTTCTCTTCTTTTTCACCTGATTGTTTAAGAGTGATTTGCTGGAGACTGTGTGTTTTGATGTTTTGCAAAGCTCACTGGTGCAGAGACAATATTGGAGTTCTGCCCTAGGGAAACTGACATCCTGATAATTGTTCTCCTTTTCTTGCAGAACTGAAAAGAGGTTTGTCTGTCACACAGTTACTCAAGGTTTCTCAGTATAATTGTAAAGGATCTGGGCTAGACTGGCAATTCTCTACCTTTTCTGTTGGAAAGTACTTGGTATTCCATAATGCGACATCCATAATATATGAGAAATTTTGTTTGACCTCTCATTTATCAATCCATAAGGTTTGACTGATATTTTTCCCTCCAGATACTGTTGTGGAGGTAGAGAATTAACAGACAAATTAATAACACTTCTTAATATGCTTATATTACGTTCTCTAGTTTTCTATTTGTTTCTTAACTCTGTTTCGATTGCCTTTTGCCATGTAGAATTCTTTAACTTTTATGACATCAAATCCACTATCTTTGCCTTTTGGGTATTTTTGTTTCATGTTTTGCTTAAAAAAGGACTTCTTTGTACTAAGAATATGTTTTATAATATTCCACACAATTCTAAGTATTTCTTCTTACTTTGGAATTTTACCAGATTTATGCTAGATAGACAGTACTCACTATGTACAGTTTAGTTGTGCATGAATTTCAGTTACCCAGGTTTAGTTAAATAATCCAGTCCCCTAACAAGACAATTAAAATTTCAGTTATCACCATATATTAATTGTGAGAAATGTGAAAGGGTACAAATTTTCATAGCTAGTTCTACCTCCATAGTAAACATGTAAAAAACAGATGTATTATGATTAGTGACTGAACAAGTTACCCTTGCACAGTCTGTTGGTGATTGGTCATTGTGCATGTTCAATTCACATACAGACAGGAAAGCATGTTATTGTCCTGTCTCTTTATTTCCACATAACATTTCACAAATCTGGATTACAGAAAGAAAGAGAAACAACAAAGGTGAAAGTACAGCAAAGAAATAAATAGTAATTACAGTAGAGGTAAAATTCTAATAGAATGCAAATAGGTTGTAAAAGAAAGATGACCACGGGACTATTGACTTTGAACACATCAGAGAGACTAAATATTAGGAAAGTGACAAAAGAACAAAAATTTTCCACAGTAAATTATATCAGGTATATTTAGTGACATTGAAACACAAAGAAAAACTATTGGAAATTGTGTGTTCATTCAAAATAATATATGCTATTATTTTAGACATTATTAAATCAAATCTATTATCTATTAAATAAAATAAGAAAAGAAAAACAATTTTATCTTAACTTGTTTCTTTTCTATTGTTCTTTCTTTCTTATTTGAAACAAATTTCTGACTTACATGGCTTGCTTTCTTTCTGAAGAGCTTCTTTTGATATTTCTTGTATGGCCAGTCTACTGGTAACAAATTCAATGAATAAAAATGGCAGAGTATTGTGATCAGCAGCAAAATTCAGTCTGAGACCTAGAATCCAGACGTGTAGAAAATAGCAATTCCATGAAAACAAAAGAATTAGATCCCTGAGAATTGGAAAGAACCCAATAGCAAAATTAGAAACTACAGGTAACTTGTAGAAATGGACTACAACACAGAGAAAAGGATGAAACTTTTGGGGAAATTTCCCTGGGTCCCAGGAAGAGAAATCTGTCTGTGCAGTTACAAGGTAAGCCCCCAGGTTGGGACTATAGGGAAATGTGGACAACCAAGCCTGAGGCATAAACCAATTAGAATTACATCAGACACACAAACCTTAGAGGACATAAGAGCTTGGAATAAAGTGTTTAAAACCCTAAAAGAAAACAACATCAAACAAAAAGTTATATATCCCACAAAACTATCTTTCACAGCTAATAGAGAAATAAGGTATTTCCATGAGAAAGAGTACCTCAGGTAATGCATGACAACCAAACCAGCACTGCAAAAATTTTTCATGGATATCCTAGAAAGAGACAATGAAGGCAACAAGGTATAAAATCCAGAAGAATGAATAACATGATGAGTAATTAAACAAAGGATTGGGTGAGAAAATCAGCAGCAGGAAAGTAGTGCAACGTCAGGAATAAGTCAAAACCTTTCAGTAATAATGCTCAATGTGAATCATCTCAATGAATGTCATGCATCACATGAACAGAAGCAAGAACAAAAATCACATGATCATCTCAACTGATGAAGAAAGAGCGCTTGATGCAATCCAATATCCATTCATGATGAAAATCCTGAAGAAAATAGGTACAGAGGGATAACCATTTTCTGGTCCCCTTTCTGTCTCTCTTAGACAGAAGCTGTCTTTCTCTAAATATTGTTTTCCTACTCTTAAAAAAAAAGAAAATAGGTATAGAAGGACCTTATCTCAATCTGATAAAAGGTATTTATGACAAACCTATGACCAACATCATATTAAATGAGAAAAAGCTGAAAGCTTTCCCTCAAAAATCAAGAACAAGTAAAGTACATCAACTATCTCCACTCATGTTCAATATAGTTCTTAAAATGTTAGCCAGAGCAATCAGGTAAGAGTGAGAAATAAAAGGGATGGGTATAGGAAAAGAAGTCAAATTATTATTATTTTCAGAAAACCTGATTCTTTATATAGAAGACCCAACAATTTCCAACAAGAGTCCTATAATCAATAACTAAATTTAATAGCACAGCAGGATATCAAGTCAACACATAAAAATCAATAACATGAAATTTACCAATAATAAATTCAGAGGAAAAAATTAGGAAAATAATACCATTCATAATAGCATCAAAAAATTAATACTTAAGAATTAACCTAGGGCTGAGGATTTAGCTCAGTGGTTTCACTGCCTGCTGAGCAAGCACAAGGACCCAAGTTCGATCCCTGGTACCAAAAAAAAAAAAAAAAAAAGGAAGTGAAAGACATCTGCAAAGAAGAACAAAAAGGACATCAGAAAATGGTTCCTGGAAAAACAGAACCAATATTTTCAAAATGGCCATACTCCCAAAAGTGATATACAGAAGCAATGCCAGCCCAGTCAAAACACCAGTAAAATTCCTCATGGAACTATAGAAAACAGTCCCATATTCATATGAAACCAGAAGAGATCTAGAATTACAAAAGGAATCTTGGTCAATAAAAGCAATGCAGAAGGCATCATATCTCTGACTTCAACTTATATCATAAAGCTACTGTGATAAAAACAGCATGGTACTGACACAAAAGCAGACATGTGGATCAGTGGAGCAGAACAGAGGATGCAGAGATACCTCCAGGCACATTCAGCAACCTGATCATGACAAGGGGGCCAAAAACAGACGATGGAGAAAAGATAGCCTCTTTAACAAATGGTGCAAAGAAAAAGGGATATTCACACAGAGAATGAAACTTGACCCATATTTCTCACCATGTACTAAACTATACAAAGATCTAAATGTTAAATTCAGAAACACTTAAATCTGTAGGGGGGGAATGAGTAAAACTGTTGTAGTCATAAGCATAGGCAAGGATTTTCTGAGTAGAACTCCAGTTGCATAAGAAATAATATGAATAATCAACAAATGGGGTCATATAAAATTAAAAAGCTTTTGCACACAAACAAAACAACCAACAGAGGAAAGTGACAGCATACAGAATGGGAAAAAAAATGTTGCCAGCTATTCCTTGGACAGAGGATTAATATCTAGTAATAAACAGAAAATAATTCAAAAAAGTTTGACACATCAATATAAAAATTCCAATAAAAAAATAGGCCACTGAAACCAACAGATGCTTCTCAGAAGAAGAATATGAATTGCTAATAAATACACCCAAACATGTTCAACATCACTGACCATTAGAGAAATGCTAATTAAATAAGACTGAGATTTCATCTTACTCCAGAAAGAATGACTGTCATCCAGAAATCAAATAATTACAAATGCTGGTGAGGCTGAGGGGGAAAAATGACCCCTTATACATTGTTGTTGTAAATGTAAACTAGTAAAAACATTATGGAGATTCCTCAAGAAATTAAACCTAGAAATTATACCTAACCCATTTTTCCCTTCTAGATATTTTCCCCAAGAGTTAATGCCATTATATTACAATAATACATATATATATATATATATATATATATATATATATATATATCCATGTTTATAGCACTACAAATCACAATAGCTAAATCTTGGATGTGGCCTATAATACATGTCCATTAACAGATGAATGGATGAAGAATATGTGGTATTTATACACAATGGAGTACTATTTTGCCATAAAGAAGGATAATCTTGAGTCATTAGTAGGAAAATGGGTGCAACTTGAGACAATAATGCTAAGTGAAATAAATCAAACACAGAAATTAAATGTCATATGGTTTCTCTTACATGAAAAACAAAAATATAAATAAAAAGCAAAAAAAATAAAGATAATAGAAAATTAGGAGGTAGATTTTTGCAAACAAGAAAGGGACCAAGAGGTGGAAAATGTGGGAAGGGAGGGAAGGGGAAGTTGGATTTTAAAAAAGAATTAAGATGTGTTATATACATGAAACAACTCCCCATGAGGAATGTAATCATTATGTACTACAAAAGAAAAATAAAAATTTTTAATTTCTCATAATGCTCATTTTTCTAGGAAAGTCTTTATTTCTCTTTTTCTTCCAAAGGATAATTTTCCTAACTGCAGAATTTTAGATGGGTGTTTTGTGTTGTTTTCTGTCTTTCTCAATACTTTAAATGTTTCATTCCACTTGTTTCTTACTCATGTAACTTCTAAGGAATCAGTTGTAAATATTTTCTTTGTCCTTCTATAGGTAAAGTGTTTTCACTGTGGCTTGTTTCAAGACTTTCTTTTTATCATTAATTTCCTTCAGTTTGAATATGACATGTTTGCATGTAGATTTGGGGCATTTATCTTGTTTGGAGTTCTCTAAGTTTCTGGATTTGTGATTGAGTATGTGGCATTTATTTGGAAAAATTTCTCAGTTATTGTTTTTGTATCTTTTTCCAGTAGTGCCTTGGTTCATGAACTTAATTCCTTCTCTGATTCTGGGGAAGATTAGCCTCCTGGGTGTTTGTACAGGAAATGTGGCAGTGATCTGTTGGTCACCTGATGTGGAGTTTGGGACAGAAGCAAAATTTTGCTGAACGTTTCTGTTTGTGAACTGAATTGTTCAGGAACAGAAGTTGTAAACAGAGATATTACTGTTTTACTTTTATTTTCCTTTTGTTGTTCCTCTTATACATTTTTAGCTGTCTACAGTTCATGGATACTCTATGTTTTGTCAGGTTTTTAGCTTTACTTTCAGTTTTAGTAATTTCTAATGATATAGACTCAAGCTCAGAGACCATTGTTTTAGCCACATCCATCAAAGACATTAATCATCTTTTGTGATATTTATAATCTCTCAACTTGCCATTCTGTCTTTTCTTAGAGTTCTCTCCTTCTGCTTACATTATCCGGTGAGTCCTGTGTGTTGTCTATTGTTTGGTTGTTTTTAACTTAGAGGCCTTACCATACAAATTATAGTGTTTTGAATCCCTGGTCTGATAGTTTGAATATTGCTACCATATTTGAGTCTGGTTCTTGATACTTGGTGTGTTTACAAACTACTCTTTTTTTGCCTTTTAGTATGCCTTGTAACTTTTTTCAAAATATTTATGTGATGTGCTGGGTGAAATGAATTTCACTACATAAGTTTCTAGTGATGTAGTGATGGGGTGTGTAGTGGGGAGGGGTGTAGGAATGTTTTATAGTGCTATCATTCAGTCTCAGTCTTTCAGTGAGCCTAGTCCTTTATCAGTTAACTTCACAAGTCTGTCTTAGAATTTTCCACACCTTAGGTAGGATAGAATGACTTGAGCGGGGTGAAGTTGGGTATAGGTTTTCAGAAACCCCAATAAACTAGTTTCAAGCAAAATGGTTTCC
The DNA here is from genome assembly GCF_053883595.1 of Heterocephalus glaber. Taxonomy (NCBI): domain Eukaryota; kingdom Metazoa; phylum Chordata; class Mammalia; order Rodentia; family Bathyergidae; genus Heterocephalus; species Heterocephalus glaber. The sequence goes on along the minus strand of NW_028258317.1, from coordinate 63,527,957 downwards.
TTGAGCCCAGGTCTTTGTTAGAAGAACAGGAAGTTTTGGCATATTTCAAAATGGACACTTTTACCTTCCTCTTTCCAGAAACACAAGGTAATATAGGTAATATTTCTTTAATCTTCACTATGACAATCTGATAGAGATTTCAACGTCAAAATTATGGGGACTTTCTTGAAGCTTTTAACTCATGGACTAGTTCATGCTGAGTACCTAGTAATTCATCAATTACTGTTCAGATAGTCTTACTCCAGTACTGCTTTCCATAGAGATTTATGGTCCTGGGTCTCTATTCTTTAAGTCATGATTTGTGTGTGTGTGTGTGTGTGTGTGTGTGTGCACGTGCACGCATGCACACCTGCTGACTTTCACTTTGAGGAGCAGCAATTTGACCTGCATCTCACTTCTCTGGGTAATCCAAGAAGAGTTGTTGAGTTTTCTTTTTATTTTGCCTTTATGATGTGTTGGCACTTTACAAGTTTTTTAGACACTAGCCTGCAAATTGGAAGTCTCAATAATTTTTTTTTATAATGGAGTAAAACATGGTAGTTTTCAATATTTCTAATGTTTTAGGTTGGGGTACATTACACATAAGTTTTATTTTCAATTTACCTATTCTTTTGAAATAGAAAGAAAAAGACTCTCCAAGGGTTGACCTTAAAAATTTTAAGATCATGAAACAATTATATTTTCCCAATTAATTATTATGATACCTTTGCATATTTTCAGCTCACCTGGCCACAGTCCATAAGAGAGGACACCATGTACTTTATTTTTCATAAGCTTTATTTCCCATATACCCCTAAGTTCTCTTTCTGTTTCAATGATATATTAAAATGTGGATATAGTTTATCATATTTCTAAAACTACTGAAACTTTGAGGTACCTTTTGATACTGGATATGGTTTGTTTTTCATTCTACTATTCTACTCTCATAAATTTGCTTGGACAAGCCAGTCTTGGTTATGACTCACTTTTAAATATGTTCCTGGAATCTATTTTCTACTATTAATTAAAATCTAGATTTTAAAAGAAATGTGCATTTTTATTTTTAAGTTCATTGGCTTAGCATATTTGTAGTATTGCAGAAACTTCTCTTTGCTTTAGAGCTTATTGTACTTTTAGAATATTTGCAAAATATTGCTCATTTTAATGGTGTTTCCCAAGAATAAGCACTTGAATCTAACTGTCAAGTTTACTGCTATTGTCCAGTTTGTTTGTTTTTTTTAATGAACTTTCTCCTTCTCCTACTTCGGGTTTACATTGTTCTTTTTCTATTTCTGTTATTCAGTTCCTGCAGCTTCAAGGACTACTCTCAAAGAGTCAACAAGCTCTACCCGCTGTGTCAGGGCCACTTTATCATAGGTCATTAAAAATCTCACAAAATGGGTAAAACTTCTGCAACCTTATTTTGCTTTCAAAACTGTTCTGTGGAAAGTTGCTAATGGAGATCCATGCTACTTATAAGGTTTGTCTTTTCTCCAGTTTTATAATAAAAGAATCTTTCCACCTCTTTTTGGTTAGAGAAAACTTTTGAAATATATCCATCACATTCAACTCAAGTCAAAAAAATGAGTAAATCATAAGTCACACAGATTAATTGAAATGTCCAGATTTTAAACCATGTGTAATCTTGAACATGGGACTTTTCAATACTCCATGGTTCTTCTTTCTTAGGTGTCTAGAGTTTTCCATTCCTGCAGCATCTTTCACACATGGCCAATTTGTGCTATGACCTCTTCCATCCCAGTTCACCATACTCAGCAGTATCTAGTAGTGTCTACCATGACTTGCATTATTTGCTTATTGCTTGTGTTAGAATACAAAGCCATACAATTACTGGTGCATTTTGGTTATAGGTTTATTATTATTTTATTTTATGTCTTTGTAATTTATTACTTCTACTTCTGGCACCAGAAATTCATTTTTCCTTTGGGGAAATCCTGGTGGTGTTTCCCTGGTCTTGGCTAATCACAGCATTTTACATTTATTCTACATGTCTTATGCACCTATTTTTCTATTTTATATCATTTTCCTCCAAATTTTCATCTGATAATTTTTCATTGACTTTATTAACTTTTTTATGTTTTGATTAATGTAATGTTACACCATTCTATTGAGTGCTTAATTTCAGGTAATGCTTTTTCGGTTTAGTATTTTCCCTTTAATTGCTTTTCATAGATACTTTTTGTTTAAGCTGTACATGTTGTCTTTTATTTTCTTAAATACATTAACCATAGTTTTAAAATGATAGTTTGGGGTGAAGCTCAGCTGGTCCCAGCACCCGGAAGGAAGCTCCCCGCCTCCATCCCAGGCTCCTAGGGCAGTGAGGCTCGGCCGCTCCCAGCACCCAGAAGGAAGCTCCCTCGCTGCCATTCCAAGCTCCTAGGGCACAGAAGGTGAGCCACGTGGGCGCCAGAAGCACACCCCCCCCAACCATGGAAATGAGAAGACACATAAACAAGCCTCAAAAAAAGACTTCCAGAACTCCTACAGCAACCCCAAAGGGAAACGAGATGGAACACTCTGATACTCAACCACCTGGATTCTCTGAACTGGCAACAAAAGAGGATCTGGGAAAAATGAAATCAGAAATAATTACTCAAATAACAGCAAAGATTTTGCTCATGGTGCAAGACATAATTAATAAATCTAGAGAGGACACAGATAAAAAATAGAGGATCTGAGGCACACGATGGAATCTCAACATGGGAAACAAATGGAATCCATAAAACAGATACAAACAGATTTCCAAGACATTAAAAACTCCATTGAAAGTCTGCGCAGCAGAATGAACCAATGTGAGGATAGAATTTCACATATAGAAGATAAGATTGCAATTAGTGACCAAGAAAAGAAAAATTGCTTTAAAATTGTAAGGGAACATGAGAAATCAATCTAGCACCTGCTAGATGATGCAAAGAAGAATAACATAAGACTGATTGGAGTCAATGAAGAAAGAGGAGAGAGTGCAGATGACATAAAAAACTATTCACAGAAATGATGGCAGAAAACTTCCCAAAAAGGGGAAAAGAACTTGACATACAGATAAGTGAGGCATATAGGACTCCAGCTAGCCTTAATCAAACAAAAATCTACACATAGGCATATAATAGTTAGGATTCCAGAAATCCAAAAGAAGAATAAAATTCTACAAGCAGTGAGAGAAAAGAAACAAATCACATACAAAGGAAAGCCCATCAGAATCACAGCAGACTTCTCAATGCAAACCCTCAAAGCAAGAAGAGCTTGCAGTGATGTATTTCAAGCCCTAAAGAAAAACAGCCTCCAACCCAGATTGCTGTACCCTGCAAAACTATCTTTCAAAATTGATGGAGACATAAGATGTTTCATGATAAAGAGCAGCTCAGGAACTTCATGAATACCAAACTGGAACTCCAAAAAGTTTTAGACAATACCCTAGGAAAAGACATTGAGGATCACAACCTCAGGAAACCCAGCAGAATGAATCCATTGGGTGTGACAAATTAAATGCAAAGAGGGAGAATCCAACAAAAAGAAAAAGTCATGACAAGGCTTTTAAAACTTTTGACTTCATCTCCCTAATGAGTGTATAATTCAATCTTATTATTGTACTGATTAGTATTTTTCTGATTCTAGAGTTGCACACCATTCCTTGTGCTATACTGGCTATTTATCATCTTCTTACATCTACATTTTAATTGGGTTGTCTATTAATGAGCTCTAAGAATTCTTTATATATTCTGGTCATAGGTTATATGCATTATAAATATGGTCTGCTTAAGGACTACTTTTCATTTTAATGATGTCATTTAAAGTTCTAAATTTTGATGGAATCTCATCAATTTTTTTTTCTTTTATACATCATGTTTTTTGTATCCTAGGTAGTTCTTGCCTACCCTGAATTCATGAATATTTTCCCTTATAATTTCTTCTTAAAGTTTTATACTTTTAGGCTTTCTTATTTAGGTTCATAGATCCCTTCAAGTTATTTTCATGTATGGAAATAAAGGGTTGAGGTTAATTTTTTATATACAGTTACCAGGTGTTCTAATGCCGTTTGCTGAAGACACTATTTCTTCCTTGGCTCTTGAATTGAGTTTATATTCTATAAAATGCTAATGTTAAATAATCTTTCAAAATTCAGTGGACCATATATGTGTGGTTCTATTTCTAGATTCTCTGTTTTATTCCAATGATCTATATGTCTTTCCTTATACCAACACTGCCTTGATTACTGTAGCTTTAGAAGAAGTCTTAAAATTGGGTGCTAAACATCTTCCAACACTGTTTTTGTTTTTGTTTTTGGCTTTTCTGGGTCCTTTGAACTCCTACAAAACTTTAAAATTTCAATATCCAGTTCTTCATTTATAGCAAGTATACACAGACCTGAATTTTTATATATACCTTGTGTTTTCTAATCCTGCTAAATTCAAGTACAAGTTCTAGGGACTCCTAGAGATTTCTTAGTATTTTTCTCTGTAGAAGATCATTTCATCTACATATAAAGATTTCACTTCTGCCATGCCAATCCTATCCTAGTTGTGTCATTTTATTGCCAGACTATTTTGGCTTAGATCTATGTTTCAAAGCCTAATGGACAGATGAAGAGTAGGCGTATATGCCCTGGTTCCCCACTTTAGGGAGAAAGCATTGTATCGTCTCCATTCATAGAAGGAGGTTTTTTGGAAGTATGGAGTACATGTCTTTGATCTGTTGAGAAGGTTCTGTTCTACTTCTAGTCTCCTGATAGCTTTTACCATGAACAGCTGTAGAATTTAGTCCAATACTCTTTCTCCAACTAGTGACAGGATCATATGACTTTCTCCTTTCCTCTATTAAAATGATGACTTTTGGGGGTGGATCTTCCAATGCTGAACCAACACTGCCATCCCTATAACAAAACCACTTTCTACATCCTGCCAGATCTGACTTGTAATTGTTTTGTTAAACAAATTTCTATCTATGTTCATACATTTTTCTTCTATTATCTTTATCCAGTTTTAGGATTAGCATAATGTTGATTTCCTAAAATGAGGGGAGAAGTGTTCCTTCTTTTTTCTGCTTTAATTTTTTGATATAATTTATCAGTTAAAATGTTTATGAGCCTGCTGTTGTCATATAGGTAGATTTTCAAGCTAGGGATATACTTTCTTTAATAGGTGCTATTCAAATTTTATATTTCCTCCAGAGTTAGTTTCATTAATTTGTCTTCTAAGTTACTTCTTAGAAGTTGTCAAATTTATTTCAAAAAAGATTTTTGTAATATGCTTTCTATATCCTTTTAAATTCTGTAAAATCTGTGGTAATGTCTCCTAGATCTTAATATTATAATTTAAAAAATGTATGACTGATATTGTGTAACAGGAAGAAAAGGTCTAAAAGAGCAGGGGAGTTGGGAGGGGTAGGGGAAGGAAAAAAAGGGAAAGAAAAAAATATGAGAAGTGGAAAAAAATGGAAACAAGGTCTTTGCAAATAGGGAAGGGTGGAGGGGGTGAAGGAAGGGCAAGGGAAGGGGAAAAAAAAATAAAAACCGAAAGGCTCATGTAATGGTACAAGATCCCAATGATGAATGTAACTGTATTGTATACCTAAAATGTACTAATACAGTTAATGGGGAAAATAAAAGAATAAATAAATAAATAAATAAATAAATAAATAAATAAAATGATAGTTTTGTGCATGAATGTGAATATTATATGTCATAAACATGAACTAAATAATAATAAGAACAATAATAAGGTAAATGGAGAGAAGGGATTTAGGAGGTGGGTGAGGAGGGGAAGGGAAATAAAAGGCAATAAAGATATGTTAAGTACACATGCCTAATCCCTAAGATGAGTGCAAAATTTGGGTACTGCAAATATTTACTAATAAAATAAAAATTTTAAGCATATATATTAAATAAAATAGATTTGTTGAGCTAGAATTTACTTTCTGTACAATTCTTCTATTGTAAACAATTTAAGGGTTTTTAGTAAACTCACAAAATTGTGTATCTACATACTATCAATTTTACAACATTTTTACTTATCTCCTAAAAGAAAAAATCTATCTATCTAAAACCTATTGCTCTTCATTTTTTCCAACCGTGGGCAACCATTAACTTACTTTATCTCTATACATTTGCTATTCTTGATATTTTATACAAGCTTTAAACAATATATGTGATTTTATGACTGGTTTCTGAGCTTGTTTTCAAGTTCTATCCATGTTGTAGCATGTATCGATACTTCATTTCTTTGTATGGCTAAACCATATTACATGGTATGGATATGCCACATTTTGTTCTTGTACTTATCAGTTGATGGACCTTGAGGTTGTGTCCAATTTTGATCTGTAATTAATAAATATGCTATGTTTGTAGTATGTATAAGTCTTTGTGTGTAGGTCTAGGTATATATTGTAAGATAATGTAATATTTTAGCAGTTTAAGGTTTATTAGGAAATTAAATTAGAGTGGGTTCCTCAATACCCCCCAACTCTCTGCCAGGTTCCCTTATTATTAATAACTTGTATTAGTGTGGTATATTTCCTGTAATTAAAGAGCAATACTGATAAACAATATTATTAATGAAAGTCCTAAGTTTACATTAGGGGTCACGTTTTTTGTATGTGTGTGGTACCTGTGATTGAACTCAGGGTCTTGTGCTAGTAAGGCAGGCGTGGTGCCCCTGAGCTAAATCCTGGCCCGGGGGTATCACTCTTTTTTGTGTGCTATATGGGTTCTGACAACATCTAAAGATATATGTCCACCATCATTATATCATGCAGAATAGTTTCAATGCTCTGAAACTCCTCTTCACTCCCTCTCTTCACCCACCTCTTTTCTCCCTGAACCACTGGTAACCACAGACATTTTATTGCCCCAGTAGTTTTGCTTTTTCCTTAATTTCATGCAGTTGGGATCATCTAGTATGTAGCCTCTGAAGGTTGGCTTTTTCACCTATCAATACATACTTAACTTCCCTCTGTGACTTTTTATGGCCTGATAGATCATTTCCTTTTATCACTGAATAAATATTGATAATATCACTGAATTATGTTGCATCAATTTACTAATGTTTCCTTTTACCTATGGAAACTACCTTAGCTGTTTCCAGTCTAGGCAATTATTAATAAATAATAACATTTGTGTGCATATCTTTGTGGAGACACAAGTTTCCTACTCCCTTAAGTAAAGATCATAGAAAACAATTTCTGGATTATGTGATGAGAGCATATTTAGTAAGAGCTATGGAACTTTTTCAAAGCGACTAGTATTTTACAATAAATAAATATTCCTGTTGCTCTAGTTTCAGGTTTGGTAATTAATTTGGGGATTTTAGCTATTATAACAGGCATGTAGGCATATCTCATTGTTATTTTGATTTATAACTACGTATATTTATTTGGTATTTGTATATCTTTCTTGTTGAATCATGGTGGTTTTTTTTAAACTAAGGTCTGATTACTTCCATATCTTGTCCTCCTGTGTCTGTTTATGTTGTCTTTTTTCTCCTCAGTTTTTGATCATTTAGTCTTATTTTCTTGTGTGTCAAGTAACTCTTAATTTAATGCTGGGTGCATCAATTTAAAAAATATCGACAAGCCAGGGAAAAGGAAAAACACCCTGCCCCTATGACTGTCCACACAGGAATACTATGGGCACCCGAAAGGCTGTGATGTGATGAACAATAATATCAAGGCTTTGACACTTTATGTAATAGGTACCATTAAAAAATTAAAGCAAAGAATAACAAGACCCCTTCAAAAATATAGATAAAAATTTACATTCTGAATGCTGCTACCTTTTTCTTGAAAAGATTTATTTTCTTTTGTTACATCAGATATTTACAAGGATTGAACTTCAGACCATTCTCTGGGCTAGTTCCAAGGTGATCTTTCAGGTTTTCCCTTCTTCTTATGGTATGGTTCATTATTATGTGAAAAACTGGATTTACCTTGTCCACAATTCTCCTCTTGGACTTAGGCTTTCCCAGCCATGTCAGGCCACATAAGAATATGCTCAGGGTGTCTTGGTTGCCACTTTCTGCTGAAGCGGTCGCCATTTGGCTTCTTTGTTGAAGTCTTTTCAACTTGGCTACTCCACCCCTGGGCTGTATGACTTGAATCAGTAAATGCCCCAAGGAGAAGAACTGTGCAGAATGTCTAGCGGGCATCTATGTTCTGATGCCTTCAAACATTGTTTTTTTTACGCTATTCAGCTTATCTAATATTTCTCAGCCTTTATCAAATCTTAATTTATAATTGAATTGTCACCCCAGTATTCCTGTTGCCTCCGGTGCCATGTGTGTTGTGTACCACACCACAGCTTCCCTCTGCTGTCCTAGCAGGGTTCCTAAACGGAGAGCCAGTAAAGGATTAAAGGGGCCAAGTTTATAGAGGGAAAACAAAAACACTTTATTTTAAATAAAGAAACGAGGCGAGGGACGGACCGCTACCTTGAGAAAAGCAGGGCCTCTGGAAAAATGGAAGACGCCAGGTCCCTGTGTTCTCAGCTGCCTTTCAGTGGGTGTTAGGGCCCTCTCTCTACCCAGACTTTGTCATGATCTGATTGGCTACGTTTCTGTGTAGATTCCCATCTGAACTTCTCTTGGTTTCCCTTGTTCTGTGAGGAGAATTTCTGGGTTTGCTAAAAAGACTTTACATACAAGGTTGAGTTAGCAGTTAAGTAAAGGGAAATATAATGAGAATATATATAGAGAGAGAGAGAGAATATGTATATATATATATATATATATATATAGAGAGAGAGAGAGAGAGAGAGAGAGAGAGAGAGACAGAGAGAGCAAGTTGTCTTTTAAGTGGCCACTCCTAGTCTCCTTTGTAAGGTGGGGAGAGACCTCTAGGCTGACTTGGTTAGAGTGCCTGCTTGGCTTATCAGCTTTTTTCTTGTCTTTTTAAATGCTTTCTTCAGTGAAGCTTTAACTCTTTCTAGTCAGGGTTTGCCAAAAAGCGTACTGAAGTGTTCATCCTATTAGTTCCCTCTCTATCTGTCTTCTTTCTCTACATTGCCTCATAACAAAATTTAGAACTTTATTTTCAAAGTTACTTTTTAAAATTTTCCATATTGACTAAAATGTCTATAGGGCTTTACCATTTTACCTAATTATTCACTCTAGTTCCTGTGTCATCAACAGAAAGTATATGAGATTCAGTGTCATGAGGGAGGCCAGGTATGTGAGTGCTAAGAGCAATCACTACTCTTGCTCTTTTTACTTTTCATCCTTTATTTAGTTAAGGCACTGGCGACTTTCTTGATACGGCCCAACTGCCCAGATAAGGGCCATCCCAAGGCAAAGATCTAGCTTTAGTGAATGTCTGCATATAGGGGATAGCCAGGTGATCAATATTATGTCAATTTTTCCATGTGAAGGTTTTGCAGAATTTCTCAAAGCCTTTTAATTTGTCTCCTGCCAACTTTACTGACATTAGATTCTATAGACAAAATCTCTCTACTTCAATCCCAGATGAGTTATCTTTCTTAACTCAGTGGTGGGCTAAGTGGTTCTTTTTTTCTTCTTCCTCCTCCAATTGTATCTGTTAATAAATTCTAGAAAGGCCTCAAAGTACCTTCTCTATTTCCCTCTTTTTGGCAACATTGTTAACTTAATATCTGCATATCTCTTTCTTTTTTTAAAATTCTTTTATTGGTATATTTTAGGTATACAATACATTTACATTTCTCATTGGGAATTGTACCTTTACATAATGCATCTTGGATCTTATTTTTTCCCCATTCCCAGCCCTCCCTTCACACCCTCCACCCTTCCCTATTTACAAAGACTTTGTTTCCATGTTTTCCACTTCTCATAATTTTTCCTTTCCCTTCTTTCCTTTCCCCTGCCCCTCCCACTTCCTCTGCCCCTCCCTCTTCCCCTACCCCATTGGACCTTTTCTTCCTATCTTGCATTATCAGTTATTCATTCTAATCATTGGTACATTTTAGGTCTACAATATAACATTCATCATTGGAAATTTGCAACTTTACATAATAAGAACCAAGAGAGATTATGCATGTCACTTTCTTAATTACACTGAGCTATTAAAAGATTAAATTAAGTAAGAGTACAATCCACCTAAGACTCAATGGTCTCCTAAGTGTGTGGTACACATTTAATTTTCTTATGACATCTTCTGTTTCTAAATTTATAATGATTTATTAATTCTTGAGCTTTGTAACACTAAAAAAGTAGTCATATTAGCATTAGAGATCTACAGCTTAGACCTAGAAACAATAACTAATAACTAATAAGGACTAGAAAACTTTTTCACCAGTAATTTTCATTAGAATTTTATGTTTTAACAAGTTTGGAGGGTGAATTGAGCTAAAGGAGAAAGTTTAATCTAATTTATTAAAATAGACCCTTGCATTGAAATGAAAAAGAAATGACATTTCTTTCTGCTTCAAGTCATAATAATCTGCTTGGGTAAATAATAGTGACTCATAGGGCAAACAGGCTCTAAACAATAGGAACAATGAGTAATTAACTATCAGATCAGAGAATGCAGATCAGCCTTGCTGTGTGAGTTCATTAAAGAGTGATTCCAAAAAAACTATTGCTTCTGAAAAGACATCTTTTGAGAGGTAAGATCTGAATTGGCTTGTGATAGTTGTGTAGCAAGGAGAATAAACATCTACTAGGCAGAGAAAAGGCAAGTGTTGGAAATGGCACACAAAGCTTGTAGAATAGGGAATAATCCTAGCTCAACATAGGAGTAGTAAACGTTGAAGAACACTAAACTGAAAGTAAGACTGGCTGAAGTTGATTAGGGAATGGGGAAACAAAAAGAATTGAGATGTATTATGTACATGTACCAACTCCCTAAAATAAAATCATCATGTACTGCAAACATGTACTAATAAAAATTTTTAAAACTGGAATTAGCTTGAAGATATGAGTGGAAAGTCAGACAGAATAGTGGAAATTCCCCGCAGATGTAGAAGAAACTTAATATTAGGAATTCAGAGGTAGTTTGAGACCACAAATGTCAGTTTAAAAAAAAACAAGGAGACAAACAGAACAGTAACAAAACAAACTGCTGATATAATTAATATGTACCAAAATGCCTATGCATTAGAACACATATCATTAGTTACCATATGATATGGGATATGGTGATTTATGGTGAAAGAGGTCAGTACTGTATAGGAGTTACTTCTGAGAAGTGCAGAGTAGGAATAGATACCAAAGTACTTTTTTTTTGGTTCCGGGGATCGAACTCAGGTGCTTGCGCTTGTGCAACAGGCAACAAAACCACTGAGCTAAATCCCCGGCCCCAATACTAAAGTACATTTTAACGTGCTGAAAATGTTTCATAATATCCTGGACCTGGTGGTGAATACATGGTCATTAAAAATATAAAAATATATTTATAACCAGTGCAACTGGTATTTATCAGTTTTACATATAGCTTTAAAAATTCATTAGGATACTTAAGGTGTCAGGTTTATGAAGAATAGCCTAGATATTAACACTGTAATAACATGTAATGCATTCCTCATGGACTAGGATGTCACTCTTAAAAATAAAGGGGCAATGTGGACACTATGATCTGAATGTGGCTTGAGTATCTCCCCTCTGTCCTTCATGGGCGAAGCCTTGGTCTGCAGGGTGCTACTGTCGGCAGGTGGGGAAAGCTGAGAAAGGTGTGCTCTGGTAGGGTGACACTGGTGTCATGAGCCTGAGCATCTCCCTGCCGAGCTTTTTCTGCTCCTGGTTCTAGATATGATCATTTGTTTCCATGCATGCTCCCACCATTTGTCTTCACCATGATGGAGCACAGACAAGAAATGAGCCAATGTTAGCCCTGTCCTTGAACCTCCCCAAACTGTAAGATAAATAAATCTATTCTTCATCACAAGTAGCCCATGTCCAGTATTTCATGACAATGACACAAAGTTGAATACTGCAGTAGGTAATATTACGATAGGTAAGGAAATAAAGAATAATAATGATGTTCTAATAAGCTGGATAAATTAAGCCCTTGTACTTTCAGTTTAAGAATTTGAGTAGTGTTTGGATACCATTAAACAAAGAAAGAAAATAAATACAATTTTACTGTGCACAAGCCATATGTCAATTTCTGAACTACATTTCTACACACACAAAATGAGTTAATATTGCCTCTCATAGCTGAGAGAGTGATGATCAATGAGGTAGCCAGATTTGATGACAGAAGTTAAAGAAAGTTATTAGCTTGTATTCATAAGACATTTGAAGAGAAAAGAAAGGAATCAAGAGGAAATGAGTGATGAATGCCAGCAACCACAAAATATATTGAAGAGCTCTCCGAAACCACAAGAGAGATGAAGCCACCAGAACTCTTGAGCTCCTGAGGGATACAATGAATCAAAAAGAGCATAAGGTAAAAAAAAAAAAAACTGAGTCTTGCAAAGTAACAAGTGTTAGAGCACAAAATGATGAAGAGTTGTATGGAAAACACTGCATGCTTTCCTACCACAGAGTTATTCATCTTGCCATTTCTTAAGCTGGCCTTCTACAAAATACACTTCTGTCTGCTGATTAAAGATTTTCTCTTTAAAAAGGGCTCAGTGTCAAGTAAATTGATTATCAAATTTAAATCAATTCATTCCTGCAAAACTTCTCAGAATCTATAATGCAGCAATGTGTAAGTAGAATGGCTGACAGGAGAGTATAGTATGTGCCTTTTCCCAAACATTGTGTCCTCGGAATTACGTTCACATTACCCAAAGCCAATGTTCTACAAGACAGAGTTTATAAAAAAAAGAATCACAAATCATTCTCAAATTCTAGTCATCCTTCTAGCTTTTCTCACATTGTCCGTGCCATCTGCAATGCTTCTCCGTACCTCCACTGGCCAAAGCCCTGCCCATTTTTCAAGATTTCGGGGATAAGGAAAGGATTCTACTACCAAAAATGTAGAAAATAAAACGCATTTTTCTACCTTCCCTATCTAAGAAAAAGGGAAATCTTAAAACGATACCACAATGACCTTAATTCTGTAAATTTGAGTATCTGTGAGTTCCCTTCTGCAGATTCAACCAATTACAGATAAAAAAAGTATTTAAAAGATTTCACCTATACTGAACATGTAGATTTTTTATTTTTTCTCAAATAAACAGTATAGAAGCTTTTAATGTATCATTTTCTTTCTTTCTCTCTTTCTTTCTTTCTTTCTTTCTTTTTTAGTATTGGGGATTGAACTTGGAACTTTGCTCTTGCAAGGCAGGTGGCAGAACCACTGAGCTAAATCCCCAGCTCTCACTAATGTATCATTTTCATTTTATTAGTTATTATAAGTAATCTGGAGATAATTTAAAGTATACAAAAGGACATGTATAGCTTGTATGCCAATATTAGGCCATTTTCTTTCTTTATTTATTTTTTGGTACCAGGGATTGAACTCAGGACCTTGTGCCTGCAAGGCAGGTGGCAGAACCAGTGAGCTAAATCACCAGCTCCTAAGTCACTTTATATAAAAGACCTGAGCATTGCTTTGGATATGTGAAGGGGGTCTGAATAAAGTCCTTATGATATCATAGGACAAGTATATATTGTGTTCTTTTGAGTACTATAAAAAGGCAGTGTACTACAATTACATGGATAGGCATGTGTGATCTCTGAGAGCTTAATCTTTCTGGTAACCCTTTTATGAACTGGGTTAATCATCAAAGAAGATACAGTGTTTGGCTCAGCCTTTATGCCTAGGGAATATAAACATTGGAATAGTTTTTAGAAATTATAGGTAACCCATTTAATTCATTTCTTAAATGAGGACATTGAGACCTGTATAGATTAGAGGGTTTATATTGACAAAAGATAAGTAATTTTCAGCAAACCAATCTTTTTCATTAAGAAAAGTTTATTTTGACTCACATGATAGAAATTTGAGTTCACTCTTGGCTGTCACTAAGGCAGAGTAGCATGGCAGAGGGGCATAAAAGAGGAGAAACAGTCCATGGCAAGGCAGGCAGAAGGCAGTAGCAGCAAACAGCTAGCTTGCCTTCTTTCTCTCCCTTTTTATTCCACCTGGGCTACAAGCCTATTTGTTGGTGCCACCCATACCTAGAGTGGGGGTATCTCTCTTCAGTAAATCCATCCAGCCATACCCAGAACTATACTAATCCAACTAGGGGACTAGTCCAGATATCACACACCCTTATTCCATATTCACAGACCCTAGATCAAACCACCTCTGAAAAGCTCCATCTATGAGCCCAAGAGGATTTGGGGGAACATCTAGATACAAGTCATACCAGAGTTGTTCAAAGGGAAGTAGAAGTTCTAAGAAAACTTTAATTTATATACACAGGGAAATCCATCAGTTATATTATTTATGCTAATTAGATGCAATTTATTACTACATTGGGAATGAAGTTTACTTTCTTTAGGATTAACATGTCTATACCTTCTATGAAATTGTTTTTATGTTATATATAAGTGAATTAATGGTATATCACCAATTAGGCACTTAGAGTCTATTTTAAAATTGGAGTAAATCTGTACCCCCAGCATATTTATTCTTTGGTAACCTTGAATAGAATTGCTTATATGTTTTGACAAATTTGTATCTTAAACAGACTTGAGTTTTCACACCTTCTGTTTCCTGGGTATGAGTATAAAAGGCTCAGTTAGCTTCAAGACCAAGCCATAGTCCGAATAGGAAAGAAGAGGCTATGCCTGAAGGGAAACAAAACTGATTTAAATTACCTGTTTTTAACATTTCCAGCTGTCTTTCAAATGTTCTAAACAAATCATGTCATCCATGGATGTTCTAGGAGATGAGAGCATAGGAGCTTGTGGCTGACAGTGGACAAGACAAGGAGAAATGAAGACAAGAGTGATACTGGAAATGGTTTTTGGTGGTCATAAAAACAGAAACAAAAGATTTAGATGGAAAGTGTCAGATAGAATGGGGAAGAGAAAGTAAGAATAGAGAAGCAAAGGGGAAAGCAGGACAATACTGAAACAATGCTGGAGAAAGCTGGGCCAAAATGGGTCCATGCTGCAGAAGGAAAAGGTGGAGTCAAGAAGGAAAGATGAAAGGAGAGAGAGAGAATAGCCCAGAGAGCATAAAAACTAACATAATATTATTTAAGATTTGTTAACAGTATCACTGCCTTTAAATAGGTTTCGGTGCACGATTGAAGGGCATGTATAAATACAACATTCTGTTAAAACGAACCAAGTACCAAGATTAAAGTAAACATAGAATTGTATGGGAGACTGAAAAGGAGCATTTAGATTAAATCTTGCCTACAGAATCAGGAAAGCTTTAAAAAGGAGACTTTTTTTCAAAGATGATTTCTAAGAGGGAAAAAAAAACAAAGATGAAAATGGTACAACAGAAGATAGGATGAGAGAAATAAAAGAGGCAAAAGAAAAAGAATTTTAAGAAAAAATGAACAGCACCAAGAAAGTATTTCAAAACTCTTCTAAATTTACTCAATGTTTATGGAACATTCATATTTTGAGATTTGTAATACCTGTGGATGACTATTTTATACTAGTTTGCATGTGTTCTATCTCATTCTTAACAAATAAGCCAAATGATGTAGAAATTATTAATATCCCATTTTTCAAGTGAAGAAAGTCTAACCAGGTTGATTAACTGCCAGCTGTTGATGGGGCTGTGATTTCAGTGAAGCCATTCTGATGTCTAAATCTGTGTTAGTGTATTTATCAAGTTCTATAGAAAAACACAAAAACAGAAAAAGGTCAAGAATTCAATGAAAAGAGAAAATAGAAGAAAAATAAAAATAAAAGAATGCAGAAGATACGTTAAAATGGGACTCTGATTAATGTTAGCTGAGAATAATATACCAACATTACAATTATACCAGAGTTGCAAAACTCTTGACATACATTCTTTTGTTACATATGAAGAAGTTCCAGCCAACAATTTTCTTGCATCTAAGCCTTGCTTCATGGTGAATCTCCTTCTTCTCACCCCATAACAGTATCGTGGAGGGGATGAGTTGACCAGCTGAGAATCGATTCTTTGTTATCTGAGGATCTCTCCATCCAAAAGACATGTTAATTTGCTGAACTATACTCTTACACTTTGAACAAACAGGGGTCAAGCTATTATTTGTGTCAGTAAATACCTCCCATTGTTAGTGGACAGGGATGCCACATCAATCTTATAAAGCACTATGCCGGCTTCCTACCTTACCAGATAAAGAAGCTAAAGCTCAGAGTTTCACAGCTTGACCAAGATCACATTGCTGACAAGTGGAAGTGTACCTTGGAATACCAGAACCACATAGCATCCAATTGCCTAATACTTTTGTCTTTCTAGGAGCTGAAAGTTCAATAAGAAAATACATGGGTCAAGTTTTCAGAGAAATACAATTACTTTGAAGGATCCCAAACAAGACAGATTGGTATAGTCAAAAAAATTGAAATAAATGAAAATTGGAAATAATCAGAGTTTTATAGAAATTAGAGCATTATCTCTGGTTTAGAGGAAAACTAAGTAAATATTTTGTCAAATAAAATAAGAAAAACTGTCTCATGCAAAACCAAGTAAACAACAAATGATTAGAGATTCATTGTCACTACTAAACACAAAAGATCCTCTTGGGACAATAAGCCACCCAAATTCCTAAGGTTCTTTCCATTTGTCTATGACTCTGAAGTTAAATTTCCAAATCACAACTGAAAGGAGCTCCTGCTGTTACTACCACCCTATGCCCATAGGAACTACCAGCAAAGGTCCCAGAGGAAGTGCCTTGTTTTTGTTTACTACGCAGATTCCTAGTCCCTGAATTTCACTGATTTCTTAGATTTTCTATGTATAACATCCTATGTAATGAGGAAAATGAGCATGAAATTATCCTTTCTGTAACACTGAACCACAAAAACTGAAGCTACCGCAATTAAAACTTGATGAACACCATAAATTATCCTGCCATTTAAACTTCTCCAAAACTATTGTGCCTGAATATCTAAGTCTAAAAATATTATCTTACAGGTTTTTAGAGCTGTACAAACAGTACATATGGTTAATTAAAACCATTTGGTCCAATGTTCTTATTTTGTAAATTATAAAAGTGAGATGGAGGGCAGTGGAGCTAGTTAGTTGCCCAACTACCTTCAATCCTGGAACTTTCTCTTATGTCAGGAGATTTGCATTGTTGTTCAATCAAAAGTGTTCTGTAGGATATTTGCCTTGGTGTGTGATAGGAAGATGCATGGTAGCTACGAGAAGATATCTCCATAGTCTTGAAAAAGTAAGAAATTAAGTTGATTTGTAAGAGTTAAACTATGAGATTAAGACATTTTTAATAGAACAGAGAAAAACAGAGTCATCTGAATAAGATAGAAGGACTGCAGGGCTATACACTTTACTGTAATCAGATAATTCAATCAAGTTGTTTTATTACCATATATAAAAATCAGGGTATCACTCAAAAATAGAGATGATTATTTATAAAAATGTAGAAAAAGTAGACTACTAGAGAAAAAATTAGCAATTCACATCCAAGCAATGGCCATGTGATATTTAAATTACCTTGTCAATAAAAATTTTCTTTGGCCAAACCACACTGGCTTATCATAGGGTAAAATATGACCATTGCTAGTATGGAAAAATATCGATTTTGGGAACCAAATCAAAAGGATTAAGACTATACTGTGATTATCTGTTGCAGTAAGTGCTATCAGGGTAGATCACAGCTCTGTGTATTAATTATCCCAAAGAGATTAATATTAGAGCAAGGTGTCATGACTTGAAGAATTAGGCCTTATGCTAGAACTGAGGACATCATTTGTTCCCTCTGGACCTAGGAGGCATGTTGACTTGAACAGCAACATTTTGAAAGTTCTACAGCAAATCTATTATAGAGGGGTAAAGTGACCCAGGGCAAATGGTGACAGATGGAGAGCCAGGCCAATAACTGACCTGGTGAGAGATTCTATGATGATAAGAGTTTATGTGATAGTTTAAAGTCTCTTTCATTATCCCTGAGCTTCAGTAAAGTCATATTAAAATTCATTAATCTTGCTTCAGCTACATTGAAAGAAAAAATAAAAAAGTATACACCCACATGTGAAGCCAGGTCAGCAAGGGCAGAACAGTGTCCCCTCCCTAAAGGCCAGGATGGCCCAGTCAAGTGATCTCAGAGCCCCTCTGGCACTGACGGCTGACGGTGGTGGCACAGGGGGCAGCTAGGTGAAAGGAAGTCAACAGAATATGTCCTGAGCACATATAAGGCAGTAGTTTGTCAATGTCTTGGAAATAACTGGGACATCTTTGAGATAGACTCATTTCTATGATTGGGGGTAAAGCACTGGATAAGATTTAAGGGAAAAAAAAGAAGGAAGAGAAGGATGAGAAGGAGAGAAAGGAGGAGGAGAAAGAGAAGGAGGAAGAGGAATGAAAAAGCAAAAAAGTGGAATTTTCCTTCAACACAAACCATTCCTTGCCCATTCAATACATCATACACTAACCATACAAAAAGTCTAAATCTGTTTCCTGGCTTAGGATGATTTTTACCTTCCTATTCACATGGCTGGCTGCTTTTCTTCCTTCTTCCTTCAGCTAGATACTATCTGCTCATCGAAATATGTCCTGAGCTCATAAACTGATGCCCAAATTCATACTATTTTCTGTCTTAACATCCAATTTGGTTTCCAAAGTTATGTACTATTTTGTGTTTTTGTCATTCAATTTGGTTTTATTGTATTCTCCTGAGAGATAGCACCTATTTGGCACACTATAGTGCCAAATACTAACACAAAACCTGGCTTCTAATACAGTATTGGCACACAATGTTATGAGGACTAAGATTACAGTTCAAAGGGCAACAGTTTAATTTGTCATCCCACTAAACATTGGATTTTGTTGTTTTCTGATTACATGCTCACCTTCTGACTTTGTAAATTTTATTGAGGCACAACATAGGTACTAAAATGTTCAAAAATATTATGTTTAATACCCAAGTTAGCCCAGCCTATAGGACAAAGAACAGTTTAAAGAGGTACAGAATAATGTAATTTTTGCATTGTTATTCCACCTAGAACTTAAATTCTATTCTAATGTATTTGGTTTTTTGTAAGCCTTCTCTTGAGAAAAATTATAATCAGTAATCTAAAATTTTACATTTCTAAACTTTACAACTAAAAGAAAGGCCTTGGACCTCAGTAAATTCATCAAAATTACAGAGATTCTAGCCTCAAATATGAAAAGACTATCAGCCTTCTTTTGTCTATTTTGCCCCTACACAGCCTACATTGTATTGATTTCTTACCTTCAATTTATATAGAAAAGACCAAATATTAATCACAATTAACATAGAACAATTTTATAATAAATATATATTTTAAATATATTACACGTGGAATTATTTATTTTCCTTCAGAAAACTACCCTAAAAAGAGTTTGAGAAAATAAATGGTATCACTATTCAATGTAAAAAATTTCATAAACATAAATTATTAGAAAACACCTTCATATTTCTATCGCCTTTTTTAGCCTCTGATTCTTACAGCAAGTATTGATGGTAATTTTGATAGCTTTAACCAAAGAGAGGGTACTTTCATTGTAAAAATTATAAATATCCAAGCCCCTTGTTTTTCAGATTTATAGCTTATTTCTTCATCCATAGAATTTGAGGTTGATGCATTAGTAGTAATCAGCTACAAAAAATGGAAATAAAAACTAAACACTGAGAAAATACAGCAATTTCTTAGACTGTAATGAGAGTCAGTATTTCAGAACCTTAAGATGCTATACATCATAAGAGACACCTAAAGTCAGCTGAAGTCAAACCACTGTCTTTCATCCATAGATAATTAAAATGACCCCATGTTTCAAGATGTAAGTCAAGGATTTTCAGGAGTACAGTAATCTTTAATGGCTAACCTTCGGGAAATTTTCCTCACAACCTGGGAAAGGTACTGAAAAGAAGCTTATGGACCAAGAAGAGAATTTAATGGGCTCTTAACCCCTTTCAATTGAGGTACAAGATGTGGGATTAGGAAATGGAGCAACTTTTTAAGTCTCTTCATTCTATTTTTCACTCAGCTCAAAAAGAGTCCAGCTAGCAAAGCATAGTCACTTGAAATTGTATGTGCATCTTCATTCTTTGGAGGACTGAACTTTCACATTTATGAGAGTCTTACATAGGTATCTCTAGAAAATATAAAATCTCAATTTCCTACTTATAAATTAATGTATTACAGTGCTATCAAGGAGAGTGATTTCCAGTGTAACAGAATCAGAATACCACACTGCAATAAAATAACATTTCTTCTGGGCTGAGACTATTATAAAATTAAAATGCTGACTATAAATTGTAAAAGTGTTAATTTCTCGGCCTTGAATATGTTTAATTGTTACTAATGCATGTTGCACTAATTAAACATGCCTCCTCAATAATTATATGAAGAAGCTGCAAAGCTTTTAAGACTCCTGCTAATCCAACACCCTCTGGTTGCTTGTTTCCAATTTGTTCGTTTTAATGTACCAATTATGTGAATTAGAGCAAATAAATATGTTGTGAAAAATCTCTCTTCTGAGACTCTGACCCCCAAATGTTTTGAATCAGATGTAACAGTCCTTGTTCTAGCTCAATTATTCAGCTTCTAGAGTAGATTAAAAGATTAAGAGGCTAATTTATTTAATTGTAAATAAGCAGATATATCTTGAGGTTTGATGATTTCATTGTGAATTCTCAGGTACTGAGCCCTATTGTTCTGAACAAATAAAAAAGGAATTAAATCAGATAAGATGCATAATGAATTGCTATACCAATTTTAATAAAAAATATTCAGAAAAGAATCATACTAAAATTTAGAAGAGATAGAGACTGTTTCACACATTCTATTTGTTTATGGCAGGCACTAAGACTCCATAAACGTCAAGTGACAAATGAAAGGAACATACTGTGCTATGTTTTTTAAAGCAATGATCTTTTGACATATAGGTATTTGCCTTTTGTGGTTTGCTTATACATGCTGTATATTTATTACTGTTTGTTTAGAGATAATCCCTCTCTTCAGGGCCATATTTCTCACTGAGGATATGAGGGTAGATTTATTTCAATGTTTTCAGGGAGAATGTATTCAAAGTTATGGGATCTCTTCCCTTTCCAGGTTACCTAGCAGATAATGATCATTCGCTTCACTTAGATTTACTGACACATCCTCTTGCCCACTGTCTAATTAAAGAAAAAGGAACAAAAGGCTGGAACACCTCTTTTGCTTATGGAGAGATGCATAATGGGAAGATGAAAACTTCCCAGGTAGTAAAAATTCTCTTAAATCAACAAGTGAATCAATATTGAAGGAAATCTGATTTAATCATTTTATTGATTTTTTCCCAATTATAAAAAGTTTATCTAGGGAAAAATGTGAATTCTATGAAGCAAGAGTCACTCATAACCCTACTAACCACAGGATCCACATACGTATTTTAATATCTTTTTACTCCCTCTAGCTTCTTTTTATTTTAAAACATGTTTGCCAGAACTAGAGCTATTTAGAGCAAAGTGACCAAATCAAACACAGTAAACAAAATTAGTAAACAAAGAGATTAGTTAACAAAATTTTTAAAGTATACAATGATTTTAGTATGCAGGAGTATGGCCATATAGAATAACTTTAGAGTAAGAAGCTGAAAGAATTATGAAAGAAAATATTTGTGTTGAAATAGAAAGAATCATGACACAATCTTGAAAAATTTGGGGGATGATGATGTTATTGAATATTATTCATTTTATTTTCTTATGTTTTAAATATTGCACTATAGCCAAACCATGCATTTTCTATCAATATCTGTATATTGTGCCTTCTTTTTCCTCAAAAATGTTCAATGCATGTTAGGAAATAAATGGTAAATTTCTGTAGACTACTGGTTCATTTAAATTGTGTGTTTGTGATCTCTCTAGGACTATAAAATATGTATCTGTTTTCCATTAGTATTGTGTTTCTTTCAACCTTTGGACTTTTCCCAACTGCATACTTTGATTTTATTATATGTTTTGATGTTAGGTTGTCTGATGCAAGTGATGCAAGTTTTTATATTTTCTTTTAATATTGTACTTTGCATTAATAATAAATATAGCACTCTTGATACATTTAATATGTTTGGCATTGAGGCTACTTTGTTTGGCATTACTGTTGCTACTTGTACATCTTTTTTATTTAAATGGGGTTTGCATACCTTTGCCCACCCTTTGCTCTTAGCATTTGTGAATACTTTTCTGAAATGGAGTATAATTTGATTTTGCTCTTATTTATAGTCATTTTGTAAATTTTTTCTTTTGGTAAGAGATAATTGATGTGAGGCTTTCTATATTATTGAATTCATTTGACCATTTTAATAAGGATCCAAGAAGGAAAGTGTTAAACACTAACATTCACGTAACTATGTTGCCTTGAGATTAATTGATAGTATCATTTTCTGCCATGAACTCCTGCAAGTTTTATAGACTTAAGTTTTTTAAAAATTCTTGATTGGAATTTCCCACATTAAAAATTTCAATACTGGACTTTAATGAATCAGTCTCAGTAAAATTTATAGACAGAGACTTATGCGCTACTTAATGAGTCAGGTGTAACCTTTGCATTTTTTAACATCTTCTCTGCCTAGATAATCAATATATAGGGATTAGGGATAGAAATGAGAGCCCTGGATGTGACATAGTGCAAAAACTTGAAAATGCCCCCCTCCTATAGACACTATCAATTTACACATGCTCCCTCCTCCCAAAAACATGCAATGAAAAAAGAACAAATCAGAAGATGAAGGAAAGCAAGTGGTTTTCTTGATAATATATATTTTTTAAAAACATGAATTATCAAGACTTCAGGAAACATAAGCATGGGAGAAATAAGTCTAGTTCTTTTCTAATTTAAATCAAACTAAAATGAAACTGTTGGCTTCATCTCCTCCACAGTACCTATTTTTATTTGCTCAATTACTTTCTATAATAATGACTCAGACTCAACCACTCCCTGGGGGATATTTTTCTGATCAGAAATTCACACAGCAATACACAAAAAGGTTAGCTATTCCATGTTTTATGGATAAAAATTGAGGTGTTCCTTAGTTATAAACTCTATGGCCACGTCCCTGATTTTAGTGGCTCTATTCTCAAGTTCTGTGCTAGCTGGATTATGGGGAATAAAGTTGCTCTGCCTCTGCCAGATTACATTTCTCTAACCTTTCTGAACATGAAGATATCCAACTCTTACATTACAATCTCAAGAGACTACATTTTTTTCCCCTAAGTATATACCTACTCCTTATGGAACCTCTGAAGAAAAGCGGAAAAAAGAGAGCGGAAAGAGTAATTCATAGCTATAGTCACAATTCAAAACAGAGATCTGAAGGTTGTAGATTTACTATGTTCTTTTACAACTTTCTGCTATCAGGCTATTTTCATCATAAAAAATAAAGTTCCAGATGCATAAACTGAATGACACTAAGGCACACTGTCTCAAGGTGCTATAGCACTGAAGAGTAGTGAAATTCCTGAAAAGACAGGCTTTCCACAAATAATTCATTAGAGGAGGCAGCAAGTGATAAATTTCTGTATTCCCTTTTGGAAAGGCCACTACAGAGATTTTTCCTTCCTCTGTGATAGGAAGAGACAATCAGAAGAAAATTCCCAGACACTAACACTGTGACCCTGTTGCTATCCTGAGCTTCTCCAGTCAGTCTGGGGGTCAAAGGGAATGGCAATCCACAAGTCCAATATATGTTGTACATAAATAGTAATGCAATATCAAATGTTTCTGTCAGGCAATTAAACTTTATGCCACACTAATTCAATTTTGCTACTGTTTTAGTAAGTCATATGAAAAAAAAAGAAAATATGTTCTGTCTGATAAATCACAAGTTTTAGAACACATTTCTTAACACAAGCACTTTGTTCTGCTATATTGATATATTAAATATCCAGCAACAAATTTCCGGGGTCGTAAATCTACAGTGATAAAATTAACCTTATTGCTGAAGACAAATAAATATTTTATTGCAGTTTTATGAGCTTTTGTTCCCTCTTCACTTGGAAGTAGATGTTGTTTAGTGATATGAAGACACTTTGCTTCTCTAAAATGTATTAAAACAATATAACAGTAATATAATTCATATCTACAAAAACTGTTGTGCATCCTTAAGATTGAAAATTCAAACATATCTCCACCAAAAAACTTATAAAGAATATTGTGTCTACAGAAAACATTAAGTCAGGATAGTCAACTTAGTTTATATCCTAAAATGATTTGGATTTTAATTGTGCAAATTAATTCTATGATGTGACAAATGTTTTGTTTTTATTTGATTTGTTTTGGTATTAGCAAAACTTTGAAACTTAGGATGGAAGAAAATGTATCAAACAAAAACTTGCCAAACCATAATTCTTTTAATTAAGAAGTGTGCATAAACCTTGGAGGTTACTATGGAAATTTTACATGAAAAATTAAAGGAAAATAGAGTTTGGGAGAGGTGGGAAAATGGAAAGCTCAGGGACAAAGCAACCCTCTGCTATCTACAAAAATTTTAATTTGGTTCACCTATCTTCAGAAAACCATTCACAAAAAACATAGAAATTGAATCTGAGTATGATTATATATAGCAATAATCCCAACACTCTGGGAGACTAAGGTAAGAGGAGGGTGAATTTGAGCCCAACCTGGGAGTCTTAGTCATTATCTTAGTCACTTCTCTCAGAGCTTGGACAAAATACCAGACACACACAACTTAAGAAAAGAGAGATTTAGTTTGGCTCCCATTTCAGCCCGTAGTTGGCTGGCTCCAAGGCAGAAGAGCATAGCAGAGGGGCCCGGTGGAGGGTAGCTGCTCAGAGTATGGGAGCCACAAAGCAGAAACAACGAATGAAGGAGCAGAGAATGGAGAGACGCTGCTCCTAGTCACGCCCCTGGTGACTTGCCTCTTTGGCCAGACCAAACTTCCTAACACCAAGGCGGGTATAACACTCCATAACTTAGTCATCTTCCAAGAGCCTCATCTATGACCGCATGAAGCTCTTAGGAGGACATTTAGGTATAAACCGTAACAGTAAATTAGTGAGACCCTGTCTTAAAATTTAAAAATCATTTTAAGTGTGAGGATGTAGTCCAGTGCAAAGGGCTAGGGTTCAATCCTTGGTTCTGGGAAAGAAAAACATGACACACGTTGAAACTGGATATAGCAAGATCAAATATTATATCCACATGTAAGAAGGATAAACTGAGGATCACAGAGGGAAGATTAATTAATACTTTGAAAGCATTTTGCACGACGTCTCAGTTTTGACTTGGGTAATCTGCTATCAATCTCCTAAACTCAGTACCTTTTTATTACAATGCATTATTTGGTAAACATGAAATCAAACTTTTGATAACATGGGTCACTTAAAGTTACAGAAGTGTTTTCCAATATAATCTGTTCATTGTATTCTTAGGTCTTTACTTGATCAAAGTATTGCTTACTGCTCTCCTAGAACTGTACTCTTGCACACGACATGTTCACTTCTTTATGTAGTCACATAGGCCCAAATTTCATGAAAAGGAAGGCATAATTCAAGGTGGGAATATACAAAAGCACTTTTATCTCTGACAGAAAGCAACATGTGCATGCCAACTTTACTTACATTCTGGAAAGTTGCAAAGAATACCAAAATAGTTTACAAAACCCTGTAGAAGAAAGTGATTTTTTTTTAAATTTTTTTTAATTTTGGTACTGGGGATCAAACTCAGGACCTTGCAGTTCCAAGGCAGGTGGTGGCACCACTGAGCTAAGTGCCCAGCCTGATTTTTTTGAGACAATGGATATAAGAAAATGAAGGAAAGTATTCCTTCAAGATGGGACACAAACAAGTGATCCATACAATTATACTACATTTATATGAGAAAAAGTCCAGGCTGCGATGCAGGGAGTGGGAACCAAGTAGTGTCCAGGAAACTTCTTGAGTTGATATGATGGAAGTGAAAGTCTGGAAAGAGGATTTGGGTAAGAGTTTTGAGTAAAAGATTTGGAGGGAAGAGAGCTACTTATTAATAAGAACATGGATTTAAAGAATCAGACACATTGTCCCTTCAATAAGCACTGTATCCTGTACTCCTTTTCCATCAGGTGTGCTCAAGTGGCTGCTTTGGGCCACAGATGCAAGAAAACACTGTATGGGAAAGTTAACAGGAAAGATGCATCTATTTCTCACCGGCTACAAGGTGGTGTGACTGCTCGAGTTGTGATCTGAGTTTTCGGAACATGAACCATCTGTACAAAGCAACAGGCATTTTACACTAGTGTGCCTTCCTCCCGCAGTAGCAATGTGCTGAAATATACACGGTCACGGCTGGGTCTCAGTCGCTGACGCACACAAGTTATCAGTTTCATATACAGAATCCGTTTCCGTCTGGCAGCAATCTTCCTTTCTTCAGACCCGGGACTTGTGTCTAGGGCACATAGTACACCACAAGGTTGAAAGACGAGAAATTCTACAGGGAAGTAGAAGGCCTAAACAAAATAAAGGACATTTTCACTCTTCTCACTTCCTGTCTTTCTTGGATCTACCTGGGCACTGGAACACACATTTTCTGGGCCAGATTTGGAGATTTGCTGCAGGAATCTGTCTAGCAAGATGGCATACTACTTCTGAGTTCTTTTCCACCTTTCCTTTGCCTTCAAGTGGGGTCAAGAGCTTTCACTCATTAAAAATATTCTCCAAAATATCTTGTTTATACCTTATGTTCTCCCTATCTCAATAAGAACCCAGACTTTCGAAAATCAAGTCATAAAGAAACAATCACCTGACCCAGATTAAGTGAACACATAAAGCTATGATCCAAAAGTCTACCTCTTCATCATCTATGTTTTATTTTGTTCTTTAGATTATTTATACTTTGGATTTCTCACATAATGATAAACCATGTGAAATTGAATCTTCTATGTCTGATTTATTTCAATTAGCATTATAGTCTAGACTTTGTAGAAATGGGAAATGTATCTAGGCATGGGTGAGACAGAGAGAGAAGGGAAGAGGAAGTAAAAAGAATCAGATGTGGTATATATGCCAATTCCCCGCACTTCATGTATTAACTATATATCACAAAAAGTACTAATAAAGTTTTAAAAATATGATCCTGCCACTCCAAATTTGATGACCCTCAAGCTTACCTTTTGAGTTGATAATCTTCCTGATCCAGGGAATGGATTATTTAAAATTTTAGAAATTTATTTATTTTAATGAATAATTTAGAAAATATTTTACT
Source organism: Heterocephalus glaber (assembly GCF_053883595.1). Classification (NCBI taxonomy): domain Eukaryota; kingdom Metazoa; phylum Chordata; class Mammalia; order Rodentia; family Bathyergidae; genus Heterocephalus; species Heterocephalus glaber. Next base: position 63,500,769 of record NW_028258317.1, on the reverse strand, counting down.
TTGCTTAAAAATAATTTGAAATGAACTCTTAACCTCTTTTTCAGTAAAAAGTTATCTTCTTTGCTCTGATAGTGATAATTTTCAGAGATAATCTGAAGTGTGGTATGAAGCAATCAAATGGTGCTTACATGAAAAATCAGGAACTGGTAGTGCTCCAATGGAAAGCATGCAAACAGGGTAAAATCACAACATTCTATAAATCCACAAGACATGAACGTGGCATGTTAGAGAAATTTAAAGAGTTTTGGATTTTTCAAACTTGAATAGAAGCTCTGAAAAAAAAGCTTAAGAAAAACAGGTTTTACAGATCACTAGTTTGAAATAAAACATACAGAAGGAAAGTAGTTCATTTCTGTATTCTTTTAAGTTGTAGTGGTTTTTGTTTGTTTGTTTTACCAAAGAAGGGGGACCATGGTTAACAGGGTTTTCACAAGCGGCTATTCTTCTCTTTCTCCCCACCATCTCACAGATATCCTTCCGCAAATAAAAAGACCGTGTAATTTACTGAATAATGTTCAAAAAAACAACTATATAATACAGAGTCTGCCAAAAAAAAAAAAATCATACACACTGTAGGAAAAGAAAAACTTCTATAAATATTTTAATACTAAATGTATTGAGATATCATGAGTTTAATTCAAGTTACCTTTGGCCTCTACAGTTCCAAAATGTGCTCAGAGTGGTGGCCATGAGCTTCCAGACATTTATTAGTGTGGTGCACTGCTGCTGGGTAACCTCGGTCACTGAGACTGCTGCACGCGCGTTTTCAATTTCTTGTCTAGGGGGCTGTCAGTGCAGTGATTTTTTTGCAATACAGGATATTCTCTAGGGATATTTTCAACCATCTGTTGAAAAAAAATCACACTATTTTTCTTTTCTTGAAGTGTGTATACATTTTTGGTGGAATAAATAGATATAGACATATATATTTGAATATACTAAAATATAATTATATATTTAATAAACATATTTATTTTAAATTATATATAAATATATAAAATACATATATATTATTTGTATTGCTGGTCTATAGAAAAGTAATATATTTTCACAAAGGAAGTATAATGCAACTGTATTAGTCAGCTTTTAGTCACTGTGACCAAAATACCTGACACCCACAAATCAAAGAAGGAAATGGCTTATTTGGCTTGTGGCGTCAGAAGATTTGGTCCATGTTTGATTGGCTTCAAGGTAGAAACATGGCAGAGCAAAGGTACCAGATAATGATGGCCAGGAACCAGAACAGAGGAACAGCACCAGAGAGAAAAGGCACAAGGACCAGATATAGTACCTAATGTCATAACCTCATGACCCACCCAGAAGTGTCCTTTATTAATCCCCCCAGTGAACTTCAGCCCAAACAAGTTGACAATCCAGTTTAATAGTCATATTCCACCATTTGTCAACCTGATACCCCAACACTTCTCCTAGAACCATGCTTAATCTCTAAATAAACACAAGGCCATTTTTCCACCTAAAATCATAAAACTATCTCATATAAAAATGAAACACAATAATCCCTTCCCCAAAGTCTTCACAGTCGCAGTACTAATAAAATGACCAAGTCAAAGTCTCCTCTGAGACTCAGGCAAACTCTTAAGTGTAAATCTCTATAAAAATAAAAAACAAGTTACATGATCCCAAAGTACAATCGCACAGGAATAGATTCCCATTACAAAAGAAAAGAGTAGAGACAGCAGGACAAACATTAAATGCTATTATCTGTATATTTGGCATCTCTGCACATGCTATGGAAATGAGATTTCCAGAGAGCTTGGATGACCCACCTCTATGGTGTTTTGGTCTCAGCCCACATGACCTCTCTCAGGCTGACCCTGGTCACAGCCTGCAGCTTTGCTTGCCAGACAGTCCATGTTCTTCATATCTCCAACTTCCTGGAGTCTCTACGCACCTTTGGCCTATGCACTGCCTTCTCAGAGACTCCTTTCCTGGTCTTTGAAGCCTTCCTTTGAAATCTGAGTGGAAATTTCCCTGATCCCATAACTATTGAATCTTGCTTGCCGGTAAAACCAGCGTGATAAGGGTGACTCTCCTCTGCTGGACCACTTGGACCATGGGTTCAGTGTCCTCTGAAGGCCTAAATGGCTGAACTCAGTGGAATGCATTTGTATAACCAGCTTCCTAGGAGCCCTTCTCAAGCAGGGGTCACAAGAAATCTTCTCAAATGAAAGGTTAACACTTTTGCACCTTTGATTCTGTTATGGCTGGGGCTTTACTGATTCCTGAGGTGCTTTCAAGTTATCTTTCTTCTTGTCCCTGCTCAAAGTACTTGCTTTCTTTTTTATAGCACTAATCTTTTCAGCCACCACACCTCCTTTGTCCCCAACTTTTCATGTGGTTCCTTTGGAGCCATACTGAGGTTTTCAAATTTATCATCTGCTCTGATTTTTGCCCCAGATTTCTCACTATAAATCTGACCAAAAGCAGCTGACAATACCCATGCCACACTTTGAATTTTTGGCTGCCTTGGAATTTCCTCCACCAAAACAGGTAGTCCATTGCCTTGATCTCTGTCTCCTATAAAGCCACAGGACATGAACAAAATGTAGGCAAATGTTTTGATTGAGTATAACATGTATGACCTCTAATCCAATGGCCAGTGAAGTCCAACCAAAGACCAGCTGAGTCTAACCTTTACAGTCTTTGTTTCTATCAGCATTCTGATCTTCTGAACTTTGATCAGAATCACTCATTAAGCTGTACTTTACCATTTTTTAAACCTTTCCAAACTCCTCTCACAAACCATTTCCAAAGGTTTCTTAACCATATGTTGAAGTATACTCACATTAATGACTTTAGTTCATTGGTACCAAATTTCTATATTATATTTTGTCACTGTGACCAGAATCCCTGACACCCACAACTTAAAGGAAGAAATAGTTTAATTGGATAATTGTTTCAGAGGATTCAGTCTATGTTTGGCAGGCTCCAAAGCAGAAACACTGTAGTGATAAGATGTGGTGGAACAAAGCTATTTAGCTCATGGGTGGCCAGGAAGCAGAGCAGGTGGAACAATTCCAGAAAGCATGGGACCAGATAAAATACCCAAGCTCATGCCTCTGTGATTCACCCAGACATTTTCAAAGTGCTTTATTAGGCAGCTCTCAAGCTGATCAAGTTGAAAATCTAGCTTAACTGTCATAGGAACCAAGCTGTGTTGGATTATGGGTGTGGCACCAGATGGTAAATTGAATCCACAGGAATAATGATAACCCTAAATACTAAATAAAATGATTAATATTATTAACTCCAAAAATATATACCTGCTCCTCCTTCTTCTTTCAGCTTATTTAAAATTCACAAAATTATATTAAATAGTAATTATAGCAACATATTGTGTTTGCAAGGTATATTGATAGAGTATGTATGTATACCAAGAAGATTTCATTAACAGAGAAAGAAGTAATTGAATTATGCAGAGTAGACTTTCTATATTGCAATGGGATTAAGTTGGTATAAATTTCAATCCAAGATTATATGGAATGTTGAACAATCAAATTAAATGTTCCTTTAGCAGCATCCTGTGATACAGAAGTAACATATTTACAGGTTCTGAGCATGAGGGCATGTACATCTCTGAGGGGTCATCGTCCCATCTGTCAGCCTACCCTAGTTTCTAACATTTTTGTGCTAGTTTAAGGTTCTAAATACTTACTACATTTTAGTTTTTAGCTTTAACTGTGAGACATATCCATTCTCCCCCTTGATATTGATACGGTATCCATAGTTATTCTTTGATATTTGTCCAATTGAATATTTGTCCAGTTGGATAAAATTTACTCAGATGTGGCTAAATGGAATCAAATTGCTCAGTTTAACTCAATTTTTGGGTGCTGTCCAGCATCCTGCAATACCAGTACCTTAAAATGTCAGTTGATTACCTGAGTACTTAAACTCAACTGTTCAAGAATTATTTAGGTCACAAACATAGCAAACAGAAACATAAAACCCCTATTATTTCATAATTAGAAAATGAAGATTGCTTTTCCCCTAACACAACACTCAGAAATCTCACATAGAAAATAAGTTTAATACAGAATTGTCACAGAAATAGATTTTGAAAATCAGCAAGAATATAATGGTACACATCTCACTTTTAGTTACACTGAATATTTAGACTCAACCTCTAGCCCTTCAGCTTCATGTCTATTTGAGGATATCGATGCTATAATTTTGTCACATGATTTTAAAACACTCTTTTATTAATTTTATTGGTACAATTTATATATACATAATGATCACATTCATCAAAGGGAATTTGTACCTGTAACATGATATATCTTGATTTCTCTTTTTATCCCAATTCCCTCCCCTCCCTCCAACTCCCCTCTCTTATTCACAAAAGCATTGTTTCCAGTTCTTTCCTTCTTTTCTCATTTTTTTCCCTTTCTTTCCCCACCCCCTCTTCCCTTCATGGTGGCCACTTCCTTTTGAACACTTTTTTCCTATTATCTATTTTACTATATATATTTTATACTATGTATAGTGTATATATATATAGTATATAATGTATATGACATATATATTATATACTATATATTTTTTGGTCCTTATTTACCCTTTCAGTTTCTCACACTAGAGAGGTAATGTGATATTTACACTTATGTGTCTGATTTATTTTAAGAGTATGCTCTCAAGTTGCAAACATTTAGCTATAATGTCTCAAATTTATCTTTCTTTATGGCTGAGTAGTACTTCATCGTATAAAATATCCACATCTTTTTTACCCCTTCATCAGCTGATGGGCATTTGCATTGTTTACAAGATTTAGCTATTACAAACTGTGTCACTATAAACACAGATGCACATACATCATTGTGGTATGATGCTTTTATTTCTTTCAAGAAGGTACCAAGAAGGGGAATAGCTGGGTCAAATGGGACCTCTAATCCAACTTTTTGAGAAATCTCTGCACTGATTTTCACAATGGTTGTCCCAGTCTCCACTCCCACCAGCAGTGGAGAAGGGTTTCTTTTTCCCCACAGCCCCACCAGCACTTGCTGTTAGTTGATTTCTTGATGGCAGCCATTCTTTCTGGAGTGAGATGGAATCTCAGCATTGTTTTCATTCACATCTCTTGGATGACCAGTGATAGTGAAGATTTTTTCATACATTTGAAATATATTGCTGTTTTTACTTCCTCATCTGAGAAATATGTATTCATTTCAGATGCCCATTTTGGATTAGGTACATTCTTTGTATGTTCTAGATATCAGTCCTTTATCTGAGGGACTACTGGCTAAAATTTTTCCCCACACTGTGGGTTGTCTCTTCACTCTGTTGGTGATTTTTTTTGTCGTCCAAAAACTTTCTAATAGGATGAGAGCCCAGTTGTTGATTCTTTGCACTATTTCCCATGCAGTCTGGGTCTTCTTCTTGAAGTTGCTGCCTACCCCTATGTCCTCAAGAGTTTTGCCTAGTCTCTCTTCCAGCAGATGCAGTGTTTCTGTTTTAATATTTAGGTCTTTGATTCATTTTGATTTTAGTTCAGTGCATAGTGAGAGACATGGGTCTAGTTTTAATCTTTGGCATATGGAAAGCCAGTTTTTCCAGCAGCACTTATTAAAGAGGTTATCCTTCCTCCAGTGAACATGTTTGGCCCCTTTGTGAAAGATAAGGTAGATGAGTATGTTTGATGTTGTTTCTGCCTCTTCTAGTCTGAAATATATTATTATTTGGTGTTTTTTCTGTCTCTTCTAGTCTATTCCATTGATCAGCAGGTCTGATTTGTTGTTGTTGTTTTGTTTTGTTTTGTTTTTGCCAGTACCATGCTGTTTTTATCACAGTTTCTCATATAGTATAATATCAAGTCAGGGATTGTGTTGCCCCTGCCTTGCCTTTGTTGCCCAGAATTATTTTTGCTATTCTAGGTTTCTTCTGGTTCCAAATGAATTTTAGGAATGGGTTTCAAAACACTCTTAATCAGAAGCATTAAAACTGTAGTATACTACACTATTCAATAAATCTACATAAATATTTAGTCTGTGTGAAACCACCTAATTGTTTTCAGATTTTTGCAAGATCCTATTGCCTCTCCACCACAAATTGAATTGGCATGTACCAATAAAATTGTGCCAGGTACCTTCTATCTCATTTTTGCCCTTTTTTTTGGAAAAAAGAACTCTTTAGATGATTTGATTTATTGATGAGGAAAAACTAAGCCTTGATTTGTATTTTAGAGCTGTAACTATTTTACTTATATTCTCTAAGGCCTTTCACTCCATTCTTTACATGAGGCATAAACATGAAGTGATTTTAACATGGTACGATGCAGAAAATATCAGGAAACTAGCTAACTGAGGTCATAGAAGTGCTTGTGGGGACATTTAAAACTGGACAAGAGAAGATTCAAAATAGACCCTCTTTATATGAATACTGGTCTCTTGGAAGAATATGTGGACAAAGAATGTTTTATTTATATCTCAGGAGTCTCTGTTACATTTTTAGTATTATGAAAAAGATTTGAGAAATAGATGATTTATGAACTTAGATAATTCAGCTAATGACTCCATGTAGGTCATTTGGATGAAGGATATGATCGATGCTCAGGATTAAACTTGGGAATCTTTACTGTGAATTAGAAATGGACTGTAACTCTGATGATAATTTGAATTAGTGTTTGTCTGTATTGTAATGGTCAAATGTGTAATCTCTGTAATCTCTAGTGTTTTAAATGTCGCTCCACTGCTGCTTCATCAAATAAAATAATACAATAAATTATCTTCCAAAAAAAATGGAAGAAAACCTGAAACTTACAGAAGTTGAAGTGATTATCATCAGAAACTTTATCATGACAATAATATATCAAATAGTGAAGCAGGCATAGATTTATCATGTGCCCAGATGAAAACAGTCTCTTCTTTCACTAAGTCTGATGAATAAGGAAAAGTAAAAACTGAATAAAGATAAAACAGATAAAGAACTGAAACAAAACAATTTTTGTCCCTGTATTGAACAATATTTGGCCTGAGAAAACATGCTCTGACTATGGTAAATAACACAGGGAATAAATGAAGTCCTCGTAAGTATTTGCTCCAGGAAATACTTGATTCTAGAATCTGGTCTGTGGACTATTTACCAACACTAACAGCTTACTCATTGGGCCTCACTTCAAAACTCAAACTTTTTTGAAGACTCCAATCCCAAGCAATCATATCATAAAGTCTGACAAGTCTCAAGCAATATCCACCTTAAAATTATGCTTTTTCAGACACCAAAATCATACAAATACTACACTCTCCGTTACTGAGTTGTCCTTTCTATGGTATTTCTCTGTCAAGGTTGTATTTTCCCTTCCTTCAGTAGGTGTAATAAATTTAGCTTTGAAAACTAAGTGTCTTCTCTTTTGGTCTTTTGGGAGATGTCAAATATAATACCCCTTAGATTTATACAATTTTGGACTATGTGTTCCTAAAGATAAGCATTTGCACCATATTCTCTTTTTATAGCTCAGATAATACCCCCCAGAAATGATTGTATTTATCAGAGAGTCAGAGAAATCTATTGAACTAAAACAACGCTTTATATTTTTACAAATAACTATAGTAGAAGAATAAAAGTATATTTTCATGCTTGAGGGACTAAAACTGAATATTTGGTTTCAATGCTTTCTGCCTAATATGGAAATTATCTAACGTGGACAAAAGAAACCCAGGAGATCATTTCAGCCTAGAAAAGGAAAAATATGCATTGTGTTTTAAGAAAAACAGAGGAAACATGTAGAAGGACTTTGTGCTAAATCGTTCATGATGCAATAAGGAACCTTTTTTGAAGGATTACAAAGATAGCAAAAAATACATGCATGTATTTAATTATTCAATATTTTAATAAAAATTACAAACTGGTTACAATTTTTGGAATTGACATATAGTAGTATGGAAAACAAACATGTTTCCCAACTGCATGGAATTTGTCTTCTAGTGGTGAGAAGGTAATCTTTAAAAAAGAAGTATGCATGCAAAAAAAATTACAATTTGTGTCAAGTGCAATGAAGTAAAACTGTAACTAGTGACAGAGGCTCAAAGCACACTATGCAGACACTAGAAACCTAAGGACACTCTCTACAAGGCTGGTAGAATTGGGCTAAATTTCCAAGTAAGTTGGGAATATGCAATTTTTCAATAATAGAAGAGAGAAATGAAAGCGAAAGATAATTTTCAATTGTCATAGATAATGGGAAAAAAGAAGTGTTACATGAATCTCAATTCTAATGATATATTAGATTTAAGGATAACGGACTTCCACGATGCAAAATTGTCACTTTTAGAAGTCGTGTTTACATATAGGAATTTCAAAAGCATTAAAAAAAGTTATTTTGAAAAAAACTGGAATTGAAGACTATTATGAAACCCTACCATGTGAACCATAGTTATTGATATGACAATCTAACTTACTGATTTAACCGCACATTAGCAGTAAATACATTTTGTATGTCTTTCCTGGTGTGTCCGGGACATATTTTGCTCTATATTAATACATTTAAATGTCTTAAATACAAAAGAATATACAAATAAGTTGCATTTTATCATGCCATACACAGACTTTAAGAGTTTAAATTTTTAAGTGGACTTATATCCATACTAAATAATATTCAATTTATGTAATTTTCAGTAAATATCACTATCTTACTTACAGAAGAGAAAACTATAGCTCAGAAAATCTAAAGTGCTAAAGGCACACACACCTAACCAAATACTCTGTGTACATGGGTTTTGAAGTCGGGTTTGTTTGGAAGCAGAGTACAATTTCTTCTACTTATTGTTCCAAAGCATCTTTGAGAATACAATTTCTCAACAGTTCCCAAGCATGTTCAACTAGGATATTCAAAATAGTAGAAAGTAAGGTACACGTTACCATCCCATTTTGCAGTTGAGTATTCTACAAAAACATGTTAATAGTAATAACTCTCACATGAATAACATTTGGGAACACACTGCTGATTTGAAAATTTAGGGAAAAACATACACACTTTGTTGATAATGGTGAATTCATAAAATTTCTAAGGAGTTAAATCTGGTGGAACCTATAAAAATTACAAATATATAAGTGAATACTTGGATTCAAGAATTTTACCTTTGCGCTTGCCATGCCCTTTTCCGTTTGGGCACGTGAGACTCCTGTGATGCTCTGCCCAACTTTCACAAGCCTCCTCAATGGTTTTGATGACTACTCAGTCACCATGTTAGGGCTGTGTATAGATGTCCCCTCAAAGCCTTGTGCTTTTCGAGAGGTAGCCGAATCTAGATCCTGTGCTTAGCTCATGGTGGGGTTAGGCCCAAGGGCACTAGGATTAAGGATGTGTTTCCTATCTGCCCTAAGTAGTCTGAAAAAGACAAAAGGGGCAGAAAGGCGCTGGTAAGGCCTCTCTCTTGTTACCTTAGCTGTCTTGTACTCACATGTTGTTTTTCCTCTGCCGTGCCTGTTTGTCATCCCTGCCTAGGAATCAGCCAGTTATGAACTGAAACCTCTATGAACTGTAAGCCAAATAAACCCCTTCCCTTTTAACTTTGGGTGTTGAGTATTTTGTCTCAGCAATGAGAGAAAAGTAACTAGCACACACCAGTTCCCAATAGTCCTTGAGCTTGATTATTGCCTGGAATTCTGGCCATCCTGTCAAGTTCTTGTGATAAGACATCAATAATTATGAACAGTTGTTTGAATGAAGTTTAAATTTATCCTGGCCTTTTTACAATAAGCAGAAGCAGTAGGACATTGCTCTGGTGTAGCCTGACTTACAACTTTTGCTACCTTTCTTTTTTCTTTGTCTGGTGCTCTTGGGATGTGTTAGCATGTCCATCAATTCAGCTTGCTCCATAGATGATACCTAAAATATTAATTATATTGTGCCCTGTCGTATACAGCACTATTTTACATAAAGCCAAGAAAGGAATATTTTGAAACAGTGATTTTCTATAAACTATGTGTCCACTATTCAATTTTATGTATCTTATTTGACTCAAACTTTGTTACATCTGTATAATACAGATGTTATTACCTTTATTTTCTTTTGGATAAACTAAGACCCAGAGAAAGTACCTTTCCTAAGGTCATATGTTTAAGATTGAGATGTGATTGTAGCCAACTTTCTTGGCTTTGAATTCAGCACCATTTTAATTTGAACTTCATGGCCTCTAGACCACCTTCTTGCTAATCAAGGAACTCAATAAAAAAATCCATTTATGTTTCACTAACTTCAGTGAATGTAAAATAATTAACATACCTTCTACATGACAGTTTTGTAACTCAATAGATACTGTATACATTTCCAATGGTTCAACTCTAAAACTTTCTCAATATTCAGATACATGACTTTCAGGAGATGACTGGATCATGGGGTTGCTATATTCAGCACAGACACATCCACTGGTGAGTTCAGTAGCCGATGGTGCTGAATGGGCTTAAGCAGAGGTGTCTTTGAGGGCTGACCTGGAAGGGTGTATACTTGTCACTGGACCCTCCTTCTCTCTCTCTGCTTCCTGGCTGCCATGGGATGAACAGCTTTCTTCTGTCAGACCCTTCCGCCATGCTTTTCCTGTCTTGGAACCAGCCAACCTGGGAATGAACTCACTGGAAACTGTGACCCAAATAAATCTGTTCTTTTTCAGATGCAGTTATTGGGTATTTTGACCCAGTGATGAGAAAGTGACTAATAAAACACTCATTGTCAACTGGATGTTAATATCTTCCCAATAGTGCTTTAGTTTTTGTTCCATTAGCCCTCCTTTTTGTTTTTGCTTTTTTCTATATCAACTCTAGATCAAAGTCAAAACATAGTACTTTTTTTGCTTAAGGAACATACTAGATCATTTTTCTTTGTAAATCAATTACATGCTATTCCTTTTCTAGGTCTGAAACATGGCTAATCTGTGTATTTTGGGAGCAGGTGACTTTTAAACCCCACAAATGAAACTTACTATTTGTTTGGTAGCTAAAGATTTTGAACTTTGTTTAAAAAGAGACAATTCATATTGATAATTGTAGATTTATATGACCAATTCTATCACCCATGAATTGAAAGGATATCTTGAAATAACCCTTTGCTCTTAATTTCATTTTTCTTAGGTTATATTGTTTCTAGCTCTTATTACAAGTTCAAATGGCATGGTTTACTTCATCAAGTACACAAAACTGGTTTGGTGTACTTTGAATTGTGGTGCTCCAGTAAATTTTCTTTTTAGTGTAAAAGTCTTTCCAATGTTTTCAAGTCCTCAGGGGGAGTAAGATTTCTTTACTTATTCATTTTGATCTTCATCCTTTTACTCAACAAAAATTTATTAAATACCTACCTTTTGTCTCGCACTGACAATCTAGGGTTATAATGCTGCGTGAAAGTACCATGGTCTTCACCACAATGGCTTGCTCTAGTAAAGAGAGGAAAAAGAGACAAACCTACATGTGACAGATAAATTAGTGTCATTCTTTCAACTCTTCTTTACAGAAAATACAAGGGCAACAAGAGATATGAGTGGGAAAGTGCCTTTTAAATATCTGCTACTAGTTTTGCAGTGGGCAGGGAAGCATTTTTTGGACAGTTTCATTAGAGCTGAGAAATTAAGGAAAAGAATATCTAATAATTAGATATCAGGGAAGAAAATTCAAGAAAATAGAGTTTAAAAATGGACCAGAGTCTTTTTTAAAAAATGAATCCTTTTACTGAGCTAAGTGATCAATGATATAATTGAACTAGAGTAAAATTAAGGGAAGCATTGTAACAGGTTAGACTGCTTAATGACATTCACGGAGAAATTTTATTTCATGCCAACCACAGTTGGAATGAGTGGTTATGGCTAATTTATTAAGGATAACACTCTGGTTCCTACATGTAGAAAGGCTTGGACAGTCATAAGGACAGATACAAAGAGAGTTCTTTAGGGAGCTAGGAAAGAGCCAGGCAAGAGATTACAAAGGTTCAGTCAAAGCAGAGAACAGATTAAAAATGTAACTGGAAAATAAGATCATCATAATTTGAAGGAGATTTGAAAGTGCAGTTGAACAATGGAGATTAAAGAATGATATGGATACACTGCCCAGTATCAGACTGAATCCATTTGGGTATTGCTGCATTTACAAAAGCCACTGACGTAACAAAGACTCAAATTACAAAGTTTATTCCTTACTCATACCACATGTCAGTTTGTGGATCAGCAGGAGGACTGCTCATCATAGTAACTCCCAAGAGATTTGAGGTGATGCAGCAGCCATCCCTGTGAACACTGGTGTTCATAGTGCTAGAGGAAAGAGTTCTGCATTGCCTTGCTTTATATTGCTACTAAAGATATTAGCCTAGAGGCAATCTTTTCTACATGCAACTCACAAGTCATAACTAACCAGAAGGCTCCATCAAAGCCAAGAGTGTCAGAGAATACAACCTTACACAAGCTTAGAAGGCAGAGGGCTAGATAATATTTGATGAATATATTAAGGATTAGTGCCAATCTCCTCTATCTAAGATTCTGATTCAGTTTTTAGGAAAACTTGGAACATTTTCTGAGAGGTGTAGCCATGTTGCTTAGATGGTATGACTATCATAGAATTTGCATTCCTGGACAATAATTCCATGTTGAGGAGACTTAGTTCTTAAGACAGCCTCCTTGTGATGATGGCCCCAAGGAATGTTAGAGAAGTATTTTAAACACCATTTACATTCAGATTGTCAGCTGTACTATTGTCTGTGTTATTATAGAAATGATGAAGAATTTGGAATTCTTGTCAAAAGACTCTTTGTAAAATTATAAAAGTTGTCTTTTCTAATTTATCTATATTATGAGTCAATTTTCATTTTAACTCATTTCTTTTGGTGAGTATTCTTCATTTTTTTTGTTTGTTTTTGCAGTACTGGGGATTGAACCAAAGGCCTAACACATGTAGGCAAGCACTTCATCACTGAGCTACAGAATCCTCTTGTAATATTACAGATTCAAGGATACTTTCTCTGTAGCATAACAGATATTTTCTCAACACAAAGGTGAAATTTATCTTGGTTTCTCACTGTATCCACTTATATATAGAAGAGTACAGCCACAAAGCATATTATTGGATAAGTACCAATAAGTACATTTTAATATATATCATTCATAATACATACACATGTAGATATGATTCAAAAGTTCCATAATATAGCCTATACAGTATTTGCAATGTTTTATGTAAATTATAATGGCATATAAGATTATATGTGGAACACATAGTATATGTCTTATATAAATAATTTTAGGTATTATATTATAGGTACAATGTTAGGTAATTGAGCTATATTACTCCTAATAATGAGATATTTTTAGTGGTTTATTCTCATTTTACAGGTAAGAAAATTAAAGTTTAAACCAACTGCTAACATTGTTAGTGGCTATATGTAGTTGTATATTTTATGAACTTTATTCTAATGCTATATTTTTCCATAATGGGTTAACAATGATGCAATCAACTACAGGAGGTCAAAGTACAAAACACTTTGCAGTATATTTTATGAAAAAATATATCATGCACAAAACATAAAATTTTTGAATTGTTCCAGTAAAAATAAATTCTAAAATCTTTAAAGAAATTTGAAATTAATTTTGATAAGTTAATTTCTTGTCTTTAATATAATGTGTATATATATCAGTAAGAATTTAGTTTAGCTGCATGACAGAAAAAAACTAAAATATCCATCAATGGTTTATATAAGATATAGACTATATTTACTAAGTGATGAGAAGTCTAGACTGAATTAGGAAGTATAGAGCTGGTATAAAGCTCTACGATATCACTTGGAGCTCAACTCCTTTTATCACTGTGGTCAGCTACCGCATCACGTGCTTGAAGCCCACGGACACATGAGGTCTCTACTCTTCTCCATCAGGCTACCTGCGTTCTAGAAATAACGGACCCTAGAAAAGTATAAGGGAAAATCCAAACAAGTGTGTCCCAGTTCGAATCATTTCTTGGAAGCAGCATTGTCTTAGTCTATGTTTTATTGGTCTGTAGAAAACTTGGGACTGGGTGAATTATAAAGAGCAGAGCTTCACTTTGGTTTAGAGTTCTGAAGGCTGGGAAGTTCAAGGGCATAGCAATTGTGTCTGGCAAGTGTGTCATCATATGGCAGAAAGTGAAAGAGCAAGAAATTGTGTGAAAAAGGCAAAATGTGAGGGGCAGGCTTGCTTTATTATAATCGCTCTCAGCAACTGATGCAGTCCCACAAAAGTGCAAAATCGCTCCGATGAGAAAGGCATTAATTCTTCATTACAACCGAATCACCTTGCTTGTCTGAGAAACGTCTCTTCATCTCAGATGCCCATGTTTGGATTGGGTCTTTAAATTAGGGAGGTCTGATTTTTTTCAGTTCTTTGTATATTCTAGAGAGCAATCCTTTGTCTGAGGTACAGCTGCTAAAAATTTTTCCCCACATTGTAGGCTGTCTCTTAGCTCTGTTGTTGGTTTCTCTTGCAGGACAGAAGATTTTGTTGTTTGTTTTTTTTTCAAATTGTCAATGTTTATGCAGGGTTAGCCATACTCTTAAGTGAAATAAATAGGACACTCATGTGTAAATACCGAATAGTATCTCTAATGTGAGAAACTGAAAGTGTAAATAAGGATGAAAATGATTAAAACAAATAATTGATAATTTGAAACAGGAAAAGGTCCAAAGGTGAAGGGGTGGTGGGAGAGGGAGGGGAAAGGGAAGAAAGGAAAGGAAAAATTATGAGAAAGAAAAAAAAAGGGCAGGAGCTTTTTAATAAGATGAGATCCAGTTGTTGATTCTTTGTGCTAGTTCCCATGCTGAGGTTTTTTACATAAAGTCTTTTCCTATGCCAATGTCTTCAAGAGTTCTACCTAACTTATCTTCCAGCAAGTTTAGGGTTTCTGTTTTAATATTTATCAGACAAATAAGTAAAAGCAGCAAATAAACATATGAAAAAATGTTCAACATCACTGGTCATTTGAGAAAAGAAGAAACAACAGAAGAAAACAACACTGAGATTCCATCTCACTGCAGAAAGAATGGCTGCTATCAATAAATCAACCAGTAACAAATGTTGGGGGGGGGTTCTGCAGAGAAAGGAATCCTTCTCCATTGTTGGTGGGGTGCAGACTGGTGCAACCACTGTGGAAATCAGTATGGAGATACCTCAAAGAACTAGGACTAGAGGTTCCATTTGACCCAGCTATTCCCCTGCTGGGTATCTTCCCCAAAGAATTAAAAGAATCATACCATAGTGATACATGTACACCCATGTTTATAGTGGCACAGTTTGTAATAGCTAAAACTGGGATACAGCCCAAGTGCCCCTCAACTGGAAACTGGATAAAGAAAATGTGGGGTTTTTTTATAAAATGGAGTACTACTCAGCCATAAAGAATGAGAAACTAGAGACATTTATAGCTAAATGGATGCACATTGAGACCATCCTCTTAAGTGAAATAAATAGGGCACACATGTGTAAATACTGAGTAGTTTCTCTGGTGTGAGAAACTGAAAGTGTAAATAAGGATGAAAATGATTAAAATGAATAATTGAAAATGTGAAATAGGAAGATAAGGTCCAAAGGGGTAGGAGAAATGGGAGGGGTAGGGGAAGGGAAAGAAGGGAAAGGAAAAATTGTGAGAAAAGTGAAAACTGGAAACAAAGTCTTTGTAAATAGGGAAGGGTCGGAGTGGGTGAAGGGAGCACAGGGAATGGGGAAAAAATAAGAACCAACATATATCATGTAAAGGTACAAGTACCCAATGATAAATGCAAATGTATTGTATACCTAAAATGTACGAATAGAAGAATTTAAGGGAATAAACAAAAACAACCTAATCACCTTTTGCAGGCCCTACCTTCCAACATCACCTCAATGAAACTCAAATTCCAACATGACTTTCTAAGGGGACAAACCATACTCCAAGCATGGCAACCAACAAAACACTTCCTTTTAAATTTACTGGTCAGAATTTTTTCACATGAAATACTTTAGCTGCAAGAAAGTTTGGGACATGTAGGGGTTTTTTTCTGGGAAATTCATGGAATTCTGTTAGTAAGAAAGTGGGAAATAGACACTGACCAAGTAACAAATACCTGTCCAAATAAAATCTGAATGTAGTGGTGGCTAGAGTCTGACTCTACCATCTGCTGTAGACATGTCTGTTGGTCAGCACAGTCACTACTCTAAGTATTGCTCATTGCAGAGTGGCTACACAGATAAATAGGATGTTGAAAATGAAGTGGTTTAAATCCATAGACTTTGTAAGAACTGCTGTAATTTCTAACAATGTACTGTCTGGGTGGAACCTATTGATTATTGCTTTACCTTGCAAGCACATAATTGATTTATGCCTCCTTAACTTGAGCTGAGGCGACATATCTGAAATAACTACAGATATTCAAGCTAAGGATTCTCTAGTTTTTCTGCTAATACTGTGAATGTCTGTCTGTTGTTGGAGAATTTACAGTGAAGATTGTTCTCTTAATTGCTGACAATTTGGATAAAATAACTTACATGTTGGGTGGCTCTACCTGAACCATGAAGATATCAAATGCAATTTAGTTGGGAGAACTCTTCTATGGATAAAAGACATCATAGAAGGTCGAAATTTGCTTGATTTTGCTACTCTGAGATACAAGCCACAGTGGCTTGAGCACTACCTCCTTATTACCCCAGAAAATGAAATTCTCCGAACCAAGACTGATGTAACTGTCCTGTCTCTAGGTGATTTTTTAAATTATTAATCATATTAATACCATAGGTGAAGCAGAACCTATTGATGATGAGAGTATAGTATTTAGCTTTGAACTTCCCTCATGTTTTCTTTAAAAAATAGAATATTTCTCTGTATCTAAATCCCCAAGATCCAAAGACATAACACCAAAATCCGTGATGTTTTTAGGACTATTTTAGGCAGAAGCAAAGTTCACTCTTCATCATGGAGGCTGGATTCAGTTATTTTCTCAATTAAACCTCCACTATAATTTAGTGTTTTCAATTTACACAAATCCCATTGGAAAACGTAGGATTTAAAGAGCAGAGAAAATATGCACAGTCAAAAGTAGTTAGATAAAACACATTATGAAGCTGAAAACTCCATAATGAACAATGTAATGCTTCATTTTTCATAGAAACATCTAATTGAAACGGACCAACCACTAGCAACACAAAGGAACAAACAAGTCAAAGTTGGCCTCACAGCGCCCCCTAGCAAACATAATGCAATTTCTCTCTTTAACATTTTTTGTTATAAATCTGGTTCAAACTATTTCAGAGCCACACTCTAGACAGTCTTGGTCCTAATCACTACTGCAACTATTTGACAAATTATGGAAAAATATTCTGTTATCCATGTAATATTAGACAAGCCATCTAGAATAGTATTCTCTGATTGCAATCTGTCATCATGTATTCCTATGACTGAATTCTTACTCAGATCTCTCCTTCCTTCCTTTTCTCCTTTTCCCCTTAAAATTTTTTTCTTAATCTCTAATCTTGAACCTAAAAATAATAAAATTAAATACAAAGCTAATAATATTCAAAGCTGGTTTCTCTCTTCTGGAAAGTCACATGTGTTAACCTAATGCATCATCAGTGATGGTAGACAGACTATTTTTATATAGGACTAGCTGAATATTAAAGTCTATTTTATACTTTTGGGGGGGGTACCAGGGATCGAACTTGGGTCCTTGTGGTTGTGCAGCAGGCAGCGAAACCACTGAGCTAAATCCTTGGCCCTATTTTACACTTTTTAATTAAATGGTCTCTACCTAGTGCCCATGACCCATTCTAAGTGTCATATGATATATCTGTTCACATTTTTTTCCAATTAAGAATAAGAGCCAGGGTGGTTGCACCAGTCTACACTCCCACCAGCAGTGGAGCAGGGTTTCCCTTTCCCCACAGCCCCGCCAGCATTTGTTATTGGTTGATTTCATGAAAGCAGCCATTCTTTCTGGAGTGAAGTGGAATCTCAGCATTGTTTTCATTTGAATCTCTCCAATGACCAGTGATGTTGAACATTTTTTCATATGTTTATTTGCTATTTCTACTTCTTTGTCTGAGAAATGTCTGTTCATTTCAGATGCCCATTTTTGGACTGGGTCTTTAAATTTGGGAGGTCTGATCTTTTTAAGCTCTATATAGATTCTAGATAGTAGACCTTTGTGAACAGCAGGTGATGATTTTTTCCCATATTGTGGGTTGTCTCTTCACACTGCTGGTGGTTTCTCTTGCTGTGCAGAAGCTTTTTAAGAAGAAGAGATCCCACTTGTTGATTGTGCTAGTTTAAGGTCAATTGAGGTTTTGTTCATAAAACCTTTTCCTACACCAACGTCTTCAACATTTCTACCTAACCTCTGTTCCAGTTGATTCAGTGTTTCTGTTTTTATATTTAGATGTTTAATCCATTTCAATTTAGGGTTAGTTCATGGTGAGAGATACAGGTCTAGTTTTAATCTTTGGCAAGTTGAAACCCAATTTTGCCAGCACCATTTATTAAAGAGGCTATCTTTCCTCCAGTGAGGGTGTTTGGCTCCTTTATGGAGGATGAGATGGCAGAGTGTGTCTGGAGTTGTTTGTGCATCTTCTAATCTGTTCCACTGGTCCTCAGGTCTGTTTCTTTGCCAGTACCATGCTGTTTTTATCACAGTAGCTTTGTAGTATAGTTTCAAGTTGGGGGTTGTGATACTCCCTGTCATGTCTCTGTTACCTAGAATTGCTTTTGCTATTCTGGGTCTCTTCTTGTTCCAAATGAAAGGGTGGATTTTTTTTCTCAAGGTCCATGAAATATGCTCCTGCAATTTCAATTGGTATTGCACTGAATTTATATAGCAGTTTTGGAAGTATGGCCATTTTCACTATATTAATTCTTCCTACCCAGAAGCAGGGGATGTCTTTCCATTTTCTGATATCATCTTCAATCTCTCTTTTCAGAGTGCTACAATTTTCAGAGAAGATGTCTTTGATTTCTTTTGTTAGGATGATTCCTAGGTATTTTAGTTTTTAGGATGCTATTGTGAAAGGAATTGTTTGCCCTATTTCTGTCTCAGTCAATCTGTCATTCTTGTAGAGGAAAGCTATTGACTTTTGTGTGTTGACCTTGTAACCAGCTACTTGACTGAATTTGGTTATTAAGTCTAGAAGACTTTTGGTGGAGTTCTTGGGGTCTTCTATGTAGAGTATCATGTCATCTGCAAATAATGACAATTTGATTTCTTCATTTCCTATCTTTATTCCTCTTATTTCTTTCTCTTGTCTAATTACTGTGGCTAATGTTTCCAAAACTATATTGAATAAGAGTGGTGATAGTGGACATCCTTGTCTTAGAAGTCAGTATGGGAATACCTCAAAGAACTAGGACTGGATGTCCCATTTGACCCAGCTATTCCTCTGTTGGGTATCTTCCCCAAAGAATTAAAAGAATTATACCACAGCAATATATGTGCACCCATGTACATAGCAGCACAATTCATGATAGCTAAAACTTGGAAGCGGCCTAATTGTCCATCAACTAGAGACTGGATAAAGAAAGTGTGTTTTTTTAATAAAATAGAGTACTACTCAGCCATAAAAAATAAGAAATTAGAGACATTTATAGCTAAATGGATGCACATTGAGGTGATACTCTTAAATGAAATAAATACAACACATATGTGTAAATACCAAGCAGTTTCTCTAGTGTGAGAAACTGAAAGTGTAAATAAGGACTAAAAGGTATAATACATAATGTGAAATAAGAAGAAAAGGGGCAAAGGGGAAGGGGAAGTGGGAGGGATAGGGGAAAGGAAAGAAGGGAATGGAATTAATATGAGAAAATGAAAAAATGGAAACAAAGTCTTTGTAAATAGGGAGGGATGGAGGGGTTGAAGGGAGGGCAGGGGAAGGGGGAAAACTAAGAACCAAGAGAGATTTGTAAAGGTGCAAATTTCCAATGATGAATGTCATTATAATGTATATCTACAGTGTACCAATAAAATAATATTTAAAAAAATAAAGTTCTAAATTTTGATGGAAAAAAATAATAAGAGCCAGGGATTTAGCTCAGTGGTGCCGCCACCTGCCTCACAAGTGCAAGGTCCTGAGTTTGATCCCCAATACTAAAAAAAAAAAAAAAAAAAAAAAAAAAAGAAGTAGAAGAAGAAATGGCTTTAGGGAGCAAAGTGGAAATATGTGAGAAATCACAACAAGGTGTAGCAAGTGCAGTTTTAAACTTGGTTGTGTCCTGAACTTTCATTTAGGTCAGCCAAGCTTCTCAGTGCTGAGTTATTATTAATACCATTTGATTTTCCCTGTGCACTGGAGCTGATGAGGGAGGAAGACATTTTGTGACAACTAGAAGAAAAAAGTGTAAAACAGTAGTGTTCCATTTCAGGAAAGTCAACAGAAATGTTAAAAATTGACTAACCCTTCTGGGTGTTATGAAAAAAATTGCAAAGTGGAAATAACAGGTGGATGACATTTGATTAAATATTTAATTAAGCTAAATACACATGAGCTTCTTAATTTTGAATGTGTTCTGTAGAATGGTGTTCCACCAAAGTGAAGCAGGGAAACATTTTTAAACAACTCTTTCTTCTGATTATAGTTAATTGCTGATTTTATCAAACCAAGCATGACATCCAATATTACTTTCATTCCAAGCCACATTTCATATTGCTATTCCACTTATTAGATTCAGTTTTGTAGATGGAGTGATGCTCAGTACCCAAATTTCCCTTACTTTATCAGAATATTGACTTATTAAGATTTTTGCCTTCTCAATTAACTTAAATGGCTTTGGAAAGGTTTATCCATTGGCACTCTGGGACCAACATAATTGCATTATAGGGTATTCTTGCCAACACTGATGTTTGAGAAGAAAATACAACACTGATGATGCTTTTCTGGACGATGACAACTCTAGATGAAAGGGGAAACATTCAGGATTAGATACTGAAGCTCAAGGCTGGGTCACTGTTATGTGGTCATCTCCAACGTTCTAGTACCCCCTTTTCAGTAGCATAAAATAAAATTCCCCATAGTGACCATTTCTGGATGCATTTTTGGCTTTACAGCTCATCTATCTTGCAAATCAATGTTACAAGTGCTGTATTTTAGAGAGCCATTGAACTCTAAATATTTCCAGAGTACTTGATACTCAGTAACTCTTCTAAAAGGAAAAAATTATAATGACAAGGTCAAAGCATAATCAAACAAACAGAAATGCTAGCACAATCAAAACTAAATAAATGTACTTCAGAAAAGAATTAAGAAATCTTGTGTGGTAAATGAAGTGGTCTGTGTCATGATTAAGAGATTTTTTCAAAGCTGGACCTCTGAATCAGAAGAGAGAGGATTTAAAATAGTCTCTTTGTATACTGATGTGAGGGGGTCTTGTCCCTGTGGCAGCCACTCTGAACAATGTGCCAGAAATAAGCTGGAAGGGACCTGCAAAAACTATACACTATTTAGGGTTGGAAATGACACAGAAATCTGTCAGTGTAACTGATAAAACTTCAAAGACAAGAGCCACCAGACCAGTGAAATGACACAAAGAGGATTTCATCTGATAATACATTGCTCGGAAGTAAACAGTGCTATCATTGAGAGAAACACAATCTATCCTTAAGCCCTAAAGATCAAAGACATTGATAGTTAATGCTGAAGTAGGGAAGTTATGTGATTCTTGCCACACTGTCTGTCCTTCTTCACATGCACGCACACTTTCTCCTGGCTAAAGTGATAATATGAAATAAAATATATATTGATGTTTGAATTATAACCAGGTTACTATTTAGAAATTCAACTAATATCTTTAGCAAATTCTTCAAAATTTGGAGGATATTTGATCCTATGAGAGAAGATGGAATACATTAAACCTTGTACCAAATTCTTTACTTCCTTGTGCTATAACAAAATTCTTTCATTTACAAGGAATAAAAATAAGCAGGATCATTTTCTGAAGCATATACAAAATATTTTGTCTCAAAATCAAAGTAACATAAAAATTATATATCATCATATTAGCAAATGAAAACATTATTCATGGCAGTTTGTTTATTTCTTTTTAAAATCATGTAAAGTTTTAGTTTTTTTAATATCCCAAACCTCTTACTTAGTAAATATCTCTTATTCACCCTAGTTCAGTCTTGTTTTATAGGTATAAAAGACTTCTCTCATGTCACTGAAGAAATTATAATATTCTATGTAATGTTTATTTTGTGCTTTTTTATTTCTATTTTTTTTTTGTTTATTTTATTTTTCTTGCCTTACTGATATTCATTTTCCTCTTAGAGAGCCCAGTATCACATGCCTATATTAGACACAAATACAAATTTGCTACTTACGTTATCTGCATGTTTGAATGACTTTAATGCCAGATCTGGTACAAGAAGAGAAAATAAAAAAGAAAATTCTTAGAGGGAGCATGGTAAAACTAAGTTTGTGTTGCTGAGTTATGGTTATGTGCGTATTCAGGCTTCCCTCTTCTAACAGTAACTAATTTTTTACTATCCTAGATATGAAGTTAATCTACAGTTAAAAAGACAACGCATATATGGTTAGAGAAATTCAGATCAAATGAGGAAAATAAAATGATCCTAGTTGTGCCACCGATTCTCTAACTAAATGATACTAAAATAAAGTTTTTTAAAAAATTCACGGTGGGGCGCTGCTCACCCCCACCCGGGCCTCCCAGCCAGGAGCGGTCCCAGGAGCAGCAGAGCCCTCCGCAGGACACCACCCCCTTGCGGGCCTCACAACCACGGGCGCACCAGTGAGGAGCGGAGCTCTGCGAGTACTTGCAGCACCACCCCAGTGCCCCCCAACCTCTGGCCTCCTGGCTGCACCTGTACCTGGATCCACACTGCAGAGGCACGGGGGTCATAAAGGCCGTCGTCCTGAGCTCTAGAGGATAGAGCAGAAGCGAACAGCAGAAAGAGGGCCTCTCTCTGGATCCTTGATGAACACTGAAGCCCACTGGAAAAGTGAAGAGAATCTCTGCAGTAAAGGCTCACCAGACCACCGTACTGGGTAAGTTGGAGGGATCATCGCCTCCCATCGGAACGTGGACTAACTTTAGGGGAAGGGCATCTGGAACCTTCAGTACAACCTTGCCGAGTTCAACCCTGCAGGAGTGAGGGGAGCTCAACTTGAGCCTTGCAGCCAGAAATCAGCCTAAATCTCAGGGGTCTGCTCCTCGACTTTTATTTTTGCCTCATAAATCTGGCTATATTTGAGATGTGAGTTAAGGCCCACAGACACTTTTGAAAGTCTGGCAAAATATGAGGGGAATATGGGACTCTTAATGAAGTGGAGAGCTACTATCAAGTACTTTATTTATTGATCCCACAGCCTAGGACAAAATTAGGCTGAAGAAGAATCTATTGAGGAAAAACAGAAAGCAATAAGTCAACACTATCTATCTTGAGCTCAGAACTTACCATTTTGTTACCAGCTTGGTAACATGGTAACATGGATGTTCTAATTGTTTATTTCCTGAAGTTCGTAAACCTGTTCACTTGAGATCTACTTCATCTTACCTTCTTTACCAGATTCTCTGGTCTCAACAGTGTTCACTTCTGTCCTAAACAGAGGTATCCTTCTCTGTAGTAAGCCCAGCATTGCCACATCCTCACTGAAAAAGTTAACAGTGTTGCTTATCCAACATAGTCCTAACTCCTCATCCGGAACATTGTCCCAGCACCACTTTTTTTCCAGCTCATAGCTCTACTGTTTATAATTCTTTGCATTTATTGTACATTTTAACCAACTTCTAAAGTGTTCTTGTTCCCCATTCTTCAAATGTGATTCCTCCTATCAACTGTCAAAACTGTCCATTGTTAAGATTTCCATCCACAGACCAGGGCATGCTTCTCCTGTGTACCTTGTGGAGTTCTTCCATGGGCTTTGGTATTTTTATGTGGCATAATTTAAAGGTAAAAAGAATAAACAGTCAAGTAAAAATACTACTATGGTTTGATTCTCAGCTTGACCATTCAAGTGACGTATGAGTGTGGATAACTTACTTGTGCCTTCGTTTTCTCATTTTAGGATGAAGATAATACTTCTGCCTACAGCGTTAGACTTTGTCAGGATTTGGTAAATGAATACATTTACTGACACATGGTAAGCTATGATGATGATGACAATGGTGACGTTGATGACAAACATGATGATGACGTATATAATAATTGTGAGGTCAGTGAGAGATAGAATATTTTTCATTCGTCTATATAACCATGATCCTAAAACAAAACCTTACTCTGTAAAAGTTTGATAAATCCTTATTAAATTATATTAAATGAATTCTTTCTGGTCTTGCATTTTTAGTTACTATCTCAGCTAACTATATTAAGAATCCTAGTGACATATGGACTAATTGTCCCAGGGTATAATTGCTGGAATCATGCTTTCAGGTTCTTGCTGTTCATTCAAACAAGAAACAACTCAATGTTTTTCTTATATTGAACTCAGTAGCATTTAAATAAAACTTACTACTTTTCTTAGATACAAAACAGCTAATTTTACTATTTTTCTAAACAATAATGTAGATAAATTATAAGAATTTTTGTTCAAAAGAGATTTTTCTTTTTAAATCAGAAAAAATTTCTTTTCTGTCTACTTTTATTTTGCCTCTCTTATTGTCAGAAATTCTTCATCAGAAAGAGCCACTTTTAAAATAATCCAGTGGTAGACTATAAGTACATTAACATTTCTAAGATAATTCACAATACAATATCTCAATAATGCTAGTATCTCCTTGGAGTTTTTATGTAATAAAAAAGTACCATTAGTTTATCATAAGAGCTGGGATGCCAAGTCTAGCTCTTTCATGTTTTAGCAGTCTAGATCCACATATCAACTGAAAGTCATATCAACCCATATTGAAGGATTCACCAGAACTAAAATAACCACACGAAGTTGTTCCAAGAATCAACAGATTCATAAGTGTAAAAAGTAACAAACAGAGCCAGGGATTTAGCTCAGTGGTTCTGCTGCTTCCTCTCAAGCGCAAGGTCCCAAGTTCGATCCCTGGTAACAAAACAAAACAAAACAAAAACCCAAAAAAGCAAGAAATGTTTTTCTCAGGAGTCCAAATTTTTTTTCTTTAACTTTCAAAGCATTTTTACGTAGCTTTGTCCTTGTTGAATTTCCCTCAGAGTACATTATAGTGGCAATGTCAAGGACAAGGCAATGTATCTTATATTACATACAAGTATACGTATATATGAATATACTGAAGCCTTAAAAGATTCAGTCTTCAGGATGAGGAATTGCTTTTAGGACAGCATGAGTATATCATATTGATGTCTTATTTGCAAGAGGTAAACAATTCCTTATAGTTCTTCACAGCCTAATTATTGTTTTAAACCCTATTATGGAGTCCCCAAATATCTGAGGTAGGAAATAAAGAAACTACTATGCTCTCAAACAAAACACCCACTGAGACAAAAATTGCATGCCGATTTGTTCTCTATCATTGATATCTACTGTCATTTATGTGCCAATAATTCCTTAGCATGTACTGTTCCAGTGGTTAATAAAAGTTAGTTATTTGATATCATTTCAAACCTCTATCTTTACCCTCACACATTCACAGCAGACATTATAGGTACAGAAATAGAATGTGTTTGCTTTCAAATGTGAAATACTAGTTCCTGTAACATCAAGAGCTATAATCTAATTATAATACTATTATTAAAATCAGTTTTATAAAAATTCATTTCCAAAGTGTTAGGATGAGGATGATATAAACTAGATATCCTTTATTCTATGGAATTTTAGTTTGGAAAATTTAATAATGTTTTTATGAAATATAGTAAAAGAAAAAAATTTACCTACATTTTATAGAAGTCCTTGTATATATAACATTACAGTATATCAAACAAAAGAGCTATTTTCCAACAATAATCAATAATCTCAAGACATACTTACTGGTCCCTTCTAGTCAACTATATAATATTTAATATTTCATTACATGAATGGTGTTAGTCTCTGTGTGTGTCACTATCTTGCTCTCTGTCTATGGAAACTAAAACAAGTTATTAGGCATGCCTCTTTCCTATTCCTGCATAATGCATCCTCTGCGTGTATAGTGGAGCTAAAACCTGACATGAAAGTTTATGACAGAGTAAAATTGTAAAAATGAATTTTTATTTGAGACAATTTTGCTATAAAAGCACATTTCAGTCCTTTAAAATAACAGTCGACAAGATTTACTGTATCAAATGTAAGTTTCACACCTCAGTCAGCGGTATATTTCAAACAAACCACAGCAGCTGAACCGATATTGGCTTTAAAAATCTTTAAGTTAGTTTGTTCCCAGATGTACACCACTTTTTTAAATTGAAAAAATTCACACTTATCATGCAGCCTGCACATTCTTTGGTTTGCATTTATCCATTTTATTATTCTTGTCTTATTGGTAGAGATAGGGCCAAGTCTATGCTATGTTAGTCCAGAAACTAAAAATAAATAGGCAATTGTGAATTGTGAATATTAATGCAAGGTGGCAGCTTTCATTTTCTGCTATCCCAACCTATTTTCCATTTGAACCAATTCATACAAAATGTATTTAAAAATCAGAAACTTAAAGACAACCAATTTTCAACTCATTAACCTCTAAATTTGCTTACATTTGCAGTGTACTTCTGCTGTCGCAGGGAGAAGAGGGGTGGATATCTGAAATTGCAGATCCCTTGGAGAGGACATAATCACATGCCAACAATGCACTGGGACCCTTTAGTGTCCGTGGGGGAAATTGGAGAACATCTAGTCAGTTTATGAGCCCCCTGAGAAAGGAAAATGGATGTTAATAACCATAACCCCTTGTTCTGAAGACAGCCTTCCTAGCTATTGGTAAGAATTTCAAGTTTAATGTTTCTTGGATAGCTGTCTCTCTTCTCTGTGTCTTCTACTCTCTGTTGTCTAACAAAACAGATAAAAGTAAATTTAAAAGTATTTGCAAAAATGAAAATTAAGCAGGAAAAATCTGAAAAGGTTTGACCTTAGCCTTGTTTAATCTGTCACTCACATTGACCTAAAAATCCACCTTCTTTGCAAATTCATCCTTTATATTGACCAACATTTGTGTAACACTTTTTAAGTTGCTCAAAGGCTTCCACATATATAAGATTTACATAATAAAATATTTCTGAGACAAGACTATAACCACATCACACAGATCACAAAGCTGGGCCTTGAAGAAGTTATTTAAACAAAGTTTGTAAGAAAGAAATTTAAACCTACATTCACAAAATGAAAGCTTAAAGCTCTTTTTGTCCATAAATTGATATTTTCAGTCACTGAAATGTCTCTTAATTTATGTACATTGTCTGTACAAAAGAAATTTATAGTTATTCTTCCTATATTTCACCTATTAGAAAAGATCCACTAGTAGATTACCCAAGTACTAAAATAGAGACCTATATGTCTCTACAAAAGTAGACAGAATAATGATGCCAAATATCCTCAGATATCCTCCTTTCCTTAAGAATAGATCTACTGAAATGTTCACGATTTGGATGTAGATGAAGTTAAAGAATATGGGGCACTTTAGGTCTTATTTCTATGTACTTGTTTGGTCTTTGTGTACTCACTTAGCAAACTGAAAACTACTCAAAAGTCCATGAGCAGTAGAATGGATTAATAGATTTTTTATATAAACAAGAAGATAACATCATAATTACATTTTCCAACTACACACTAATATAATAAGTGTAAAGTGCAAAAAGACCCAGGCACTCAAGTATATATTGTTTTATTGAACATAAAACACAATGCAGTGAACTACAGTTAAAAAAGAGGTGAGGAGAGGTTAACTTTGATGGGGATTCATAACTACAAACATGGAGGGAACATCAGGAGTGCCAGGAGCGGGGAGCTGGCCGAGCAGTATGCTTAATTTCTGAGAATGTTTAAAGCCAAAATTTATATGTGTACTTTGCTCTACATATAATATACTCAATAAAATCTTCTAAGGACAAATGGATCTGGACCTTATAGATTGCATTCAAATCCATCATGGATACACTGAAGCCACTAAAATTCTAGGCTTTATAGGACAGAGTAACATTGAAAAGTATAGATGACTGACTTGGAACTTTCAGCTCTACTGCAAAATTTATCATACTGTGCCCTAGGAGACTTTTTCTAAGCCTGTTTCCCAGATGAAAATTCTGATGGATTTGCCCCTCCCCCAACTAATTCATGGGGATTTGTAATTCACAAATGAGAATACTGTAAATGTAGCAACTGCAAATGAATTTGTGGCATTATTTTTCAGGTCCTTAAATATCTTGAACAAGTGCTATCAAAAATATGTCAAATCCTGCATTACAATGATTAAACAATATTTCAAGGTCATTATCAACTCTTCATAGTTTAATGGCTTCACATGATATTATTTCTGACTCATGTAAAGTTCCTTTGGTGTTTCCTAGTTTAATGGCCTTCAATGATTCTGTCCTTAGCTAGCTTTTTGTTCAGTTTTTGAGAAAAGAAAATATAGAGAAAGAACACCTGTTTCTTAACTGCTTTGTTCTTAAGGAAATACACATCATTTCTGCTTTATGTTTGTTAGAGAAGAGGTAGAATCACAATCCCCATCTAATTGCAAACAGCACAAGAAAAGTGTGAATCTTTATGGATCTGCTAACTGTGTCTGCTACAGTGCCTTTTCTTTCCTCCTTCACAAACCACAAATCAATTTTTGAGGCTCTGTAAGTTGAGCATTTCACACCAAAATGCATAGAAATACAGAGTTCATTTGATCTACAAACACGTGTGACTTTCTGGAACAACTCAATCTGAATGCCAGGGATTTGTTCACCAGTTCTGTGAGACAGTTTGCATTCATGAACAAACATTAGTTATGTCCAAGTTTTAATGCCTGGGAGTCAGCTCATAGCAATTTGAATTGTATAGTCTACACTTTTTGATCTTTAAACTGAAAGTCATCTTCGTACAGTAGAAAGCACCTAGCATTGACAACTGGTGTCAAGAACTCTCATCTAAATTTATAAACTACTGTAAATACTTTAGAAAAATTTCTTGTGTCAGAATTTTTCAACCTTCTTAAATTTATTTAACAAAATTCATGTTAAATATTTTCCTTTACAACTTTAGAGACAAAAGCTTTATTTTTATAATAGAAATTTTATGTAAGTATGCAACATATTTCAAATCACGAACATGGAACCAAAACTTGAGGCTCAACATTACTAGTATGAAATATTATTTACTTCTAATTAAAGCAGGAAAAAGATCATAAAATAAAACTGTAATGAATTTCTATTTATAATGTCCTGCCTGCCAAGTTTAAAACAAGGTTTGATAAGTCTGGTGTGCTGTTGCACTATTTAAATTGGTCATTATTTGTTGATAGTTGACACAAATGGTACCAGGAACTATAATTATATTAGTAATCAACATAAATTGCATGTATTCATCATTTTTAACTCTTTTTTGAACTTTTAGGCTTCAGAATGCAAAATATAAGGCAAAAGATACCACTTTGAAAAGTTTTCATCATATAGTCTTTTGCTCCAAGAAAATAGTTATTTTAATATATAAACATATGTTAATATATATGTTAATATATATGTAGGTCTCTCATGCCTGAAATGAATTTTCAAGATTGAATGTCTTTATGTTAAGTATTCAGTACTCCAAAAACTACTGCTTCTGAAAGCATGTATAAGTTGAGAATAAAATGTTCTATTTTTACAGTGAAATGCAAATTTCCTATTAAAAAGTAAAACTTATTTCCAGTGTCATAAAGGACAGCATTTGAATTTTGGTGAATTGATTTAGGATGCTAAAGAAATTCTATGTAAAAATTTCCTCATCTATATATTTACATTTGATTTTACATTTGAACTTTATTAATAATGTTTAATATTTGGCTCTGGGCATTCAGGTTAGTAGCTTCATATTTAAATGATCAATTTTTGTCATGCTAATTTTAATTAAATTTGTTCTCATAGCTACATATTTAATTTCAAGTACTGTATTGATGACCAAAATGCATTGATATTTATCTTCCATTTGTCTCAAAGTCTGAGTACTGTTGTTTTGGGATTTTTTTGTTTTTGTTTTTGTTTTTTCTTAAATTCTTTTATTGGTACATTTTAGGTATACAATACATTTACATTTATCTTTGGGTGCTTGTACCTGTACATGATGTATCTTGGTTATTTTTTCCCCATTACCTGTGCACCCTTCACTCCTAAACCCTTCCCTATTTACATACTTCATTTCCATTTTTTTTCTCTTCTCATAGTATTTTTCCTTTCCATTCTTGCCTTTCCCCTTCACCTCCCACCACCCCTACCCCTTTGGACCTTTTCCAATTCCAAAGTATCATTTATTAGTTATTAATCCTTTTAGTCCTTATTTACACTCTCAGTTTCTCACACTAGAGAAACTATTCTGCATTTACACGTGTGTCTTATTTATTTCACTTAAGATTATGGCCTCAATATGCATCTGTTTAGCTATAAATGACTCTGGTTTCTTGTTCTTTTTGGCTGAGTAGTACTCCATTTTATAAAAAAAAAATCTTCTTTATCCAGTTTCCAGTTGATGGGCACTTGGGCTGTCTCCAAGCTTTAGCTATTACAAATTGTGCTGCAGTAAACATGGATACACATATTTCAACCTGTCAGAGATTAAAACTAGACACATATCTATCGCCATGCACTGAACTGAGATCTAAGTGGATTAAAGATCTAAATATTAAGACAGAAACACTAAACTTGCTGGAAGATAAGTTAGGTAGAACTCTTGAACATATTGGCATAGGAAAAGACTTTATGAACAAAACCTCAGTAGCACGGGAACTAGCAGAAAGAATCAACAACTGGGATTTCATCTTATTGAAAAGCTTCTGCACTGCAAGAGAAACCACCAACAGAGCTAGGAGACAACCTACAATGCGGGAAAAATATTTTAGCAGCTGTTGTTTTGTTTTTGTTTCTGTTTTTTCCCTTCACTTTTTCAACAAAGCAAAAGCCATGGTGGACAAATAAAAAGAGCAAATAAATACTTCAGGACAGAAACAGGATGGAAGAATTCTTCTTGTCTTTCATGCACATTAAAATACTGCTTTGACATCTGCATAAATGGAAATAGATGCATGTAATGTAGCAGAGGGCATTGTGAGCTCAGGCCCTCAAAATTTCTCTGGTGAATGCATAGACTCCATGGTCAGCATAAGGCAGCACAAGAAGTAAAAAAAGCTCCATGACAAATTTTGTTGCTTCACCTTCATTAACCTACCAACTACCACAATGTCTAGCACATAACACAAGTTTAAAAATAGTGAAATATGGTACCACCACTCCCAGTCCAGAGGAAGGGGCTTCTGGGCTCCTATTCCACTGCTCAGAGCCCAGAGAAAGGGGCTACAA
This sequence comes from Heterocephalus glaber, assembly GCF_053883595.1. Lineage (NCBI taxonomy): Eukaryota > Metazoa > Chordata > Mammalia > Rodentia > Bathyergidae > Heterocephalus > Heterocephalus glaber. Next base: position 63,469,409 of record NW_028258317.1, on the reverse strand, counting down.
AGCTTCCATTCCACTGTTCACAGCATAGAGGTAGCAGCTTCCAGGCTGCCCTTCCACTGCTCCCAGCTCAGAGGAGTTGAGCTCCACGGTTGCCAACAGCAGCCCCCCCCCATTGAAATGCGAAGACACATAAACATGTCTCAAAACCAAACTTCCAGATCACCTAGATCAACACCAAAGGGAAATGAGATGGAACACTCTGATATTCAAATACATAGGCTCACTGAACTGGCAACAAAAGAGGATCTGGAAAAAATTAAATCAGAAATAATTTCTCAGATAACAGCAGAGATTGTGCTCATAGTGCAAGACATGATTAATGTAGAGAGGAGCTGAGGAACATGATGGAATCCCAACATAGGTAACACATGTAATCCATAAAACAGATGCAAACAGATTTCCAGGAGATTAAAAATTCCATTGAAAATCTACACTGCAGAATGAACCAATGTGAGGACAGAATTTCAGATATAGAAGATAAGATTGCAATTAGTGACCAGGAAAAGAAAAATTGCTTCAAAATTGTAAGGGACCACAAGAAATCAATCCAGCAGCTGCTAGACAATGAAAAGAATAACATAAGACTGAATGGAGTCAATGAAGAAAGAGGAGAGAGTGCAGATGACATAAAAAACTCTTCACAGAAATAATGGCAGAAAACTATTCAAGCAGGAGAAAAGAACTTGAGACACAGATAAGTGAGGAATATAGGACTCCAAATAGCCTTGATCAAAAAAAATCTACACATAGGCATATAATTATTAAGTTTCCAGAAACCCCACAGAAGAACAAAGTTCTACAAGAAGTTAGAGAAAACAAATCACATACAAAGGAAAGCCCATCAGAATCACAGCAGAATTGCCAGCGCAAACCATCAAGGCAAGAAGAACTTGGAGTGAGGTATTCCAAGCCCTAAAGAAAAACAGCCTCCAAGCCAGATTGATGTACCCTGCAAAATTACCTTTCAAAATTGATGGAGAAATAAGATACTTTCATGACAAAGAGCACCTTAGGAACTTCATGAATACTAAACCAGCACTCTAAAGAATTTTACACAATATCCTAGGAACAGACATTGAGGATCACAACCCCAGGAACCATAGCAGAATAAACCCATTGGGTATGACAAGAAATTAAATGGAAAGGGGAATAATCCAACAAAAAGAAAAAGTCTGGACAATGATAAGTCAATACATATCAGTTATAACCATCAATGTTAATGGTCTCAATTCACCAATCAAAACAAATAGATTGGCAGAATGGGTCAAGAAGCAAGATCCAACAATATCCTGCATACAAGAAACACACTTAATTCAAAAAGAAACTCATAGACTGAAAGTTAAAGAGTGGAAAACAATACTCCATGTGATGGGAACCCGAGAAAAAGGAAGAGTAGCTATTCTCTTTGCAGATCAAGTAGATTTCAAATCAGCACTGATTAAGAGAGACAAAGAAGGACACTACATCCACAACAATCCAACAGGAAGAGATGACAATCATAAATATCTATGCACCAAACACTAGTGTGCCCAACTATATAAAACAAATCCTAACAGATGGGAAAAGTCATATATGCACTAATACAATTGTAGTGGGGGACCTCAACACCCCACTGTCTCAAATAGATAGATCAACTAGAATAAAAATAAGTAATGAAATACTAGAACTCAATCAAACTCTTGAACAAATGAACATAACAGATGTTAACAGAGTCTTCCACCCCACAAAATCAGAATACACATTCTTTTCAGCTGCACATGAGTCTTTCTCCAAAATAGACCCAATACTCACTCATAGAACATGTTTAAGTAAGTGCAAAGGAACTGAAGTTATCCCCTGTGTATTATCAGACCATAGGGCGATGAAATTGGAGTTTGATAGCAAAAGAAACCACAAAAATTTCATAAACACGTGGAAATTGAACAACACACTTCTGAATAACCAAGGGGTCATGAAGGAAATTAAAGAAGAAATCAAACAGTTCCTTCAATTAAATGACAATGACAATACAACTTATCAGAATCTAAGGAACACAATGAAAGCAGTCTTATGAGGGAAATTCATAGCAGCGAATGCGGATATTAGGAAAACACAACGAGCTCTATTAAACAAGCTGGTGCTGAACCTCAAACTTCTAGAAAAAGAAGAGCAGGACAACCCCAGAGCTCAAACAAGGGAGAAAATTATAAAGATCAGAGCAGAAATCAATTCAATGGAGACTAAGAGAACAGTACAAAAAATCAATGAAGCCAAGAGTTGGTTCTTTGAAAGAATCAACAAAATTGATAAAGCCTTAGCCAACCTTGTCAGAAAAAGGAAAAAGGCCCAAATCCATGCAATTAGGAATAAAAAGGGTGAAATTACAACAGAGCCAGCAAAAATCCAGAGGATCATCAAGACCTACTTCAAGAACCTATATGCCAATAAGATGAAAAACACAGATGAAATAGACAGATTCCTAGATACCTATGAATCACCAAAGTTGAATGAAGAAGACCTAAAATTTCTAAACAACCTGAAGTCAACCAATGAAATTGAAAATGTAATTAAAAACTTACCAACTAAGAAAAGCCCAGGTCCTGAGGGCTTCACTGCTGAATTCTACAAGACATTTAGAGAGGAACTGCTGCCACTACTGTTTAAACACTTCAAAGTAATTGAAAGAGAAGCAATACTCCCAAATTCATTCCTGGAAGCAAGCATCACCTTGATCCCCAAAGCAGAGAATGATCCCATGAAAAAAGAGAACTGTAGGCCAATCTCACTAATGAACATAGATGCAAAAATCCTTAATAAGATACTGGAAAACAGAATGCAGAAGATCATGAAGAAGATCATACACCCTGATCAAGTGGGATTCATGCCAGGGAAGCAAGGATGGTACAATATATGCAAATCAATCAATGTAATACAATATATCAATAGAGCCAAGGACAAAAACCATATGATTATCTCCATAGATGCAGAAAAAGCATTTGACAAAATCCAACATGCATTTATGATAAAAACCCTGCAAAAAATTGGAATAGATGGTCTCTACCTCAAACTGATAGAAGCCATCTGTGAAAAACCAACAGCCAGTATCATACTAAATGGTCAAAAACTGAAATCCTTCACACTAAAATCACGAACAAGACAAGGATGTCCACTATCACCACTCTTGTTCAACATAGTTCTGGAAACATTAGCCACAGCAATTAGACAAGAGAAAGAAATAACAGGAATAAAGATAGGTAATGAAGGAGTCAAATTGTCATTATTTGCAGATGACATGATACTCTATATAGAAGGCCCCAAGAACTCCACCACAAGTCTTCTAGACTTAATAACCAAATTCAGTCAAGTAGCTGGTTACAAGGTTAACACACAAAAATCAATAGCTTTCCTCTACACCAATGACAGACTCACTGAGAGAGAAATAGGGCAAATAATTCCTTTCACAATAGCATCCAAAAAACTGAAATACCTAGGAATCAACTTAACGAAAGAAATCAAAGACCTCTTCTCTGAAAACTATGGCACTCTGAAAAGAGAGATTGAAGATGGTATCAGAAAATGGACAGACATCCCGTGCCCCTGGGTAGGAAGGATTAATAGAGTGAAAATGGCCATACTTCCAAAACTGCTATATAGATTTAATGCAATTCCAGTTGAGATCCCAGCAGCATACTTCATGGACCTTGAGAAAATAATCCAAAAATTCATTTGGAACAAGAAGAGACCCAGAATAGCAAAAGCAATTCCAGGTAACAGAGACATGCCAGGGGGTATCACAATCCCCAACCTGCAACTCTACTACAAAGCTACTGTTATAAAAACAGCATGATACTGGCAAAGAAACAGAACTGAGGACCAGTGGAACAGATTAGAAGATGCACAAACAACTCCAGGCACACTCTGCCATCTCATCCTCGATAAAGGAGCCAAACAACCTCACTGGAGGAAAGATAGCCTCTTTAATAAGTGGTGCTGGAAAAATTGGGTTTCAACTTGCCAAAGATTAAAACTAGACCTGTATCTCTCACCATGCACTAAACTAAAATCAAAATGGATTAAAGATCTAAATATTAAAATAGAAACTCTGAACCAGTTGGAACAGAGGTTAGGTAGAACCCTGAAGACATCGGTGTAGGAAAAGATTTTATGAACAAAACCTCAGTTGCCTGTGAACTAGCACAAACAATCAAGTGGGATCTCTTCTTCTTAAAAAGCTTCTGCCCAGAAAGAGAAACCACCAGCAGTGTGAAGAGACAACCTACAATGTAGGAAAAAATCTTCACCTGCTCTTCCTTGGACAAAAGTCTACTATCTCTAATCTATAAAGAACTTAAAAAGATCAGACCTCCCAAATTTAAAGACCCAATCCAAAAATGGGCATCTGAAATGAACAGACATTTCTCAGACAAAGAAGTAGAAATAGAAAATAAATACATGAAAAAATCTTCAACCTCACTGGTCATTCGAGAGATGCAAATGAAAACAATGCTGAGATTCTACTTTACTCCAGAAAGAATGGCTGCTATCAAGAAACCAACCAATAACAAATGCTGGCAGGGCTGTGGGGAAAGAGGAACCCTGCTCCACGGCTGATGGGAGTGTAGACTGGTGCAAGCACTGTGGAAATCAGTATGGAGATTCCTCAAAGGACTAGGACTGGAAGTCCCATTTGACCCTGCTATTCCACTGCTGGGGATCTTCCCCAAAGAATTAAAAGAATCATACCATAGTGATTTATGTGCACCCTGTTCATAGCAACACAGTTTGTAATAGCTAAAACTTGGAAACAGCCCAAATGCCCATCAACTGGAGATTGGATAAAGAAAATGTGCATTTTTTCATAAAACGAAGTACTACTCAGCCATAAAAAATGAGAAATTAGAGACATTTATAACTAAGTGGATGCACATTGAGGCAATACCCTCAAGTGAAATAAATAGGACACACATGAATAAATTCTGAACAGTTTCTCTGATGTGAGAAACTGAAAGTGTAAATAAGGACTAAATCTATAATAGGTAATGTGAAATAGGGAGAAAAGGGGCAAAGGGGAAGGAAGTGGGAGGGCTAGGGGAAAGGATAGAAGGGAATGGGATTAATATGAGAAAATGGAAAAGTAGGAACAAAATCTTTGTAAATAGGGAGGAATGGAGGGGTTGAAGGGAGGGCTGGGCAAGGGTGAAAAATAAGAACCAAGAGAGACTATGTAAAGGTGCAAATTTCCAATGATGAATGTCATTATATTGTATACCTAAAATGTACCAATGATTAGAATGAATAATCAATAATGTAAAATAGGAAGAAAAGGTCCAAAGGGGTAGGGGTAGTGCGAGGGGCAGGGGAAAGGGAAGAAGGGAAAGCAAAAATGCTGAGAAATGGAAAAAATGGAAATAAAGTCTTTGTAAATAGGGAAGGGTGGAGGGCGTGAAGGGAAGGCTAGGAAATGGAGAAAAAAGAAGAACCAAGATGCATTATGTAAAGGTACAATTCCCAATGAGAAATGTAATTGTGTTGTATACCTACAATGTACCAATAAAAGAATTTAATAAAAAAATACTGAAATACCTAGAAATCAACCAATCAAAAGAAATCAAAGACCTCTTCTCTGAAAACTACAGCACTGTGAAAAGAGAAATTGAATATGATATCAGAAAATGAAAAGATATTCCCTGCTCCTGGATAGGAAGGATCAATATAGTGAAAATGGCCATACTACCAAAACTGCTATTTAGATTCAATGCAATACCAATTGAAATCCCAGCAGCATACTTTATGGACCTTGAGAAAAAAATCCAACAATTCATTTGGAACAAGAAGAAACCCAGAATAGCAAAAGCAATTCTAGGTAACAGAGCCATGCCAGGGGGTATCATAATCCCCAACTTGCAACTATACTACAAAACTACTGTGATGAAAACAGCATGGTACTGGAAAAAAAAAAAAGACCTGAGGACCAGTGGAACAGATTAGAAGATGCAGAATCAACTCTGGACACACTCAGCCACCTCATCTCTGACAAACCAGCTGAACACCCTCACTGGAGGAAAGATAGCCTCTTTAATAAATGGTTCTGGAAAAATTGGGTTTCAACTTGTCAAAGATTAAAAGTAGTCCTATATCTCTCACCATGCACTAAACTAAAATCAAAATGGATTAAAGATCTAAATATTAAAATAGAAACACTGAATCAGCTGGATCAGAGGTTAAGTAGAACTCTTGAAGACATTGGTGTAGGATCAGATTTTATGAACAAAATCTCAATTGCCCATGAACTAGCACAATCAACAAGTGAGATCTCTTCTTATTAAAAAGCTTCTGCACAGCAAGAGAAACCACCAGCAGTGTGAAGATACAGCCCACAGTGTGGGAAAAAATCTTCACCTGCTGTTCCTCAGACAAAGGCCTACTATCTCATATCTATAAATTTAAAAAATCAGACCTCCCAAATTTAAAGACCCAATCCAAAAATGGGCAACTGAAATTAACAGACATTTCTCAGACAAGGAAGTAGACATAGCAAATAAACATGGAAAAAATGTTCCACATCAATGATTATTTGAGAGATGCAAATGAAAACAATGCTGAGATTCCACCACACCCCAGAAAGAATGGCTGCTATCATGAAATCAACCAATAACAAATGCTGGGGGGGCCCTGGGGAAAGAGAAACACTGCTCCACTGTTGGTGGGAGTGCAGACTGGTGCATCCACTGTGGAAATCAGTATGGAGATACTTCAATGAACTAGGACTGGAAGTTCCATTTGACCCACCTATTCCCCTGCAGGGTATCTTCCCACAAAAATTAAAGGAATCATACCTCAGTGATATATGTGCACCCATGTTCACAGAAGCAGAATTTGTAATAGCTAAAACTTGGAAGCAGCCCAAATGCCCATCAAGTGGAGAATGGATAAAGAAAATGTAGGGTGTTTTTATAAAATGGAGTACTACTCAGCCATAAAAAATGAGAAATTAGAGACATTTATAGCTAAATGGATGCACATTGAGGCAATACTCTTTAGTGAAATACATAGGGCACACATGTATAAATACAGAATAGTTTCTCTAGTGTGAGAAACTCAAAGTGTAAATGAGGACTAAAAGGTATAATAGATAATGTGAAATAGGAAGTAAACGTGGAAAGGGGAAAGGGAAGTGGGAGGGGTAGGGAAAAGGAAAGAAAGGAATGGAATTAAAATGAGAAAATGGAAAAATGGAAACAAAGTCTTTGTAAACAAGGAGCGATGGAGGTGTTGAAAAGGAGGGCAGGGGAAGGGGGAAAAATAAGAACCAAGAGAGATTATGTAAAGATGCGAATTTCCAATGATGAATGTCATTATACTGTATACCTACAATATACCAATGATTAAAATCAGTAATTGATAATGCAAAATAGGAAGAAAAGGTTCAAAGGTGTAGGGGAAGTAGGAGGGGTAGAGGAAAGGAAAGAAGGGAAAGGAAAAATGATGAGAAATTGAAAAAATGGAAACAAAGTCTTTGTAAATAGGGAAGGGTGGAGTGGGTGAAGGGAGGACAGTGAATGGGGAAAAAATAAGAAGCAAGATGCATCATGTAAAGGTACAAGATCCCAGTGAGCAATGTAAATGTATTGTATACCTACAATGTACCAGTAAAAGAATTTAAGGAAAAATATATAGTAAAATATGAAAAATAGTAACTCCCTACTGCATGGCCTGTGATACTGTAGACTCTTCTCTTGATACCACAGTTAGGAAATCACCTCTAATTTCTCTAATCTCTCTAATTTTACTAAGGTCAAGGCAAATATGAATGTACCAAACTCTATTTCTTCATCCAAAATTCCATTTTTAAGTTTCATTAATTTTGCTAAAAGTATCATTCTTGTTAAAATGTAAAATAAGCAAATTTAAACCCAATGACATTTGAAGCTATTTTAAGTTTTTGATACCCATGACAAATGAGTATAATATTTTTTTTTCCTTCAGTGGAGCTTTGATTGGAAAGAGGAAATCATTCTTTGGTCTTTGAAGTAGGATGAGAAAAGAATGAGTTAATAGGATGAATTCAGCTGTGTGGGAAACACCGAGAAATTATCTACCTATCTCACAATGTTGCCTATAGATGACAAAATACTAAAATCCAAGATATAATCTGGTTAATAGAAACACTTGCACTTGAATAAATCGATATTGACAGATATAAACTTGTTCAACAGCTAGTAATTGGTGCAACATTTGTTTTTAGGAAACCTGACTTGTTTAGTACCCTCTCCTTCAGAACTTTGATTCTTTATTTGTAAAAGATAACCCTACTTCAAAGTAAACTGGATCATACAGTAGTTTACAAATTCAAAAAAATCTATAAAAATCTCAACAAACTTCATTTCTCTGTAATTTTGTATACAACGCATAAACAACTACTTAGGCTTCTTAAAGGGATTTAGTTTGCCAAATATGTAAACTATGATTAAATATGAAAGCTTATGATTATGCCATTAGGAATTGGTTTAAAGATGTACTTCATCACTTCCCATGATAGAAATATTTTATGAAATCTGCTCATTGAAATATCACTGGTATTTATGACTGTATGAAAATACTTGTATTGCTACAAATAAAAAATAACCTCTTTTTTATATATACTCAATAAATAAATTATGTTTATACTATATTTCAAATGTCTATATCATGAAAGCATGTGTGTCGTGTGTATTAGTGAGGTCCTGATGTCATGGAGCCAGGCCATCAGGCAGTGTATTAGTTTAGGTTCTGAGAGAAACAATGAATTGGGTGAAGAAAGTGGGGTGTGATTGAAAAAGACAATATGTGTTTAATTTTTTAACTTAGGACAGTCAAAGACAGATTGCCATTAATCCCTCTCCAAATACTCCTCCTCATTTCAAACACTCTTATCCCAGCATTGATGGCACTTCCTGAAGCAGCTCTACAAGTCCTCTTTTTGCATCTTTAGTTGTGATTTCAGGGCTGCCTTGATGTCTTGAATGGATTCAAAGGTTAACTTTTCACAACCATTTTAAATTTTAGGAAGAGCTAGAAGTCACATACTGCCAGATCCAATGAATAATGTGGATGAGAACACACTGTAATATTTTTACACTCTTACCTTTCCATTGGGTGGCATGCAACAGTAGCATTCACCATATTTTTTACTATGCTTCTTAGCCACACAAAAGAAGACTGCTAGGACTGCTTCAGGAAGTGGCAAGGAGGGCTACAGGTGAAGCCAAAGCAGTTATACAGTTAACGTATACTATCACAGACCTAAACAACTCAGCTTTCATAGAGTGCTGTACAGAGAAAAGAAACGACTCTACAGGTGCTTCCCGACCTCCATGAAATTGAGGAAGTGTTCGAAAAGCAGAGAATTGAAGGGTAGTATGAAGAGAGGAAGCCAAGACTGTTGTGTCTTGAAAACAAAAAATAAAATGTAGCTGCGTCAATGAAAATTGCCATCCACATTAACTAGGGAGCACTACGAGACAGCTGCTTGGGACATCCTGAGAGAGCCGGAAGGGACAGGAACATTTTTTCATAGCAGGTAATTTATCAAAATATTTAGTAAACAAATGACCTATTAATAAATGAATTTCATTTTTATTGTTCTAGAGTCATAAAATATATATGAAACAAGTCTCTATGTAGTGCCCCCTTCCTCCCTTTCTTCCCTGTAGGGGTACAATTCCCTCATATTTAAATATTCTTAGCTTTCTATAAAACAAGGGATATAGTAAACAACCTGCTCTTCGCACCTTTTGGAGAGAAGACATCCCCTGAACCATGGGCCGTGCTAAAGACTATTCTTACTTGGCTCTTTGTGATTTCGGGCCAAGGCCAATTGGAAAATGTCCAATATAGAAAAATAGTAGTGTTCTGAAGCCAGCGCAGATTGGCTTGCAAACGCCAATTGCTAATTTTTCAAGAACTGTACGTAGTTAGAAAAACTTATTAAAATTTAAATGTATGTAAATTAAATATAGAATATTCATATGTAAATAAAACAAATAAATATTATGCACATATCTATTCATGGAGAAATACACACACACACACACTCATAAACTTGGCCCTCCATATCTGTACATTTAACATACATGGATTCAATGACAGTGAATGAAAAAATATCAGAAAATAATAATGTCTGTCTTGATCCTATAAAGACTTTTTCTTGATATTATTTTTTAAATAATATAGTGTAACATATTTTTAATAGAATTTACATTTTATCAGGTATTACAACTGATCAGGAGATGATTTAAAGTATACAGGAGCATATCTGTAGGTTAAATGCAAATGCTACAGTATTTCATATAAAAAACTGAGCTTTTCTAGATTTTGGTATCCACACAGTCCTGGAACTAGTCCTCTGCAGACACCATGGGATGAGTGTGGGGAGATTATATCATACAGGAAAATGCCTTGTCAAAAAAAAGCTAGATATATCAGTATATCACCAAAACATGTTAATTACAAAGCATATTTGTTTCTAGGTTTCATAAGACCAGGTATTTGAAACATCTTTACTCTCATAGAAGCATGACTGATGTTTCAAATGTACTATCTGATTTCAAAACCCTTTATGCTTCATGGTTATAATCCTCTCCTTTCCCCCCATTTCTTATGTATCATAAGGTTAAAAAATAAATTCACGTATGACATTGGGAAGGGAATCCTGAAGTAGATGGAGGGGGGAACATTGACCATTCCAAGATCCCCAGTGTCATGCTACCTCAGAGACACTAAGGACTTTTGAGATGCAATGGTTAGTCAATGCAGCTAATGAGCACATAAAATTAGGTATTAAAATTACTACAAATTGGTTAACATGGTATGCACTGATTTGTGAGTGAATCATAAGAAAAATTGTCCTATCCATTGTATCTTTCAGGGTTCAATCAGGAAATTACAAGCTAAATCAAACCAGCATAGGAAGCTGGTTGCACAAGAAAAGGTCTGTGACAAACAAGGGTGGTGAGATTAACCCAGAGATTATCAACAATAGGAAGCCATTCCCCTTGGGGTGGAGGACCAAAGTGAGCAGATGGAGTCATAGAAGTCCAAAACCAGGATCACCTGATGGACAAGGTTTTTAGGTAGAGCCTAGAAACCAATAATTGGTGACGCTAGTGCCAGACAGGGAGAAATACAGAGAAACACTTGGGCTCCACACATCCTCCTCCTCCTCAGTCTCACCAGATTCCATCTGGCTTAACCTAACCATGGGCCAGGTCACAGTGGATCTGTGAATATGCAGCTTCCAGAGGTCAGCACAACCAGAAAGGGAAAAGAAATAGATCTGCAGAAAAACAAGTGCAGGCTAACAAATCCATAAAACCCAAAATATCTGTATCTATATAGATAGTTAGACAGACAGACAGACAGATAGGTAAATAGGTAACTTTCCTCATTATCCATTAATATTGAGATGTAAATGCAGAAAAAATATGAGTTTTTTTTGTCTCACGTGTAGTCTCTGAATGGGAATTTAATTGCCAGATTAGATATTCACACATTTTTAATTACCCAGATTTTATTCATTTCTTATTGAGATTCATAAATAAACCTAAGATCACCCAAATATCAAGAGCCTGCTAGTGATCCAAGCAACTTTTATTTCCTATTACTCTAAAGATCTCTATCTATACTTATAGTATCAGAGGTAATATAAAATGGAAAATTAATTTGACAGTTAACCCACTCTTCATCTTACTCTCTTTCAGACACGCCAATAAAAATGAAAGGGCCAAACAGCAAGAAAAAGAAGGAGGAAAAAAGTGTACTCCGCATATTGAATGAAATTCTGCTGAATAACTGAGAGTTGGCTGTCTTTGCAAAATGCTTTTGTTATCCCACATGTAATTCTTGCCTTTCACCAAATAGCTTGATGTAATATATTAGTATCACTATTGCTACCCTGCCATATCCTTTTTCTATCACAAAAATAAAAGCCTATCACAAAATATATACTATTAGCCAAGATTTAGTTTGATCCTTTCCAAAGTTGCTCCTGTTTAAACAGATTTTCTTTCTAAAGATATATTTAGTCTTCTTCATTATCATAAATTTTGTAAAGAATACCACTTTTCCTTTTTCCTGATGTATTACTTCATGAAGAAACTGTTTTGTTGCTTAGATGCAACCACCAGAGTTCTTTCCAAACAGAAAAGCTATTTCCCTTGCTCTCCATGTGCTATCCATAGACTACAGTTAAGTATTTTCATCACACAAATTTATTCTAACAAACTGGCAACTTAAAAATATGAACAAGCCATATAGTATTAAAATGACCTTTAAAAAGGTAATATATTTTAAAAGTGAGAGTATAAAAGAGGTCAAAGGAATCTGGCACACTGTTGCCAACAGAATCTGGAATGGTCACAGAAGAGAATCTACACTCAATCCTAGTTCACCAGTAAAAGACAAGTTGACTTTAAAGTCAAATGTAGATGACAATGTTTTTCTGATGTGCCTACTTTGGAGGCATTTTCTGCTGACCACTTAAGAGTGATCTTCTTGAGGTATTGTATGATATATTAAAGTCACAGATAGGCAACATTAGTGCTCGAAGGGACTGCCCGTGGTCTGGGATTCAATTCACATATTCTTTCTGCAGCAGACTCTTTTTAAGATCATCATTGACTTAGTCGGAGAAATTTGAAGTTGTGGAATTCAGAGCTGTACATTACAATATACCAATATTACTATTCTCCTGCTATGGCATTCTCTATTGATTGACAGATGAAGGAGGAGGAAGGGCAGCCACTATTAACTTATAGCAAATGAAACTGGAATATTAAAATTCAAGATTATTTGAGTGACTGAATTGGCTGGCAGAATGTTCTCCAGTTAAGAGTGAGGAAAGATTAATTCTGCACATGACACCACTACTGTACTCATGGAAATCTACTGGGACGGCTGTTTGCATTGAATTGTTTTCTTCATTCATTTCACTCAGACAGTGGTATTGACTGATTTTTCTTTCTGATATATGGAATGACTGTTTGGCTGAATTTACCATTTAATTTCTACTAATGTTCTGTAAAAACAATACATTAGTCAAGTTAGATTGGCAGGTATGGAGAAGTTCACTCCAGAACTGGAGAGAAATATAATATTGCCAACAGACATTTAAGCCAAATGCTCTGGATTTTCTGGGACTTTTCTAATTTCATCTATTTTGTCACATGCCTTGGTTTTAGCTTTAAAAATGCAGGGACTCTGATTGCATAGTAAAAAATAAGAAGGTCTTCACAGAAACAGAGTAGAAATGTACCAAGTTGCATTTAGAATGGAAGAATAAATTTTAGAAATCCACTGCACTCATTGTGATTTCAGTTTATATATATATAAATATATATAAATATATATATAAATATATATAAATATATATATAAATATATATAAATATATATATATGTATATATAAATATATATAAACTACAGGGCCAGGGATTTAGTTCAGTGGTTCCACCACCTGCCTCGCAAGTGCAAGGACCTGAGTTCAATCCCTGGCACCAAAAAAAAAAAAAAAAAAAAACTATCAAAATTAATGTATTTCAACTCAAAAATTCCATATTGATGTAGTAGCATGTTGATTAAATTTTATTGAATTGTTCTATAATGTATACATAGATCAAAATATTACATTCTTTCCTATACATATACACAATTAAAAATAGAAGTTAAGATAAAAATAAATTTGTGTGAATTTAAGAAAAAAATCAGATAAATTTTACCAAATTTCTTACTTATCAGGATGTGTTTTGTTAAACTTAAGTGTTATTCTAGAAGCTCTTCAAGTACAAATATTTCAAGTATATTTGTAGAAAACTATTTTTATTTACAGACTTATTCTTCCTATGTTTATAGTTACTATGACAGGCCATTTCTCCACACCTCATCCCATAACTCTATGTTCTTTTTGAAAGTTAAGCAATTAGTTGCATAAATAAGAAAAATAGGTAATTTTATATATTTGATTATTATTCAATAATGCTAGTGTTATCAAGAGTGTTTTCCTCAATCATTTATTAATTTCTCCTGGTAAAGATGATTGGATACTATTCATTGGAAATTAAAAAGATTTTTTGGAAGTTAACCAATTTATATCCTTATTCAAGTCAAAATTGATTCCTTTTAAAATTAACATATTGGCGGGAAAGGAAAAGTTATGAGAAAGAGAAGAAGAAGAAAAAAATGGAAAAAAAGTCTATGTAAATAGGGAAGGGTGGTGGTGTTGAAGGGCGCATAGGTAATGGGGGAAAAAATAAGAACCAAGATACATCATGTACAGGTACAAGCATCCAATGATAAATGTAAACGTATTGTATACCAAAAATGTACCAATTAATATATAAATAAAAAATAAAAAAAATTTTAAATTAACATATTGGTTTAACTATTATTTTTTTTCTTAGTAATCAATCTGATAATTAAGTTTGAGGGCAGGAAAAAACTAGGGAACATGGGAGAAAGTAATCACAGAATTTAGAGGAAAACAAAACAGAACTTTTTAAATGATAGATTTCTTTTAAAAAATTTTAAAAAATAAAAAAACTAAAATGATAGACTTCTTTCTGATTTTAATGTCACCAGTTCACCCTAGAAAAATCATACTAGAGAATTAGATAAATTATATGCAATCTTTGCCAAACATGGTGACACATGCTTGTAATCCAAGCACTCAGGAGACTGAGGCAGGAGGATTGCCCTGAGTTTGAGGCCAGCCCTACATAGTATGTTCAAGGCCAGCCTAAACTACATAGCAAGACCCTGTCTCGATATATATATATAATCTTTGATTGTAGGCTTTCAATATAAAATAGTAAAATCTAGGGAGAAAGAATTTCCCCTAAAGTATTTTCTATATGCTTTTGGTTTTTATTCTATGTATTTAAGGTATATAACGTGATGTTTTGACACATATACATAGTGAAATGATTTCTACAGTCAATAACTGTAGAATAGCACACTCTTCATGTTACATAGCTTTTCTTTTTGTGATAGCAGCATCTAAAATCTACTCACTTAGCAAATTTCCAATATACATTATTAATTATAATCTCCATGCTATATATTAGTTCTTTAGAAGTAATCATCTCCAAAAACTGTGTGTACCATTTGACCTTCTTATCCCCATTCCCTCCCCTTCCTCACTCCTGATAACCACCATCCTGATCTGTCTAGGCATTCAAAAAGTTTAGATGACACATACAAGTGAGATCATGCAGTGCTTTGCTTGTTGCTGTGCTTTTCTGGTTTGTTTCTCTCACCACAACATACTCTAGATCCATTCATGTTGTTCCAAATGGCAGTTTCTCCTTTTTAAAACATGAATAATATATCATTTTCTCTATATACAAGTATATGCCACCATTTCTGTGTCCTTACAACCACTGAAGGGCTCTTCCATTGTTTTCTTATTTTATCTACTGTGAATGATGCTGCAATGAACATGGGAACAGGTATCTCTATGAGGTATTAATTGCAATTATTTGGGGCTTTCTTACGACTCAAAAATGCTGAGCTATTAGGTAATTCTATTTTTAATGTTTTAAGGAATTTCCGTACTGTTTTCCATAATATCCATACTGATTTATGTTCATACCAAAGTGTAGGAGTATTTTTTCTCCATATCCTAGTCAACACTTGTTATTTCTTTTCCTAACACTATGTCAACGTGTGTGAGGGGATATTTCATGATTGTTTTGACTTATTTAGTTATTATTTACTTTGTGGTATAGAAGATGTTTAGTCTCATATGACCCTACTTGTATATTTTTGTTTTTGTTACTTTAGCTTTGGATGTGTTATCTAAAAACATTATTGTCAAGGTCAATATCAATGAGTTTGTTCCCTATGCTTTCCTTGGAGAGAAGGCAGAAAATGCATTTCCATATAAATTAATATCAAAAAGAAAGAAGGAAAAGGAAAAAAATATGAGAAAATGAAAAATTGGAAACAAAGTCTCTGTAAATAGGGAGGAGTGGAGGGTTTGTAGGGAGGGCAGGGGAAGGGGGAAAAATAAGAACCAAGATACATCATGTAAAGGCACAAGTTCCCAATGATGAATGTTACTGTATTTCATACCTAAAATGTACCAATAAACTTAATGAAAAAAATCAATATCAAAACGTTATTTGAATTTTTCATTAAAAACTAGAAAAATATGAAAATTTTCCTACTCTAATAAAGAATTTCTAAAAAAAATCTTGTAGCAAAATTCATGGTTAAAATAACAAAAGCTTTGTTCTAAGACAATAAAAAATGAAGAGATAACCACTTCCATAAATAACCACTTCTATTATGTTGGAAGCTCAGAAGGAGCAATAAAGCAAAGAGAAAAATAAAAGTATTTATACGGAAAAGTTTTAGATAACTTAATAGATTGAATATTAAGGTAGTTGTAGAAGCAAAATAAGTAATGTGTTCTTTTAAGATTTGCTTTTCCTGTAACTCCTTGTTTAATGTGACTCTAACCAGTAACTTCATTAACCTAACAAAGTTACCATGCCAGGGTGAATTTACAATGTATATGTGCCTATCTTGTGTCTGTGTGGACCTGGAATTGTATTTACACATCAAAGACCACTAGTTTTGAGATAATGGCTAAAAAGGACATAAAAAGGGAAATGCTGAACAAAGGGGACATGGATACTGACCAGACTGGTTTCTGGCGTTCCCGTCTGCTCGCGAGAAGAAATTTTATTATTTTATCCGAATTCTGGGTATCTGTGTATTTCTTTCGGAGATTTCTGTAACAGTATAATGATTGGACAGAAAATTGTTATTACTTATGATGATAAAATTTGCTCAAAGAGAATCTAAAATTATACATAAAAATATATTTAATAAGATAACTTTGTAATTTTACAGGGTTAAAGCCAACATAGAAAAAATCAATTGTAGGTCTCTATTCCAGAAATAATTGGAAATAAAAATGTAACATATTATTTATAGTAGGAATTTCAAATCATCTAATATATCTAAATGAATCTATACA
The DNA here is from genome assembly GCF_053883595.1 of Heterocephalus glaber. NCBI lineage: Eukaryota > Metazoa > Chordata > Mammalia > Rodentia > Bathyergidae > Heterocephalus > Heterocephalus glaber. The sequence continues at coordinate 63,452,410 of NW_028258317.1, read as the reverse complement.
ATCCATGTCTAACATCTCAAAGCAGAGAAGTAAAAGCTATTAATGAGAGAAATTAAAGAAGACCTAATAAATGGCATATACACATTGCTCATGGATGAAAAGACTAAATATTTGGAAGATGTTCATTCTCCACAAATTGCTCATCAATTCAGTACAAACCTACTCAGAATTCTAGTTAAGCTTTTGTTGTTGGTAGTGTGGTAGCAGTAATGGTAGTATGAATAATGACAGAAAAGTTAAAGTATTTTAAAAATAAAGCTTCAAAAACAGAAAATGCAACTTTTTTTCAGTACTAAAGATTGAACCCAGGGTCTTTGCACTATTCTGTTCTCAGGCCATGTTTTATTTTTTATTTTGAGATGAAGTCTCTACAAGTTGCTCAGTTTGGCTTCAAATTTCCAATCCTCCTGCTTCAGCCTCTAAGAGTACTGGAATTGCAGGAGTGCCTCACCACACCTGACTCAGACAAGACAACCTTGAGGAGACTTAAAAACCTAGGAGACTTAGATTACTTGGCAACTAGACTTAATGTGAAGCTACTGTGATTCAAATAGCGAAGTTGGGGTAGAACAGTACAGCAATGGAACAAAATAGAAGGTTTAGTAACACTAAAAATAGGTAAGACTGATGTTTTAACAAGTGGCACTTGTTATAAGTTGTCATAATAAGTGAGAAATGTTTGTCTGCTTAATGTAGGAGGCTAGGTAATTGTATTTCCACATAGGAAAACAAGAAAACCTGACCCTGACCCTCAATAAACAAAAGTCAGTCTAGATGAAAGGGCCTGAATATGAAAGATAACCAAATGAACCTTCTAAAGCATTACAAAGAGGGCTATCTTCCGAGGTGGGCAATGATTTCTCTCACAGGATAGAAAAACATCCAACATAAAGGGCAATATAGACAAATTGCACTACATTAAAATTAAGGATTATTAGGGAAGAAAAGAGCAAGACAGTATGGGAGAAGTCATGAGGCCTGAGCATAGCCAAAGTACATAATTAATGGGCAAAAGACCTGAATAGGCATTTCGAAAAAGAGGATTTTCAATGACCAACTGCCATATAGAAAGATCTCTCCCTTAGCATTCACCAAGGAAATGAGATTTAAAAATCAATGGGTTATCACTACTAAACCTTCAGACTGTTTAAGATAAAAATAATTGATAATATACCAAGCATTAGTGAAGATGTGGAACACCTAGAGCTTGCATATATTGTTAGTTGGGGCACAGTTGGAAACAATATTTTGCAAACCTGTTTAGCAGTACATAACTAAACATGATCATGTGCACGTCCAGCAAACCTACTCCTCAACATCTTAGAGATATCTAGGTAAGTTCAGAAAAATTTATGTATGAAATTTTTCATAAGAGTTTTTCTTTCATAAACTAATGATGAACCCAACATCCTTAAATGGTAGAGTTGTAAATCATTGTTTATTAATGTGATAGAAAATTTTATGGGAACAAAAATAAAGTACAAATACATACAACAAAATGAATGTATCTTACAAACATAACTGATTCTACTGAAAAAAGAGATAAAACTATAAAGATTATAGAGATTATAAAGTTCAAAAATAGATAAGATTATTAGATGATACATAAATTGGGATTCTAATTACCCTGGTGAGAGATGATGTAGAAAGTAACAGAGAAGGAGCAATAAAATCTGAACAATCCAATAGTGTTCTGTTCTGTGATCTTGGTTGTCTATCTAAATTTGTCCACTTTGGGAAAATTTATTGAACTGTGCATACATACATATGTGTTCGTGTATATATTTGTATATATAGGACTTGTGCACTTCTCTTAAGTATACTATAATTTACTAGTATTTTATTTCAAAGAAGAATGGTAGATGAGAAACAATCTGGCAGGAGAACAGACTTGAGAATTTATGATGACCCATTTTCAAGTGAGCCCACACATAAAATTAATTCTTGGACAACATAGTTATTGTGGTTAAATATTAACTTGGATTAAAGAGAAAAGCAAGGGTAGAACTGACATATAAAATAGCTTGGAAACCTGCAAGGTATTTTGGTATTTTATTTGATATAAACATCCAAGAGCACTATTTATAATAGAAACTAAAGCTAAACCAAATACCCTTAAACAATAGGATAGATAAATCATAAATCATAGTGTGTGTGTGTTTGTGTGTGTCTCTTCAACATTGTCAAAATATAATAATAGATGAGAAAAAATTGAGAAATGAACACAGGGCCAGAGCAGGCATGGTCCTGTCCAGGGAGAAGTTGGGAGAATACAGTGGGTACAGATGGTCTATAAAGGAGAGGATTGCATCCCTTCCTGTCGGCACTTGCTGCTCTTCAAATGAAGAATCAGAGCCTGTGTACTGTATGAAGCTGAGCTAGGATTAAGGATTTGGTTGATCAACAGGAGATAGCTAAAGTAACTTTCTGATAACTCTTGTGCTAATCCATAAGGAGCCTTGAAGTTTGTACCTTAGTGTCCAGAACATTTATTCTTAAAATCCTTTCTCTCAAAATTCATTTGCAATGACTTGAGAAGCCTCAGCCAAAGGCAGAAGTTGTGTGTAGCCTTCCCATTGCACAGCACAGCTGAATGTCCACAGGAAAGCCAGTGTAATTGTGGGCCACGTAAGGGAGCAAACTTAAACATTCATCCACATCAAGCCTTCAGATGACCAACAGATATTTGATTGCAGCCTCAGGGGAAACTATAACCATGAACTTTGCAGCTGAGTCCAAAAATCATTACTTAAGCCTTAAATTTTAGGCAAGTTACTTCAAGAAGTAACTAAAACTATGTTTTTATTTCCTGTGACTTATGTGTGAAATTACTCAAACCTAGGTGTTTGCAAAGACAAAATACTTACTCCCTCATAGTTCTGGAGACTAGAAATCTGAAATCGATATCATGGGACTGAAATCAAGGTGTCAGCCGAGCCACACCCCCTCTGGAGGCTGTGGGGGAGAATCTATTCCTTGACCTTCCCAGCTTCTGTTAGCATTCCTTGGCTGCGGCAGAATTCACTTCAGTCTTTCCTTCTGTGCTCATATTGCTTCTCCCTGCTATGTGATCCCCCCTGATCCACTGTTACAAAGACATTAGTAATTGCATTGAAGGACCTAGGTATTATGGCATGTGTCGAGATGTCCCCTCAAAGCCTCCTGCAGTCATAGGTGGGGCTTGTCAGAGGTGGTTGAATCTAGAGTGTGTGATGCTGGGTTTAAGGATGTGATGCTCAGATTGATTCTGGTACAATGTTAGGATTAAGAGTGTGAGTATTATCTGCCCTGGATTCAATAAAAGGCACTGAAAGAGGGCCATTGCTGCTTGCCACTTGCTGCTTTTGCTACCTTTGCCTGCTATGAACAGTTTCTCCTCTGCTGTGTCCTTCTTCCGTGTCACCCTTACTTAGAGCCCACTGATTATGGACTGAAACTTCTACAAACTGTGAGCTACAATAAACCTTTCCTCCTTTAAATTGGTGTTGGATATTCTGTCTCAGCAAGAATAAACAGTAAGACAAAAGAATGATCTTCTATTCTGAGATCTTTAACTTAATCACATCAGAGACACTTTTTCTAAATAAGGGGACAATCACAAATTCCAGACATTGGTGTATGATTTGTGTGTGTGTGTGTGTGTGTGAGTGTGTAAGGTGAAGAGGTTGCATTTTCCAGCCTACCACAATCAGCAATCAAGATCTTTTTTAGGGAGTTCCCAGGATATTATATTTAAAAGAAGAAAGAAAAACAGGTATCATGTGATTTACTCAGTAAGAAGTCTTAATCCTTGGTGAGTAATGATTCTGAATCAAGTCATCTTCCAACCATCCCTGTACAGGGCTCTGGTAGTTTTCCTGTGTTTAGGTGATGAAGGAAAGAATTTAAAAAGTGACCATCGTTTCACAAAGCTCAGTGAAATACTGGGCCCCTTGCAAAGCTGTTTGGGGCCACTTTCAAGCACATATCATGATGGTTGGGGTCTGTCACTTAGGCACTGTTTATCCCACACTTGGTCATTGTAAGTAACAAAGGTTTTGGTGACTATGCCAAATTGCCTCTAGTAGAGCAGAAAACCATCATTTTGCTTTACGTTGTCTTTTCTAACACTTACGAACTAGTAAATTAGTATGTTGAGGAGGGACCGAGTTGTTGAGCGAGGCAGCATCTAATTACAGCATCATCCAGCCACAACTACTGTCCCTTGCAAGGCTCAGGCAGGGCAATTTAGGAACTGAAGAGTTAGCGGTAGGCAGGACAGAAGCATGGCTTTCACATGAGACTAACAAAGAGTACAGAGAACGTCAAAGATAAGTAACCAATGAGGAAGTGCTTTTCAAGTATAAAAGGATGGAGAAACCAAAACACATTTAAAAGCTGTCACCCTAATTCCCCTGGAGGATGACTCATATTAGTGAGAGACACTAACAAGAATTTGATGTAAAATGTGAGCACCTCCATAATTCACATGAGAGTCTTGGGACCACGACTGCAAATGAAGAAGAACTTAAATCCCTGTGGATAAATCAGCAAGGGGAAGAGTTAAGACACAGAGATGGAAGATGAGGGAGGGAGAGAAATGTTAAGGGAAGTATCTGTGCCTGTTTTTGCTACTGCAAGATAAAATCCAAATCTGCCCCTTGCTTCCAAATCTTAAAACTCTGTGTTCCTAACATTTTAATTTGGGATGTAATATGCTCAAGTTTTTCTGTGAGTTATTACAGTACAGAGTAGAGGCAGAATATTTAACAAACAGTTCCCCATTTGACCCAGGAGACCTTGAAACTGTGAGCTGCCCTCTGGGAATCCTCATGACCAGAGGGAAGCCAGTTGATAGATGCTACTGCGTGGCCTTTCAGGGTTTAAATCCCACTGTGTCTATTAGACTTTCAACAATGAGTTTCTGCTCCTGCTTCTTGTCCCCTACTCCTTTGGGACCTGATAGTGCCCTGTGAATCCTGTTTGACCTGTATTTGGATGTTCCCAGAGCTCAATATGAGGACCCAACTGAAAAGTCTGCCTTCTACATGGCTGCTTCGGCTTCTCATAATCTTCCTGAGCCAGGCTGGACCCATCAAGCAGCCTTTCCTTCCATTTCTTCTAAAAATCGACTTCTCCTGATGTCCCTAAACTTTTTTCTGAGGCAGGAGGAAGAGAAGAATTAAAGAAGGAAAATTTTTCCCTATGATGAATGGAATAATTCAGTACCACAAACACGTACTAATAAAAAAATTTCAAAATTAAAAAACATCCCCCAAAAGAAGGAAATTGCTAGTTGTAGAAGGAAATCTGACCACATGACCTCAGATATTCATTTCTCAATAATGCAAACATTTGCTTGATTATGGGTATTCCTGGCGTCAATTCAAGGAGGTTTGAGAACACTGTCCTTTCCTCAGCAGTAAGCTCTCTCCTTTCTCCTAGCTGTATCTCTTGCCCATATTTACTCACTGATTCACAGGCTTTCTGGACATATGAGGAAGATAAGCACTCCCCAGAACCACAGATACAGGACCAACCATATTGAAATGACTTTTTATGAAGATATTGAAACAACAGAAAAAGAAGACACGAGGTTTTTTTCTCCTGAGGGTTCAATTATTTAGAGGGCCTGTAGCAAATTTTGATTGATAAATCTAACCTTTCCTTTCCTGGCAATAGTTGATCACAGTGTGATGAAAACAAGTTAGAGAATGGAAAAATAATATTTGGATTTCAACAAAATAATGAAAATGCAGGGACTGTCTTTGACTTTTGCAAGGTGAGAAAAGATTTCACATCTTGATTATGTGATGGCAGGAGTCCCTTTTAAAACTAGGCCAGGCTGCATGATGCATTTAAAAATCAACCTTTTTAAAAATATAGTCATAACCTTCACAAAATTTCTTCTTGTATGGAGAGAGATCACATTTGAGAGTAGTACCCTGTATGTGAAACTGATAAACATAATTTGGAAGCACAACAATGGCAAAAAACACGAAGCTTGCCTAAATGTGTTGAATGTTTTCTGCTACTGAGGTGATTGCATCAAATGTTAAATGTTCAAATTCAGGCAGGTAGATTTTACCAGCCATCAGGAGCTTCAATCCTGTTGACAGCTAAATTTTCATTGTTAGACCCTACTTGGAAAGTTCCAGAAGCTATTGGGTTTCTTTTATGCCTGTGTTATTGTTTTCCTTGAGTTATTTTTTGTTCCTAGGAAAACATAGCTCTGTGACCTTGGGAAAGTAATATTACATCCTTGAGCCTGTTTCCATCCCCATAAATGTCTATGCATATCTTTAGTACTGTCCAATAGAACTTTCTGTAATAACTGGAATTTTTCTGTTTGTACTGTCCATTATGGAATCTATCTGTTATATAATGACTTGAAATGAGGCTAATGTGATTGAAGGATTGAATTTTTAATTTTATTTTTAAATTAATTTAAATATAAATAGCCTCATGTGTCTACTATCTTCCACATTTAAGTATGAATCTATATGATTCTTGCAACCTAAATATTTTTGCCTTTTGACAAGCAGGAAATAATTTAGACTTCATTTAAAATTACTTTGCAATGACTCTGTCAGCTTTGTAACATCTTTTTTTTTCTTTGCAGTGTTGAGGATGGAACCCAGGTCCTTGAACAAGCGAGGACTCTATAGCTGAACTGTATTCCAAATCCCAGAACATTACATTCTTAAAATTTCTATTGCCTTATTAAAGTGTAACAATATTGGAGTTTCTTGCCCTCAACATCACCTTTGTGATTATGGAAAATCTTGTAGGTGAGCAAGAGCCATGTCAAGAGATCATCAAGAGAAATCTCTTTTTGGATTTAATTTCATTATGAGAATGCTGAGAATGTCAAAAAATGCTAAACTGCTTAAAGTAAAGCCCATATCTATTTAATCTGTATTATTTTCTACATGTAGCTGAGAAAATGTTGCAAGTTATCTCTTAAAAAATAATCTTCAGAGCCACACATCGAAGTTTGAATCTGATGTGGTCATTCGAGGAGTTCATAGCACTTTATCAATTTCACTATTTCATTTAGAAAACAAATGAAATTGTCATGAGTAAGTGGGTCTGTATTTCCCAATAAGTTAGATGTTCTTTGAACTTACGAACTAAATTTATATTACACCTCCATGTAGAACAATATTCACTGCTAATTCAGGAAGACAAGTCTAAGATATGAGACAAATTTAAAGGTATTACTATAGTCATGAACATCTAAGAAATCAACTAGAAATAAAGAAAAATACCTGGTGTAAAATCTTATGTCTAAGAATTACTTCTAAATTTAGAACATGCATGTGTTCAATTCTTGTTTAAATATTCCCTCATCAAAAGATTTTGAGGGGCTGGAGCTATAGTCCAGTGGTAGAATGCTTACCTAACATGCATGAGATCCTAGATTCAAATCCCATCAGTGCTGGGGGTTGGGACAGAGGGAGACATTGATGTTTGTGTCTGAAAGATTTTATCAATAGAAGCTAAGCTAGTTGTTATGTTTATTTATGAAATATATGTATCTATGTATATATTCTTCCTAATATATAGCACTTTATTCCTTAATAATGGCAGATAAATAAAGAATTCCTGTATATTGATGAATGCATGCCAGACTATATATGTACAAATTTCTGGTATGATTTTACTGAGAGTAAAATCCAGCTTATCACCATATCCTGTCTATAATAAAACTGTAGTTTCTATTATGACTCAGTTGGTCCACTGCATAAGATCAGAGGTATATTTCTGAACTTGTACTTCCTTTCATAAGTACTTGAATGAATGATCCAAGCTGATTAGTTTAATCTTTAAAAGTTGCATTTCTAACTCAACATGGTGGTACATGCTTGTAATCTCAGCATTCTGTGGCTGAGGGAGGATGTATATATATAATATATATTTATACATATATATATGTATATATATATATTTATTTAAGGAGAAATAATTTTCCCATTACATTTAGTAATTTTTTCTAAAATTAAGAAATTAATCAATTGTTATATTTTTCACCCTACCGAGGTCCCAAGTCAAATGGAACACGCTGAATCAGCCTGCTGCAGACAGGCAGGTCTGCAGACACCCTACCAAGGTCCCAAGTTGGGCAGAACATGCCTAATCAGCCTGAGCCCTGGCAACAATACACTGGACACCCCCCCACACTCCTCTGTACAGCCACCTGGTTCCACACTACAAACACTTACAGGACACTGGACCACCAGACCATGGTAATGAGTCCTGCAGCTCCTGGCCCAGAGGAAGGGGCTTACCGGCCACCATCCCTCCTGTTGCTCCCTGCCCAGAGGAAAGGGCTTTTGGGCCACCTTCTGTCCTGCCACTCCTGGCCCAGAGGAAGGGGCTTCCAGGCCACCATTCCTCCCATTGCTCCTGGCCCAAAGGTAGGGGCTTCTGAGCCACCATCCCACTGCTCCTCATCCAGAGGAAGGGGCTTCCCAGCTGCCATCCCTCCTGCTGCTCCCAGGCCCTGTTCCACCTCTCCCAGCTCAGAGGAGGTAATCACTGAAGGGGCCAGCAGCCCCCCTCCAGTCAAAATGAGAAAACACGTAAATAAGTCTCAAAACCAGGCTTCCAGATCACCTACAGCAACCCCAAGGGGATATGAGATGGAACACTCTGATACTCAACAACCTGGACCCACTGAACTGGCAACAAAAGGGGATCTGGAAAAAATGAAATCAGAAATAATTTCTCAGATAACAGGAGAAATTGTGCCCCTAGTGCAAGACATGATTAATAAATCTAGAGAGGAGCTCAGGAACATGATGGAATCCCAACATAGGAAACAAATGGAATTCATAAAACAGATGCAAATAGATATCCAGGAGATGAAAAACTCCACTGAAAGTCTACACAGCAGAATGAGCCAGTGTGAGGACAGAAATTCAGATATAGAAGATAAGATTGCAATTAGTGACCAAGAAAAGAAAAATTGCTTCAAAATTATAAGGGAACATGACAAATCAATCCAGCAGCTGCTAGATGATGCAAAGAAGAATAACATAAGACTGACTGGAGTCAATGAAGAAACAGGAGAGGGTGGAGAAGACATAAAAAATTCTCTTCACAGAAATAATGGTAGAAAACCTCCCAAGCAGGGGAAAAGAGCTTGACATACAGATAAGTGAGGCATATAGGATTCCAAATAGCCTTGATCCAAAAAAATCTACACATAGGCATATAATTGTTAAGATTCCAGAAACTCAACAGAAGAACAAAGTTCTCCAAGCAGTTAGAGAAAAGAAACAAATCACATACAAAGGAAAGCCCATCAGAATCACAGCAGACTTCTCAACACAAACCATCAAGGCAAGAAGAGTTTGGAGTGACATATTCCAAGCCCTAAAAGAAAACAGCCTCCAACCCAGATTGATGGACCCTGCAAAACTATCTTTCAAAATTAATGGAGAAATAAGATACTTTCATGACAAAGAGCACCTAAGGAACTTCATGAATACCAAACCAGCACTCCAAAGAATTTTACACAATATCGTAGGAACAAACATTGAGGATCACAACCCCAGGAAGCAAAGTAGAATGAACCCATCTGGCATGACAAGAAATTAAATGTAAAGGGGAGGAACCCAACAAAAAGAAAAAGTCATGGCAATGACAAGTCAGAACGTTTCAGTTATAACCATCAATGTTAATGGTCTCAATTCACCAATCAAAAGAAATAGACTAGCAGAATGGGTCAAGAAACAAAATCCAACAATATGTTGCATACAAGAAACACACTTCATTCAAAAGGAAACTCATAGACTGAAAGGTAAAGGGTGGAAAACAATACTCCATGCAACGGGAACCCAAAAAAAAGCAGGAGTAGCTATCCTCTTTGCACAACAAGTAAATTTCAAACCATCACTGATTAAGAGAGACAAAGAAGGACACTACATCCTTGTAAGGGAAAGAATCCAAGAGTAAGAGATGGCAATCATAAATATGTATGAACCAAACACTAGTGCACCCAAATATATAAACCAAATAGGAACAGACAAGAAAAGTCATATATGCACTAATACAATTGTAGTGGGGGACCTCAACACCCCACTGTCACAAATAGATAGATCAACTAGACAAAAAATAAGTAATGAAATACTAGAACTCAATTGAACTCTTGAACGAATAAACTTAACAGATGTTTACAGAGTCTTCCACCCCAAAAAATCAGAATACACATTCTTCTCAGGTGCACATGGATAATTCTCAAAAATAGAACACATAGAACATGTTTAAGTAAGTGCAAAGGAATTGAAGTTATCCCCTGTATATTATCAGACCATAGTGTGATGAAATTGGAGATCCATAGCAAAAGAAACTCCAAAGATTTCATAAACATGTGGAAATTGAACAACACACTTCTGAATAACCAATGGGTCATAGAGGAAATTAGAGAAGAAATCAGACAGTTCCTTCAAATAAATGACAATGCCAATACAACATATCGGAATCTATGGGACACAATGAAAGCAGTCTTATGAAGGAAACTCATAGCAGTGAATATGCATAATAGGAAAACAGAATGAGCCCAATTAAACAACCTGATGCTACACTTCAAGCTTCTAAAAAAAGAAGAGCAGGACATCCCCAGAGCTCATACACGGGAGGAAATTATAAAGATCAGAGGAGAAATTAATGCAATGGAGTCTAAGAGAATGATACAAAAAAAATCAATGAAACCAAGAGTTGGTTCTTCAAAAGAATCAACAAAATTGACAAAGCCTTAGCCAACCTTGACAGAAAAAGGAAAGAAAAGGCCCAAATTCACGCAATCAGGAATGAAAAGGGTGAAATTACAACAGACCCAGCAGAAATCCAGAGGATCATCAATACCTACTTCCAGAACCTATACACCCATAAGATGGACAACACAGAAGAAATGAACAGATTCCTAGATACATATGAATTACCAAAGTTGAATGAAGAAGACCTAAAAATTCTGAACAACCCAATATCAACCAATGAAATTGAAAATGTAATTAAAAACTTATCAACTAAGAAAAGCCCAGGCCCTGATGGCTTCACTGATGAATTCTACAAGACGTTTAGAGAGGAACTACTGCCACTACTGTTTAGACTCTTCAATGAAATTGAAAGGGAAGCAGTACTCCCAAATTCATTCCTGGAAGCAAGCATTACCTTGATCCCCAAAGCAGAGAAAGACCCAATTGAAAAGGAGAACTACAGGCCAATCTCACTAATGAACATAGATGCAAAAATCCTTAATAAGATACTGGCAAACAGAATGCAGAAGATCATCAAGAAGATCATACACCCTGATCAAGTGGGATTCATCCCAGAGATGTAGGCATGGTTCAATATATGCAAATCAATCAATGTAATACCCCATATCAATAGAGCCAAGGACAAAAATCATATGATTATCTCCATAGACGCAGAAAAAGCATTTGACAAAATCCAATATGCATTTATGATAAAAACCCTACAAAAAATTGGAATAGATGGTCTCTACCTCAAACTGATAGAAGCCATCTATGAAAAACCAACAGCCAATATCATACTAAATGGTCAAAAACTGAAATCCTTCACACTAAAATCAAGAACAAGACAAGGTTGTCCACTATCACCACTCTTGTTCAATATAGTTCTGGAAACATTAGCCATGGCAATTAGACAAGAGAAAGAAATAACAGGAATAAAAATAGGAAATGAAGAAATCAAATTGTCATTATTTGCAGATGACATGATAATCTATATAGAAGACCCCAAGAACTCCACCAAAAGTCTTCTAGACTTAATAACCAAATTCAGTCAAGTAGCTGGTTACAAGGTCAACACACAAAAATCAATAGCTTTCCTCTACACCAATGACAGACTCACTGGGGGGAGAAATAGGGCAAATAATTCCTTTCACAATAGCATCCAAAAAACTGACATACCTAGGAATCAACCTAATGAAAGAAATCAAAGACATCTTCTCTGAAAACTATGGCACTCTGAAAAGAGAGATTAAAGAGGATATCAGAAAATGGACAGACATCCCCTGCTCCTGGGTGAGAAGGATTAGTGTAGTGAAAATGGCCATACTCCCAAAACTGCTATATAGATTTAATGCAATTTCAATTGAGATCCCAGCAGCATACTTCATAGACCTTGAGAAAACAATCCAAAAATTCATTTGGAACAAGAAGAGACCCAGAATAGCAAAAGCAATTCTAGGTAACAGAGACATGGCAGGGGGTATCACAATCCCCAACCTGCAACTCTACTACAAAGCTACTGTGATAAAAACAGCATGGTACTGGCAAAGAAACAGACTTGAGGACCAGTGGAACAGATTAGAAGATGCAGAAACAAAGCCAGACACACTCAGCCATTTCATCTTTGATAAAGGAGCCAAATACCCTCACTGGAGGAAAGATAGCCTCTTTAATAAGTGGTGCTGGAAAAATTGGGCTTCAACTTGCCAAAGATTAAAACTAGAACTGCATCTCTCACCATGCACTAAACTAAAATCAAAATAGATTAAAGATCTAAATATTAAAATAGAAACTCTGAACCAGTTGGAACAGAGGTTAGGTAGAACCCTTGAAGACATCGGTGTAGGAAAAGATTTCATGAACAAAACCTCAGTTGCCCAGGAACTAGCACAAACAATCAACAAGTGGAATCTCTTCTTATTAAAAGGCTTCTGCACAGCAAGAGAAACCATCAGCAGTTTGAAGAGACAACCCACAATGTGGGAAAAAATCTTCACCTGCTCTTCCTCAGACAAAGGTCTACTATCTCGAATCTATAAAGAACTTAAAAAGATCAGACCTCCCCAATTTAAAGACCCAATCCAAAAATGGGCATCTGAAATGAACAGACATTTCTCAGACAAAGAAGTAGAAATAGCAAATAAATACATGAAAAAGTCTTCAACCTCACTGGTCATTCAAGAGATGCAAATGAAAACAATGCTGCGATTGTACTTCACTCCAGAAAGAATGGCTGCTATCATGAAATCAAGCAATAACCAATGCTGGCAGGGCTGTGGGGAAAGAGGAACCCTGCTCCACTGCTGGTGGGAGTGTAGACTGGTGCAATCACTGTGGAAATCAGTATGAAGATACCTCAAAGAACTAGGACTGGAAGTCCCATTTGACCCTGCTATTCACTGCTGGGGATCTTCCCCAAAGAATTAAAAGAATCATACCAGAGTGATATATGTGCACCCATGTTCATAGCAGCGCAGTTTGTAATACCTAAAACTTGGAAACAGCCCAAATGCCCATCAACTGGAGACTGGATAAAGAAAATGTGGTTTTTTTATAAAATGGAGTACTATCCACCATCAAAAATGAGAAATTAGAGACATTTATAGTTAAGTGGATGCACATTGAGGCGATACTCTTAAGTGAAATAAATAGGACACATGAATAAATTCCGAATAGTTTCTGTGGTGTGAGAAACTGAAAGTGTAAATAAGGACTAAATCTATAATAGGTCATGTGAAATAGGAAGAAAAGGGGCAAAGGGGAAGGAAGTGGGAGGGCTAGGGGAAAGAATAGAAGGGAATGGGATTAATATGAGAAAATGGAAAAATAGGAACAAAATCTTTGTAAATAGGGAGGAATGGAGGAGTTGAAGGGAGGGCTGGGCAAGGGTGAAAAATAAGAACCAAGAGAGACTATGTAAAGGTGGAAATTTCCAATGATGAATGTCATTATATTGTATACCTAAAATGTACCAATGATTAGAATGAATAATCAATAATGTAAAATAGGAAGAAAAGGTCCAAAGGGGTAGGGATAGTGGGAGGGGCAGGGGAAAGGAAAGAAGGGAAAGGAAAAATGATGCGAAATGGAAAAAATGGAAATAAAGTCTTTGTAAATAGGGAAGGGTGGAGGGCGTGAAGGGAGGGCTAGGAATGGGGAAAAAATAAGAACCAAGATGCATTATGTAAAGGTACAATTCCCAGTGAGAAATGTAATTGTGTTGTATACCTACAATGTACCAATAAAAGAATTTAATTAAAAAAAAATAAAGAAATAAAGAGTGCCGGGGATTTGGCTCAGTGGTTCTGCCGCAAGTGCAAGGACCCGAGTTTGATCCCCAGTACCAAAAAAAAAATAATAAATTTTAAAAAATAAATAAGAAACTGTATTTCAGCCTGCCAAAAAATAAAACTAGACCCATACCTATCACCATGCACTAAACTAAGATCAAAGGGGATTAAAAATCTAAATATTAAGACAAAAACACTACACTTGCTGGAAGATAAGTTAGGTAGAACTCTTGAAGACATTGGCATAGGAAAAGACTTTATGAACAAAACCTCAGTAGCAGGGGAACTAGCACAAAGGAACAACAACTGGGATCTCATCTTATTAAAAAGCTTCTGCACTGCAAGAGAAACCACCAACAGAGCTAAGAGATAACCTACAGTGTGGGAAAAAAATTTTAGCAGCTGTACCTCAGACAAAAGACTACTATCTAGAATATATAAACCTGAAAAAAGTCAGACCCCCCAAATTCAAAGACCCAATTCAAAAATGGGCATCTGAAATGAACAGACATTTCTCAGACAAAGAAACATTTAAAAAAATGTTCAGCATCACTGGTCATTCAAGAAATGCAGATGAAAACAACACTGAGATTCCACCTCACCCCAGAAAGAATAGCTGCTATCAAGAAATCAACCAATAACAAAGGCTGGTGAGGGTGTGGAAAGAAAGGAACCCTTCTCCATTGTTGGTCTGAGTGCAGACTGGTGCAACCACTATGGAAATCACTATGGAGATACCTCAAAGAACTAGGGCTAGTGGTCCCATTTGACCCCGCTATTCCCCTGCTGGGAATCTTCCCCAAAGAATTAAAAGAATCATACCACAGTGATATATGTGCAGCCATGTTTATAGTGGCACAGTTTGTAATAGCTAAAGCTTGGAAACAGCCCAAGTGCCCATCAACTGGAGACTGGATAAAGAAGAAGTGTTTTTTTTTTTTATAAAATGGAGTACTACTCAGCCATAAAGAATGAGAAAATAGAGACATTTATAGCAAGTGGATGCATATTGAGGCCATACTCTTAAGTGAATTAAATAGGACACATATGTGTAAATACTGAACAGTTTCTCTAGTGTGAGAAATTGAAAGTGTTAAAAAGGATTGAAATGATTAAAGTGAAAAATTCATATTTTGAAGTAAGAAAATTTGCAAAGGTGTAGGGTTGGTGGGAGGGGGAGGGGAAAGGGAAAAAGGGAAAGAAAAAATTATGAGAAAGAACCAAAATGGAAATGAAATCTATGTAAATAGGGAAGGGTGGAGGGGGCAAATGGCGCACAGGTAATGGGGGGAAAATAAGAACCAAGATACATCATGTTCAGGTACAAACCCCCAATGATAAATGTAAAAGTATTGTATACCTAAAATGTACCAATAAAAAAAATTTTAAAAAAAAGAAAAGAAAAAGTGTTTTTTTATAAAATGGAGTACTACTCAATCATAAAAAATGAAAAATTAGAGACATTCATAGCTAAATGGATGCACCTTGAGGCAATACTCTTAAGTGAAATAAATAGGATGCACATATGTAAATCCGAATGTTTTATCTAGTGTGAGAAACTGAAAGTGTAAATAAGGACTAAAACGTGTAATAGATAATGTAAAATACGAAGAAAAGGGGCAAAGGGGAAGGGGAAGTGGGGGGGGAGGAAAGAAGGGAATGGAATTAATATGAGAAAATGGAAAAATGGAAACAAAGTCTGTGTAACTAGGGAGGGATGGAGGGGTGGAAGGGAGGGCAGGGAAAGGGGGAAAAATAAGAACCAAGAGAGTACGTGAAGGTGCAAATTTCCAATTATGATTGTTATTATATTGTATACCTAAAATGTACTAATAAAATACAAAAAAGTGTTTTTAAAAAGTGGCAAGAAGTATAGAACAAGTATGTTTAAAATGAGGATTGTTTTGTGAGAGATTAATGTTTTTTATTGTAAGAAATTTTAAAAAATTTAAACATTCACCTTATATTTTTATCACCCTTATATATATAAAACTCCTGGGATAAGTCCCAAATTTATCCAGGGAGAAATTCATACAGGGAAAACTATAATTTTGTATCATGTCTCATGCACTCATGGTCCCTCGTGAACATCAATCCAGAACAGTGTGACATCTATTCATTGATGTATTGTATATGGCTGTTTTTGTGCTACAACCACACACATTGAGTAGTTAAACTGAGAAATAAGACCTACAAATTATAAAATATTTATATCCATATCAGAGTTCATGAGAGGAACAGATTTATCATAAAAATATATGATTATGTAAAAGATTGATAAGATAGGCTTGCAACGGCTCCCTGTGAAATCAGGGTGGAAGAATGTAAAATGACAGTCTGTGTGCTGGACAGACGGAGGATCCAGAAGATGTTAGAAGGACTGGAGCTCAGTACAGAGTCCAATGTGATTGCTTTTAAGAAAGCTGAAAGATCTGTGTTGAAAGACTGAAGAGGACTCTGGAAGCCTCAGGAACCGGAGATAAATGCCCAAGTCAACGGCAAAGAGCAGAACTCCTCTGAAGAAGAAAAGGGAAGACTTCCTTCATCTTTCCCTTTTTATTCCATTAGGCTGCAAGCCAAATGGTTGGCGTCCACCTACATCCAAGACGGTCTTTCCTCCTTAGTTTGTGGCGTATGGGTTAGTCATGTACAGACACATCTGGAGCTTTACTAACCTTTTAAGTGATTCTTATTCAAGTCAAGGTGACAAATCACAATTGTTGGTCACATTATCTGACCTTTTGTAGAAAAATGTGTCGACTCTTGCCTTAATATGTCATCTGATTGCTGATTGCACTGAAGAAAATAATTCATGAAAGTTGTGTCAGATTATACCTTAGAGATAACCAAATTAGGAAAGAATGGATGAGGATGTAAAGATATTCCTCCTTTTAGGTCTGTCCACTCTACACTCTTCCCTGATGGGTTGGTCTCAGATCTTGCCTATTTTACCCATCTATCACAAATTCCTCACTTGTTCTGGTCTCATATACTTGATAATAAATCTATTTTTGGTCCAATTCTGGATGATTTGTGCTATGAACTAATAATGGAATAATGTATTGCTCTATATAATTTATAATTGATGTTATTTAATTCAGGGGCTTCATATATGTCTTATTTTAGATATTCTCCCATTAACAATTCCACCTTCTCCCACTAAAAATACCTTTTTTGGAATGCATTCGGCTTGATGCAGTGAAAGAAATTATGTATAGTCACTGGGTTTGAGCACAGGAGTAGAAGAACTTGGATTAGCATCCATATATGTGACTCAATCTACCTACCAGAAACTTTTTGTTTCAACACTTACTTTATGTCACAGGTAATTTATATACTTCCACTGATGACAAAAGCATAATTTTGATTGTCTAAATAATCTGGAAAATTACTTAAATCCTCTATTTCAGTGAGCATTGGAATATAAAGATTTACTGTATTATGATTATTTCACTATATTATTTCCAAAATGTTGAGTTAATCATCAAGATTTGACTAATAGTAGAAAGGAAAAAGAAATTGAAAAATTTAGTAGATAAAAAGGAATTGAAATATTAAGAGTAGAAAAGACTTCTGCTGGCATAGAGACTGGAAAATAACTGGCAAGTATTTTTTGACAAGTATACAGTGTTTCTTTTAATTTTAAAACAAACCTGTTTTAGATGAGGTAGAATTCTTCAGAGCTAGAGTTAGAATTGTGACTACAGTCCTGTCTTCTTTCAAGGAGTAACTTCTTAAATATTTCATAATGATGCCTGACTGTCTGGGATGAAATCTAAACTCTAAAATTCTTCGATAAGTACTCTTGGACAAATTACTTTTTTATGTCAATTTTATCATCTAAAACATAGAGATAATATTATTATATCTCTTAAAAAGTTTCTGTGAGGGTTAAGAAAGATCCACACCTAGGAAAAAATTACCAGTTCTTGGAAAATAGTAAAAATATGTAGAAAAAACTAGCTATTGCCAAGTTTCCTCTATTTTATGGATAGTAAAAACTAGTCTATATATAGGTATAGGATTTATATATATATACACTGCTTTAGCTGTGTGTCTATACATTCTTCTTTCATGTATATTAACCAAACTGATCAACATTCATGTCTAAACATGTCCTTTGTGAAATTTTGTTTCCCTGTTTATATGTGTTGCTCCTGCTATCTATTGATATATACAAATTTAGTGATATAAAAAGAAAAATAATACACACAAACTCCATGTGTTAACAACATAGAAAGTGCATAGCAGGAATATCTTGTCTTTGTTCTGTAATTAATGTTTGGAAGCCTTAGCTCATGGTATTTGTGTGGCTGGAGGTGGAATCATCTAGAGGCTATCACGTGTCAGGCACCAGAAATGAGATCACCTGACAAGTGACTCAGCTGGAGCTGCTGACTAAAGCAACTACACATAGCTGCCCACGTGGCTTTAATATCTTTGCATAGTGTTTGAATTTCAAACTAGTGTCCCAAGAAAGCATGTCCAGAGGTCGAACATTCTGTGAGAACTAGGAAGAAACTGAAGATCTTTTATGACCTAGTCTTAGATATTACATAGAGTCCTTTTTATTATACCCAATTGATTGCAGGAGTTGGAGAATTATTTTCTATAAAGAGACAGATAGTACTATGCATATTTTAGACTTTTAGAGCCATACTGTTTCTTGCAACTATTCAGCTCTGCTTCTACGGTGTAAAACGCCTGAGACATTATATGTAACCAACATGATTGTGTTTTGATATTCAGTTACCTAGATTGGACCCACAGGGCATACTTTGCTTAGCCTTACTCTATTAATCAAACAAAAGCAAGATAAATTGAAAAAAAGTGGCATAGAGTTTACCACTAGATGAAAAGAATGGCAAATAATTCAGAACTTTGTATTAAAACTACCACATATAGAACAGTTGTATGAGTTCTGTATGAATATTCCATTTCTCCTATGTATGCATGGTAAATATGAAGTATTAGGGTATTTTGCTAGTTCTCCATAAGGCTGAGTTAAGGTCATCACTGGAATATGAACCTAATGACTTTGAAACTCAAAATATCTGGTGACTTTTAAAAATTATGATTTCTTGCAATTTCTCATCTCAATAAATATACCATTAAAAATAGTTTTCAAAAAAGCAGTTGTGTAGAGCATATGCTTAGCCCTGGGTCCCAAAACTATGGGAAAAAAAAAGCAATTGCATCATGTAATTTGAAACAAGGCAGGCTTTTATTAAACTTCCATTGACTCTGAATTATTCAATGTTGGTTAGAAGGCATGATTTTTGTTTTGTTTCTTTCCTAAAGAAATCTGAAACTTTTCAGGTCTGGTATTTCATTCCACTGAGAGGATGATATAGGTTTTTATAATTGGAAAAAGTGGGCCAGGCTGAGTTCACTCAGATCACACAATAAATTACTGGAATAACTGAAATTAGAACACAAGCTTCCAGCTTTTCCCATCCTGTGCTCTTTTTGGTAGGCACTGCTGTCTCTTGAGCCAGGCAATAATCGTTTTTGACCTCTACCTCTCCAGGCTATTGTGAAGTATTTTGAGGCTTTGTTAGCTTTCTTATAGGTTTGTGCTAAATTGTGTCCATAAAGTAGGCTGAATTCCTCAGGGAAGTGTGATAGCTATATTACTGCATTATTATTTAAAATGTTGTGTTGGTCCCTTTTTTTTTCTTTTCCTTTTGCCCAGCTCTATTCTTAACTTAAAGAATACGTTATCCAATATGATAGATATGTATCTGTTGAAAAACACTAATTTAAGGGAAGAAAATTGGTGATAGTTGCTTCTGTTATCCCTTAAAACACATTGAGCATTAGTCAATTGACTACCTTCAGATCTTTCCCCTAGAATAGACCACATAATCAGCCTTTGTGTTGATTTCTCCTCTCATTTTTTAGAGACAGAACAAATTAGAATAATTAGATGGTATGGGAAAAGCACAAAGAACTTTTCTATGTTTTGGTAACACATCTCTTAATAGGGGTTGGAAATGAGACCACAGGCATGGATGTGAAACTGAGAGGGACAACCAGAATAGAATATTGTTTCTTTAAACATATTCTTTCAATCTAATCCCAGAAAAGGGAAATGCCAGAAATATAAAGCTAAGGGTAATATAAAAGAAATAATATGATTTTTGAATTAATGATGAGAGTATAGAATTAGAATCAGAAGTAATCCTTTTCCATAAGGCCTCAGGAGAAAATGAAATAAAATATTCCCTGGTCCTGGAAAACCTTTTGCAGCAGTAATATTGGAGGGTAGAGGCAGTGCATCAGGGCAGAGGTGTTAGCCAAGGGGAAGTAGGAGAACAGAGGAGAGAGGATAATTTTAGAGCTATCATTTTAAAATTTACCTGCTTCTGCTTCAGTGCTGCCTTGCCATCACAGCGGTCCAGTAGAAATCTTTCAACTTGGAAGCAGGCATATTATAAAATAATAAGATTAGAGCAAGTAACTTTAATCAAGGCCTCCTTGGTTCAAGGGCATGGAGGATAGTATGGCAGAAGAATAAGGACAAGATACTATTCCCTAGGCAAGTTTCCCAAACCTCAGTACTGGGGGACACTGACCCCTGGGTCCTGTCCTGTGAAGGAGAGCAAAATGCTTATGGCAAAGTGACAGAGTTGAGGCTGCTTAGAATGTAATTCATATTACAGTACTCATCAGCTGGTGATAATAGTACTGGCTGGAAAATTTACATTGATCATACTTCCCTGGGTAATATGCTGTAGGAGAATTGAATATGTCTGGTTTAGCATCATGCCCTTAAACCCCAGCACACTATCAAGAAATAGGAGGATTAAAAGTGGATATGTATTGATTGGCTTAAGGAGTAAATATACGTGAGTCACATCCTATTCATTAACACCATGCTGTATTAGTTCATTTTCTACTGTTACAACAAAATACCTGAAGATAGGTAAGTTAGAACAAAAAAAGGATTAACTCACAGTTTTGAAGGGAGAAAGCAAAGTCCAAATAGCACAACACTGATAGGATAAGGGTGCCCAGGGTAGGCGGTATTACAGTGATGGGGCCATGTGTGAGAGGGAGAGATCACATAACCAGGTAGGAAGCCAAAGAACAGGAAGATGGGCTCTTTTATACTAACTTGCTCTCACAAGGACTAAGTCAGCATTCTCCAAACACTCCCTCAGTCCCTGAGGGTAGCACCCCCACTGACCCAACTGCCTCCTAACTGGACCCCACCTTGTAAAAGTCTTCTGCCACCTCTCAAAGTGCCACACTGGGGACCAAGTGCCCAACACATGAACTCTTGGAGGACAGACTACATCCAAATCACAGAATATATTCTACAGTGAAATTTCAGTGTCAGACCATCAAAATATTTAGGAAGTAGTTGACACTGTCCCCTATCTTGTGGGTAAAGATTCTACATCACAAGACTTGCTATTGACATTCCAAACCCTCACTGAAATATCTTAGCCTCTCTTTCTTCCCAAAAGGATTTTGTGTAATTTATAATTCACAAGCTAACCAGTGGTGGTTTCACCAGTATTCTAGTGATTTCAATGACATCTCTGTCATCACCATGGCATAATTACAAATGGCTTATGGCTTTTGGAGCCAAAATATTGCTCATTTATTGCTTGGATTTAAAAGATACTATTGAAAGCAAAATAAGTTTAGGTGCAGTATTGCATTTCGTGACTCAGCATGAAATCTGAGAAATACAGGTATTATTGAATCCTAAACTGATAAAATTCCCTCTACTATTGAAGTTATTGTTTTTAAACAAAACTTTCTATATCAGTAACATTAGTTTTTGCAAGATATTAAGGTTAATTTCCTGTTCTGAGGAAGCAGTGGAGTAGTTGTTGTGAGATGGTGTAGCTCTCAAAGGTGAAAAGTACTGTTTTGTTTTACCTTATGGCCATGTAAAGATGGGAAGGCTCAGTGCCTCACAATAAGTACGCTATAAGTAAAGGATTAACTTGTAGTTTATTTACAAAATTTTATAGATACATTTTTCTACATGAGTTTTTAGGCTCGGTTTTAGTTTTAGTAGATCAGTGTTTTGTGTCTTTGGAATACATGGAGTTATATGCTGTGGTTGTAGAGTTATTATCTTAGGATAGAGATAATGTAGAGAGAATGTAGAGATAAAGTCCTCCAGTATAAAGTACCCTTATGCTGATAAGACTCTGCTTGTTTACTAAGACATAACATCTGTGAGGACAGGGAAAAGAGTAGCTCAAAAATGTATAAAAGAATATTATGTGACTTTGCTTTGCATAAAATTTGAAAACATTCCGAGATAAGCGGAGGTCAACAAAACTTGGGCAACTTGGATAATGTAAATTTGCCCATGAATAGTAATGCTTGAACATTTTCTTGTCCTTCACACTGATTCTACTTCTTAAGGCTCTACTGGGGGCAGTTTGTATTAATGATGTCTTAATCCTGTGGACATAATCCCACATGATGAAAATAAAAGGATGACAAGAATATTTCTGATGTTTCATTTAGGCAAATTGAATAAAGAATGAGAAAAGTCAACAAGCGGAAAGAATGAGTAGCATCTCTTTAATTGCTTACATAAATTCTGACAGTAATTATCCCATTATGGAAAACAATAAAGAATGTATTTCAAGAAAAAAGAAGAACTTTAAATCTTCTTGAAGCCAAGTATTTCTTTCCACAAAATACAAGCATCCATTGGTGTACTTACTTCCCCATTTCCTGTCAGGGACAGTGGATCTTATTTAACACTGAATCTTCCAGGAGGAGGGTGCTTTTCATACTGATTATCATAAATGACTTTTTAGTGTCTACTTCTGTCTTATAATTATATTAAATCAGAATATTTTTCACTGATACTGTACCTTAGTTAATTTTTAGAGCTCCAAGTTGTCAGATTGCTCTCATATGACAATTGGTTTACATTCTTAAGATATTGAAGCATAAAGATTTGAAGTTACCATTAAAGAGCAGGAAGCTGTTTTTATCTTCTATTCATTCCATGGTGAAGTGGGAGTTGAAGACTCCCACAACTGAGTTAATGAGATGAGGATATAAGGTTATTAGTGAAAAGACAGCTATAAGAACAAAGATCATGAGGAAACAATTGTTTCAGTATTAAGAAGCTCACCATTCTGCCCAAAGTCATGGCCTTTCTATTAGAAATAACCAGGAAATTGGGGAAAGCAATGCATTTGGAACTGCAGGATCATTTTAGAGAAAAGATATAAGGATTATGATAATCCTTGACTAAAGACATGTTGATAGATTTCCTTCCAAAATTCCTTGTAGAAACTATCATCTTGATGGCAACTTAAAATTTATCCTGACCATCAGAATAATTTTTCATTCAGTAATTTAAGAAAATTTATTGATCATTTTCTATTGTCATATACTGTCATTCTAGGCATGGGGATTCTGCAAAAGGAAGCAAAATTAATGAGGAAAAGAAAAATCTCAATGTTCATGAAGATTATAGATTATATCTGACAATGTACTGTTGCTTAAAAGAGACTCATAAAAGTGACAATTATGCTTTGTTCTTTCTGTAATTCAAGTTCAAGAAGGTAATGTTTATATATATATATATATATATGTTTTATATTCCCACTTGTTTATTTTTTTACATCTATCATAACTCACTTAGAGGAAGGGAGAACCATAGAAAACAAAAGTGTTAAATGCTAGTTACGCATTTAAAAATATTTTTTCCAACTTCAAATGGAGAAAATAATTTAACTATTAGGATATATGAGCATCAAAAGTGTAGGTTTTACAAATTGCAGTTAAAATATATTCTATAAATCCTAGGTTTGGAAAGAATATATGATGATGTGCAAACTGGTTTTCCATCCCTAAACTTCACTTTACTATGTTGGGAGAAGGTGCAGAGAAGAAATCAAGATAATGAAATCTGTGTGTTTCTGTGAAGAGAAATGGTGGTACTTTAAAATAACCCAGGTAGGGCCTGGAATTTAGCTCAGTGGCACCCTCCCTGCCTCACAAATTCAAGATCCTGAGTTTGATCCCCAGTACAAACAAAACAAGACAAGACAAAACAACCTCAGATAATTCTACCAATCACTTCTTCCCAGTCTGGTCCCCTGGGAGAAAAAAAGCATACTTTCTCTGATGTGTTGAGAGGCTTGTATTATTTTATGTTTTGATTTTAATCAATCTTGTTGAGTATCGTTGATATAGAACAAAATGCATGCATTTTAATGAACAGTTCAATAACTAAGCCAACGTATCCATTTTGTAACTTCTTCATGTTAAGTGAAATAAATCAGACACACCAGTTTAAATATTGCATGATTTCTCTTCTATGAAAAACCCAAATTATAAATAAAGAGCAAAATAAAAGATAGATAATAGAAAGTAGGAAGACAGATTTCTCTCAAATGGGAAGGGGATCCAGAGATTGAGGGAGGGGAGGGAAAGGAGATGAAAAGGAGATATGTTATGTACAAGTGCCTATTCCACACAACGAATATAAACATGTTCTACTAACATGTACTAATAAAAAACTAAATAAATAAAGCTAAAAAAATAAAGATAGAGAATAATTTCAATGTCCTAAGAAGTCTTCTGGCTCTGCAAAGTCCTCTAATCTTCCATACTAGGCAACCACTGATCTAATTTCTATCATTATAGATTGATTTTGACATTCTAGAATAATATAGTGGGTGCCCTTCTCTATCTGATTTCATTTGTTTAACATATGATTTTTCAGCTTTACCCCCACTGAACTCTTTTAAACCAGAACTTTAACCCGAATGACTAATTCTGTCTGTAATCTGACCCTGTGGCATTATCAGTGTCTGTTTTGGGCTAAATACAACTGCTTTAAACTTTCCAAAGAAGCACAAAATTGAAGCAAGGAAGGTTATTTTCAGTATAGTGGAGGTGAAGTGTTTTTTGTTGTGCAAATTCCTCGACATGCATCAATCCCCTTGACATCATTGTGTTGATAATCCACAAGGAGAAGAGAGGATATGCATCCTGCGAAAGTCTTGATTGTAAAATTTCCAAAAGCAGTTGAACTGGTATTATTCTACTTTTCATATTTTGGAAACACTTCTGGGACTATCAAAAGATCATAACCCAAAAGAAGCCATAGCTCACCTGAGGGGTAACGCCCTGTAATAAAACTGAATTCCTTTGCAAAACAGTGCTTTCTGTTTTAGTCCATTTTTTGCTGCTACAGCAAAATAACGAGACTGTAATTTATAAAGAACAGAAATTTCTCACAGTCCTGGAGGCTGGAAGTTCACAATCAAGTTCCTGCATCCTCTTAAGGGATTAAAACATTATGCGTTCACATGCAGAATTGGGGAAGAATAGCTCAGCCTGCTAATCAAATGGTGCCAGAAGCCTATATTTATAGAGGCCTTAATCCCATTTAGGAGAGAAGAGCCCTCAAAGCCTAATCACCTCTTATAGGCTGGTCTCTTCCAACCATCACATTGGAATACCTACATTTTGAAATGGACATATTTAAACCACAGTCTTCTCTTATTTGATAAAAATATATACTTTAAGATGGACAGTTATATGCAATACAATTTTGAAAAACAAAATCTTTCTTAGTTCAGCTTGCTCTTTTCATTCAAGTTTCTGTAGCATATGCTAGTAGTTTGGAATAATCTCAGGTTAGTTCTAGGTTCACTTTTCTGTACATGTTGCTGAAGCACTTGAGATCTATCTTGTTTTTTCCCTCCTTTTATTGATTTTTTTCCTTTTGTTCCTTCTTTCCTTCCTCTCTCCATCTTTCTCTCTCCTTCTATAACTCTTTCTTTCTTCTCTTCTTAACACACCACACTTTGACCTGTATTGTTGAGGCCGCAGTTAATTATAAGAGGATTGGAACCAGTGGGAAGGATCTGTGGGGATTCTGATGTCCAGAATGCATATTGTCCAGCTTCTATATTTAGGAGAGATCTAAATTTGCCTCAGAATAACCCTTTCTCAGAGACTTTGGAGAAAGGCCTTATAAGCTGAGCCATAATATCTTGACAAGCTTGTAGAATTCATAGCAATTGCCCTCGAAGAGCTTACCTGCCAAAGGTACATATAAATTCATCTAATTATTGCTTTATCAGCAGCCACTCTAATATACAGTCTGTTTTGTTTTATGTCACTATCATTGCCCGCCGTTTACCCCATATACTTTGTTAATAGTGTGGTTTCTATGGTTGTTAATTTCATGGCCAAATAATATTGTAATTTATTGCACTCTTTAGTGTGGAGGACTAAGACTCTATAAATTCTTTTGCATTTTTCCAACTAGGGAATTTTAAACAGGAATCAGATACAGTAATATCTTTATTTCAAGTGCACTTGTTAGCAAAACATCAATTAGGACTGATTATCACTATTTCTTCTTTCATCAACAATAATAGTTTTTAATGATTAAATACCTGAATGTAGAATTACTTAACACCATTAAGCAATTTGGTTTCACTTCTTAATGTTATCAGGTAGTCTCCTTCTAAAAATGGCTCGCCAAATAAATGTTACAGGGGGTTCCGTGACACTCGCATCTCCTGAATTCAGATTCCAGGTTCTTCTTGTCTGGAACAAAGAACTGAATGAAGTGTGTGAAAAACAGTGACAAAGTTTATTTGAAAAAGTAAAAGTGCAGAGTGAAGGAGAAACTGGCTCTGCAGAGTAAGCTTGGGCCGAAGAGAAAAGAAAACCTGCACCTGGAGGACACATAGTGGGCTATGGTGAGGAAGGTGCCATAGAGAGCTCTTCTTGGTGTCTGCGTCATTTTACACCATCCAAATCTACAAGGAGCCTGTGTGACTGCTTTTACATATGGGTCCTGAGACACAGTGTGGGGATCTCAGCATCCCAGCCAGTCTAAGCCACACCCTATCTCCTAGCTCATTGAGAAAAGTTAAAAACAATTAAGGTGGCTATCTGTGACATACCTGAATACTGACCAATCAGCTATGTCTTGGCTGATTTAATTTGTAGGAATCACTTAGCTTTTTCTTTCTTCCCTCCTGACTCATGAAAGTAGATCATTAGGCTCTTCAAATATCCTAGGTCATTGTCTACCTCTTCAAATCTAACTATAAAAACATTTCTTACTTGTCTGATACAATCTGTTATCTCTTAGAGTAGCTAGCATTTTAATTCTCTAAAAAATTAAGGAAAGTAAATAAAATGCTATACTTTAGGAGCCATTGAATTTTTGAGCTATGGGATGTAGACTTTAGAAATAAGTACACATATACCATTTTATAGTTAAAACAACTGAAATCTAAAAATGAGGAAAGTAGCCACCCAGTCAGGAAAATGGGGGGGTGGAAGATCAGGTTTCAAGCTGAGAAAGAGTTGGCTAAGACTCAATCAGAGAACATCAGAAACTGAAATGTAGATTATCAGTGTTGTCCAAAAGCTGCTGGCCCCAAGGTTCAAATGTAAGATGAATAGTGGGCCCAGTGGCACCTGAGGTCCTATAGTGGGTAAGGAAAACCATCATGGCTTCAAAAAAAATTTCACCACATGTGTGGACCATGAGCAAGGAATCCCAGATAGTTTAAGAAACTGACGAAATTGCCTAATTCTGAATTTAGGTTTACCTCAGAAACTTTTCAGGAGTTCTCTGAATATTCTGGATAGTACTCCCTTACTAGATATGTGGTGTGTAAATATTTCCTCCCATTCTGTAGGTTATTACTCTGAGGACAGTGTCCTTTAATGCAGAAAGGTTGTTAATTGTCATGAAGCCAATGTTTCTATTTTTTTTCCTTGTATTGCCTGTGCCTTTGTTCATAACCAAGAAGTCACTGCAAAATCCAGTGTTGTAGAGATTTTGCTGTATGTTTTCTTCTATGAGTTTTATAATTTTAGGTCTTACAGTTAGGGCTTTTATCCAGATTGGGTAAATTTTTTAAACAGTGTTAGTTAAGTGTCCATTCTCAGTCTTTTTTATGTGCATATTCAGTTTTCCCAGCACCAGTTGTTGGCAAGATTGTCATCTCCCTACTGAATGGCTTTGGATCTGTGTTCAAATTCATTTGACTGTATTAGGCTGCTTTCTTCATCACTGTAAAGAAATACCTGAGGCTGGATAAATTTATTTATTAAAGAAAGGAGACTCACAATTCTGGAGGTACAAGCTTAAAGGTCCATATCTGGTGATGGCATTTTTGCTGGCAGAGTCTATCGGTGATACATGTCATTATGTGGTGAGAGAGGAAGCATGTGTATGTAAAAGTGTCTGTTTGGCCTCACAAAATCATTAGGATTTAATCATTGAACCTCTTCCCCAATGACCATTTTAAGCAGCATGGCTTGATTAAGTTTCTACTATCTTAGTTCCTCAATTAGAATTATAATTCAACACATAAAATCTTATGAAACATTCAACCCATATTAAAATCAGAGTATGACCATAGACATATGATGCAAGGGTTTATTTCTAGCCTGTCTTTATTGTTTTCTGTTGGTCTAATGTGTGACCAGGTTCTGTACTAGGGTTTGAAACCAGAAAGTATACGTTCTTCACCTTTGTTTTTCTTTTAAGACTGCTTTGGCCATGCAGAGGTCATCTGAGATTCCACAGAATTTTAGGACAGGTAGGTGGGTTTTTCTCTTTTTCAAAGATTATCAGTGGAAATTTGATAGGAATTGTGTTGAATCTGAAGATCACTTGGGGTAGTATTCACATCTTATTGAAAGGGCATTTTGCCTGTTATTGATATACTGACCCTTGTTCACTTTGGTTACTATTTCATGGAATAACTTTTTCCATCTTACCACTTTCAACATATTTTACTTTGAAGATAGAATGAATTTATTTTAAATATCATAAAGTGGCATCAAAATTTTTATGCATCTCCCAATATCTTTTTTAATTGGAAGTTTAACCGTTTACATTTAAAGTAGCTCCTGATAAAGAAGGACTTCTGTCAATTTGCTATTTGTCTTCAATATGTCTTACAGCTTTTTGTTTTTGTGTTCTTTTTGTTTAGTTGATATTTTTGTAGGGAAATGTTTTAATTCCTTTCTCATTTCCCATTTGTGTGTATTCTACAGCTTTTTTCCTTATGGCTATCATGAAGACTACTTTTAACATTCTAGAATTAAAACAGTTACACTTGAAATTATATCACCTTAACTTTTATTTCACACAGAACTCTGTCCCCTGCACTTTCATTTCTTGATGTCCCAAAATTATATCTTTATATACATACTCTGTTGTGTCCGAAAATATAAACTCCTAATTTTTAAATGAATTAGTTTCTTAAATGGTGTCAAAAATGTAATATGAAATTACAAACCAAAATTACAATAAGTCAGGCCATCAGACTATTAGTTATTTTTAATGTATTCCTCTCTTAAATCATGTAGAAAACAAAAACCAGATGTTACAAACCCCACTGTTACAATCATGTTGTTTTATATTTGCCTATGTATTTAACATTATGAGATCTTACTCCCCATGACTTTGGATTATTGTGTATAGTTCCTTTATTTCAACTGGTAGGACTCCTTTTTTTTGAGGGGGCAGGGTACCAGGGATTGAACTCAGGACCTTGTGCTTGTGAGACAGGGCGGAGGCACCACTGAGCTAAATCCCTGGCCCCTAGGACTCCTGTTTGTATTTTTTGCAGGGTAGGTCTAGTAATAGCAGACTCCCTCAGCTTTTGTTTATCTGAGAATGTCTTAATTTCTCTTTAATGTTTGAAGGACTGCTGTATGTAATTATTCACTTTGTCTTGCTGCTGTCTTTTGTTTTTCAACAGTTTGATTGTAATGTGCCTTTGTGTGAATTTCTTTGAGTTTATCTTGGAAGTTTTTAAGCCTTGAGTGTTTATATTCATGTCTTTAAGCAAACTTGGAAAGTTTTTGGCTATTATCTCTTCAAATAATCTCTCCTCTTAGGAGATTTGAATTATGCGTATGTTGGTCTGTTTGGTGGTATACCACAAGTACCTTAGGTTTTCTTTATTTTTCTTCAATGTTTTCTTTTTCTGTTCCTCAGACTTGATACTTTCAATTGTTCTGTTTTCATCCTCAGTGATTCATTTTTGTGCCTGATGAAATATGTCTTTGTATCCCATTAGTGAAATTGGATTACAGGTATTAAATTTTTCAGCTCTAGAATTTTAGTGGAGGGATTTCTTTATAGGCATTCCATTTCTTTATTATTATGTCTACTTTTTCAGACATCACTTTCTTGACTTCTTTCACAACTTCCTTCTGTGCTTGTATCATATTTAACACAATGATTTTGGAGCTTTGTCTAGTAGGTCTACCAGCTGGTATTTCTCAGGGAGTTTCTGTTGTTTTATTTTTTTCCCTTTCCTGTGTCTTTGCATACTTACGATTTTTGTTATTGTTATTGAAAACCAGACATTTGAACCTAGTAATATGATAATGGCAGTAATCAGATATTCCCCAAGCCCCAGAGTTTATTTTTTTGTTTATTTGTTTAGTCGTTTTGATTAAATTTTGATTTTTTGCCTAAGATCAGTATAAATTTAAAGTTTTCTCAGCTATTTTCTGAGCCAGTGCCTTTCCAAAGGCATGGATGGTGACTTCCTCATTATTTCTATATATATATTGTTGCTTGACTGTTCTAGTCTTTACTGTCTGGCTCTCAAAAAAGAAAAAAAAAGGGAAAAATTAAGAGAAGAAAAATTCTGACCTTTTAAAACACTTGTGAGTTTCTTCAATTACTCTTCCCAAGGAGGAGAGTATCTACCACTGTTGTTGGGAGGACAGGGTCTTTATTGCTCACACTGGCTCCCAAAAGGTATGTGTAGGTTGCTCTAGAAACACATGCATGACTTCCTGGCAGGGAGAGATGTGGTATCCACTTCTGAGCTGAGAGCTAAAATGAATCTCAAGTTAGTTTTCAAGCTTTTACCTGAAAGTTCCAAACCTTCAACAAATTTATGACTTCTAAAATAGTAGCATCAGACAAAGTCTGCCAAAATTTATTTTATCATGTCCCCAAGATTCTCTCTTCTAATTCTATTTTAACAGTAGATCTCAGTATTGTGAATTATATTTTATACAGCACCATTCACCTCATAGACATAGTGTCAAGTTTGAGAACAAAAAAGTGAAAGATTTTGCTTTGCACACAGCTTTAACCTGTTTCTGGAACAATGGAGGGTAAAAGAAAAAGATGGAAAAAATATGAGAGAAAACAACTAATGTTACTGAATCTGTTTGTCCATATTTGTACTATCTCTTTTTTGAAACTAAATAAAGAAATTTTGAAATTTACACTGACTGGTCATTTTTAATCATAATTTTATTTTTGGTTTTCCATCAGTCACACCTGTTAGCATTGGGTTATCCTCAATTTTGATAAGCATTATCTGTCTGATTTTCATCTGCATTATTAATTGACTAAAGTGATGATACCAACTTATCAAAGAAATTTAAAGTATAACAATTTTTTTTTTTACATAAAGCATCTTGGTTCTTATTTTTTCCCCATTCCTAGCCCTCTCTTCACCCCCTCCACCCTTCCCTATTTACAAAGACTTTATTTCCATTTCTCAGCATTTTTCCTTTACCTTTTTTCCTTTCCCATGCCCCTCCCACTACCCCTAACCCTTTGGACCTTTTCTTCCTATTTTGCATTATCAATTATTCATTCTAATCATTGGTACATTTTAGGTATACAATATAATGACATTCATCATTGGAAATTTGCACCTTTCCATAGTCTCTCTTGGTTCTTATTTTTCATCTTTGCCCAGCCCTCCCTTCACAACCCCTCCAGTCCTCCCTATTTACAAAGATTTTGTTCCTATTTTTCCATTTTCTCATATTAATCCCATTCCCTTCTTTCCTTTCCCCTAGCCCTCCCACTTCCTTCCCCTTTGCCCCTTTTCTTCCTATTTCACATTACCTATTATACATTTAGTCCTTATTTACACTTTCAGTTTCTCACACCAGAGAAACTATTTGGTATTTATACATGTGTGTCCTATTTATTTCACTTAAGAGTATCGCCTCAATGTGCATCCACTTAGCTATAAATGTCTCTATTTTCTCATTTTTGATGGCTGAGTAGTACTCCATTTTATTAAAAAACTACATTTTCTTTATCCAGTCTCCAGTTGATGGGCATTTGGGCTGTTTCCAAGTTTTAGCTATTACAAACTGTGCTGCTATGAACATGGGTGCACATATATCACTGTGGTATGATTCTTTTAATTCTTTGGGGAAGATCCCCAGCAGTGGAAGAGTGGGGTCAAATGGGACTTCCAGTCCAAGTTCTTTGAGGTATCTTCATACTGATTTCCACAGTGCTTGCACCAGTCTACACTCCCACCAGCAGTGGACCAGGGTTCCTCTTTCCCCACAGCCCTGCCAGCATTTGTTATTGGTGGATTTCATGATAGCAGCCATTCTTTCTGGAGTGAAGTGGAATCTCAGCATTGTTTTCATTTGCATCTCTCGAACGACCAGTGATGTTGAACATTTTTCCATGTATTTATTTGCTATTTCTACTTCTTTGTCTGAGAAATGTCTGCTCATTTCAGATGCCCATTTTTGGATTGGGTCTTTAAATTTGGGAGGTCTGATCCTTTTAAGTTCTTTATAGATTCGTGATAGTAGACCTTTGTCTGAGGAAGAGCAGGTGAAGATTTTTTCCCACATTGTGGGTTGTCTCTTCACACTGCTGGTGGTTTCTCTTGCTGTGCAGAAGCCTTTTAATAAGAAGAGATTCCACTTGTTGATTCTTTATGCTAGTTGACAGGCAACTGAGGTTTTGTTCATAAAATCTTTTCCTACACCGATGTCTTCAAGGGTTCTACCTAACCTCTGTTCCAACTGGTTCAGAGTTTCTATTTTAATATTTAGATCTTTAATCCATTTTGATTTTAGTTTAGTGCATGGTGAGAGATATAGGTCTAGTTTCAATCTTTGGCAACTTGAAGCCCAATTGTTCCAGCACCATTTATTAAAGAGGCTATCTTTCCTGCAGTGAGGGTGTTTGGCTCCGTTATCAAAGATGAGATGGCTGAGTGTGTCTGGCATTGTTTCTGCATCTTCTAATGTGTTCCACTGGTCCTCAGGTCTGTTTCTTTGCCAGTACCATGCTGTTTTTATCACTGTAGCTTTGTAGTATACTTGCAGGTTGGGGATTGTGATACCCCCTGTCATGTCTCTGTTACCTAGAATTGCTTTTGCTATTCTGGGTCTCTTCTTGTTCCAAATGAATTTTTGGATTGTTTTCTCAAGGTCCATGAAGTATGTTGCTGGGATCTCAATTGGAATTGCATTAAATCTATATAGCAGTCTTGGAAGTATGGCCATTTTCACTACATTAATCCTTCCTACCCAGGAGCAGGAGATGTCTGTCCATTTTCTGATATCATCTTCAATCTCTCTTTTCAGATTGCCATAGTTTTCAAAGAAGAGGTCTTTGATTTCATTGGTTAGGTTGATTCCTAGGTATTTCAGTTTTTTGGATGCTATTGTGAAAGGAATTATTTGCCCTATTTCTCTCTCAGTGAGTCTGTCATTGGTGTAGAGGAAAGCTATTGATTTTTGTGAGTTGACCTTGAAACCAGCTACTTGACTGAATTTGCTTATTAAGTCTAGAAGACTTTTGGTGGAGTTCTTGGGGTCTTCTCTATAGAGTATCATGTCATCTGCAAATAATAACAATTTGACTTCTTCATTTCCTATCTTTATTCCTTTTATTTCTTCCTCTTGTCTAAATGCCGTGGCTCTGTTTCCAGAACTCTATTGAACAGGAGTGGTGATAGTGGACATCCTTGTCTTGTTCCTGATTTTAGTGTTAAGGATTTCAGTTTTTGACCATTTAGTATGATATTGGCTGTTGGTTTTTCATAGATTTTTCATTTTCTATCAGTTTGAGGTAGAGACCATCTATTCCAATTTTTTGGAGGGTTTTTATCATAAATGCATGTTGGATTTTGTCAAATGCTTTTTCTGCATCTATGGAGATAATCATATGGTTTTTGTCCTTGGCTCTATTGATATAGTGTATTACATTTTGATTGATTTGCGCATATTGAACCATCCCTGCATCCCTGGGATGAATCCCACTTGATAAGGGTGTATGATCTTCTTGATGATCTTCTGCATTCTGTTTGCCAGTATCTTATTAAGGATTTTTGCATCTATGTTCATTAGTGAGATTGGCCTATAGTTCTCCTTTTCAGTTGGGTCCTTCTCTGCTTTGGGGATCAAGGTGATGCTTGCTTCCAGGAATGAATTGGGGAGTATTGCTTCCCTTTCAATTTCATTGAACAGTTTAAACAGTAGTGGCAGCAGTTCCTCTCTAAATGTCTTGTAGAATTCATCAGTGAACACATCAGGGCCTGGGTTTTTCTTAGTTGATAAATTTTTAATTACCTTTTCAATTTCATTGGTTGATATAGGGTTGTTCAGAATTTTGAGGTCTTCTTCATTCAACTTTGGTAATTCATATGTATCTAGGAATCTGTCCATTTCTTCTGTGTTGTCCATCTTATTGGCATATAGGTTCTGGAAGTAGGTATTGATGATCCTCTGGATTTCTGCTGGGTCTGTTGTCATTTCACCCTTTTCATTCTTAATTGCATAGATTTGGGCCTTTTCTTTCCTTCTTCTGACAAGGTTGGCTAAGGGTTTGTCAATTTTGTTGATTCTTTCAAAGAACCAACTCTTGGCTTCACTGATTTTTTGTATCATTCTCTTAGACTCCATTGCATTGATTTTTCCTCTGATCTTTATAATTTCCTCCCTTGTATGAGCTCTGGGGTTGTCCTGTTCTTCTCTTTCTAGAAGCTTGAGGTTCAGCATCAGGTTGTTTAATTGGGTTCATTCTGTTTTCCTAATATGCGTATTCACTGCTATGAATTTCCTTCGTAAGACTGCTTTCATTGTGTCTCATAGATTCTGATATGTTGTATTGTCATTGTCATTTAATTGAAGGAACTGTCTGATTTCTTCTTTAATTTCCTCTGTGACCCCTTGGTTATTCAGAAGTGTGTTGTTCAATTTCCATGTTTTTATGAAATCTTTGGAGTTTCTTTTGCTATGGATCTCCAATTTCATCGCACTATGGTCTGATAATATACAGGGGATAACTTCAATTCCTTTGCACTTACTTAAACATGTTCTATGTGTGAGTATGTGGTCTGTTTTGGAGAATGACCCATGTGCTGAAATCCAGTTTTTCCAACACCATTTATTAAATTGGCTATCTTTCCTCCAATGATGGTGGTTGGCTCCTTTGTCAAAGATGAGGTGGCTTAGTATGTCCGGAGTTCTTTTGGCATCTTTTAATCTATTCCACTGATCTTCAGCTTGGTTTCTTTGCCAGTACCATGCTGTTTTTATCTCAGTAGCTTTGTAGTATAGTTTCAAGTTGGGGATTGTGATACCCCCAGCCATGCCTCTGTTGCCTAGAATTGCTTTTGCTATTGTAGGTCTCTTCTGGTTCCAAATGAATTTTTGGATTGTTTTCTCTAGTTCTGTGAAGTATATTGTTGGAATTTCAATCGGCATTGCATTAAATCTATATAGTAGTTTTGGAAGTATGGCCATTTTCACTATATTTGTTCTTCCTACCCAGGAACAAGGGATGTCTTTCCATTCTTTTATATCCTCCTCAATCTGCTTTTTTGGAGTGCTTTAGTTTTCAGCCTAGAGGTCTTTTGCTTCCTTTGTTAGATTGATTCCTAGATATTTCATTTTTTTGATGCTGTTGTAAAAGGAATTGTTTCCCTAATTTCTCTCTCAGTGAGTCTGTTATTTGTGTATAAGAAGGCTATTATTTTTTGAGTGTTGACCTTGTATCCAGCTACTCTACTGAATCTGTCAGTTAGGTCTAGAAGACTTTTAATGAGTTTTTTGGGTCTTCTATGTAAAGTATCATATCAACAGCAAATAATGACAGTTCAACTTCTTCCATTCCTATGTTTATTCCTTTTATTTCTTTCTCTTTTCTAATTGTTGTGGCTAGTGTTTCCAGAACTATGGTGAACAGCATTCATGATAGTGGGCATCCTTGTCTTGTTCCTGATTTTAGCATGAAAGTTTTCAGTTTTTGACCATTTAGTATGATGTTGGCTGTTGGTTTTTCAAAAATTGCCTTAATCAGGTTGAGATAAAGACCTTCTATTCCAATTTTCTGTAGGGTTTTTATCATGAATGGGTGCTAGATTTTGTCAAATGCTTTTTCTGCATCTATTGAGATGATCATATGGTTTTTGTCCTTGACTCTGTTAATATGGTGTATTACATTTGTTGATTTATGTATGTTGAACCATCCTTGCATCCCTGGGATAAATCCGACTTGGTCAGGGTGTATGATCTTCTTGATGACACTCTGTATTCTGTTTGCCAGTATCTTGTTAAGGATTTTTGCATCTATGTTCATTAGGGAGATTGGTCTGTAATTCTCTTTTTGGGTCGGGTCTTTCCCTTATTTTCATATCAAAGTAATACTTGCTTCCAAGAAAGAATTTGAAAGCCTTGCTTCCCTTTCAATTTCCTTGATGAGTTTAAAGAGTAATGGCATTAGTTCTTCTTTAAAGGTCTTGTAGAATTCAGCAGTTAAGCCATCAGGAACTGGGCTTTTCTTTGTTGGTAAATTTTTTATTACATTTTCAATTTCACTCATTGTAATTGAGGTGTTAAGAATTTCTATATCTTCTTCATTTAACTTTGGCAATTTGTATGTATCTAGGAATCTGTCCATTTGTTCTGTGTTTTCCATTTTATTAGAGTACAGATTCTCAAAGTAGGCATTGATGATCCTCTGGATTTCTTCTGGGTCTGTTGTGACTTCCCCTTTTTCATTCTTAATTGCATGGATTTGAGCCTTTTCTTTCCTTTTTTGCTAAGGTTGGCTAAAATTTTATTGATTTTATTTATTCTTTCAAAAAACCAACTCTTTGATTCATTCATTTTTTTGTAGCGTTCTCTTAGTCTCCATTGCCTTGATTTTGGCTCTTAGCTTTATAATTTCCTCTCTTGTATGAGCTTTGGGTCTGTTATGCTTTTCTTTTTCTAGGAGCTTGAGGTTCTGCATTAGGTTATTTAACTGAGTTCTCTCTGTTATCCTAAAATGGGCATTCACTGCTATGAATTTCTCATGTAGAACTGCTTTCATTGTGTCCCACAGATTCCTGTATGTTGTAGTGGCATTATCATTTACTTGCAGAAACTGTCTAATTTCTTCTTTAATTTCCTCTATCACTCATTGGTTGTTCAGGAGGGTGTTGTTCAATTTCCATGTGTTTGTGGGAGTTTTGTTGTTTCTTATATTATTAACTGCCAATTTAATTGCACTATGGTCTGATAATATACAGGGGGCAACTTCAATTCCTTTACATTTACTTAGACATGTCCTATGAGCTAGAATGTGGTCTATTTTGGAGAATGAACCCTATGCAGCTGAAATTATGTGTATTCTGATATTGTGGGGTGGTACACTCTGTAAACAACTATTAAGTCCATTTGTTCAATAGCTTGGTTCAGTTCTATAATTTCATTGTTAATTTTTTTTCTAGATGATCTGTCTGTTTGTGAACGAGGGGTGTTGAGGTGCCCCACTAAAATTTTATTAGTGCTTATTTGGTTTTTCATGTCCATTAATATTTGTTTTGTATAGTTGGGGGCATTTGTATTTGGTGCATAAGTATTGTCATCTCTTCCTCTTGGATTGTTCCCTTCACAAGGATGTAGTGACCATCTTTGTCTCTCTTAATTAGTTTTGGTTTGAAATCTACTTTGTCTGTAAATAAGATTGCTACACCTGCTTTTTTCTGGGTTCCTGTAGCATAGAGAACTGTTTTCCCTCCTTTTATTTTCAGTTTATGAATGTCCTTTTGAGTTAGAGGTGTTTCTTGTATACAGCATATTGCTGCCATTCTGTCAGTCTGTTTCTTGTGAATGGTGAATTGAAGCCATTAACATTTATAGTTATAATTGAGAGATTTTGACTCAT
Organism: Heterocephalus glaber; assembly: GCF_053883595.1. Taxonomy (NCBI): domain Eukaryota; kingdom Metazoa; phylum Chordata; class Mammalia; order Rodentia; family Bathyergidae; genus Heterocephalus; species Heterocephalus glaber. The sequence continues at coordinate 63,414,437 of NW_028258317.1, read as the reverse complement.
CCTTGTCACGATGTTTTACTGTTGTTGGCTCTTATTTCTTTTGCCCCCTTTCCCTTTCATTTCTTACCTTGCCTGGTGGCTTCCCTCTGTTGAGCCACATGGAGTTGTGACCTTTGTTGTCTTTTTCTAGGATATTGCTTAGAATTGTTTGGAGTGCTGGTTTGGTGCTCATGAAATTTCTCAGGTGTTCTTTGTCATGGAAGTATCTAATTTCCCCATCTATTTTGAAAGATAATTTTGCAGGATACAACAGTCTAGGCTGGAAGTTATTTTCTTTCAGGGTTCAAAATACTTGACTCCAGGCTCTCCTTGATTTGAGGGTTTGTGTTGAGAAGTCTGCTGTGATTGTCATGGCCTTTCTTTTATAGGTGATTTGTTTCTTTTCTCCAACTGCCTGTAGGATTTTGTTGTTCTGTTGGGTTTCTGGGATCTTGACTATTATATGTCTAGGTGTAGATTTATTTTTTTATTATGGCTGGTTGGAGTTCTATATGCCTCACTTATCTGTATGTCCAATTCTACACCTCTGTCTGGGAAGTTTTCTATTATTACTTCTGTTAACAGTTTTTTTTATGTCAGTTGTACTTTCTCTTGTTTTGTCATGGACTCCTATCAGTCTTATGTTGTTCTTCTTTGCATCATCTAGCAGCTGCTGGATTGATTTCTCTTGGTCCCTTACTATTTTTAAGAACTCTGTTTTCATAGTCATTCACCACAATGCTGTCTTTGTATCTGATACTCTATCTTCAGATTCTCTTAATCTGTTCTATATGCTTTTAGTGGAATTTTTAATCTCCTGAATATCTGTTTGAATCTGTTTCATGGATTCCATTTCTTTCTTATGTTGGGCCATCATGATTTCCATTTCTTTCTTATTCTGGGCATTCATGGCTTCCAGCATATTTCTGAGCTCATCTATTTTTTTATCTGTTTCTGTTCTAGAGCCTTAATCATGTCTTTCACTCTCCTCACCTCCCAGTTACCTGGGAGATTATTTCTGTTTTGAATTTTTCTAGAGCCTCATTCATCTGTTTTGTTAATTCCTGTGCTATCAGTTCAGGGTGTTCAGGTGGTTGATTATTGAACTTTTGCACCTTGTTTCCCCCAGAATTTGTGTTTTGTGGAGTGGAAGTCCCCTTACTTAAATATCTTCCCATTTTTGTTTTTGGTACTGTCCTTGGTTTAGTTCCTGGGTTGATACTTTGAAGTTGCTTATTGTAAGTATCTTTGTTGATGTATTTAGAACCCTTAGGGAATGACTTTTTCTCAGAGGTGTCTTCCAGATATAGCTGGTATTTAGGTTTTGAGTCTCTAATGGCTCTGAGGCTGTCTCATTTTCACTGTACCAGGAAGGACAATCACAATATTTTAGCCCCCATGATACAATTAGCAACACAATAGCATCAGGTACCTCTTAGAAAATGACAATTTGTCGTAGTTATTAATCTATCACCTTTAACTGTGTGAATTCAATCAAAATCAAGGACCAACCCAACATATGCTTATATTTAATAAATTCTTCAGTAGAGCAACTTTACCCTTTAGGATGGGGAGTTAGAAGGAGTTGGGGACGCAGGAATAGGTAAGTAGAAGGATAGTGGACAGTTAGCAGTAAGGCCAGAGGACACAGGTAAGAGAAAGAAAGAGAAGAACGGAAAAATAAAGAAGAAATATGAATTAGAGCCAGAATACGAACACAAAGGGAGAACAATGTGGGACAGCAAGGGAGTGAGGAAGAGAGAGAGAGAGAGAGAGAGAGAGAGAGAGAGAGAGAGAGAGAGAGAGAGAGAGAGAGAGAGAGAGAGAGAGAGAGAGAAAGAAAGAAAAAAAAGAGAAAAATAAAAAATTTTAAAATAGTGGAAAAAGAAGGAAAAAAATAAAAGCAAAAAAATAACAGTGGTAATTTTGAAAACAACAAATAAAAGATAAAAATGAAGGGCTTCCTTCAGGTATGTCTCCTCTGTCACAATAGACAACGTGGGCAACAGTGTGCAGTTATAAGTCAATGAGTCTCAGTAAGCCAGTCACAGACCCGTGAGATTCAGTCCCACGTTGCGCTCCCTGTCCTCCTGCAGGGTTGAACTGTCCAAGGTTGTATTGAAGGTTCCAGCTGCCTTTCCCCTGAAGATAGTCCAGGTTCCGATGGGAGGTGATGATCCCTCCAACTTACCAAGTGCAGTGGTCTGGTGTGCCTTTATTGCAGAGATTCTCTTCACTTTTCCAGTGGACTTCAGTTATCATCAGGGAGCCTCAGAGAGGCTTTCTCTCTCTCTCTTGTTCACTTCTGCAGCTCAAGACAACGGCCTTTATGTTCCCCTGTGCCTCTGTAGTGCGGAACCAGGTAGCTGCACAGCCAAGAGGCTAGAGGCGGGGGGTGGGGGGCACTGTTATTGTAGGTGCCCATGCGGCTCTGCAGGCAGCTGGTGGGCATGCCCGGGAGGTCCGTACCAGCCCTTGGTTGCAAGTGGCCATAGCCAGCCAGAGCTGGCCTCAGGCAGTCCTGGGCACTCTGCTCCCCGCACGGCTCTACCCGCGCGGCTCCAAAACACATTTTCTTTATCCAGTCTCCAGTTGATGGGCGGGTTTCAACTTGCCAAAGATGAATACTAGACCTATATCTCTCACCATGCACTAAATTAAAATCGAAATGAATTAAAGATCTAAACACTTTTTTTTTTGGTACTGGGGATCAAACTCGGGACCTTGCGCTTACATGGCAGGTGCCAGAACCACTGAGCTAAATCCTTGGCCCTCTTGCCACTTTTTAAAGCGGTTCTGGAAGTCCTCATTCATGAGTGCCTTTATACAAGTTTATCTAAAATATAGTGAATGCTGCCGCTGAGTCCCACCCACTACGTAGGCTTGTAAAATGTTACAGTGTGTCCTCATCCACCTTATTCACTGGATTTGGCACCGTGTGACTTCTGGCTCTTCCCTGAAATCAAAATGATAAGGAAAGGTAAATATTTTGAAGAATTTCAGAGCATCAAGGCTGCCAAAACAGGATAACTGAAGTCCTCTTCAGACTGGATAAAGCTTAGCCACCTTTTAGAGGCTTACATGTTTAATTCAGAGCCCACCAATTTAAATGTTCATTTCACACACACACACAAACAAACAAACAAACAAAACCTTACAAAAAAACCCTTAGATTAATGTCTCAGTAAACATCTGGGCATCATGGCGTCACCAAACTGATGTGCAAAATTGACCATTTCGGCCACCAGCTCATCTTTGAGAGAGGACTTTTATATATTTGAACTATTTAGGCTCTTCTAGAGATTTTATGCTACCATTAATTTTACACAGTGAGTAACGGAGGGAATAACTCATCTGTCCACTTAAATGACATAGAAAGATAAAATTCTGTCTTCACTTTCAACTAACTGGGACGAATGCCAAAATACAGTAAGCATTTATATCTGGCTCAACATTTGCTCAGTCAAGAACTGACCTATAGTCTTGAGGAGTCCTGTGGAATGTCTATTTTTATCAATGGAAAAGAGTTTGCTAAGTTTAAAAGAAGAACAGTGTGGTGAGTAAACATTTCCTCAAACATTTGTGTCCGTGAGGCTGGGGCCTGGAGACAGAGAAGGGCACTGACATACATGTCATGGTGCAACATACATGATGCCACAACATAAGGATGTCATTCAGGTAACCAAACTGCTGTTTCTTTCCAAATCAGGACAAATTAAGCATAAAGACAAAGGCGAATCATTAGCCACAACAGATAAATTCAGTTTGTTTTGTTTTTTTGGTACCGGGGATCGAACTCGGGTCCTTGCGCTTGCACAGCAGGCGGCGGAACCACTGAGCTACATCCCCGGCCCCAGACAAATTCAGTTTTAAAGATGAGCTGTCACATCATTTGACTAGTATAGACTGTGATTTGGTTCCACAAACCAGAGCTGTTCATGCTCAAGTCCCTCTCCAGATATGTATAATAAGTAGCAGTTTGGCATCACCCTCTTTTTGAGAGCTCCCCAGGTGACTATAACATGCAACGATGGTTGAGAGCCACAACCATATCCAGTTCTAGACACATAAGAGACACAGAGAGAATTTAAATTGAACTAGGGTTAAACAGTAAAATAAGCTCTGATTCTATTGCCTGCAGCTAGACAAGGGCTTATAGATTTAACGGGAGAAGATGAAAAACAAAACAGAGGAAATCAAATGCTTTATACCTGAACTGAACTAGCTGCCACCCTGCAATTCTTTAATTCTGTTTGAAAAAATAGTAAATTCAAGTGAATGAATAATGAAAGCCCTAAAGAAAAAGAAAAATTTTCATGTTCCGTAACAGTTGTTTTCATGTTATTTTATATTCATAACATAAACTAGCTATGGTTCTTTCCATTTTGTAGATGAGGAAAATAAGCATAAAATGGCTTAAGTTTCTCAGGGATTCCTGATGAGGGTGTGACAGCCAGAACAGGTACAAATAGGACCAAAGAGATCCTCACCCAATCCCCAGAACCTGTGAATATTTGAATTATTTAGCCTTGCATGTCAAAACAGACTTTGCAGATGTCCTTGAAGTTACTGACCTCGAGATACAGAGATTATCCTGGATTATCTCATGGAATAAATCTAATCACTGGAGTCTTGCGATGCAGAGAACTATTCCCATCTGGAGGGAGGGAGAGTGTGAGGGAGGAAGGAAGAGAGGAAGGGGAGCCACAGTAGAATCCAGGTCAGCAAGATGCAGTGGACTCGCCTTCAAAGATGGGGAAAAGTGGCTCTTGAGCCCGCAAATGGTGTTGAAAAGCTGGTAACATCTGGGAAACATACTCATATCCTAGAACCGCACTGGAAGGGAGTGGAGTCCTGCCAATGTAGTCCTGCCTAAACTATTTTTTTTTAGTCCAGTGATATCAGTGTTATACTCATGATATAAAAAACTATATAATAACAAATACATGTTGTTTTATGTCACTAAATTTAATTGGTAATTTGTACAATGGCAATAAAACAAATATAGAGGACCTACAAAAGACAGGCTATGCATTCAGATCTAAGCATTTCTAAACAGACTCTAGCCTGTGATCCATATCTACAGTAGGTTCAAAATGATTTCACCTTGCACCTGGGAAAAATATGTCCTACTACGAAGCAATAACATCAGCAGTGATTCCCTGACCTGCATTTGGGACAGAAGGGATCTGCTCTGTGGCAGCACCATATCCTGTATAGAAGCACCTATCCTACTGCCTCACACTCACCAACACCTCCAGACCTAATCTGCTGGCCCCAGCGGGGTCAAGGGAGACCCCCACACCCCACATCTACCCATAGGCAGGAAGAGATCCAGGCCTGTTCCTCCCCAAACTTGTACTCAATGGCACTGGGAGATCCAGACAGCACATACTGTGATTGACACTCTACAAACAGAAGGAAACCAATAACAAGAAGATTGGAAATTTCAGAAAGGAAAAGATGAAGCCAAGCTGGAGCCCAAGCTCTATGTTGGGGCATCATCTCTAGCCCAACCCACCCAGGCAGCCTTGTTCCAGGACCTGGACCCACTACTTTGCTCTCCCTGACCCTGAGGAGAATAAAGATAAATGACAGAGGCACACCAGTGTAACATGCAGGCAGCCAGGGGGCTCTTGCCTCTTAGTAAGCAGAGGAGCCCCTAGCGTCTGGCTCATCTTGCCTTTATTCACCCAAACATGAGTACAAGCAATCAAAGTAACACAAGATTCATCTGCTTTCCAATATCCATTAGTACATACACTAACAAGTAACTTAAAATTGGATGTTTTAACTTTTCCCTACAACCTGCACCATGAAATCACTTGAGTGCAGCCTTACTCCTATGTGCTCACAGAGGAAGCCAGTTAGGCCTCAATTCACCCCTGGTTTCTGACAAAAAGAGAACAATGAAATGGGAAAAAATAGTAGTAAATATAACAGGTTATCATCTCATTTTTCTTAAGTCATGTGATGGTAAAATCAAAAGTTGTGACACCATCTGATGTTTTCAATGAGAAAACATTTTTAACAAGGGAACAATCAAGACATTTAAGTAAAAGTAAAGTTTTAAAACTTCACTTGAAGAAATAAAACACTGATTTCAGTAGATTGTGATACATTATATATGTATATAACTACAATATCCGCTAAGAAAACTTTCCAAAGCTACATATTCAAAGGATTATAAATAAATTTTAAAACACAATTCTGAAAAACGTTTACATGACCCAAGTCAACCTCATCAAAATAAATTCTCTGGTTTGCAAAGATCCTGTTAAGAGAATGAAAAGAAAAAAATTAAACATTGGGAAAACAGTTGCTAATCACGTATTAGACAAGTTACTCTTGTTTAGAAAATATAAAAACCCCTCAAAATTCAAAGAAATATCCAACTACAAGATGAGGCAAAGATGTAAACAAACATTTCACTGAAAAGGATATACAAATAGTAAATAAGTACCTAAAAAGATACTCAGTATCATATTCATTAAAATGTAAGTTAAAAACATAACAAGATGATACCAGACAACTACAAGAAATAAAAAAATACCAATACAAGTGCTGTGGAAAATATGGAAAAACTGGATCATTCAAACATTGCTGATGGGAATAGTAAATGCTTTGGCCACTCTGGAAAAACAGATTAGCAGTCTCTTTAAAACCTTAAAGTGGGTTTACTTTACACCCTAGAAATTGCACTCTGGGAAATTTACTCCAAAAACCTGAAAACTTATAATCATCAACTATTTTGTGGAGAAAAGGTAAGTTTTGTTTTCCATTGTACTTCTTACTCATTTATATTAGAGCCCATTTGAAATTCAGACAGAATAAAGAGAAGAAAATAATTGTACATGTGCACACACACACAGGAAATTGGTTCCAGGGTCTTCATAGATGCTAAAATCTGAAGACGGTCATGTCTCTGTGATGTCATAGTTTGCATAGAACCTACACACTTTTTCTTGTATAGTTTAAGCCATCTCTAGATTGCTTATAATATCTAATGCAGCACAAATGCTATGTAAATGTTGTCATATCTATTGTTTAGGGAATAATGACAAAATATCTGTACACAGCAAAGATATAAGTTTTTCTAATTAGTTTTGATCTGTGGCTGATTGAATCCACATTTGCAGAACTCACAGAGTGGGATGATTGAATATTCTTGCCATAGGAATTGCTTATAGTTCATGTGTGTGAAGCTAGTTTATTAATTGAAGTGGTTCTCAAACCTTGATTCATTTGAATCACCTAAAGAGCTTTACTACACATTGGTTTCTGAGAACCAATTTTCTATTTCTAGAAATTCTTATTTAATAGGTCTAGGAGGAGGCCAGGTTTAGGGATTTATCAAGTTCCCCAGGTGATCCTAATGTGCAGCATATTTAGGAACTTTCTATTGGCTGAAAGCCAACTAGTGATCAGATTGAAATCTAAGACACGTGGGCTATTACTTGGGCTCTATTGCTAAGTGTATTCCATTTTCTCCTCTGGGAAGATTTGTGCTATGGCAAATGACTGACAGTTGTGTTGATTTTCTGAAATAGATTGAAATTTTCAATTACTTTGAAAAGGGAGGGAAAAGGAGTGAATGCAATAATGTGTATAATTTACTTCTTTCCCTGTGTGTTTAGCTAGATGCTTTTGCAAATGAGTTCCACTCTCTTCTTTAGGCCACTGGTAGTGCTTGTCCTATTGCAACCCTAAACTGGCTAACTCCCTAAGTGGACACATCACAGTCTTTACCTCCTACACACTCCTCTCCCCAAACATCAGTGCACTTGAGAGAAAAACAAACATATTGACCTTCAATTCTTCTTTTCAGCTCTGCTCTTATCAGGAAACTTCAGTATTTAGTACAAGGACAAATGCTTGCCTTTTGGTGAGTAATGTAGACAAACAGCCCTTGAGAAGAGGGAAAAAAAGTCTTTCAAAGAGGCTGCCGCTCAAATAAGGCGGTTTTAGTCATCTAAATTTAGGTAGCCAATGTCCAAAATAAAAAGAAGTTTAAGAAAAAGAGAAAAGAAAATAGTAAACCTAGCTTTTCTACCTCATTAAAATAAAGTACTTTTAAAAAAGAAATCTTAAATTCTCTTTCTAATGCAAAGTATGGCACCCTTTCTTAGAGTATGGCTCTTATGTCCTGTATTGTTCATGATGTTTAATTCTTGAAATAGCATGTGGTTGAAAACACAAGGAAACCTATTGCCCAGCGGGAATTAAATCTTCTTTCCCTAAGACCAGCCTTTCATATACAATGTTAGATTTGCCAACATAACTGTTTCCTCTGTTTGAAATGAGATGTTGTCTTTTGCCTTTTCTATGTAGTTAGCACAACTATAATAAACATGATATGATGCCCCTTGCATGATTTTCCTCATCCATGTGATTTTGAACCAGTATATTTTAAAAATTCAGATTGGTTGAATAATATTTTTGCAAGAATTGAAAAATAAATCCATAATATTCATGCATATTTTGCTCTGGGGCTGACCTGCCGTGAAGTAGGAACATTTGAGCCTTTCCCTCAAATCACTCAGTAAAGGAAAGTAATCCCTGCAACAAAGGGCATGGGAAGGAAAGGATATTTAATCATAATAATCCTCCGTTAAAAAATAATCACACAAATACAACATCTACCTCTACACTGTGTTGTCTTACAGGATAAGAGTGTTTGCTTTAGGTGTTTCTATTGCCATATATGTACAATAAGTAAATGAACATAAAATGGAATGAACACATAAAAGAAGGTTAAACCCACCCAGCTTAGCAAATCTACTCTCTCACCTGCTGTGCTCTGAAATATGGAAAAGAGAAATCATTTGGGTCATAAGGATTAGTAAAACAACAGTCTCTCTTAACACTGACAGGCAATATAAGGATAATTTGTCTGTTGTAAGAACCAACAGCCTAGCTGCTAAATAATGCCCTCTTCCATCATTTTCCCTCTAAATAGGTAATAAAAATTACCTATTTGTGTTAGAAAAAACAAGTTAATAGCCTGATAGACTTTCTGTCTGCCTATTGGGAAATGGCTTGATTTTTCCCTCATCATTTATACAGTGAATGTGGAAAACATTATAGCCATGAATTTAAATGCTCTAAGATCAGAAAACTTGAAATTTGTCCTCCTAAACCACTGATAATTAGAAATCTTAGAAATGCTTTTTAATATGTGTTATCGTTTGGGTCTGAATGTCCCTGCCCAAAGCCTCATTTGGTCAGAGGTGGCTGAATCTGGATTATGTGATGCTGGGATTAAGGGTGCATGATTACTAAACCACTACACATGAATGAGTGGTTTAGCACTGCCCTAGTCCTGGTAGTCTGGATGGGATAAAAGAGGCAGAAGGACACGGTGAACCCCTTTTGTTGCTTTTGCTATCTTGTGGGCGTCATGAACTTTCTCCTCTGCAATGCCTATTTGCCATCCCTGCCTTGGAGCCAGCCAATTGTGGACTGAAATCTCTACAAACTGTAAGCCAAATAAACTCTTTCTCCTTTAATTTTGGTGCCAGGTATTTTGTCTCAGCAATGAGAGAAAAGTAAGACAATATTTAAGAATCTCTGGAGCCAGTGTAATAGTGCACACCAGGCAGGAGAATCACAATTTCAAACCCAGCTTGGGTAACTAAGTGACTTCACAAGACCCTGTCTCTCACACACACACACACACACACACACACACACACACACACACACACACACACACACTCTAGAAGGTAGCTAAAAGCCGATAGTGAATCTAATGGAACAAGTTCGGGTTCATGGCTACCACTTACTGCCTATATGACCTTGCATGAATCACTTAGTTTATGTAGGCCTTGTTTTCTTTATTATAAAATAAAGCTCATATAATTACCAGTCTCCATGTATATTATACAGGTCAATTGAGACTGGAGTTAAGTTGCTTATTTTAAGACTATCATATGGTAAGTGATAAAAATCACATTGCTTGACACAATTATATATATTTTCCAGGAGAATTCTTGGCAAGTTTTAATTTCCTTTAATGTTTTTCTTCTTCACTGTCACTATTCACTTGTCATGGAAGTCCTTCCATTCAGGGAGTTACTCTTAGTTTCCTATTAAAGACTACAGTTTGCCTATTTCTAATGACTCATTCCTTTTAAGACCCTTCTCCTTTACCTCCTCTTACCAGCTATGAAAGAAGCTTATGCTTATTATGAAGCTGATAAAGCTTATACTTTAGTGCTCCATACTTCAGTGGTACCTTTTTAGATTCCAGTAGAAGCCCTAGAAATTACTTCACATAATCATATATTTTGTGCAAAATTTTCAGAAGTGAGATATTTTAACTCTAATCAGATAAAACTGCTATTTGGTACTTTTCCAATTTTCAGGTTTATAGCACTACCATCTATAATGAACTTTTTGTTTCCACATCCTAGGAATGGTTTCTGCCCATTCCACAGCCCTAACTGGATTATGGCGCAGAACCCTAAGGACAAAGGCAATTTTACATGGCATGCCCTACAGCTTGTAGCTCTGGAAAGTATGTAAGAAAAAGGAAAAAAAAAAGTCTGAGGCCAAAAACTGAACTGCAGAAAGTTATTTTAATCATCAAACATGTAAAAGATTTGGTTTTCATCAATGCTTATTTAAAACACGAATTTTCTCCTGTCAAGAACATAGTTGGTTGGGCTGGGGATTTAGCTCCGTGGCACTGTGCCTGCCTTGCAAGTGCAAGGTCCTAAGTTCAGTCCCTGGTACCAAAAAAAAAAGAATGTACTTGATCAATAATGGTGTGTGTGTGTGTGTGTGTGTGTGTGTGTGTGTGTAATGGGAATTGTATAAAAGAATATTTATCAGAATTCTGTAATGTATAGAACCATAGTGATGCTGAATTCAGTAATGCTTTTTTAACAGCACGGCATTTGTGAGGAAGTAATCTAAAGAGACTGGCTCAAATTTAAAAACAATACAAATTAATGTGACATTACTGATAATAAATTGTGAAGCTGAAAGAAAGTTTTCTAAACTGTAAATAATTGAATACAAATTTAGTCAACCAGGATATGGTGAATACGAAACAAATACTCTACTTCTTATATATGTATAAAATACAAAGCACTTGATAATAAGGAGGCAGTTAATGAATATGTAGCTGGAAGAGTAAGAAAAAGATTTATAGAGATATGTCAGGTTGTCACTGGACTGGGCCTGTGGCGGTCCCTGAAGCTGAAATAAGAAACCTAACCCACCTCCTTATACAATCAGTTTGCAGGTTCCTCAACTCTAGTTCCAGAAAAAGAACTTTCAGAACTAGGCAGTCAGAGGCACTGGAAGGCTTTTACTAGGCAGAAATGGAAAGGTACACAGAGGAATACAGCACAGGCCCTAGAGGGAGAGGTGCCTCATTTCTTGGAACTGGGAACATTTAGGCTTCTATTGAAGGGTGAAAATCCTCAGAAAAAGTGGCCCATCCCCAAGATAGGCACTGACCCATATTATGAGCTCATTTTTTATAAAGATGGGTAATGGAAACATTCTTTGAGTTTTGTCAACCTATTCCTTTATCTTAGGATCTGGTTCTTGCTCTTTACTTTCTCAATTAAGCCAATTTACAGACTTTTCTGAGGAATTGTGGGTGTAATGGTCTCGAAGGAAAGAAGCCTAAATGTAACCAAGTACTGCCTTTTGGTACCATTGACTGGGTCCTGTTGTTAGAAGTACAATTTTTAGCTCTGATTTCCTCGTCTCCTTTCTACCTATCTTTTATTTCTTCTATCTTACCTCAAGGTGGTAGTAAATGTTTAATGTATTTTTTTAGATTTTATGATATCTGTGATATTTGAAAACATTTTTAAAAATTTGAAGACATTCCAATTTCAGGTAGGATGAAATATTTTGAAGATATTCCTAAGGATAAAAGAAGCCAAATGAAATGATTAGGATTTACTCAAAAAGTTCTAGACACAAAAAGAGATTCTTTCCAGGCTCTTGGTGTCCTGAACAAAGAATTGAACAAGACATTAATAAAAGGCAGCAAAAATCTGTGTTTATTAAAGGTGGAAAAGAAGTATGCTCTGCTCTGCAAAGTGAAAGCAGGTTGCTGACAAGGTTTACAGTTGTCATGAGGATAATGGCAGGGCTCTTTTGTATATGGAACTCCTATATTGCTTCTCCTTCTTGCAATAAGGCATTTGGGATGGTTGTCCTATTGACATAGGAAATGATATAGGACCTCCAAATGATATAGGGGAAATATTATAACTCCCAACCTCCTAGATGTCCAACACACCAAGTTTGTGTTCCCCCAAATCAAAGAATGAATTCTAAGGAACAAGGGAACTTAAGAGTAGTAAATATTTACTGAGGGGGAAAGTACAGCTCCTGAGAGGCAGGAGGGAACCTGAAAGTGGGTTGCTGGGGACCCCACTTCTTGCAGTGAATTTTATAGACCACAACAACATGGTACAATGTGGGTTGCAGCTATGATCAACCAATAAGATTATAAGTATAGTAACCTAGGTAGCATTGATCCAGTGGGAAAGCAAGTCACATAGCAAGTGTACATGGAAGGAATAAAGAACTTTTCAGGAAAGGATGAGTCTGAGGGTCTTGGTCACCCACCGAAGTGACATGTTTATCTAGACTTCATTAGACCAGGTGACCTAGTCATTTCACCTTTATCTAGAGGCCTGGCCTCCAATAGATGTACCTCTAGCCACAGTTGTAATGTGTTTTTACTTTTGTCCTGACTCTCTTGAGGGCCTAGCCCTGTCTGACTGCCTAGAGTATTCTGCCTAGCTTAGCTGTTTATAATACTATCACAAACTCACTTGGCCTGGCTTCAGATTTAAGCTGTTCCATGAAAGGCTCCCTTGGTTTCATGCCAGACATAAATGAAGAATTGACAATGGCACTTTTGTGATTGGTTCCATGTTCATTGTTCAGGGACTGCAGAGTCCTATGGGATTCTGTGTTCTGTTCATGTGCCCCAGCCCTCCAGGACTGGTAGATTTTTCATAGTTATTCAACTGGTTTGCTCCTGCCCTAATCTCCTACCTCAAAATCATATGGCTAAAATTCCAAGAGAATAATAGAAAGTGGAAAGAGATTTACACAAGATATTTGTGTTATGAACCACAGACTTTAAAATTTCAGAGTCAATAAATTAATATAAAAGCAGAAAGCATGCTTAGAGATGCGGAAAGTGTCTCAAAGACTTGAGAAAACACAAAGAAAAGGGATTCTTAAAGGGCCTGTCCAATGGTGGCCAAGGTTGAACAAAAGTGGCTGCAGTGGTGGGACTGGGCAAGTGAGCCACAGAAATGGAAATGGCCCTGGAACTACACCAGGTTAATAATGGAAAGTATCACAGGTCAATCTTTCCATTTTGGTTGCCTTTTTACATCTGTGACCTGGACAGTTTTCTTTTCTGTTTATTTCAATTTAAGTGAAATAACTCAGCCACTTAAGAATGTTCCTATCAAGAGATCTGGGTCCCATGGACCATTTCCCAAAGAACTCTGGTCACTTCAGGTCCAACTTGAATATTAGAGCTACAGTTCAGAACAAAAAAAAATTGATGATGTGATAGATAATGTTATTGAAGATCCAGAAAAAGTCTACCTGAAATTCTTCTCTGGATTGGGTGTGACATTCAGTGCAAGGGATCTGGAGTTGAGAGACTTGGGTATGTGAAACATACCTTCAATATGCTTATTGGTAACTGCCTGGGCTTATCTCAGAGATGTGCCAGACACAAGGAATGCAGCATGTAAAGAGAAGTTTATCCAACTGACCTGAAAGTTCTAGTGTTGTTATTTGTTTCTACAATGAAGCTCTAGATAGGACACAGTGCTCTAATCCAGACCTCAGACTAACTTCTTCATGAAATCATCCTCAGGGATGATGACAGTAACTTCAATGATTTAAAAGGAGAGGATTATGAGATTGTCCCCAAAATACTTCCCTCCAAAAAATAAATAAACTAATAAGAAATACAAAGCCAGAGGGGTTGATTCAAGGAAGAACGATGAGAGCAGCCCACACTACAGAAGTCCACATGCTCCTGGACAGCCACCTCGAGGTGCATGTGATATCCCTGCAGCCTTTGCGGGACACCATTTCAAGGACCTGCACTCTGTGATGTGCGTGGTGATCAACATCATCAGTGCTGACACACTGGCCTACAGTTCTTCCCGTTGTGCATGGAAGCTTCAACTGGGGGCTGCACTTCAAGTGGCACACTATTCCCCTTTCCCAGCTGAGAGGAATGGAAAGAGGCACTGCACCAATAAAGTCATGCACAGCGGCCAGAGAACTGTTTTCCAGGAACTGACAGTACATATTTCAATGAGCTTGGTCAGTACAACAGTGACACAGATATCTTGGGAGGGGAAAATTGGGGAATATCATTTCAGATCTGGATATGTGTCGGTAAACTCGTCCTTATCCCTTTTTCAAGAGTAGAGCACATTTTATGAAAAAGGTGACCGTATGGCTCTCCTGAGGGCCACAACACCATGACACACAGCTCCCTGAGGCCGCCACATGTCTGGCTAGGTGAATATAATGAATAGCATTTTTCCCTGAGACCTGACCTGATGACCAAAAGCTATGGAAATATTAGTGACTGTGTTAAATTGAGGAACATGTTGGGTTGTGAGTCATCTAAATGGTAATTGGTTATTTACCCAGAATGCAGATACTTGAGCCCCATGCCAAACTCCAATATCCCATTTTCACTACCAGAGGGCCCAGACACCCCAGAGTCCTTCAGCATGGAAGGCTCTATCACTTTCAGACCAACCAACCAGTGTCTGTGGGCCTGGGGCTGCCCCAGCCCAAAGGAAGTCCTCATTGTGCTCAAGGCCTCTGTATCCAAGTCAGATATATAGTTACTAAAAAGCATGAATTGGTTTCAAGTATCTGCTTAGTCTAAAAATTTCAGAAACTTGCTCATCAGACCCACTGTGTCTCATGGAGTACCACTGTTAGGTTAGGCCAGTCACAGCAGTGAATTTCACAGCAGTGAATTTCTGGGAAAAATAATTGGCTGTACCAGGTGTCAGTTGAATGATGCCTAAAAGTGGTGGATCCCTTGGGTCAGAAGGGCTCTGTTGCTATGGAGATCTGACATGGCTCCTCCTTGCAGCAGTGGCATATAGGAGGTTAGGGGTTCCTGGATGGAAAAGTGCCTTGTCAGGTGACACAAGACCATGGGGACTTTTAGAAGGAACATGCCCAGCAGCAGAAGCCCTACACTGCCCTCTAGGTGAGTGGACTTATCAAGGTCCTTTCTGAGCTGCTGTTGGGGAATTTCTCACTTACAGAGGAAAACCAGAAAAGAATTTACATTCTAAAAAGCTGGGTCTGTACAGGACTAAACCCAAGAAATTGACATTTTTATTTATATTTATGCTTCTTTTTAATTCCCTTTATGGATGGAATGGCTCTTATCTGATCAGGAATTTGTGACTTTCTTTCTTAGAAGATTTAATAGGTGATAATTTTTTCTATTATGTTCTAGATACAGTGGACCCTCAAGTTAAGACTAGAATTTTAGTTTTAACTTATGACCAAAGTCTTGAGTTACAACCTGAATTCTGGCTGCTTGTGCTTCTAGGTAGTCTCAGATACAGATTTAACCCTTAAAGAGTCCTGGAAGGAATATTACAACATCCTTTCCTGTGTGGGGTTAATTGAAATATCCTGGGCCAATGTCTCTCTAAGGACACTGAGATCTGCCTGTATACAGGAGAGGGACTTTGAAGGCTGTGTAGAGGAGTCTGAGCCTTCAACTGACCAATTTGAATTACAACTAGCTCTCTGGAAGGAACTGAGTTCATAAGTCAAGGCTCCACTGTAGATAATGTTTTTTAAAAATGGTTGAGTCTATTTTACTTTTAACTTCAGAGCATCATTTGTAAGATTTAAGAGGGAGTTAGCTATTGTAAAATGTTTTGAGGATATATGACAATACATTTGTTAAAAGATCCTTTGGTTTTTTAAACAAGGGTTAAACAAAAGCACAAAAAATAGAAAGAATGGAGTGAAAAATGCATTTGAAGAAAAATTGTCAATATTTTTCCAAAATTAAAATGAGGTCCCAATCCACAGAGTAAAGAAATTTTGAAAATTCTAACTTGAATGAAAACAAAGAGAGTTCTATCTAAGCAAATCATAGAAACAATCCTTACTATAAAGAAGAAAACTTTCAAAATAACTGAAGAGGTGATAATGAGGAAGGAAGACATAGTACTTTCAAATTAACAGCAAAAAAACTGATACTGGAATTCTCAACAGAAGAAATAAAAAGCATAATGAACATAAAAAACAATGAAAGGGGAAATGCCTAACTAAATTGTTTACTAAACATAAAAAACTTCCTCAAAAAATTAGAATGGAATGAAGATAATTTCAGGCCGAAAGAATTGAGATAAAGAAATAACAAACCAAGAGAGCCCATTCACTGACCAAGTTACTTCCTGGGGATCATTTTCCAGACAGCTGTGGAGGGATGGGAAATCTAAACAAGTCTAAAGGAATCTCTGACTTGGAAAGACAAAGAAAGATCTTATCTGAGTGAACCCTTAGTGAACCCTTAGTGTGGGATCTTCAACTAGGAAAGAGGTAACTATAGTGATGAAGACATGTATTAAGGATGGTTTGAGTGCTTCTCTGATGATTTACCTGCACATGCATGAAAGATAACTACTAAGGGTCAGGGGAAGAACCATGAGGGAAAAGCAAGTAGAAAACTTCCTAGACATCACATAGGGTTGGAAAGGTTTGTGTATATTCCAGCTAGAGTAGAAAAGCCATGTAATAATATACAGAGCATTAGATGGAACCTATAAATTTGTATAAAAACAATTTAGCCATACAGTAAAGCATAGTCTGTACACTATCTAACATCTGAAAAAAATAATAAAACCCAACAAAAACAAAAACATTTTCATAAAACCTGTGAGAAAAAAATTCTGGATTCCAAAACAATAACTGAAAGAAGAATTATTCAATAAAAATAAGACCAGAAATGACAGACCATAGATATAGATATTATAAATATGTTCCACGAGTTCAGGAAAGTAAAGAGTATGATAATATTGCAGACAGCTAAGTTAGTTAGAAATTATTATATTGCAGTTGGATAGGGCTGAGTCCTCAGCATAGAAAACAATTGAGGCACATTCACTGATTAACAACATAAAAGAGGAAAAAGTACTACACTTACATCTTTGCCTAAAGATAAATAGCAGAGATTGATATTCTAAATAGGCATCATTCTCCCTAGCCCATTTCCTTTCTAGAAATTTCTTATTCATTCTATGTACTTTCTGACTTGCTTTCCTATTTGATTCCCATTTAATCAACATTACTTGGGTGACTGTACTTGTAATCTTATTGGTTGATCGTGGTTTTGTCCTACCTTGTGATTTTTCATTGGATCTTACAGGTTTGTCCCACGTTATACCTGCCTCATCTTGTGGCTTTGCCCTACAAAACACCTTTGAGAAACAGGGTGGGTGGGGAACCGATTTTCCAAGTGTTCCCTCCTGTCCCTCTCAGGTAGGAGCTTTCTTTCTCTCAATAAATATTCCTTACTCTTAACTTCCATTGTTCCTGGAATTCATTCTTTGATTTTAGAGAATACAAACTTGTGTTTTGGATATCTAGCAGTTTGGGAATTATAGTATTTCCCTTGTTGGATTATTTTTGCTTATTTGGATTACTTGGTGCCCTATATCAATAAGAACAACAAAAAATTTACAAAATATTCAAATGAAACTTCCAGAGATTAAAAATATAATATCAGACATGGAAAAAAAAAGTGTGGGATTATCAACAGACTAGAGACACAAAGATCAGTGAATCTGAAGCTATAACAATAAAAAAACATCATACAAATTATAGTACACAAAGAAAAAAATCTAACCTTTGAAATTATGGAGCTCTATATCATTGTAAAAATGTGCTTACAATGCCAAAATACACATATTGAATTCTTAAAATGGATACAAATGAAATCAGAAAAAGAGAAACAGAATAACAATAACAAATTTGGGAAATGAAAACAAATAGGAAACAATATTGGCCTGAATACAACTGTATCAAGAATTACATCAAATAGGAATTAGTAAATGTAAAAGTAAATATGTCAGATTCAATAAAAACCCAGAGCCAACTATGTATTATCAGTACAGTTGTCAGTTTCACTACAAATCTACAAATAGTTTGAATGTGAAGCAATTAAAAAAGACGAAACCACAGAAAGTAAACAATAGCAAGCTGGAATGGCTTTACCAATATCGGCAAAATTGGGTTCAGTATAAGGAGTAGTACTAGAGTCAAGGAGTGGTACGTCATGTAGTGATTATAAATGAATACGTGCTTAATGACAAATCAGAGACCTCTAACAATACATGAAGCAAATAGTGACAGAATCACTCCAAAAAGAATTAAATACAGTTAGACTTTAACAACATTCTCAGTAACTGTATAACTTTTAAAAATCAGTAGGTAAATGAAATCTGAATGATACTGTCAACTATCTTCATTCACTTGACATTTACAGAAGACTATATACAGCAATGTATGAATAACATACTCTTTCAAATGTAAATAGAATTATCTACCGGCATGTTATGCTGGTCTATCTCTACGAAGCAGATAGAAGTCCACAAATAAATTAACTAGCCTTCCTTTTCCTCAGGCACTATTCTGATGTACTTGGTTACATAAACATTTCTCTAGAGACAGCTCTTGTAGCAGTGCAACTGACTAATTTTTTGTGAAGTTTGGCAGTATCAACCTGTGTTTCTTTCCCTTGATTTCCACATTCACTTCACTTTTTCCTAACTCTTGCTGCCTTGAGTTTATGCTTTCCATGTAAGCTTTGCCTCCGGCTCAGAGAAGTAAAACTAGGACAGTATGAATGATTAGTAATAATAGCTGCCATTAGGTACTTTGTGCCACACACTGGTCAATTTATAGGATACAGGATAGAAATGACATCTGAGGAGATACATATGTATAGATATATGGATATATACATATATCACATACCATTAGATCATAAATACATTATGTTACTGCATGATGAATTCAGCAGGTAAAATCCAGGCTCTTATGTATCATGACCAATGAATTGCAAGTGAACATCTGATGGCAAGTGAAAAGCAGCTACATTTATTGAAGACTGCAGGAAATTGTGCTAGTATTCTAGACAGATGAGCTAGGTAGAAATATTATAGGCAGTCAGATGGGGCTATGTCCTTGAGAGAGGGTTAAGACAAAAGTGAACACTGCACAACTGCACCCGGAGACATATTGGTTGGAAACCAGGCCTCAAGACAAGATGACCAGATCTATATACTTCCTCAAAGAACAAGCACTGGGCTTAATGACATCTAGATAGACATCAACCACCCTGGTGGGTGACCAGAGACCTCTGGACCCACCACTTCCTAGGAGAATTGTTATTCTTTACATCTATGCTTATTATGTGACTTGCTTCCCAATTGGACCACTGTTACCTAAGTGACTGTACTTGTAACCTTACTGGATGATCATGGCTGTGGCGCTCATTGTACCCACATGGGTTTTACTCTATAAAACTTCTCTGTAAAATGAGGTCCCCGGCTACCCACTTGGGACCCCTCCTGCCCCTCAGGAGCTTTTCTATCAATAAAAATCTTTCTACTCTTAACCTCTGTTGTTCCTAGAACTCATTCTTAGTTTTCTAGAGAATAAGAGCTCTGTGTATCATACAGTTAACAGGCTGAGAGATATAGTATTTCATATTTCATCTCTCATATTATTTTCTGTATCACTAGGGTAAGTCTGTGCAGGCAAAAACTATAACATGCACAGAAGAGTGGTGCTGCAGTGACAGGATAGCTAAAAGCACTCCACACAGATGAAGGCTTTTGGAATTTAAAAGATATGCACCTCAGCTCAGGTGCATCCCACTGGGTATCTGGGTATGATTGATAGATGCTGTGTCATCTAAGGGCTCTTAGTGTACATATCTGTCCCAGAATTCACTCTGATCTAAATTACATGCATGAGATGTATTGCATATTCATGAACCCTAAACAAAGTTTGAATTGGATAAAGGTGACTGAAGGTCAGGCCAAGAGATCAAACATGCATACACTTGCCTAGAGCATCAAAGATGTCCTGGATTTGCATTATGTTACATTCTACCTCTCTTAGGACATGAAGGAGGAATGCCTCTTGGGTGCTGTTTAATTTTAAATGGGTGAAAAGGAGTGATTTCTGCAGCACTATTGTTCTAACTGTACTACATGCATGTATAAATTATGAAAAATCACAAAACTACCTAACCATTAAAATCCAGAACATCAAACCCCATCAACATTGATTTATAAAAGATCACAAATTATTACATGTAAGAACAGCAATAATTTTGTATTTTATACAATTTAACTGTGAATTGTTTTATTTTTATACCCTGCTCTACATGTCCAAATATACATTGTGAGAATTAGTATTGAAGAGGATTTTCAACTGAGAAGCTATTATCTCATTTTACTGACAATCAACATATTAATCAGAGATTGATCTACAAACATTGGATTTTGCATTCTTTATTGAATAGGAGAGCAAAGAGAACTCAAGTGCATGTACACTATTCTGCTTTTTTATAAAACACATATCTCTGAGCTACATCAGAACAGACAGCAGCTTTGCTGTCTCCCATTGTGGTCACTGGCTTACAGTATTTAAATAATTAAATCTGTAAAACACTTTCTAATGTGCGGAATAAAAAGTATTTGTTTATTTTTTTTTTTGGTACTGGGGATCGAATTTGAGACCTTGCACTTGTGAGTCAGGCAGAGGAACCATTGAGCTAAATTCCCAGCCTAATATTTGACTTTTTATTCTGCCTCTTATATCCCAGATATCCCTAAGCAATTTGAAAAGTACTTACTTAAATTAAATTACTGATCCCGTAGTGACTTTGCAAGCAAGTGGAAAGTGTAGCACACTTTTAGTTTACCTAAAGGTCAGATTTATTCTTGGGAAGAACATATTAGATTCATGCAATTGGTAAATGTTTATTGAAATCACACTATATTTCAGAAACTATTCTAAGCCCTAGAATCTTATGGATAAAAAAGGTTATTTAAAAATAAATACATTTATAAATAAGTAGATTAAGACAGAGAATAGTTTGGGTTGAGTACTGTAGGAAAGGGCTCTATATGAATATGACCTTTGACCTAAGAACTGAAAGAGAAGAAAGAGGGTGCTGATGAAGACAGTGAGAAACAGTATTCTAGGTAGAAGGAACGCTTTAGTGTTTTCTAAAACATCACAATTTATTGTGGTGTAGATATCAAGGCCATAGTGTAGATATTAAGACAGCAACATTAACTTGATATCAAGTGCCATTAAGAGCTAGAAAGATTTGTGAGTTTATGACAGTCAGGCATCCTGAGTTCTACTAGTGATTGATAAAACCAATCACTAGCTTTAATTCCACTTCAGGTCATCCAGATTCTGAACAAAATGAATAAGAATAAAGAGGAAAATTTGGAACATGTTGAGCTTGAGATCCCTGAAATATCACCAAATTTTCTCCAGTATGTAGCTAGTAAATGGAGTCTCAGTTATGCCAGGAGAATGGCAGAGAAAACTCAGTATAATGTTTTTGCCTGCTCTAGATACATACACATTTCAGGTGAACTTTTAAAATTTTAAAAACACTTAGCTTTACACTGATCAACCACTGAACTGCCTTCTTCTATTGTCCTGCAGTGATATAAAGGTCACACTTTTGTGTATATGGCTTTCATAGTAGGGATTTCAGAGCACTGACACCAGATATTTTGAGTTTGTTCTCTGGGGGAATTTCATTTGCATCTATGTTTTTAGCTATCTGTGATAACTTGTTAAATATTAAAAAGATATTTTGCTTCTATTGGAACATTTGTATACCCGCAACTATATTTCTGTAAAGAGCTGCAGTCAAAAATAAAATATTGAAAGTTTTCAAAAAAAAAAAACACTTAGCTGATATTGAAAGGAAGAAAAAGACATCTTCAGATTTCTAAAACTAAGAAGAGAAATAAAAGCCAAAGTGATGAGAGCCAGCTGATGCCCATAGGCTTTAATTCTAAATTTAGGTCTTTTGCAGATAAAAGTTTGACTCTAATGTCATCCAGGGGCCGGAAGTCTAGAGTTATGACAGAATATCAAGGAGCCAGTAACAGAGATTTTGCATGATGTGAACAAGGAGCTGCTCAGTCCATTCAAAAGGGGTTGGAGGAGCGACAAGGAAAAGTGACATCTAAGACCTTCAGGTAGAGAAAACTTCAATGCTCCTGAGAAATGCTATCTTTTTCAGAGTTATGATGTCCAGATTCTTGTTTAGCTTTACACCATGTATGAAACAGAAACTACAAGATGAGTAATTCAAGGAAAACCTGGTACAGGACACATACAAGATTATATCCCAGGATTCCATCAGAAACAAAATTAAAACCACTCCAAAGGGAATTTTCAATAAATCAAAGCACATAGTATTTCAACCAGAAAGAAATAATCATTCTACAGAAGTATCTTTATTTAATTATCATTCTATGCATTCTCATAGATATGCCACTGCAACAAATCCTTAAATCATGTAAATACAATTTATTTACAGTTTGCATGTTCCACCATCTAGAATAAAATGTACTTGAGAATCGCACCTGTGGAAATTGGAAAGCACCGTGGAGGTGAGATTTTTTTTTCTTTAAAAATCTGAACATATAAGATAGTAGCTAATTTTTAATTTTCACTTATTCTACATGAATCTTTTGGAATCCAATAATTGAGAAAACTATGCAGAAATGAAGATTTAAAAATTCATAAATTTCTTTATGTATAAAACTTTTATAAGCCTATTGTTTTACATAAAACCCCGGAGAGACGTAAAAGTATCTAAAAGGCTGAATAGTCTTGAGAGAATTTCATTTGTTTAATGTTCCTGCTTATCCATCGAAACCTCTCAAGAGCATCCTGAGTTTCTTAGAATGATCCAACGAAGGTGGAACTTTTGTAGAAAGTCCTCTTTTTTGCAGCCTGTATGTATTGGTGGGGTTTTTTTTGTCTTTTATTCACATCAGGTAGCACATTGTACTATTACATAGTCCTTCGTTCATATGTTAATTCATTCAAACAATATTTATTGAGTTGAGATACTTTATACTTAATAAGTAACATGTTGATGATTGAATATATAGCTTTGATTTACGATGGGATTGCATCCCAATGAACATAGTCATAAGATGAAAATATTGTAAGTCAAAATTCCATTTAATATACCTACAGAGCATCACGGTTTAGCAACACAGTACACTACAAATTATCAGTTGGATCTCCCTGTAATCCTGTAGCTGACTGGAACCGTAGTTCACTGCCACTGCACCAGCACTATTAGGAAGGAGTATCACCATACATCACCAGCTGACGAAATATTCAAAATTCAAAGTATGGTTTCTACTGAATGTGTATAGCTTTTGCACCATCGTAAAGATAAAAACCTTAACTTGAAGCATCCTAATTCAGGGACTCTCTACATGCACATCATATTAAGTACTGAGAAAAATCATATGAAAATTTATATGATGGTAGCCTCACAGAAGCTTATAATTATGTCAGTAAGTTCAAAGGTGAGGTTTTATAGACCCTTTTATAGACAGAGCTTAAACAGGATGAAAGTTCAGTTCATCATAAGCTGAATACATCAACAAATGAACATTTGAGATATAATTTGCGATTGCCTTTTAAGAGAAAAAGAGGACATAGTTTGATGTATAAATGCAGGATAAAAGTTCATGGTGGTAGCATGTGTACTGCTGTTTGGGTCAATATCTGAGTTCCTTACTCATGACACTATTCACATATAATCAAGAGTAACTTTGCATGGTTCCATTTCAAAAACAAATGGGGAGTCCTACTTCCGTAGCACTACTGAATGATGTCATCTACAATGAAAAGATTGCCAAGGTTGGAGGAAGACATGGCTTGCCATCCTACCTCATACAAAACTTACTGAGGGATTTGTTTCATGTTCTCCTCTCAACACAATTACTCTCCCTCTCCCTGAATATTTCTCTTCTGCCTCTGGCCATACTCTTTTCAGACAAACACAGGTACCAACAGTAAGAAACTTCCCGTAAATCCCTATCAAGAAAGGTAAGGCTAAGCTATCACAACCACATAGATTAGATTAGATAAAATTGCTGTTGCAAGCACACAAAACAGCTGAGTTTCTCTTTTTCAACAGGCAGAGAAGAGATAGTGAAACAGTGGGAAGTGGTTTAACAGTCTTTCTCCATGTAGGGCTAAGGTTAAGATGGAGAATTTAGAGGCCAGAGTAGCAAAATAACTACAATGATCCACATATTTTCAAGAGCATCCTTTTATATCGGAGGGATTGATTTTTTCCAGTTTTTCCATTATTCTAGATCATTCCATCCTCATTTCACTGTGTCACAATCTAAACATCTCATGGAGTCTCTAATTTGCATCCTCAACACTTACTCCACTAAGACACACAAAGCACACCTCTCAGGACTGACTTTCTTTCCAAAGGGGAGGCCCCTAGGAGTGATTATAAATAATATGAGTAAAAAGCAGTGACTTAAAATATTATTTTTCCTGGTAGATAATAGAACATGAATCAGGCAAACTTGGGAAACTGGGAAAGCCAGGAATATTGTGGATATTTACTGTTACTTCCCAAATCAAATGTAACAAGAAAACAAGTTTGCCAGGTTAAGTTTTTGAAAGTTGCTTTCACAGATCTTGGGACAAAAAGCTTCATAACTGGGCATTTGATAACCATTGATTGTTCTTTACTTTCTTCTTTCTTTTCAGACAAAAACATTGATATCAGCAACAAGAAACTTCCCATAGGTCATTTGTCAAGCAAGGGAAGGTTAAGCTACTGCAACCCACATAAAATTTTAGATAAGATAGCTGGTTGCAGGCACAGAAGAGTTGGGTTTTTCTTTTCAATAAGCATGTAATGGGTACAGGAGAAGTGGTCTAAAAAGTCTCTCTTCATGTTGGGCCAAGGTTAACATGGAAACTTTAGAAGCCAGAGAGGCAAAGTAACTACAACAATCCATGTTTTCAAGAGCAACATTTTATATCTGAGAGATTGATTTTTTAACTACTATTTTCCCAGTAACCTGACTTATCCCTTTATTAACTAAGCCAAGAAGATATAGTGTCCCAGAGAAGTCTTAGATTTCCTCAGCACAGAATTAGATATTCTCAACTTACTGTCCATTCAAATTAAAGGAGAAACCTGAATATAACTGAGTGTACTTTTATTTCATTCTTTTATCTGAATTGAATTTGATTTCACTTCTCCATTGAAGGGTTTATGTTAATATACTTTAAAGAACATTAAGTTGAAAGATTCTTTCACTATGTCATTCATTATGATTTATAAAAGACAAATCACCTACCCAATTTTGTTTCTGCATTGGCCAACAGAGTATTCTGAACTAAATGATAATGGGCATTTCTTTGCTCTAATCCTGACAACCAAGATGCAAAACAGAGAAGGATAACTGACTACTCAGAAAAGAAAAACTGGCTTAGCCCTGTGGCTGTCTCGGGTCTTTTTTGTAAAAACAATGTAAACGACCACTTGTTCAAAGACAAAAATATTCAGACTCTGGAAATAAGTTCAGCATGCACAGAGGTATGAAAATACTTTGATGGAAGAGTCAGAAACTATGTATTCCCTTATTTAAACCGATTCCAATGCTTTTTCTTCTGTTTTTGTTTGAGATATTGTTGGTATTGTTGTTTGGGTTTTTTCTTTTCTCTTTTTCTCTCTCTCTTTTTGTGACCTCCATATTACTTTATTGTTTTCTTCTTAGTGAGTTTAAAATTTTGCCCTTTTCTATGCTGTCCTTTTCTACTTACCTCCTTTTTCTCTTGTTTCTTATTTCCATTTACTAATGCATATTACCGTGCATATTTTTCCCGTCTTCTTTCCCTATTCTCAGAGAAATATGGATCTTTAGATATTAGGAAATATTATCATTGAGAATGTGTATCTTTTTTAAAATCATTAAGTGCATTTTGGGAGAAATGAAATATACACCTGTACAAACTACAATTTTTTAAGCTAAAAGTAGTAAAAATATGCCTGCACTACCTTAAATGAGAATGAAATTTTTTGGAAAGATATACAATTCTCCTGGTAACTGAGGGTTAGTGAGGCAGTTGGACCTTAGACACAGATTGTTACCAGGGTTGCAGTAGGAAGCCAGGAAGGGTTTGCGGTCTGTTCTTTCCCACTGTCTTCTGCAATTGTGATTGATGACTTGTTCTGTTCTCATAATTGCCTGATCTCTCCCTCCTCTTCCTTTTTTTGTTTTGTTTTTGTTTTTTTGAACTGGGGATCAAACTCAGGACCTTGAGCTTGCCAGGCCGGCTGAGCTAAATCTCCAGCCCCTCCTCTTCCTTTCTACAATGTCCCGTCCTCCATTTTTTTTATCTTTCCTCACTCATCCTTGCTTCTCCTTGCATTCATGCTTCATTCTTCTTTCTCACTACAAATGGTTTTACAAGCCAAAAAGTGTAAGTGACCTTTAGACTTAGACACTCATGGCTCAGGTGACCTTTCCCGACTTAAACAATTAGACCTAGTGATGCAGACCACAGGATGGAAACACGACTCTTCCAGTTCAATCATATGAATAAAGATAGAAGAGAACCATATTTTAATATTGTTAACTCCTCAAAACCTAATAATGTAAAACATCAATTATTCAATCGTGTTCATAATTTTGTAGGTGACAGTAGAGGTATCATTTCTAAGCATAAATCATGGAGGCATTTAAAAGATTTATAGTGTGATACAGTGTGATAGGCTTAATAATGCCCTACCCTACCCAACTGCCGGTATTTTGGATGGGGCATTTCCATAGGGTTTATGTAATCATGGGCCCCCACTCACCAGACTTGATTTGGTTTGGTTTTGTTCATATAGTCTCTTTATCTGGCTTGCACCCTTTCGTATTTGTTACTCTTCATGAATTAACTTTGGTTTTTTGTTCCAATTTTGAAAAGTTGACAATACTTCTTGAGATTTACATATTACAGATGGGATTTTTTGAAATTTTTACATCTTGTATTAGTACATCTTTGTAGTGCCTAATGATCACGTTCATTTCAATGAGTTGGTAAATGTATATGACGTATTTGAATCCTTTTTATCTCCCCTTCCCCTCTTTTGCAGTATTTATCTAGATGCCCCCACCCCTTAAGCTTCCAGAACTCACAGGTGAGGCTTTTGGGAGGTGGTTGGACTGTGGCGCTGTGATGCTCACCAGTGGGTTAGTCCTCTGATGAGTTTATTACTAACTGTGGTTTTGGGTGTTGAAGCCTGGTTGGGGGTGGGGATGTGGCCTGAAGGGCTGTGTCTCCCTCCTCCCCCCTTGATCCCTATCTGAGCTACTCACTGAGCTACCTCTCCTCTGCAGCGCCCCTCTGCCATGCCACCTCGCCTTGGAACCTGCTGTCTATGGACTTAAGCCTCTGTAAACTGTAAGCCACAATAAAGCTTTCCTCCCTGAAGTGGGGATTCAGGATGGTGTCTCAGCTACAAGAAAAGTAAGGAAGATACCCTCTCCTCTCTCTCTCCTCCCGACATTTCTTGGTCCACTTTCCATAACAAGGTTTCTCTACCAAACTATTTTCAATGATTTTGACACACAATTTGATATGCGATTAACAATATGATCAATGTTGAAATATGTATATTTCATTTTTACTTGCTGCAGTTTCAAAATGAAAATGTTTTAAAATCTATCTTTAAATATTTTTTCTTTGATGTTCTTTGGGTCAGATTGTTAACCTCCAGTCTGGCATCTGCAATAGTATATTGTTTTGTCCATGAAGAATATTAGAATAAAAATCATGGTATAACTTGCATGAGTACATCTTATTCTGTTCACACTTTTTTCTTCCTACTCTATAGTTTTCCTGGCCCTGCTCATAATAAATATTTTTTGTAATTATATTGGATTATGTATATATCTTTAAACTACCATAATGCTGTATGAAATATGGGAGGGCATAAATGAGTATAAGTAAAATATATAGGTAGTGTGCTTAAGTGTAGTGTTTTATGTTTTTTGTTCTGAATTCATTGCTCCTTTTGCTTATAGGGATTTAAATGAAAATATTAAAAGGGCAGAATTCCCAGTTTCAAGATTCTAGTATGAGTCACGTATATAATTTGTAAACTAGTACTTTAAAGCCCTAGAAGTGAGGAAGTAGGTTTTAAAATTTTAATATTGTGTTAAAAATAGCAGAGGAGCATACATAAATAGGTACATAAGGAAAATTTGTATTCTAATTTGGAATTTTTATGAATATCTGGATTTTGCCCCTTTTTAATATGGTGATAATAGACTATTCAACTATTTTCTATTGAATCCTTTGAGTTCATAACAATTAGTGCTTGCTTTCAACAAAAAAGGAGCAGGGAAAGAGTATTCTTGTTATTTTGGTTTTTTAATTTTATTTCTATTTTTAAAATTTTCTCCCCGTGGAATTCAGACTGGCCATGAACTCACTGTGCAGCTCAGGCTTGCCGTGAGCTCTCCTCCTGCCTCATCCTTTGGAATGCTGCCACTACAGGTGTTTGCCACCACTTCCAACTTTCCCTCAATGATATGGAGCAGTGTTGAAGAGAATATGAAAGGTGAAACATCTCTGAGGAACTCATAAGTTTTATGTAATTTGTGGGGTATTTTTCTTTGAATGACAAATCAGCTTCTAAAAGGATGATGTTATTTGTCATTATGCCCATTTTATAGACTGAAGTAAGAGAATTTCAAGTAGGCATAAAAAAATGCTCCAGGTCGTTCAATTTACTAATGAGTGGCAGAGGTGGGAAACTTTCCAAAGCCTTTGTTCTTCTCATCATCTACTTTTAATGGCCAATATTTTTCTGTTATGAATATTACTGAGGCTTCCTGGGAGCCAGTCAATGTTGCTTTTTAATCAGCTCAAAAAATTACTGTTGGTTCTCTAAAGACATTATTTTTGATTCAGTAATGATAGTCATTCAAAGAATATTCTCAGACTCTGGTAATCAGATGGATCAAGACCAAGAAGAAGCAAAATTTAATGATACCTATAACAATTAATAAAGACTAGGTAGGTTCACTGGTGATATTTAATGTCCTTTCCTCTATGTTACACTAATCTTACTAGTAAGATACTTCCTCTTACCTTTCACATTATTATCCCCATATCATCATTATTATTTTTTTTTTAAATCTTGGTGAATTAAACTCAACAACTAGCGTTCAACATACTAGTCACAAAAGCAGAAACTCTTAGAGGAATTAAAGAAAGAAAATACAGAAAAGATATAAACTATAAATATATGAATATATACAGTATATAAATACATAAATAGATATATTGTATGTGTCATCTTTCAAATCTTTTCAATATCTGTGCATGTATCATAGATTATAAGTAAAGTTAGGAATGAGGAAAACATTCTGTTTAGAAGATGCAGAAAATAAATCCAAATATGGAAATCACTATCAACGTAAATGAGGAAGAAGGACAAAAAACTCAGTAACATTTTTCCTAGCCAAGATGCCAAATATTGAATTTTCAACTTAAGACAAAGAGGTGATAAGATGATAAACTATATGAGTTGCTAGGGCTGCCGTAACCAACTACCACAGACTGGGTGAGTTAAACAAAATTTATTTTTTCATAGTTATAGAGGCTGCAAGTCTGAATTAAAGTGTGAACAGAGCTGAGTTCTTCTGGGATCTCTCTCCGTGACTTGTAGATGGCCACTTTCTCTGCCTGTACTCATTTGGTCTTTTTATGTTTTTTTTCTGTGTCCTAATGTCTTGTTAAAAGGATACCAATCACATGGCTTAGGACTCACCCATATGATTTCATTGCACTTTAGTTATCTCTTTAAAGATCCTGTCTCCAAATACAGTGACATTCTGAAGTATCAGAGACTGGGGCATCAACGTATTCATTAGGGAAAAGGAGAAGGTGGTGGTGACACAATTCAGTCTATAACCTAAGATGAGGACTAATTTAAACATATAAGTAACTATGTCATTAACAATAACAACAATTTTTATAACACTGTTCCTTATACAAAGGACATTAAGTTAATAGCCAGAACATCCTGTGACCCAGGCATTAAATGAGACTAAGCAAGATTAAGCAATTACTCAGAGCAAGCACAGAATTCAAAAGTCAATTTCCAATTGCAAACTTGTTCTACAGCTTATCACCAGAAACAGTAACACTTCTGCAAAGAACCCACTTACCCCCAACTCATTTGTGTTCTGTACTCATTTCAGTTTTTTCCTAAGATTCATAAGTCTTCATTTTGATGATTGGGGTTAAATTACAACTCAGTATTTTTAATAAAATTCATACATTAGAAATTGAGTCCAGAAACTTCAGTGCTATTTCCTGCAGAAAGCAAACAACAGAATGAGGAATATTTTGCCAACTTTTTCATTCATTTACCTTGCTGAAAAAGCAACAAGAATTCAGTTGAAGAAGCCCTACATTTATCAAACTTTCACCAATGAATTCTTTGGGGTCTTTTATACTTATCTAAGAGAATTCTTAGTTTCACATTCTAATTCACCTTAAGACCAAAAATTTTAATTTTTCCTTATGAGGAAGTAAAATGAAGATCAGAGCTGATAATTTAAGAATTTCTTCAGGACCCAGGCAAAACCTAGTAAATACACTAATGATCACTACGAATTGCATCTTTGATAATGAGTAATCACATCAATAAATAGTAAGAAATTGTGATTAGAAAGAAATGTGGAAATATACACTATAATTAATGTTCATTTGTATATGAAGTTTAACTCCTATTTTCCAGCCACTTTTCAATTCAGCCCTACAGATGGGACTGAAAAATCATCTGCCAACAATGTTTACTTTATCTTCCTCAAATGAAGAATCTTATTCTTACATTTCCTCCACCACATGTTGCTGTAGGAGACAAGTAGCCAATACACCCTTCCTTGGATTAGACACCAATCGTATTTAGTTCATCAGGTTATCCCTTGTACCTTACCTTGTATTACACTTTATTCTCACAAAATCAAGTGAAGAATCTCACATACAGTTATTGTAAGAAAAAATATGTTCTGGGCTGATGTTCTCAGCATTTGTGAAATTATCACCATGATTTACCTCTATAATCTACAAGCAAATTTACCTTCCATTTTCATTTTGTAATCTTAATGAGGATTATAAAGAGAAGCATGAAGTAGCAGCAATCCACTAGTGGCTTGAAGCAGCAAATAATCTCTAGAGAATGTATCTCTTTTAAAAGATATGAGCAGAGGAGAAAGTTTTAGAATTAGGAACAATTTTTCAAGATAAAATTCCTAAAGAGCTGGAAACCCAAATATATAACTATAATGAATTGGCTAAATAAACTATGTTACATTCATGCAATGGAAAAACCATATAAACATTAAAAAGAAAGAGATACTCCTTTTCTAACTGAATTCTTCAGTTCTTCAAAAAATATGTCAAAAGGTTTTATTTAACATTAGATATCTTTATCATGTCCTTCATTTTTTGCCAATGTTATTAAAGTTTTTATAATTTCCCTGCCTCTTTTTCCTTCATAGAATATAATTTCTTCATGTTGCAGAAGAATTCACTCATTTTATTTTTCTAATTTTAAAAATTATTATTGAATTTTATAAAACACCTTTGCAGATTTATCAAATGTTTGTATAGTTCTGTTTTCCTTTGATTATGCTGTGATACACTATATTATATTACATTACATTGCTATTATATATTATATTTACCAAGTTATACTTATAATTAAAAGGTACCACTTTGGTTCAAAAATACACGAATCAATAAGTGGAAAAAAGAATGTCTAGAATTAGACTAAAGAAAATAAGGTACTGGAAATTATAAAGGTGAAATTTTTATCAATACTAAAAATGATTCAACAAAAATGGGAAGTAAATAATTATTGGAGGAAATAGAGATGCTTTTCTTGATTTGAATATTCAACAATGTATACATGACACTCCATAAATATGTACATTTTTTGTGACAATTAAAAATTTTAAATAGATACATTTCTATATTTCTATACTGTACTTTCAGAAGCAAGGAACCTTGGGAGGCCCTAGTAACCTTGGTAATCTAATTCTGATACTGAGTGTTTCTTCTGACTCTTTCATTAGATATTTGATTTCTTTTTGCTGTGGTTGAATATGATTTGTCCCCACCACAACTCATATTGACACTCGATTCCCAATGCAGCATGTTGGACATGGGGCCTTATGGGGCAGAGCCCACATGAATTAACTAATGCCTTTCTTACGTGAGTTCTCATTCTTTTTTTTCTTTTTTGCAGTATGGGGGATCCAACTCAGTACCTCATGCTTGCAAGGCAGGCACAGTGCCACTGAGCTAAATCCCCGGCCCACATGAGTTCTCATTCTTATGGGACTGGATTAGCTATTAAGAGTAGGTTAGTATAGAGTGAGGTTACCCTTTATGTTTTGTATTTTTCACATGCCCCTGTTACTTTCCACTTGTCCTTTTTTGCCATGTTATCATGCAACACAAAACTCTCTCCAGTTGTGGCTGCCCAGTCTTGGACTTCCTAGCCTTCAGAACCATGAGCCAAAATTAGCTTCTTTCCCTTATAAATTACCCAGTTTCAGATAGTCTTATAATATACCCCCTCCCCCACTAAAAAGGGACTAAGGGAATTCGCCTTTGAGTTTGGAGTCCTACTGAGCTGAGGCCACATTAGGAAAAGACCCTTCTGGAAGGTACACTGCCATCCTTGGCCTCATAGGACAACCACAGACAGAGATTAGCTAACCCTGAGTTCATGGTCTAAATTTACACAACAGTGAGTCTCTTAGTCCTTTTTCTATTAAGTTTTTGTCTCTATTTCTAGGACTACTAGTCCTAAACAAATCTGACATTCTAAATTCTCAAGATTTTCTATCTTGTTTTCTACCCAGAGCAGAGATCAGGGGAATCTGCTTTTAATCCCCTTAGACAGTAGATATTTTCTCTGGCTTACCTTTTTATTAAAGATAAGGCTAGATACAGGTTCTTAGTTCTAACTTCCTCTTTACTATAGATCAAGTCTTATCTCCTGCTTCCTATCTGAATTGGCAATTAATACAAGCCTCAAGGTCAGACATCATCAAATTAGACCTTGTGGGCCAAATTCAGCCAGCTGCCTGTAACTATGAATTTTTAAAATAGTAACATTTTAATGTTACTTAAGTATCTATATATCATCTTCAATTTTGCCTTTTGGCCCACAAAGTGTAAATATTCACACTATTTGGCCCAATTATAAAGGTTTGCCACCTCTTGTTCTAGGCTGTCAAGATCTGCAATTTACTGTCAGTGGAACTACAACTCTCACATCAGTGTAGCCCAGTCCATTCGTGTAATTTTCATTACATTCTTCTGAATCATCCGTACACTTAAAACTAAGTGTTTTTGCATTTAACTTAACATAACCAACCGTTTACTCCTTTGAAAAAATTTTAAATAATATCACCTATTGTATTGTTCAGAGGCTTATTAATAATGGGAAAAAATTGAAAATACTTTGAAATGCTATAAAAGAATATTGTTCATAATATTTTAGAAGTTAATAATTTAGAAAACTATAGATATTAAAACAGTGAGACCATAAGTGATTGTTATAATAGAAATGTGTTCATTTGGTTCCCTTTTGTACTAAAGTATATTTTGTATATGTATGTATGCAACTAAATATTTATATACATACATAATTTTAGGTCTCTATTTATATATACACATGTACATAGATAAGATACATTTGCGTACATAGATAAAAATATTAATATGTATACAGATGCATATTCAGAATATATATTTAAATCATATTTATATACACTAGAACTTGAAATGTCTATATGTAGTGCATGGATATGTATATGTGTGTATAGATAAGCAGAGTGATCTATAGATATATAGATATGATTTAGAAGTACTCCAAGAATTTAAAAGTATTTTTTTCTAGGTTAGTAGGCTTGTGGCCCATTGCAACTGTAATACTATCTATATCTATATCTTAATTTTTATGATTACCATATTTCTATGTAAAACCATTTAAATATATTCATATTTATGTGTAAGGTATATTTAAATATATATACTTAAATAATATATATAATATAATACATAATATATAATATATTAAATACATATTTATCACATATGATGATATATAATATAGTATATAATAATATACTATACTATAATTATAATATCTATTTATTATATAATATATATACTCATATATATTTATATATAAATAGGACCAGGAACATGACCTAAGCAACTTCTAAAAATATGAGTTATTTATGTTTTCTTCCTAGAGTACCCATCTAACCTTTAAAGAACACAGTGAAATGGTCTAAAAATCTCAAGGAGGAAATGAAATCCTTTATTTATAAGAACCTCAAAGAAAATTTGATACTCATCTTTACCCTGTGAAAGAGCAAAGAAGCAAGCTTGGAGCATCCGGTATCAGCCAATTCAAACAAAAAGCTTTTGTCTTTACAACTGAAAAAGTTAAGTTCCCAAGAGAGCCCTGCATCCAATACCAAAGCTCCTTAGTATGATTAAAAACAGTAACATTCATTGAACAGCAAGAAACCTAAAAGACTAGTGATTTTACACAGAATCAGAAGTGATGCCAACAATTAGTGTCTTTCCTGTTGAAAGAAGAAAGGGAAAATAAGGGACGGGGAGGGGCACAAGGACCCAATAGGAAAGTTTTTTAAAAAACGAAAAAAATTTTCCAGTCGGACAATGAAGATTCACCCTTCTTTGGCAATCGTTTTGTTCCTTGTCTAACTGGAAGCCTTTCCTTTCTTTTTTCTTTCATTGAAACTGTTTACAACGAGTACTGGAAGTTCCATTGAATTTAAGAAATGATATTGTTTACATGAGCAAATGAACAAGGAGTGAAGTGCTGAAGTAAAAGAAACTATGGAGTGAAATATCTTCATGTATGTCTAGATAGCAGAGGAGGAAGTGAAGTAAGAATGTGTCACAGATGCAACTATAGAGAAACAGTTGAATTCTATTTTACTTATCTTTATTTTTCTTGGGCTGGGTTGAGTGAGATACATCCATCTGTGGGCCCAGGTTACTCTGCTGAGAACCAATGCACTGGAAGAGCTCAGAGAAAAGTGACAGTAGAGCTAGCTTTATTCTTAACCATTTTGCCTTATTTTATCAAATACAGTCTCTCTGTAAATCTTTCTCCACCTTCTCTTTATGATTTTAGTAATAAGCATACCCTAAAATTCACCATTTTGATCATGTTGACTATGTAATTAAAGTGCATTTAAGGTATTCACACTGTTCCACCAGCAATCGCCACTATCTAGCTCCAGAACAGGAACACCTAACAGAAAAGGGAACTACAGTATCGTCACGAAGTGTCACTTCCTATTTCCCCGCCCTCAATGCCCGGCAACCACTTTCTGTCTCTGTCAGGAACACTTTGTCTCTGTTGATTTACCAGTCCAGAGCAGTTCATATAAATAGAACCATACAATATGTGACCTTTTATTTCTGCTTCTTTCTCTTAGTATAGCATTTGAAGTTTCTGTACCATGTATCAGTACTTCATTTCTTTTTATAACTGAATTCCCGCTACTGTTTACATACAAAATTCAAAATACTGTATGTTTAGAGTGGAACCCAGGTGTAACTGCCCATTTATTAGGCCAATGCATTTAATGAAATTGAAAATAATGCTGGAAAATGACAGGCTCTAGTAATCCCCACTCAATTTGATAAAAGTTTGAGAAATGTTGCAAAAAGTTATTTGCTTTATCTTAAAAGCCTTTTAAACAGGGCTTCTATGGCACTTTTTTCTTGTCAGTTAATTTAAGTAAATCAAAATAAAATGGATACCCATTAAAACAAATTTTAAATTGATTCTAATTATTCTTAAAAAGGGGAAAAGTACATGTTAGTCATGTCAGATACAGATATATCAAAACATTGTTTGTAGTTCAAGGCACAAATACTAAATTATATTTCTTGAGAGTCAGAGAGCTATTTAATTCTTGCATGTTCCTAATGAAAACTTCTTCTGTCAAGTGTATTAATGCAATGTAAGCAGCAGAAGTTGATGATTAAGTGCAGTTCAAATACTGGGTCTAAGAAAAGCCAGTGGAAAAATTCTTCATCACTTGCCAAAACATTGTTGGTTCTAGTATGATTTGCTTTCAGTTGAATGGCACTTTTACTGTTAAATGGAGAGAGATTGTTTAAGAGGGATGAGAGCCAATTTTTTTTAAGTACTTATACAGGTTAAAAGCAGGTTTAAGTCTCTCATACCATATATCAACCAACTCTCACCATTTTACATTTTACATATGTGAAAATCAAGGTTCAAAGTGTTTTAGTAACCTGCTGAAAGGCACACAGCAGAAAATATGACCAAGAATTCAATCCCAAATCTGTCACATTGAAGTCTGAGGTAAAATTTAACATTGATAGTAATACCACTAAATTAAAAATCCGGAGGATTTTTTTAATTTAATGCCCTTTCACCAACTTTGACTGCAGATAAATCACTTCATGTATATGGACATCAGTGCTCACAATGCTAAAAGGCAGAAGCTTGGTTAAATGCTCTTTATATGGTTTTCCTATTAAGGCTGCTAACAGGATGCACAAATGTGGTCGAAATACATAATATACATTGACCACCTCCCAAAATTGTGAAAAGGAGGGTGTTTGGAAAAGCAATGATGAGGGAAATGTTATGTACATGTATAAATTTGCCAAACTAAAACCCATTAATATGTTTAACCAATATGCACTAATGAACAATGTGGAAAAATAAAATAGAATGTTCTAATAAATTGGCATTCTACAATTGCCATTGCAAAATATGAATGTTGCCACCAAGTGGCAGTAGAGAGTACAAGTTTTTTTCAAGTGGGGAGTGCATTTGACATCAGACCTCACCACAGAAAGTTCCTGTTAACATAACTGTTGAATCATAATATTATAAGCTATTATTTACTTCAGCCTGAGGCTTTAAATTGTGACTATGTATCACATGAGAATCCCCTCTGGAAGTTTTCAACAGTGTAAGTCCAGATTCTAGTGAAGCATAGATACTCTGCTGCAACAGGTTTGGTCACCTGGCCCTTAGTGGTGGTGATGGTGGTTCTTTTTACTTCCACAGGTAATTCTGATATAGGGCCAGTTTTAGGATAAGCAAACAGAAAGAAAATGTAAAAGCCCCTTAAACTCACTGTTGACATTTTATAATTAACCTTTTAATCTGCTTTTAATACATTTACATGTATCACATGTATGGTTTTACAAATATGGTTCTTTGAATTCATCATAAAGCTCATCATAAACAACTAGTTCTTTTTTTCTCCTCTAACTTTAACTGACTTCTTTTTGGGTCATGCCCTGACCACCCTAAGTGTTCAGAGACTTCCGCGAAATACTTGTGTCTAATTTACCACCACCCAAACCCAACCTCTATCTTTTCTCCCTCGAGTTGAGAAGTGTGAACCAAATACTTTGCGAAATATCCACACAATAACTTTTTGGACTTACAAAATTGCTAAAAAGGAAATCTGTGTTCCCCTGAAAATAAAACCTAACCAGAAAATAAGCACTGGTCATTACCATGATGATGCCCAGTGTCCTGCAAAGATGATAGATACCTCACTACTCTTGCTGGGTGGCTATGCTGTAAAGGCAGGTAAGGCAAGGTGACTGGGAATGACATTTTTTGATCGCTACTTTTCAAGGCTAATTATTTTCTGGTTAGGTCTTATTTGTGGGGAAATAGAATACTAAAAGATATCCATTGAAACTCAAAGTTTATATTCAGTTCAGGTATATGCAAAGTATGAAGCCACCAGGATACTGTGAGAATCTGTGCCAAGCCAAGCTTGGTCTCTCATGTATTGGGAAGGAAAACTGTTTCCTAAAATCTCAGCAGGATCGTACTGGCTTAAAATTGCCCCTGGAAAATGCCTAATAAGTATGTATTAAGTAAATATCATTTTGATTGCTCCATAATCAGGAGAATCCCCAAGGAAACACATACATACATGCACACACTCACTCTACAGACTCATCTCTCTATGCAATATAATGTCATAGTATAAAACCTATTTTCTTGTTTCATTAGCAACCACTCTCCCCCACCTTCTCTTCTTAGAATTTACTTTAAAGTCACTTATTGTAAGATGTAAACTTGAAAAGTTCACACAATTAAACAATATATTTCTATCCCCCAATGGGAAAAAACAATCCCAGCTTGTGTGAATGAAAAACTTTTCATAGGATAAAAACTGCGCACTTTGCAGGCAGCAGAACATGGAAACATCTGCATTTGTGCCCTCCTAGTACCCCCAACCCTGCTCTTGAGCTACTAAAATTTTTCTTATTAGCCTGTAGGGTAATTTCACTTTTTTTTGTCTACTGGTAAATATTCTTTTTCAAAGCTACTAATAAATTCTAATTCCTCAAAATAAAATAAAGCCAGTATTTTCATTGTATGTAGACCAAACTTATAGAATAGTTGAGGATAAGTGATATTGTTAGGTATTAGATTGTATCATTCAAGAACAAAATTTATCTCTCCTTAAAGAAAGTTTTCTAATTTTCCACTCAGGTATTATATTTTTCTATGTGGTATCTTAGACCATATACATGTGTGTATGCATGTATGCATATATGTGTGTGTACACTTATATATATTACAATATTATTGCTCATTTCTCTTGCTTTTTTGCTGACAATGAAGGTACTGGCATATTATAGTTGATGTTATAATCTGAAACCCAGTGAAAATATAATTAGCTGTAGTATTATTTATTAGTCTCTTGTATTTTCTGAACATATCTTCCTCAAATAATGATTTTTATCTTTTCCTATAATCTTTATACTTATCTTTACATCTATGAAATCTTGTCATTCTATGTTATTGCATACTGCCAATATAATACTAAATCATATTATGATATTGAATGTTCATCTTATTCATAATTTTAATGGAAATTCAACAAAACTATCTCCATAAATTTTACTTAGCTTTACTTTTTGTTGTTGGTTTTGAATCAAGTAGAAAATGTTCTATTGTGTTCTGAGAATTTTTTCTTACATAAATATTTTCCAAATCATTTTAGGGAACATTGATTAATAGTTTGATTAATAATATTTTTCTTCTTCAATGTGGTAATCACCTGTTTTGTGTTAAACCATCCTTGAATTCCTGGAATAAATTATGTGTGACTTTTTAAAAATACATGGGTAGAATTGCCTGTCTGACATTCTATTTATAATTTTTCCATATGTGTTCAGAATTGTATGATAAAATAAGTATCTTCAATCTTCGTCCCTTTTAATTATTTTTTGCAGAGGTGGTGCTAGGGATCAAACCCAGGGTGACATGAGTGTTAGACAAGTGCTCTAGGGCTGGGATTTAGCTCAGTGTTTTTGCCCCCTGCTGCACAAGCGCAAGGCCCCGACTTCGATCCCCAGTACAAAAAAAAGAAAAAAGACAAGTGCTCTATCCTACAGCTTCATCCTCAGCCCTTTTATCCTACTTTGCTAATTTTCTAATCTCTTTATGTTTTTTGCAATATGATTTCTATCTGCTTGTAAAAATTATAAAAACTAGTAGGAATGATGTAATCCTTAAAAAGTCTGTAGAATCCACAAGAAAAATCAGTTGTACTTTGAATCTTCGAATTTATGTGAGTATGTTTGTATTCTTCCACTTAGGATACTTTTATTTTTATTGTAATTTCCTAAGGAGTTATTTATTTAAATGGGCCAAATATGCCTCTTTGTCTTTTTTTCCCCAGAAAATGATTCATTTCAGGAATTCATATATTACATTTGTTTCCAAACAAATTTATTAGCAAATAATTATTAATGTGTTTTAAAATTATTTTAACTCTAATGACCACATTATTTTTCATATCGTCCAGGTGGTACTTTGATCATATTTTCTGCCCTTTTGGCTTCTCCAACAATCTAATCATTTTTTCTATATTATAGGTATTCAGTGGCTGGGGAAAGGGTTGTTTTTTTTGTCAGTTTGAGACATGAAACTCTGGGTTAAATCTATAGCACCAAAGAAAATAAAAAGTAATATTTCTTTATCCAGTTTCTAGGGTAGAAAAATTATGTCATTACTTTTAAATGTATTATATTTTAACAATCAAATACTTTAACCTAGGCATTCTTGAATACTATCTTAACAGAGTAACTCAAACCAATAAAAAGTATTTTCATTGTCATTTAGTTTTAAATATTTAAGAATTTTTCTTGAGCTTTTCTTTACCTCAAGTGTGATATACAGGTTTTGAATGTTTTTACTAATCTAACATATAAAATTAACTTATTTATATTGTATTAATTTTATGCTTATGAAATTATTATAGGATAATATATTTTATTTATTTTTTTCCCATTAAGTTTACTGGTACATTTTAGATATAAAATACAGTTATATTCATCATTGGGATCTTGTACCTTTACATGAGTATCTTGGTTCTTATTTTTTTCCCCTTTCCTTGCCCTCCCTTCCCTATTTGCAAAGACCTTGTTTCCATTTTTTTTCCTCTTTTCATATTTTTTTCCTTGCCCTTTTTTCCCTTCCCCTACCCCTCCCAATTCCCCTGGTCTTTTTTTTTTCCCCCCCGGGTCTTTTAGACTTTTTCTTCCTGTTACACAATATCAATTATACATTTTTTAAATTACAATATTAAGATCTAGGAGACATTACCACAGATTTTACAGAATTTAAAAGGATGTAGAAAACATATTACAAAAATCTTTTTGGAAATAAATTTGACAACATCTAAGAAGTTCCTTGAAAGACAAATTAATGAAACTAACTCTGGAGGAAATATAAAATTTGAATAGTACCTATTAAAGAAAGTATATCCCTAGCTTGAAAACCTACCTATATGACAACAGCAAGCTCATAAACATTTTAACTGATAAATTATATCTAACAATTAAAGCAGAAAAAAGAAGGAACACTTCTCCCCTCATTTTAGGAGCTCAACATTGTGCTAATCCTAAAACTGGATAGAGATAATAGAGGGAAAAATGTATGAACATAGATAGAAATTTGTTTAACAAAACAAACTATTGGAAGGCAGATCTGGCAGGATGTAGAAAGTGGTTTTGTTATAGGGATGGCAGTGTTGGTTCAGCATTGGAAGATCCACCCCCAAAAGTCATCATTTAAACAGAGGAAAGGAAATAGCCTTATGATCCTGTCACTAGTTAGAGAAAGAGTATTGAACTAAATTCTACACCTGTTCATGGTAAAAGCTATCAGGAGCCTAGAAGTAGTACAGAAACTTCTTAACGGATTAAAGACATGTACTCCATACTTCCAGTGAGAATGCCTTATATAAATGGAGAAGATACAATGCTTTCTCCTTAAGGTGGGGAACAAGGGCAGATATGCTTACTCTTTATCTGTGCATTAAACTTTGAAACCTAGGCCCCACCAAAATAGTCCAGCAATAAAATGACACAATTAGGATAGGATTGGCATGGCAGAAGCAAAATCTTTATATGTAGATGAAATGATCATCTACAAAGAAAATACTAAGAAATCTCTAAGAACCCCTACAACTTGTACTTGAATTTAGCAGGATTAGAAAATACAAGGTATATATAAAAATTCGGGTCTGTGTATAATTGATATAAATGAAGAACTGGATATTGAAATTTAAAAGTTATGTAGGAGTACAAAGGAACTAGAAAAGTTAAAATCAAAAACAAAAACAAAAACAGTGTTGGAAGATGTTTAGTACCTAATTTTAAGACTTCTTCTAAAGCTACAGTAATCAAGGCAGTGTTGGTGTAAGGAAAGACATATAGATCATTGGAATAAAACAGAGAATCTAGAAATAGAACCACACATATATGATCCACTGAGTTTTGAAAGATTATTTAACATTAGCATTTTAGAGAATATAAACTCTATTCAAGAGCCAAGGAAGAGATAGTGTCTTCAGCAAATGGCACTAGAACACCTGGTATCTGTATATAAAAAATTAACCTCAACCCCTTTTTTCCATACATGAAAATAACTTGAAGGGATCTATGAACCTAAATAAGAAATCCTGAAAGTATAAAACTTTAAGAAGAAATTATAAGGGCAAATATTTATGAATTCAGGGTAGGCAAGAACTACCTAGGATACAAAAAACATGATGTATAAAAGAAAACTATTGATAAATGAGATTCCATCAAAATTTAGAACTTTAAATGACATCATTAAAATGAAAAGTAGTCCTTAAACAGACCATATTTACAATACATATAACCTATGACCAGAATATATAAAGAATTCTTAGAGCTCATTAATAGACAACCCAATTAAATTGTAGATGTAAGAAGATGATAAATAGCCAGTATAGCACAAGGAATGGTGTGCAACTCTAGAATCAGAAAAATACTAATCAGTACAATAATAAGATTGAATTATACACTCATTAGGGAGATGAAGTTAAAAGTTTAAAAGCCTTGTCGTGACTTTTTCTTTTTGTTGGATTCTCCCCCTTTGCGTTTAATTTGTCATGCTCAATGGATTCATCCTGTTGGGTTTCCCGGGGTTGTGATCCTCATTGCCTTTTCCTAGGGTATTGTCTAAAATTTTTTGGAGTGCTGGTTTGGTATTCATGAAGTTCCTGAGTTTCTCTTTGTCATGAAAGTATCTTATTTCTCCATCAATTTTGAAAGATAGTTTTGCAGGGTACATCAATCTGGGTTGGAGGCTGTTTTCCTTTAGGGCTTGAAATACATCACTCCAAGCTCTTCTTGCCTTGAGCATTTGCGTTGAGAAGTCTGCTGTGATTCTGATGGGATTTCCTTTGCATGCGATTTGTTTCTTTTCTCTCACTGCTTGTAGAATTTTATTCTTCTGTTGGATTTCTGGAATCCTAACTATTATATGCCTATGTGTAGATTTTTGTTTGATTAAGGGTAGCTGGAGTCCTATATGCCTCCCTTATCTGTATGTCAAGTTCTTTTCCCCTCCTTGGGATGTTTTCTGCCATCACTTCTCTGAACAGTTTTTTTATGTCGTCTGCACTCTCTCCTGTTTCTTCATTGACTTCAATCAGTCTTACGTTATTCTTCTTTGCATCGTCTAGCAGCTGATGGATTGATTTCTCATGTTCCCTTACAATTTTCAAACAATTTCTCTTTT
Organism: Heterocephalus glaber; assembly: GCF_053883595.1. Lineage (NCBI taxonomy): Eukaryota > Metazoa > Chordata > Mammalia > Rodentia > Bathyergidae > Heterocephalus > Heterocephalus glaber. The sequence continues at coordinate 63,371,140 of NW_028258317.1, read as the reverse complement.
CCTCCTCACTAATTGCAATCTTATCTTCTATATGTGAAATTCTATCCTCACATTGGTTCATTCTGCTGTGCAGACTTTCAATGGAGTTTTAATCTCCTGGAAATCTGTTTGTATCTGTTTTATGGATTCCATTTGTTTCCTATATTGGGATTCCATCATGTTCCTCAGATCCTCTATATTTTTGTCTGTGTCCTCTCTAGATTTATTAATCATGTCTTGCACTATGAGCAAAATCTTTGCTGTTATCTGAATAGTTATTTCTGATTTCATTTTTCCCAGATCCTCTTTTGTTGCCAGTTCAGAGAGTCCAGGTGGTTGAGTATCAGATTGTTCCATCTTGTTTCCCTTTGGGGTTGCTGTAAGTGATCCAGAAGTCTATTTTTGAGACTTGTTTATGTGTCTTCTCACTTCCAGAGGAAGGGATGCTTCTGGTGCCTGAGTGGCTCAGCTTCTCTGCCTTAGGAGCTTGGGATGGCAGCAGGGGAGCTTCCTTCTGGGTTCTGGGACCAGCTCAGCTTCTCTCCCCTAGGAACTTGGGATGGCAGTGGGGGAGCTTCCTTCTGGGTGCTGGGACCAGCTGAGCTTCTCTGCCCTAGGAGCCTGGGATGGTGGTGGGGGACCTTCCTTCTGGGTGCTGGGACTGGCTGAGCTCAGGATAATATATTTTATATGATATACTACTATTTTATTAAAATATATTTAGGGTCTCAGATAACTTGCTGTGAAACTCTCATATTAACTGGAAAAATTAATTTTTTGAATGTTAAGTTATTCTAAATCAAACTCAATGTTTTAACAGCATTATTCCAATTTTAATTTCTGATTATTTTTGCCAGATTTTCTATGCCATTCCAAGAAACTGCCATTAAAAATCGCATTTTATTCTGTTTTATTTTCAGTTTTATCATGTTGCTATCAGTTGTTTTCTTACATATATTTTACTTTATTCCAGGTTCATAATTGTTATACATTCTTAGTCTATTGTTTATTTCACTAGAGTATATAATTTTATGTTATGATTAATTTTATTGTATCTAGCTTTTAATTACTATGTTAACATTCTTTTAGTTCATATTGAATTTGTTTCTTTTTTTTTAGCAGGGTCGCACTATGCAGTTTAAACTGGCTTTGAACTCATTATGTACCCCAGGTTGGCCTTGAACTCACAGCAATCCTCCTGCCTCAGCTTCCCAAGTGCTGGGATTATAGATGTGTGCCACCTCGCCAGGCCATATTGATTTTTTTTTTTAATTCTTTTATTGGTACATTTTAGGTATACAATACATTTACATTTATCAATGGGAACTTTTACCTTTACATAATGTATCTTGGTTCTTATTTATTCCCCATTCCCCTGACCTCCCTTCAACTCCTCCACCGCTCCGTATTTACAAAGACTTTGTTTCCATTTTTTCATTTTCTCATTTTTTTCTTTCCCTTCATTCCTTTCACCTATCCCTCCAACTACCCCTTCCCCTTTAGACCTTTTCTTCCTATTTCACATGATCAATTATTCATTTTAATCCTTATTTACACTTTCAATTTCTGACACCAGAGAAACTATTCAGTATTTACACATGTGTATCCTATTTATTTCACTTAAAAGTATGGCCTCAGTGTGCATCCATTTAGTTATAAATGTCTCTAGTTTCTCATTCTTTATGGCTGAGTAGTACTCCATTTTATAAAAAAAAAAAAAAACCACGTCTTCTTTATTCAGTCTCCAGTTGATGGGCACATGGGCTATTTCCAAGCTTTATATATTACAAACTGTGCTACTATAAACATGGGTGCGCATATATCACTGTGGTATGAATCTTTTAATTCTTTTGGGAAGATACCCAGCAGAGGAATAGCTGAATCAAATGGGACTGGCAATCCTAGTTTTTTGATGTATCTCCATATTGATTCCCACAGTGGCTGCAACGGTGTGCACTCCCATCAACAAGGAAGAAGGGTTCCTTTTTCTCCCCAAGCCCATCAGCATTTGTTATTGGTTGATTCCTCAATATCAGCCATTTTTTCTGGGGTGAGGTGGAATCTCAGCATTGTTTTCATCTGCATCTCTCCAATGACCAGTGATGTTGAACTTTTTTTCATATGTTTATTTGCTGCTTTTACTTCTTTGTCTGAGAAATGTCTGTTCATTTCAGATGCCCATTTTTGAATTGGGTCTTTGAATTTTGGGGGTTTGATATCTTCAGTTCTTTATATATTCTAGATAGTAGTCCTTTGTCTGAGGTACAGCTGCTAAAAAATTTTTCCCATGTTGTAGGTTGTCTCTTAGCTCTGTTGGTGCTTTCTTTTGCAGTGCAAAAGCTTTTTAATAAAATGAGACCCCAGTTGTTGATTTTTGTACTACTTCCCATGCTACTGAGGTTTTGTTCATAAAGTTTTTTCCTAAGCCAATATCTTCAAAAGTTCTACCTAACTTATCTTCCAGCAGGTTTAGTGCTTCTGTTTTAATATTTAGATCTTTAATCCAATTCAATTTTAGTTTAGTGCATGGTGATAGATATGGGTCTAGTTTTATTCTTTGGCAGGTTGAAATCCAGTTTTTCCAGCACCATTTATTAAAGAGGATGTTTCCTCCAGTGAGGATGGTTGGCTCCTTTCTCAAGCATGAGGTGGCTGGGTATGTCTGGAGCTGTCTCTGCATCATCTAATCTATTCCACTGATCCTCAGGTCTGTTTCTTTGCCAGTACCATGCTGTTTTCATCACAGTGGCTTTGCAGTATAGTTTCAAGTTGGGGATTGTGATACCCCCAGCCATGTCTCTGTTGCCTAGAATTGCTTTTGCTATTCTCAGTCTCTCCTGGTTCCAAATGAATTTTTGGATTGATTTATCTAGTTCTGTGAAATATATTGTTGGGATTTCATTTGAGATTGCATTAAATCCATATAGCAGTTTTGGAAGTATGGTCATTTTCACTATATTTGTTCTTCCTATCCAGGAACAGGGGATGTCTTCCATTTTCTTTCTTTTTTTATATATATCCTTTTATTGGTACATTTTAGGTGCACAATATAGTGACATTCATCATTGGAGATATGCACCTTTACGTACTCTCTTGGTTCTTATTTTTTTCCCTCTTCCCCTGCCCTCCCTTCAACCCCTCCATCCCTCCCTATTTACAAAGACTTTGTTTCCTTTTTTTCATTTTCACATGTTAATTCCATTCCCTTCTTTCCTTTCCCCTATCCCTCCCACTTCCCCTTCCCCTTTGCCCCTGTTCTTCCTATTTCACCTTATCTATTATACCTTTTAGTCCTTGTTTACACTTTCAATTTCTCACACTAGAGAAACTATTTGGTATTTACACATGTGTGTCCTATTTATTTTACTTAAGAGTATCACCTCAATGTGCATCCATTTAGCAAGAAATGTCTCTAATTTCTCATTTTTGATGGCTGAGTAGCATTCCATTTTATAAAAAGAAAAACACATTTTCTTTATCCAGCCTCCAGTTGATGGGCATTTGGGCTGTTTCCAAGTTTTAGCTATTACAAACTGTGCTGCTATGAACATGGGTGCACATACATCACTGTGGTATGATTCTTTTAATTCTTTGGGGAAGATCCCCAGCAGAGGAATAGCAGGGTCAAATGGGACTTCCAGTCCTAGTTCTTTGAGGTATCTCCATACTGATTTCCACAGTGCTTGCACCAGTCTACACTCCCACCAGCAGTGGAGCAGGTTTCCTCTTTCCCCACAGCCCCTCCAGCATTTGTTATTGGTTGATTTCATGATAGCAGCCATTCTTTCTGGAGTGAGATGGAATCACAGTGTTGTTTTCATTTGCATCTCTCAAACGACCAGTGATGTTGAAAATTTTTTAAATGTTTGTTTGCCATTTCTACTTCTTTGTCTGAGAAATGTCTGTTCATTTCAGATGCCCAGAGGGAACTTCCATTTTCTTATATCCTCTTCAAACTCTTTTTTCAGAATGTCGTAGTTTTCAATGTAGAGGTCTTTTGCTTCCTTTTGTAGTTTGATTCCTAGATATTTCATTTTTTTGGATGCTATCATGAAAAGAATTATTTTTCTAATTTCTCTCTCTGTGAGTCTATTATTTGTGGACAAGATGAATACTCATTTTTGAGTATTGACTTTGTATCCAGATACTTCCCTGAATCTGTCAATTAAGTCTAGAAGTCTTTTGGTGGAGATTTTGGGGTCTTCTACATAGAAGATCATGTCATCCACAAATATTGAGAGTTTAACTTTTTCCTTTCCTATCTTTATTTCTTTTATTTCTTTCTCTTGTCTAATTGCTGTGGCTAATGTTTCCAGAACTATATTGAAAAGGAGTGGTGATATTGGACATCCTTGTCTTGTTCCTGATTTTAGCATGAAAGTTTTTAGTTTTTGACCATTTAGTACAATCTTGGCTGTTGGTTTTTCATAGATAGCCTTAATTAGATTGAGATAAAGATCTTCTGTTCCAATTTTCTGTAGGGTTTTTATCACAAATGGGTACTGGATTTTGTTGAATGCTTTTTCTACATCTATTGAATTGATCATATGGTTTTTGTCCTTGGGTCCATTAATATAGTGTATTATATTTATAGAATTATGTATATTGAACCATCCTTGCATCCCTGGGATAAATCCAACTTGGTCAAGGTGGGGGATCTTCTTGATGACCCTGTGTATTCTGTTTGCCAGTATCTTGTTGAGGATTTTTGCATCTATGTTCATTAGGGTGATTGGCCTGTAGTTCTCTTTTTTTCATTTGGACTTTCCTAGATTTTGGAATCAAAGTAACACTTGCTTCCAGGAATGAATTTGGAAGTATTGCTTCCCTTCCAATTTCATTGAAAAGTTTAAAGAGTAGTGTCAATAGTTCCTCTCTAAATGTCTTGCAGAATTCAGCAGAGAAGCCATCAGAACCTGGGCTTTTCTTTGTTGGTAAATTTTTAATTAATTTTCAATTTCACTTATTGTAATTGGGGTGGTTAGAATTTTTATATTTTCTTTGTTCAACTTTAGTAATTCATATGTATCTAGAAATCTGTCTGTTTCTTCTGTGTTTTCCATTTTATTAGAGTACAGGTTCTCAAAGTAGGTATTGATGATCCTCTGGATTTCTGCTGGATCTGTTGTGACTTCAACTTTTTCTTTCCTAATTGTATGGATTTGAGCTTTTTCTTCACTTTTTTTGATAATATTGTCTGAGTTTATTTATTCTTTCAAAAAACCAACTCTTTCATTCACTAATTCTTTGTATCATTCTCTTAGTCTCCATTGCATTGATTTCTGCTGTGATCTTTAAAATTTCCTCCCTTGTAAGAGCTTTGGGTTTGTCTTGCTCTTCATTTTTTAGGAGCTTAAGGTTCAGCATAAGGTTATTTGCGCATGCTCTGTTTTCCTAGTGTGGGTATTCACTGATAGGAATTTTCCTAGTAGAACTGCTTTCATTGTGTCCCATAGATTCCTGTATGGTGTATTGGCATTATCATTTAATTGTAGAAACTGTGTAATTTCTTCTTTAATTTACTCTGTTACCCATTGGTTGTTCGGGGGGGGGTATTATTCAATTTCCATGTGTTTGTGGAGTTCTTGCAGTTTCTCATGCTATTTTTTTCCAACTTAATTGCACTATGGTCTGATAATATACATGGGATAACTTCAGTTCATGTGCATTTACTTAAACATGTTCTATGAGCTATCATGTGGTCTATTTTGGAGAATGACCTGTGTGCAGCCAAAAAGAATGTATATTCTGATTTTGTGAAGTGGTACACCTTATAGACATCTATTAAGTCAAAAGTTCAAAAGCTTGGTTCAGTTCTATTATTTCATTGTTGATATTTTTGTCTAGATGATCTGTCACTTTGTGACAATGGGGTACTGAGGTCCCCCACTACTATTGTATTAGTGCATGTTTGGTTTTTCAATGTCCCTTAATATTTGTTTTGTATAGTTGGGCCATTATTATTTGGTGCATATACAGTTGTGATTGTCGTATCTTCCTCTTGGATTGTTCCCTTTACAAGGATGTAGTGACCATCTTTGTCTCTCTTAATTAGTTTTGGTTTGAGATCTACTTTGTCTGCAAATAAAATAGCTACCCTTGCTTTTTTCTGGGCTCCTGTCACAAGGAGAACTGTTTTCCATCCTTTTACTTTCAGTCTATGAATTACTTTCTGAACTAGGTTTTTTGTTGTATACAGCATATTGTTGGATTTTGCTGCTTAATCCATTCTGCCAGTCTATTTCTTTTGATTGGTGAATTGAGCCTATTAGCATTGATGGTTATAACTGATGTGTATTGACTTATACTTGTCATGTTATTTTTCTGGCTCTTTTATTTTTATTTTTTCCACCTTTACCTTTAATGTCTTGCATTGCCTGATGCCTTTGCTCTGTTGGGCCTCACGCAGTTGTGACCTTCATTGTCTTTTTCTCAGATATTTCTTAGAATTGCTTGGAGTGCTGGTTTGGTGTTCATGAATTTTCTCCAGTGTTCTTTTTTGTGGAAGTGTCTTATTTCTCCATTAATTTTGAAAGATAGTTTTGCAGGATACAACAGTCTATGTTGGAGGTTGTTTTCTTTTAGAGCTTGAAATACCTCACTCCAGGCTCTCCTTGACTTGAGGGCTTGTGCTGAAAAGTCTGCTGTCATTCTGATGGGCTTTCATTTTTATATGATTTCTTTCTTTTCTCTAACTGCTTGTTGGATTTTGTTCTTCTGTTGGGTTTCCAGGATCTTGATTATCATGTCTATGTGTAGATTTTTTTTATCATGGCTAGTTGGAGTCCTATATGCCTCCCTTATCTGTATGTGGAAATCTTTCTCTTTGTTTGGGAAGTTTTCTGTCATTAATTCTGTGAAGAGTCTTTTTTACATCATTTGTACTTTCTCCTGCTCTTTCATGGACTCCTGTCAGTCTTATATTATTCTTCTTTGCATCATCTAGGAGCTGTTGGATCAATTTCTCACAGTTTCTTACTATTTTTAAGACATCTCTCTTTTCATCATCACTGACCACCATCCTGTCTTCTATGTCTGATATTCTGTCTTCACATTGGCTCATGCTGCTCTGAATACTTTCAGCAGAGTTTTTAATCTCCAGGATATCTGTTTGAATCTGTTTCACTGATTCCATTTCTTTCCTATGTTGGGCATTCATGGGTTTCCATTTCTTTCCTATGCTGGGCATTCATGGCTCCCATCATGGTCCTGACTCATCTATTTTTTAATCTGTTTCTGTTTGAGAGTCTCTAATCATGTCTCTCATTCTGCTCACCATCTCTATAGCTCTCTCGGATATTATTTCTGTCTTGAATTTTTCTAGAGCCTTATTCATCTGTTTTGTTACTTCCTATGCTATCACTTCAGGTTGTCCAGGTGGTTGATTATCAGACTTTTCCACCTCATTTCCCTCAGAATTTGCCTTTGGTGAGGTGAAAGTCTGGGTTTGCATCTTGCTTAGGTGTTTTCTCATTTTTATTTTTGTTCTTGGTACTGTTTTTGGTTTAATTCCTGGATTGATATTTCAATATTGCTTATTATAAGTATCTTTGTTGCTTGTATTTAGAACAATTATGGAATGATTGCTTCTCAGAGGTGTCTTCCAGATATAGCTGGTCTTTAGCTTTTGAGTCTCTAATGACTCTTAGCCAATCTCATTTTCAGTATACCAGAAAGGACAACTGATTAGGTCAATCACAATGCCAAGTGATACAATCATCAACAACAAGAGGATCAAGCACAGCTTAGAAAATGACAATTTGTGGTAGTTATTTATCTATCACCTTTAACCATGTGAATTAAATCAAAATCAGGTACCATGCCAAAATATGTTTATAGTGAATAAACTCTTCAATATAGCAATTTAGAAGGATTTAGAAGGAGTTGGGGAGGTAGGGATAGATAGGTAGAAGGATAGAAAAAAGTTAGAAGTGAGGCCAGGAGACACAGGAAGATCACACAAATCTAGGAATCTGTTGAAGACAAGAGGAAAAGACAGAACAAAAGTACAAAGACAAGAATGGAACAACCTAACGGCAATAGGGAAGCTAGAAGTTGTATTCACTTTCCTTTAAAATTAATGACAATTGAGAGAAGGAAAAAGAGAGAAGAAAAAGAAAGAAAAAAGAAATCCAAATTAAGACAGACACAGGAACAAAAAGGGAGAGAGATGAAGAACGAGGTGGGAGAGAGAGAAAGTAAAGTACTCAAAGAGTGATAGAGTGAGAGGGAGAGAGAGAGAGAAAGAAAAACTAGAAAGAAAAAATAAATTTGAAAAGCAAAGAAAAAAATAAAAATAAGAGAAAAAATAACTTTGAAAATAAAAAATAAAAATGAAGGGTCTCCTTCAGGGTATGTCTCTGCTGTCACAATAGACAACACAGGCAGCAGTGTACAGATCTAAATCAATTAGTCTCAGCAAGCCAGCAGCTGTTCCCTGAGATTAGGGCTCATTTCTGGCTGCAAGGCCCAAGTTGAGACCTCCTGCAGGGTTGAATTCTGCAAGTTTCTACTGCAGGTTCTACCTGCCCTTCCCCTGAAGGGGCACCGATAGGAGGTGGTGATCACTCCAACTTACCAACTATGGTGGTTTGGTGTGCCTTCATTGCAGAGATTGTCTTCACTTTTCCAGGGTGCTTCAGTTTTTATCAAGAAGCCCCAGAGAGACCCACTTTCTGTTATTCACTTCTGCTTTATCTTCTGGAGCTCATAAAATGTCCTTTATGACCCCCTGCACCTCTGCATTGTGGATCCAGGTATCTGTGAGGCCCAGCAGCAAGAAGCGGGGCATGGGAGTGGTGGTTGGGGTGGTGGTAGTGTCGGTGGCAGTGCTGCTGACACCCTCGCAGCTCAGCTCCTCCTCCACTCCTCCTCTGCAACCCCAGGGAAGTGCTATGGCCTGGCCATATTGAATTTTTAAATCCTATTATAAACTTGTATTTTTCCTATTGTTGTCAGGTGGCAGAGTGTTTGGTGATTCTGTGCTCCTTCTGTCTCACCCAAAGAATTGGCCAAGACAACCAATGAACAGGTAAGTGCAACTTTAAAGTAAAGTAAGGGAAAGAAAAGAATGTAGAAGAAAGGAAGAAGAGTCAAGAAAAGCAAAAAAACAAGAATAGATATGTTCCGTGAGCAGGACAGGCCATTGCAGAAACAGGATGATAGAACAGGAAGATCACAGTAGCCATGAAATCAGTGGTCACCATCTTTTTAACTCCTTCAGATCCATTGCCTCAAAAGTGTCTCTGCTCATGCATTCTGGCTGTGATTGACAGGTCACATCCTTTTGATCAGCATCTGTTCCATTCAGGTTACATCCTGTTCTCAGCTTCTGGTCTGGATCTTCATGATTGACAGATTACATCCTGTTTTCTAGCCAACCTGCCACACCCTAATCTCCTACCTCCCTATTAATCAAAGGACGAATTATGCAGACATCATGTTCTTTACATAATCTTGTATTTTTAATCCAGTTTTTTAAAAATTGAATTGAATTTATTTACATCCTCTATAATTAATGTGGTAAAATTAAGTTACATCATTTAAGGTTTTTGGTTTCTCACATTTTCACTTCATTCTGCTTTTCTCTTTTTCCATATGGCTCTCAACAGCAAGGATTGTTCTTTTTTCTTTCTTTTTTTTTTGCCATGGCTCTGATTATTAAATGCAATTTCAAACACCAATCTATAATGTCTCTCAAGCAAGAAAATGTCTTAACATGAATTTACCTCTTGTCACCTAGTCAAGAATTTTAACTGTGCATTATTATAAATCTGTCGATAATATGATCCTTGATTTTTTAAAACAATGTGCTATAATTACTCTACTTCCTATGCATTTCACAGCATGTTTCTAAATTTATTTATGCCATACTTTGGTAAATGTTTTCAAATGGTAAGCATTCTAATGTCTTACGTGCCTGAGAATACTTTCCTTGTGATTTCATGTAAGTGATAATTTAGTAGGATATAAAATTTTAAGTGAACATTTATTTTCCTTCAAATTTTGAAGTTATTACTTTGAAATTATTCCATTATATTCTGGCCTGTAGGTGTGATTAAGAAATCTGATGTTCATATGACACTATTTTAGAGTTCTTCTCATACTTTTGAACTTTTCAGATTTTTCCTTTACAAGATTTTTTTCTTTAACTTTATACATTTTCAAAATGTGGATTTCTTCTTTCTAGTCCTATTTGTTATAATTTATGAGTTTACTCCATGGGACGTTCGTGGTGTTCAAAAATGATTTTTATTTCAAAGGGCTTGTTCCTACTTCAGATTATGAATATTCTGTTATATCTTTTTGCAGGTATTACTGTGTAGATTTAAAAATCTAGAAGTATTTACCTTTAATTAAAACTGAAATTGTAATTTCAGTATATTGTCCCCAGATAATTCACAGTCCCATTCCCTGGAACATTCCCAGACTCACTGTCTAAGTAGTTATTTATAGATTCTCCTTTTACTCTCAGAAAAGTGCTGCTTTTGATGATAAATTATACAGGCATCCTATGTGTAAGTTCCCAGGAAGGAGCTTTGTGTATGTCTCATTTTGTCTTTTGTTTGTTTGTTTGTTTAGTATATGTTTGAAGTACATAATGAGTACATTCACCCTGGCACATATGCATAACACATCTTAATTCCTTTTACATCCCATCTCTCCTCCCTTCCCGTGGGAGGAGGAACCATGGCTCAAGCTCTAGTTTCTCGATAGGGGCTTAAAAATGTAAAAGAAGTGTAGGAGATAACTGTAAGGAATTTGGCAGTTTATTTACATCTCAGCCAGACTTTGATGATGTCTTGATATTACAGAAGATCAGGAGGGCACCATTTTTCTTTTTAAAGTAGTATAATCTAGAGAACTCCCTTGATAAACCCAGCCTATACCTTCTTAGACTTTTTTTAATCCCAGGCCACATCACAACCACCTTCATCTCCCCAGAGAGTTTCTGTAGGATTTAACACTCATTTTTCAGACACATGTATTTCTGCACTTTCTCTGGCATTGCTATAGTTGGATTTGGTAGAGGTAACCAGAAGCTCTTGTCAATATTTTTCAAAAACAAACAAACAAAAGAAACAGAACTCTTTGCTATTATTCTTATAATACTGATATTGTTGACTCCAAACAGTAAGCCCATACCTAATAACTGATGTGCAGCAGGGGGAAAGACAGACATATCCAAATATTTAAAAGATATAAATCTACTGTTGCTTCTATCTTAACAAATAAACCTTTAAAAGAACTTAAAACGGATTCATTAAAATTTAGATACAGTGAGAACTAGTCCTTGTCAATAGCCTCACACCTATGGCCCATCCAGGATATGCTATGTAATTTATAGGGTCGAGTGAAAAATAAAAATGCAACACCTCTACACATAAAATAGATGAAAAGCACCAACTAGTACAAAAATATGAAACATCTTCCTTTCTTTTTCAGTCTCTATCAATTTATTCTGGGTGGTTTGTGTTTGCTATTGAAATAAGGAAAAATTAGGATTTTGTAAATCTTATATGCTCATTTTTTACAATATCAACTTAAATGCAAATGTCCTTACATTACAAAATGTTAACATTGCATCTTTTAATGCATTATATCAGTTTTACATGCAAATATAGGTGCATTCAACTCACATTCAAAATCATCTAAATTACTGATCCATGTTGTATAGCTTATACATGCCTATATGTTTCATTATTACCACAAAAGTAAAAACATTGCAAAAATTTATTCAATCCTTTTTTAGTTTTGTTTTTTATATATGCACATCTACCAAAACTTTTACCTTTCAGTTATTGATGAGTAAAGAAAAATTAAGTGGAAAAAATCCTATGATTACCCTATTTTTCTCTTTTCTTTTATGCCATCATTTTTAGCATAAATAGTTGGCAAACACAGAGGAGTAATACACAGAAGAAAGAATATGATTGGGTTTCTTGGTTACTTGTGTTTTTCAGAGAACTGCAGCTTTCTTTCTTCATTCAAGTTCTGATTCAAGTGGGTCATGGCCTTTCCGGTCTGTCAGCACCCCCACTTAGTCATAGATCTAACATGCCTACTTGTGTTTACTTTGAGTCTCACTGAAGTTTCATGGATTACTGGTCTACTCTGTGCTTAAGGGGCATTGTGAATGCTGCACACTTGCATGGCAAGGAATTGTGGTAGGCATTCATAACTTCTCTACTCCTACACATCCTTCATTGTCTTCATAGATTTCATCTTCAAAGTATAAATTCAAAGATGAAATTGTTAAGGATATTAAGACATTAAATATGTGTTGATTTCTCTGTTTTGGTGCCTATATGACTCCACAGGCTACAAATTTATGAAGCCAGCCCAAGGTCTACCCCACTCCTCCTCTTATTTTGGCTCCATCCTGCTCACCTTTATCCATACTTCATTCCATACACTCAAGCTATGCTCAGTCCCCTAAACACAGATGTATATTGTTCATCTGTCCTTATGAGGAAAAACTCAGGAAGAGGCCTGGAAAGGCACTGAAAAGAGACTTGAAGCCTGTGGGCAAGAAACTTCAGGATCTGGATGATGGGTTAGGCACATGGGATCAGGTACATATGTGAATGTTCCCAGGGTCCCATGATCTCTTCACATCAAAGGAAGAGAAATACCCAGAGCCAGACCAGGGAAGGATGCCCTAAAGCACAGGGCCCATGGCAGGAACTCCATGTCTGATCTTAGATAATACTAAGCAGTTAGCCAATATGATGTTATTCTAATTCTCATCATAACTCATCTTATTTTTAATTTACCATTTCTCATAAATTTCATCTGATTTTGAGCTGTAGCTGTATTAATCATTTTCCTTTTGTTCCATGTCTCTCTTTTTGTCTTTTGTACATGTTCTTTAAGTAAATCTTACTAGAGAGATACTTGAGCAACTACAAAATTCTCTGTAGATACCTCCTTTGTTTCTCCCACACTTACATTATTAATGAGAGTGTTGTCAGAGTTTCATTTTCTAATGTTCCTGTGAATTGACACAGCTAAGTGAAAGAGCTAGTATAAGAAAATTGTAGAGTTGTATAGTCTTAAGGAATCTGTGGCTCAAGTAACTACTAATTAGGAGGATTTTCTTAAAGAGAACAGGTAGTCTGTACCATAACAAAAAGTAGACCCCAGACATCCCAACTCCCAGGCTAATGCCCTATACTATGCTGTTTCAAAACAGAATTAGCTGGTAATGTCTTAATCTTTTGACCATGGATCATGAGACTAGCCTATAATCTTGACAAAATTTATTTCTGGATTTCAAGAACTAGGACAAAAGTCAGACCCAGTGTTAATATTCCAATCAGTATCTTAAAATAAGAAGCATGCACGTCTATGGCAGTCATTCCTAATCAAAGTCCTATTTTTTGAAACTTTATATATCCCTCCATTAAAAATCAATGAAAACTGGCATAAAAGATGACAACATCTCATTCATAGAACACAGTCACTGTAAACATTACACAGCTGAAAGCATAATTTAACATTAAAATTAGAGACAATGATGATACAATTAATTTACATGTAACATTCTTCAAACAGCTGTTCTAAAAGCTTTGTCAGTCCTTGTATCAGTCAATAGTTACTACAATAATGCTGTGTAACAAGTAATCAAAGAAATGATTGGCTTACACACCAATCATTGCTTTGCATGGATCAACAGGACAAGTGATGCTGGTATGCTTTGTGCTATGGGCCTACAGGTCTACATCTGGAGCCTGTGTGATTTATACACAATGAATAAGCAAGAAAGAGAGAGTTTTTTCTTCTCATGCTAATGTCACATGTAAAAAATTAGGTAAATGGGACCTCTGGCACATCATCACTTCTGCCCATGTTCCATTAGCCAAAGCATGTCATAACCAACCCCAAATTCAAAGATCATAGGTAGGTAATCAACCCAGAATGAGACCCTAATAAGAGTTTCATGCAGGGAAGATTGAACAATTGGAGATATTTATTCAAGCTGGTCAGATGATAATAAGAAGAAACAAGAAGAAAGCATTTTAGGATCACACCTGGAGATATTAATCTTATTGTCTTAGTTACTTTTCTTGTTGCTGAGACACAATACCCAACACCAAAATGTAAAGGGGGAAAATTTTATTTAGTTCACAGTTTGTAGAGATTTCAGTTCATAATCAGCTGGCTCCAAGGCAGAGTGCCTTGGCAGAGGAGCATTGCAAAGGAGAAACATTTCATGGCAGGCAGAAGGCAGTAATGCAAGGGCAAGACAAGCTCTTTCTCTCCCCTATATTGTATCCAGGCTACTGGGATTAGGGCAGTGCCTAACTAATCAGTGGACTGATTTAGTAATCACACACCCTTAATCCTTGCATCACAATCTCTAGATTCATCCACCTCTGAAAAAGCCCTGCCTATGACCATATGAGGCTTTAGGGAACATCTAGACCCAAACCTTAACACCTGTTAAAATATATTTTTGAAGATGGAAAAGTGGTGAGCAGCAGAGAAAGAGCTTCTCTGAAATTTATTGTCCTTACACTGGAATATAACAGCATGAGGAGGAGAAGGAAAAGGGGCATGAGTCCTTTGGACCCAGGAAGGATCTTAGGTGAGAATTGAAATCTATAGGGAGAGTGAAGAGAGAGACTTTAATGAAGAGGAAGGAGGTACCAAGCAGTCCATTCTCCCAGACTCTGGGCTTCCCATGAGGGAACTGCAGATGCTCAGTGGCTACTGACAACCCCCAGAGGCCTCCGTGGAGAAATGCACCAGTGGAATGGAGCAGTGGATGAACTGAACTCTAATGGCTGGTAAGTTATCCAGACTCAGTCCTCACCCAGGAGAGGGTGATTGGCTGGTGGCCATCTTGGAGAGGGGCCAACTGAGCTCAGAAGTCAGAACAGCTGCAGGTGGACTCTAGTGGCTTCTGGGGCCTCAGTGCAGGTGCTGAGTTCAAGTCAGCAGGAAGTCAGGGAGTGGAGTTCAAGCCTGCAGGAGAAACATAGACTGTTGTCAGCTCAAAGGATCTGGTTCAAACCTCATAGCCAGAAACTAGTCTGAACTTCAGAGGAACTAAAAGGGCAGGCTGGCTGGGATTATCCACTACTTCACAGTGAAGCTGCAATGATTAATCAATTTGGCTCTGGACTCTGCCACATTGCCTAACAGTGACACACCTTGAATTGGACATTTTTGTGTTTTTTAAATCGTTTTTCCTCTTTTTCCTGTTTTCTTTGTGTTTTTCCTCCTTTCTAGTTCTTGTTTTGTTTTGTTTAGTTTTTTCTTGATTGTTTAAACACAGTTTGTAGTTTTTTGTTGTTGTTGGTCTGTTCTGTTCTTGTTTTTATGTTTTTCTTTTTCCTTTCCCACACATCTGCTTCACCAATTTCCTAAAGTTTGTCCTTCAGCCTTGCTCCTGACCTCTTCCCCTTCTTCTATTTCTTTTTTTTACCCCCTAACCCCTTTTAAATCTTCTCCCCTAAGGGTAAAAAAGCCATATTAAGGGCCACAGTTTGTCATTTTCTAGGCTGTATATGATGCTATTGTTACTGTTGATTGTTCTACTTTAGCCAAGGTGACATAATTGTGCTAATCAGTTGTTCCTCCTGGTATACCAAGACTGAGATTGACTAAGGGTCATAAAAAAAACACCTACAGGCCAGTGCCAAAGAACTGGCAGCTGGGCCAAGTAGGCAGAAACTTCTCATCCCCCAAAAATTTAAGAGGTAAGATCCTGCAACAGATTTAAAACCCAAAATCTGGCTACACCTGGAACATGCTTCTGAGAAGTATTCATTTCCTAAGGGTTCTGAATACTGGCAATACAGCTACTTGCAATAAGAAATTTACAAACATCAACTCAGGAATCAAACTTAAAAATAAAATGAGAAGACTCTTAAACAAGATATAACCTCCACAGACATTCAGCTCACAAAAGGCAAACCCTGGGGGCAATGAAGTGGAACAATCTGAAAGTCACCAATTGGGCTCTCTGAAGTGGTAACAGCAAAAGTAACAAAGCAGATGAACAAGGCTCTAGAAAAAAATCAAAGCAGAAATACTTTCCCAGATAACTACAGAGATGGTGACTGGAATGAAGGTTACAGATAAAAAAAATAGAGGATCTCAGGAATGTGATGGAAGCCATGCATCCCCAGTATAGGAAAGAAATGACATCCATGAAACAGATTCAAACAGATATGAAGGAGATTAAAAAAATCTATGGAGAGTATAAACAGCAGAATGAGCCAATGTGAGGACAGAATATCAGATATAGAAGACAGGATTGTGGTTAGCAATCAGGAAAAGAGAGATTTCTTAAAAATAGCAAGGGCCCATGAGAAATCAATATAGGAGCTCCAAGAAGATACAAAGAAGAACAACATAAGGTTGATTGGAGTCAATAAAAAACAGGAGATAGCACAAATGACATAAAAACCCTGTTCTCACAAGTAATGCCAGAAAACTTCCCAAACAGGGGAAAAGAATTTGACATTCAGATAAGTGAGGAATATAGGGCTCCAATTATCCATGATAAAAAATAATATTCCCCAAGACATATAATAGTCAAGATTCAAGAAATTCAACACAAGTACAGAATATTAAAAGCTGTTAGAGAAAAGAAACTGATCACCCATAAGGAAAAGCCCATCAGAATCACAGCAGAGTTCCCATTACAAATTCTCAAATCAAGGAGAGCTTGGAGTGGAGCATTTCAAACCATAATGAAAAACAACCTCCAACCCAGATTGATGTACCATCCAAAACTACCATCATAATTGATGGAGAAATAAAATACTTCCATGACAACACTTGAAGAAATTCAAGACCATCAAACCAGCATGGAAAGTGTTCTGAAGGATATTCTAGAAAGAGACAATAAGGATTACCATTCCATGAACCCCAACAGAATGAAACTACTAGACAAGGCAAGAAATTCAACAGGAAAGAAGGAAGACAACAGCAGGAAAATAACATGATAGAGATAAGACAATACATATCAGTTATAACCATCAATGTTAATGGTTGCAATTGACCAATCAAAAGAAACAGACAGGCAGAATGGATCAAGAAGCAAGATCCAACAATATACTGCATATAAGAACACATTTAATTGAAAAACAAATTCACAGACTGAAAGTCAAGGGATGGAAAACAATATTCCATGTGTATCAGAATGGATGTTGGGGAATGGGAAAAAAGTGTTCAAATTGGAAGGGGAACAAGGGAGGAGGGAGGGAGAAAGGAAGGAAGGACCAAGAAAAAAACTGAAAATAGAAGAAAAAATGGAAACAAAGCTTCTGTACATGGGGAGGGGAAGGGGTATGTGAAGGTGTGATAAAATAAGAAAATTTCCATTTCAAAAACAAAATGTATTTGCTTGATTTTTGTGATTTTTTTCAAAAATTCTCTAGTATTTGTCAGTAAATCACTGTGACTAGTTCTCTTCTAAGGAAATCTGACAATCGTCATTTCATGAGACACAGATTTCCACTTTCATTTGTTTCACTGTTGGCTTTTTTACAAAATGAGTACCACCCAGAAAATCCAGAACAGATATTTCTATACCATTTAATAGGATGGCTGTGTTCTCTTGCTAACAATGCAATACTACAAGCTGGGTAAGTAATGAAAAGTTTATTTCGGCTCATGGCTCTGGCCCATGGCTGAGTGGTCATGTCTTATGATGCCTTCTTGCTCATAGAGACTCAAGGTAGCACAGGACATTACATGGTGAGAGGCATAAAGCTTTCCAGAGACAACCAAACTGATTTTTACAGAAGACTTGCTCTAGAGATAATCCATTAACTCATTCATCCATCAATCCATTAATCACACAGATGCATTAATCCATTCAAGAAAGCAGAGAGCTAACTACCTTTAAAGGCCCCACATAATCCCATTCCTCAATATCTCACAATGGAAAATAAATTTCAGGGTCAATTTCAGAGGAAAAATCATACTCAAACCATAGTGGTGGCCATGCTATTTTAGTAAGACTGTCATAGCTCATATTAGAACCCAATTTTGAAAGTATGGCTGAATTGGAGAATCATTTTCAGTGCTTTTCCTTTGGGAACCCTGGTAACTTTAACTCAAATACTAAAGGTTTAAAACAAATTTCTTAAGACACTAGTGCTATTATAAAATGGGGTGGTAACCAGAAATAAGTTTTACTCTGAGGAAATAGTAATTATATCAACCTTGTCGTTTTTTAAAAAGATCATATTTTCTCTCCCTGCCTATCCTTTAAATGTAATAATATACATTATATAGCCCTTCCCTAACCAAATTTAACAGTATTCTACAATAGAAAGTTTTCAGTTACATTTTTTAAAGAAAACTTAGATGGAAGAGAAAAAGAAAGCAGCCACTTGAGAAATATTATTTTTACAATGAACACTCTAGCTTAGATCTAAACTTTCTTTCATTTTCAAAATAAACTTTGTATTGCTTCATGTTTACATGCTTATATTTAAAATACTGTGTGTTGCTCTTCATCAGGTAGATGTAATATACTAAGTCAGCCAAAATTTTTGTGATCATTAATTTTTTGATACCTACTTTATAATATTTATATTAAGTTAAGTAATATTAATAAAAGGAAAAATGTCTCAAGCCTTTTATGTAATAGGATTTCCAGTACAGCAAAACTAATTATTCCTATTATATCTGTGATTAGCATTTTAAATAACCAGGAAAAATAATTGTTAGTGATAATTTTCCAAAGTCAGCCAGCTGCAAACCATCTTCTTGTCTCTGCAGAAAAGTGTAAGAGGAGGAATGAGATTAATTTTTAAAGGCTGTTTTCCCTTGGATTTACTGTAAGAATTCATCACCTTAACACGTCATCTTTATTAAGCAAGCCCATGTTTTATCTGTGATGTTTATAAAATGTGATTGTGTGAGGGGTTTATATTTGGCTGTCTATACAGCTGTATCAGACAATCAGAATGCAAAGGTTTCAACATATTAAAATATGATTTTAACATTAAGAGGATATTCACTCTATGCTATATAATTTCTTGTCCAGATATTTTAAAAGAAATGGAGCAAAGGCATTAAATTCTACAAGCTTATAATTATAAAGGGTTTTTACATACATATGAGCTAAATCTCTAAGGTTGGGTGTTACATCTCAACATCACATCTTACAAAAACCCTTTTTTTTTCAAGTTTAATTTAACATGCTCACTCGTTGTGAAAGCATGACTGCTAATACTTCTATCATCACTACTCCTGCCGTCTAGCTGATATTCTGTCACATACAACCTACTCTCAAGAGTTATAGAGCACAGATTATTGCAGTCATTTTATAGAAAAAAAGAGGAGGCTCAGAACATATAAACACTTTGCTATTAAACATACAACAGATAAATGATCGAAGTGGGGTGAAAGAAAAAATCTAGGAATGTTTCAGCTAAGCCACCGATAGTATTGTCCCCACAGTGTCTCATACAAGTTTCTCCTAAGAAAACTACAAGATTGATATTCCTAGCTTAAACAGGAACATAGACAGCCATCTCAGTAGAACCAGGGTCACTTTTTCCAATGTAGGAGCATAACATCAAGCAAATCAAGAACAATTCAGCAAGACACAAAACACATCCTCAGAAATGCACAGCTTTTTTTTTTCTGACATTTGCCTTTTAAATGGTTCAAGTTCTATAGCCTCAGTAATTAGCTATTTCTCTTATTATTGAGCAAGATGATGAAGAAGATGCAGTAGGTGATCATTCGTTCCTCTCTCCTGCTCCACACTGCCAAAGGACATTGGAAAGACAGAGCAGACAGCAGTTAGAGAATATTATGGCTTATATCTAGATGTCTCCCCCAAAGCCTCATGTGCTCATAGGTGGGGCTTTTTGGAGATGGCTATATTTGGGGTGTTTGAATATGGATTAAGGGTGTGTGATAGCTAAATTAGTCCATTGATTGGTTTAGCATTGTTCTGGGTATGGATAATGGGGAGGCCCATACTCGGTGTGGGTGACACCAACCAATAGGCTTGTAGCCTGGAAGAATAAAAGAGAAAAGAAGGCTCGATGCCGCTGCTTGCTGCTTGCTGCATGCCCTGTCAGGGACAGTTTCTTCTCTGTTATGCTCCTTGGCCATCCAGCCCTGTCTCAGAGCCAGCTGACTATGGATGGAAACTTCTACAAACTGTAAGCCAAAATAAACCTTTCTTTTTATAACTTGTGAGTGTTGGGTATTTTGACTCAGCAACGAGGAAGTAACCAAGATACAAAAGTACAAAAGATTTTTTTCAGTATTACTACAATGGGGTGGGAGGGCCTCAGTATAGAACTGGGCTCAATTCTAAACACAGCATGGGCAAGAGGACATTTATAGCCAGGAGCAGGGTGAGGGTTCAGTGGATGGAAAGTACTAAGAGGAAATACCAAGGAAGAGCAAGGATTTGGGCTTCATGGCTGTAACAGGACTCTTGCTGAAAACAGACTATGGAGATCAGACACCCCATATGGTAGAATGAAGGATAAGGAACCTGATTAGATATCAAGAGTGATTGGAGATGAAGAATGGCTGATTTTTGGTTAAACTGAATTAGCAAGATTTATGCTAAAATTGGATTTTATAAGGAAGTACACAAGAGTCTAGAATAGTGATGCTGAACCTTTTAGAGCTTTCAATAATACAAACAGCCCACTACAGTATATGTACCATGTATTCATCACTTTGTGTAGGAGAAGGTTCCAGAGCCTCACTGAAGTTTGGCCAAGTCAAAAAGAACTCTGCTCCAGGAGGTTAGCATCAAAGAAATTTTAAAAACAAAAAGATATCTTCTGGACTGACATGGGGTTGGGGGGGATAACAGAGTTTATAAGCCCTGACAAAATAAGAGCAATTATAAACTACAATAACGACTAGGCATCAAACTTTGTCTCACTGTATTCCCATTTATAACAACTAAAAGCTATGCTATTCCTGATAACTTACCTGCAAGATATTATTTACCTAGAAAATGACACATTGTATCAGGCTTTTCTATTTTTCCATGATTAATATCTAACAGGCACATTTTCTATACATTAAGAATATGTTTCCCATTAATTGTTATATAAAGTACCAAATATTCATTGTAATTAAAAACTTTTGGTGTTTAGTTGTTTGATATTGGTGATGGGAATAAACAAGGAGGAAGGGAAAGAAAGGAAAGGAAAGGAAAGGAGGGAGAAAGAAGTCCTAAAAATTGTATTAAGAAGAGCACTGACCAAATGACAGGAAGTAGAGGACACCTCAGTGGCCTCCAGATTCAAGTACTCTGTGGTGAAGAAGGAAATGTAAAGTACCTTATTTACTGATACCTAATTTCAGTTTGCAAAATGATATGTCATTTGTTACTTGTCAAGAAATTATTTCCCATTGGATAAAGAAGATGTGGTTTTTTTATAAAATGGAGTACTACTCAGCCATAAAGAATGAGAAACTAGAGACATTTATAGCTAAATGGATGCATATTGAGGCCATACTCTTAAGTGAAATAAATAGGACACACATGTTTAAATACCAAATAGTTTCTCTAGTGAGAGAAATTGAAACTGTAAATAAGAATTAAAATGATTAAAATGAATAATTGAAAATTTGAAATAGGAAGGAAAGGTCCAAAGAGGTAAGGGTGGTGGGAGGGGAAGGGGAAAGGAAAGGAGAGAAAGGAAAAATTATGAGAAAAGAAAAAAAATGGAAAAGAAGTCTATGTAAATAGGGAAGGGTGGTGGGGGGGGTGAAGGGTGCACAGGGAATGGGGAAAAAATAAGAACCAAGATACATCATGTACAGGCACAAGCACCCAATGATAAATACAAATGTATTATTTACCTAAAATGTACCAATAAAAGAATTTGAGGGAAAAAAAAGAAATTATTTCCCAAGAAAGGAACTGCCTTTGTTTTACACATTCAAAAACCAAACAAACAAAAATCTTATGACCTACAGGAAAGCTAAATGCAATTAGTAAGAACAATACTAAATTGAAGTTGGATTATAGCTTTGCAAAAGACATAAAGGGAAAAGCACATTATATTTTAAATATGCTATTTCAAAGTTTCCCTTGTAATGTTTTGTATTTGTTAAATATATAGACTATACATCATGGGAAATATAATGATTTGTTTGCTGTTCAGAGACAGAGTACAAAGGAGGATAATCACCCATCCATCCATCAATCCATTCATTCAGTATTTCAGTGAACACATACTATGTGTGGAGAATGAACACAACATGGAGCACCTGCATGTAACACTGGCAAACCGACATCTATTTTCAGCTGGATAATTTTAAACAATACAAACAACTGAGAGATTAAAAATTATGTTAATTTTCTTAATAGAAAAGGAGTATGCAATTCTGCCTTCAAGCCTGTGAGTTAAAATTTGTTGATTACTGTGTAAAATGAAGAAAAACAGCTTTTGCATCCTATTGCTGCTAGGGGCTGGAACAAACTGACCATTAACTACAGCTCTGGTGAGGATGTTACTCTGCCTTTTGACTATTTACACTACTGAGGATTACTACCCTGGAACTAGAGAGTTACAGAGCATGGAGACAATATTAGAGTTAATATATTAAAATAAATTTCTAATTCAGCATAACTAGCCTGCATATATTTCATTAACTAGCAGTCACATTTCCCACACCTTCAATTAATACTGGTTTCATTTTAAATGCTATCAGTTAAGACAAGATGAGATAAGAAAACATCATTGCCGAGCAAGCATTCCTCAAACACAGCTGATTTATATCTTTGGCAATTCATTAAAATGCAAAATCTATTAAAATTGATTTTCATCACTTTAAGGCAGAAACATTTATAATAACCTTAATTTGCAAATTCTCTCTCTCTCTCTTTAAAGTCTCTGTGCTGTAGTTGCCATGTTTAGCCAGAGGCTATTTTTATTGTGTGGACAGAAAATGAGCAGTGAACATTTATTTCTCATATCTTTCTGAGAAACCTGAGGTGCATGAAGATATTTGTGCTGTAGCAGGCATAGTCAATTTTCTTCACTTGCTTTAGTTGCTATATATCACCAGCAAACTCCCTGCTAGTCTTGCTGTAGCAATTAACCTGCCTGAGCTCCCTCCTGTCAGGAATAATAAACTCCTCCTCCCACCACCCCGAGAGAGACATTGCTGTAGATTCTGGCTCCACAACTTCCATAGAGGCTGAATTATTCAGAATCAGCATGATTAAGAAGATGACATGGTATTAGTTAAAAAGTCATACTTCTTTTTTCCCCTCTTCCTGACTGAAGTTTAAACCTATTAAGGATTAAAGCAGAAGCAATGGATCTTTCCCTCTTTGGCACATAGGTCCTAAAATAGAAATTCTTGAACAACTATTTACAATACTTTGTCAATTTCCAACATTAGGAATAAAAGTATAAATACCAGAAGGGAAGTGTTAGAGTCAAAATGCACAGCTCACATAAACCTAGTACTTGGCTAAAAATAATCTTTTCCCCTCAAAGTGACAAAAGGAACAGGTTTGTTTCAAGTAATTAGTTATGTTTCAGTTGTTATGCTTATACGCAATGAAAAAAATCCCCATGTTTGTGTTTCTTGGGTTAGTTTCAAGTGGACCCAATTGTGATGAATTGTAAATTAAAAATCCGGATATACAATCTGTCAGATAACAAGTTGTTAAATTCTAGAAATAGCATATCCCTAACAATAAACCTTGTCTTTATGAGAATGGCAGTGTTATAAATGTCATAATGGATTGCAAATGAACCAGCTGTTTATATTCTACTGTAGTACACGAATGAGAGAAGAGCAAGCCAGGAAATAAAAGGAGATTGAGGAAAATTTGCTAGTACCAAGTCATGGAAAAAGGCCCAAGGAACTCAATTTTTTACGCATTCCCATCCAATTTATCCTTGCTGGTGACTCGTGGGGGGAAGTGCAGCTTTTGAAACCAATTGCATTATTCCACTTTAAGGTGCCTTCTAGGGTATTCAATAGACCCATCACAGTTATATGTGCCTTTTTCAGTCTCAAGCTGCCCTCGCCATACGAGATTGGTTACTGTCTGAGGACTTTGTGAGAAGGATTTGAATGCAATTTCAAAGGCCAGGCAGAGAGCAGCTTTCAAAACACTGCAAGCTTAGAAAAGCAGTTAGTGGCCCAGGGGGAGTGAGACTACCTTTCTGTTTCTCATTTCACTTTAAGCTAAATCACCTTTTGATCCCAACCAGGTGAAAATGCCTCAGCAGGGCATTTCTAATTGAATGACTCCACCCACCTGAAAGCCTTGCAAAATGGCAATTATCTGAACTGCATTATTGTCAGCACCATCCACATTAGCCTGAGAAGACTGGTGAATCCCTTTGAGAACAGAAATACTTTGCTCTCCCATGTCTGATTAAATCTAGCTCCTCCCCCGAGATTTCAGCAAATCACCAGGCTGCTCAGGAATGCTTCTTAATGGATTTCCATTTTCTGTACATCAGGTATAGATCATAGCTGTTTGTCATGCAAAGCTCTTATTTCAAGTTTTATCCTTTCTTTTCTCATCCAGCAGTAGAACCCAGCAAAAGGATGTAGAGGAGGGGTGCAACTCAACTTTAAAATTAGGAGTGTTGCAACTCAACTTTAAAATTAAGAGTGTTGCTTTATAGGGAATTATAGCTGCTGTCTTTAAACATCCAACCCAGAGATAGCATTATGACTTAGTATGTCTACATTTTGACATAAGGCAACTTACCCCTGGCTACAGTTCTGTTATCTCTATAATATTCATGGAGTGGCAGCTTTTAATTAAGCCATTCACAGTTCTGTGTAACTCCAAGTGTATATTTTAGTGCTGCAGGAACCAACAACCAAGGGAAATTCTATATTTTAAGTTTATTTTTAAAGCTTGGATCATTTTATTCCCAGTGATGTCATGAACAGCACTGTCCTACAAAGATGACTGTCCAGTTTCAGGAGATGTGCAGAGTACATAGGGAGCACAAAAGTTCATGAGACTCTTAACTTACACAGACACAGTATACAATATTCAGAGAGCTGACTTTGTCAGAAACTCTTAGAGTTCTGTGCTTCACACTGATGCAACATTTTCCCAAAGCATAATTTCATTCACACGTTTGGTGGATCTAGAATGCAGATGCAAGTCCCTAGGTTACTGACTTCCCTAAACTGACCATCTGTCTTCAGGAAGGGCATACACACCTGTCTCCTAAGAACATTCTCCCAGGTTTTTTTCCAATCCCCTTAAAAATTGAGGTACAACCTCTTCTCTCTTTGGATTTTTAGTCTTTATCCTCTTAGAGAGCTCATTCATTCCTGGGACTTCAAGTTCTCTATATAAATTCATAATTCATGAGTTCCAATCACTCAGATCCCACTTCTGAAATTCAGAAGCATGTACTTAGCTGCTTTCCTGCACACTGGGTTTCCCAATGGCACTTAAATTCAACACATCCAAAACAGAATTCATAATAATAATGCAAACAATACTTAATATGCATTTAACATTTCTAATCATTATCTTTACAAAATCCTAACAGGTAGGAAACTAACACATGGCCCGTTTCACTGGTGAAAAAAATGGGACTTGAAGAGAAATTCATTGTCAAAAGTCATATGGTCTCAGGAACTATGGTTTGGACTTGAGTGCATCTGAATACAGTCTATGTTCATAGCCACCGTCCTGCCCACCTTGAGATTTTCCTTCAATTACAGTGGGCCCTTGACTTATGAACTCAATTAGGGCTGGTTGTAAATCAAGTTGGTCAACTGAAGGCTCAGGCTCCTCTACGTAGCCCTCAAAGTGTCTCTCTCCTGTACAAAAGCAGCTCTCAGCGTCCTTAGAGAGACATTGGCCTAGGACTTCTCAATTAACCCCCCACAGGAAAGAATGTTGTAATGTTCCTTCCAGAGCTCTTTATGGGTTAAATCTATGTCTGACACCATCTGGGAGCACAATTGACCGACATTTGGGTCGTAACCCAAGACTTTGGTCATAAGTTAAAACTAAAATTTCAGCCAAGTTGTTCATATGTCAAGCTGGTCTTGGGTCCACTGCACTTAATTCTCCCTAGTGACCCTTTCCCATTCCAGCAGTGCAATCACCTCTTCATTCGTACCTTCCTGATCTTAGAGAAGGACTTGGGTTTTCAGTACTAGAGACCTACAATCATAAAATACTTGGATTTAGAGAGAGAGCCTGAAATCATGAATGTGATTTTTAATTCTCACAATTGCCTAGGAAATACAGTGGGCAAATACCAGCTCTCTTTAAAGTTGGAAAACAAAAGAAGATGAATATGGGAGAAAATAATAGTTTAGAAAAAGGGAAGAGCAAGTGTGGAAGCCCTGGGGGAGAAAACAGTAAAATAAACGGAGCATTCTTGAGTAACAGAATGATCTTCTTTAAAGACAAAGCACAAAGAATGAAAGTGAAGAGGGACCAGAGGTGATACTTGAGCAGTAAACAGACATTAGATTGCATAGGGGTTTACTGGCCAAGATAAAGATCTAGAAATGTGTTCAAACGACAAGAAAAGATAGTTTTAAACAATGTGACATGAAAATCCAAAGCTTGGTTATTTGATTCTTAGTCATAGCTGGGTGTGGAGACTGCATAGCAAAAATTTTGTCCTACACATGACAAATTACTGATGAGAAAAGTCAAAAGAAAAATGACAAGCTCTAGTCCTTTATTTGCACACTAAAGAACCAAGTAATCCAGCACAGAGTCTTTGTAAAATATTTTAAGTGCAAGGCTTGAGATTATCTGTCTATCTGGGACTTTATTTTTTAGAGTCATTTTACATTCTCAGCAAACTAGAGCTCTAAATAGAGAGTGCAGGGTTCACATATACCCACTCTCTGTGTTCCCTTCCCCACTCTAGAAAGTCTCCTCCACCATCAACACCCAGCACCATTTGAATGGTTGATGAGACTATACTGACACATCAGTATCACCCAAAGTCCACAGCTTACATTGGGTTCATTCTTGGTGGCATGCATTCTGTGGATTTAGACAAACATATGATGTCATCTTCACCATACAGTACGGTGAACAAAGTTTCACAATCCTGAATATCTGTGCTCTGCCTACACAAACTCGCATCCTCCATTCCGCTATCAATCATTGCTCTTTTTTGTTTTTTGAGTTTTGTCTTTCTAGAATAACATATATTTGAAATCATACACTAAGTAGCCTTTTCAAATTGCTTTGTTTGCTTATGCATTTAGATTTCTTCAATATCTTTTGTGGCCTGGTGGCTCATTTCTTTTTAATTCTAAATAATATTCCATTGTTTGACTATCCATTCAGCTTATTCATTCATCAGCTGAAAGACATCTTAGTTTCTTCCAAGGTGAGGCAATTATGAATAAAGCTATTATAAACATAAATGTGCATATAAATTTTGAACTCCTTTGGATAAACACTAACAAGCACAATTGCTGTATCCCATGGTAGGATATGTTTAGTTTTAAAAGAAACTGTCAAAATGTCTTCCAAAGTTGCTGTACAATTTTGCATTGCACCAGTAATCAATGAGGGTTCCTGTGGTTTTACATTCACGTCATCATTAGCGTCAGAGTTTTGAACTTCAGCTATTCTAATAAATATGTAAATTGTTGGTTTTATTTGAAATTCCCTGATGACCTACAAAATTGAGCATCTTTTCATCTGTGTATCATCTTTGTGAAGTGTCCAGGTCTTTGTTCAGATCTTTTGTTCATATTTTAATTGGGTTGTTTATTTTCTTATTGTTGAATTTTAAGAGTTTTATCTGTATATATTATATTTTAAAACATATATTTATATCTAGATGACTGTTCTTTACCAGGTTATTATTTCTACAGATTTAGTTTCAGCGGAAGTGTACTACTTTCTGGAGGCTCCATGAGTACATATTTCTGTGGCTTGTGTACCCTTTCGGCACATTCAAAATGGCAGGTTGAATACATCTCACTGTGAACTTTGATTGTCCTCACATCCTTCTCCAACTCCCTCCTATACTGTCTTCCTCTTCTGCTTTTAAGGGTCCTTCTGATTACACTGAGGTGACCAGGATAAACCAGGATAATCTCCCCACACTGGGTCAGCTATTAGCAATCTTGATTTCCCTTGGCTGTGTAATCTAACACTCTCACCAATTCTGGGGATTATTAGGATGTAAGTGTCTTGGGGGCACAGTTATTCCGTCTACTAGTGCTCTCTAAATATTTGCTGTTTTTTCATATTTAAATGGAGTAAAAACAGAAAGACAATGTGAGGCAGCAACTTGTGAAATGAATAACATTGAGTTAATAAAAATCTTTCTGGTATTTCACAACTGCCACGTTCTTGTTTAATTCAGCAGCAACGGGTTTTTTTTAGCAGCTCAAGTGTATGAAGTCTGTTTAAAATATTTGACTTAGCTTTCATAGAAACAAAAACCTCTGTCTTTTCACATTCACATGGGGCCAAGAATTTATACAATATTTAATTAAATTACATAATGACAGTAATTATAGCTGGGTAAATGTGTGGAAAGAAACATTACTGACTGTTGATAAGGATATAACCCAACTAGAAAAGCAAAAGAGTATGGACTCGATAGAGGGACAACAGCTGGAGATAAGCACACAACATACATCATCACGTGCTTTCCAGAAGGAATAGAGATTGTCTATTAATCCAGTAAACCAGCTGAGTGGGTTTCCAGAGAAAGCATATATTCTCCTACAAACACTAGAGTGAAAGCTGTGAAGGCAGACACGAGTTCTCTAATTCCTTCTCCCTCGTGTCTTTCAAGGGAGTTTACCTTGAGCAAATTAATTAACATCTAAGATGTTGTGCTCTCTCCTCTTGTCAAATGAAGAGTAAGATATTACCTACTTCAGAATGTAGTGGTAAGAACTAAAGTAGATCTTGCAGGTAAAGAGTAACTGAGAAACTATTCCATCAGTCATAATTACAGTACGCACAAATATTGGCATACAATTTCCATTATTTCCTTGAGTAAATTCTTGGACATGAGTGCAAGTGTTTGTAAGTCCCTTAACTTTATATACAACCATTATCAAAATGGTCTCCAGAATCCATACCAATATAACAAAATTGCTAATCTATCATTTAAAAAATAAATCACCTATAGAAGTAATACTTGACATTGTTCTTTTCACTCAAATTACCATGATTATGACTTTTGGGAATTTTTTCTTATTAAATTGTACTAATCAATTAATTTTCTTTCTTGTGAGTTGCCTGTTAATATCCTTACCCCATTTTAATTAAGACACTTATAGTTTTCTCCTGGATTTATAACATTCAAAGTATTAAGGTCTATCTTTAAATCCCCTTCATTCATCTGACATGTTTTTCTTTCTTTTTTATTTACACACCCTAAGGATACCCATGAAAGACAATTTACAATTTTCCTCTGTCCCTTGGGGGGTCAACTTTAAAATGCCATCTGATGCAAATTTCCTATAAATAGTAAATTTCCAAGTGATATTATAACACGCAATTCAGTATTCATGGAAGGCTTCATTTGACCTTCATGATTATTTGACTTTTTAATAAACCACAACTACTTTCAGAAAATCAGTTATTTCTTCAGATTCTTCTCATACTTTAGATAAAAAACCAACTTGCATTTATGATCCCTGGTTTGTTTTCACCAATTGATTTCAATTCCTTTTTAATTGCATATTTCACAGGCTTATTTTTATTTAGTAACTGTTACCTTAAAGCTTATTATTATAGCATCTCCTTCTGTTAAATAACATCAACATCCTTCCATCACTTCAACACTTTAATACCCTCCTCCAGCTCCTCACTGAATGAAAAGCAACACATTTTTTGTTAGAAGCTTTCAATAAATAATTCATTGGAAAAAATGGCCCATGTTGTGCATGTTCAGAAGACAGAGCACTTCTCCTGTCAGTCACGACGGGTTGGGTAGGACTAAGTGCTGTTCAGTGTGTTCTTGGAGTGTACTGCTGGTGGCGGACTGCTGAGATTGCCCACTGTGTTAATCCTGACCATCCTTCTTTGTCTTTTGTGACAGGAAGATTAAGAGTTGGGTCTCATTCAATTGTTGCTGTTAGATGCATTGTACTTTGCTGTTTCAAGCCTTCTTAAAGTTACTGACGTGTCCTCGTCGTCATGTCTCACACCCACCCGGGGCAGCTCACTCTCACAGCAGCACGGGAGAGGCGGAGAGTGCTGCTGCTTGCAGCAGAAACCCTTGGGTTTGGATTCCAAATCAGTTATTTATTACCTTGGCCACTTGTGTAAGTTGCGTAACCTTGCCAAACCAACTTCTTTGTTTGGACTGTGGAAGTGGTTATTGCAGGATAGCAAGCATCTAGCTAATGTTCGTGTCTGTTTTCACCAGTTCCTTCTTCACCACTGTCCCCATCATTGTTTTCTTGTCCTTTGTTAAACATACAGAAAATACTGAGTGAACATACCTTTTTTTGTCTATCAACAATCAATATTTCCCCATTTTAATGAGATAAAATTCGTTCTCCATACTATGATCCCAACCCACTGCCCTCTACCTCCCTACCTACCCCATACGCCCGGTGGACCAGCCAAATGGAAGTGCCCTTCATTTCCGCAGTCATCTCATGCAAGTGCAGGTTCCAGGCCAGGCAGCTTCTGCTCTCACACTCCTCATCAGATGATGCTCTAACCATGTTCCTGTCTCCTGGTTGGAACTGTGGGCTCTCAGGGGCACACTTATTCCTTCATATCTCATTGTTTGCCTTAGAGAACATCCCATAGGATTTTTTGGTGAGTGAATAAAGTACTGAACGTTTTGAGGGATAGTACTATAGAAATTTTAGAAATACTGCAATCTAGACATAGTGTCCCAATAACATGGTGAAAGGAACACCAAGAAATGTCTATTGCACACTTTTGATCAAACACCTGTGCAAACACACTGATGGTGCAAGGTGCGTTGTTTTCTGTTTGCTTCTTCCCCTCACAGCACTCCTAACTGCTTCTTCCAACTCTGGCTCTTCCTTCCACCTTTTAAAGAAAGTAGAAGTAAAGGGGGATGATTTAGAGAATCCCTCCAGAGGCTGGTGACTTGTAGTGTGTAGAATGGAATCTGGCCTGTTCTACTGGCTGGATCTGTAAAACATCCACAAATGTTAACAGGTAACTAATCTTGCTTCTGTTAACTCTCTTCTTCCTGGCTTACTGGCTCTGTTTTGCCTCTTGTCTTGGAACTTACATTCCTTTCTCCCCTAGGGGGCAGGTATTGTCTTAACTGGTGCTGGCTAAAACTGTTAGGCAGCAAGCCACATATCATAAAAGTCTTAAGGGATTTTTCTCCTGCAGTTTCTATGTGATGTCCATTGATTTTTTAGGAAGTGCTCCAGCACTTTTTTTTGTCTCCCTAGGGAGAAAATCGAGAGTTCCAGTACACAATGCATCATCTGATCAGCCCTCCCCACAACACTGGATATATTTATGGAGAGCATATATGCCAGAGCCTATGCACTCAAAAATAATGAAGCCAACAATTTCTTGGAGGAAAAATAAGCTAGGAATTAATATGCAAACAAAATTATTTTTGCCTTAACAAAAAAAATTAGACCGAGACTAAAAAAGAATACTACTGGTGATACTCTCCACTCATGTACACCGTGTGTGTGTGTGTGTGTGTGTGTGTGTTTAATATCCATCACTACAGAGCTAACTAATGACAGAGACCCAATATTCTAATGAAAGTATGAATATGAAGGGTTTGATTCTCTTTTGAGTTACTAAAAATGATAACAACAATAATAACTACCATTAACAGAGAATTTATTGTTATACTCTGTATGCTGTATCTTATTTAATCAGCAAAACAATTTGTAAAATAAGGAATTATTGTCTCTTTTAAAGAAAACAAGTGAATAATAAAGCTGATGCTGCAGCCTATGAGTGGCTTGCTAAATGTCACATAAGAGAAAAAAGGAGAGATTCTAACAATCCAATTACAAAATTCAACTTTTACAACTGCACACTGTCACCTTCCACCAGTTTGGTAATATCATAATTCTATAGCTCACATTCCCCAAATTGTTTAAAATATAATGCTATCATAGTGTAACTAAATCAAGAAGAATAATGACTGCTAGATTTGGTTAATCCAGAAAATTTCCTTTTGGCAAAAATAGATTTTGTCAAAAAGGCAGAACCCTGGACTATGCCTGAGACCCACCAAAAGCAAGAATCAGGAATCTATTAAAATGACTCCTAAGGGCCAGGGATTTAGCTCAGTGGTTTCGCCGCCTGCTGTGCAAGCGCAAGGACCCAAGTTCGATCCCCGGTACCAAAAAAAAAAAAAACATGACTGCTCAATCCATGTTGATGCAGCCTGCCTGGCACTGTTCTGTGGCTACATGGTAGATGTTTGGCTAGGAACTACGTTAGTCATAGAAGGAGGACTGGCAGAAAGGAGCCACTAGATAACTGTTTAACTGAATTGTTGAAATATCAGTCTCTATGATGATAGTTAACACATTAAAGTAATTATGAGAACCATGTTCCTTCTAATATTTTGGAAGACGAAATCCACTCATTCCTACAACTCAGCTCAAGCTTTCAAATTTGGGGGAGACAGGCAGCCACAGAGAGGTCTCTGAAGCAGAGCTTTAACTCATGCAGAAAGCCTACACTTAAGATAGAAATTTTCATTCCTAGAACAGTACCTACCCCTATCATTAATGTTTACAGGTATTTGTATATGTCTTGCTGTTACCAGTTTTTCCTGAGTCTGGGAGAGAATCAAACTGAATGCCTGTAAAATACAGTAAGCTCCTAAGAGAAAGATACTCTCTAAAGATACAGTATTACTATAAATTTCAACTATTTCCCTTAGCCTGAAAAAGCTGTCCTGGGGAGAAGAGCCACTTAGCAGCCATTGGCTCATTTCCTAAACTGGTTGGAAACCAACCAACCTCCCCAGCATGGTGAAAGTAGAGGAATGGGGTACTGGAGCCAAGGCAGAGAAAACACACAATTCACATTAACCCTTTTACCAAGTTTTTATCAGGTGTAAATATAGTCTTATCAATACTGGATGTATTGGTAACAAAAACATGGACTTACAAAACTCCACTACCTGCTCATAAAAGGAATGCCATGTTCTTTTTCAAAAATTAACCTTATTGGTACATTGTAGATATACATTAAAATCACAGTCATCATTGAGAATGTGTACCTGTACATGATGTATCTTAATTCTTGTTTTTTCCCATTCCCTTCCCTCTCTTCCACCTCTCCAACCTTCCCTATTTACAAAAGCGGTTTCCATTTTTTCCTTCTTTTCTTATATTTTTTCTTTCCCTTCTTTTCCTGTCTCTCACTCCCCCTATTTCCCTTTCCCCTTTGAACATTTGCTTTCATTTCACATTATGTATTATACATTTTGGATCTCATTTAAATTTCAGTTTCTCACACCAGAGAGACAATTTGGTATTTACACAGGTGTGTCCTCCTTATTTCACTTAAGAGTAGTTTATCATTCCTTATGACTGAGTAGTACTCCGTTTTATTTAAAAACCACATATTTTTTAACCAGTCACCAGTTGACAGCAATTTGGGTTGTTTCCAAAATTTTGCTATTATAAACTTTGACACTATAAACATGGGTGAACATATATCACTGTGGTATGATGCTTTCAGTTCTTTTGGGAAGATACCAAGCAGGGGAATAGCTGGGTCAAATGGGACTTCTAATTCTAGTTTTTTGATGAGTCTCCACACTGATTTCCACAGTGCTTGCACCAGTCTACACTCACACCAACAGGGGAGAAGGGTTCCTTTTTCCCCCCGCAGCCCCACCAGGATCTGTTATTGATTGATTTCTTGACAGCAGCCATTCTTTCTGGAGTGAGGTGAAAGCTCAGCATTGTTTTCATTTGCATCTCTCGAATGACCAGTGATGTTCAACATTTTTTTCATATGTTTATTTTCTGTTTCTACTTCTTCATCTGAGAAATGTCTATTCATTTCTCATTTTTGATTAGGACTTTAAATTTGGGGGGTCTGATTTTTGTGATTTCTTTTATGTTCTAGATAGTAGAGCTTTGTCTGAGGAACAGCTGGTAAAAATATTTTCCCATATTGTGGGTTGTCTTGTCACTCTGTTGGTGGTTTCACTTGCTGTGCAGAAGCGTTTTATTTTATTTTTATTTTTTTATGGGTACCGGGGATCAAACTGCTTTTTATTTTTTTAATTTTTTTATTTTTCTGGTACTGGAAATCAAACTCAGGAGGCCCTTGTGCTTGCAAGGCAGGTGCAGCACCACTGAGCTAAATCCCTGGCCCTGCAGAAGCTTTTTAATAAGATGAGATCCTAGTCATTGATTCTTTGTGCTAGTTCCCATGCAACTGAGATTTTGTTCATAAAGTCTTTTTCTATGCCAATGTCTTCAAGAGTTCTACCTAATCTGTCTTCTAGCAGGTTTAGTATTTCTGTTTTAATATTTAGATCTTTGATTCATTTTTATTTTAGTTTGTGCATGGTGAGAGATATGACTCTACTTTTAGTCTTTGGCAAGTTGAAACCCAGTTCTTCCAGCACCAATTATTAAAGAAGCTATGTTTTTACCAATGAAGGTGTTTGGGTCCTTTGTTAAAGATGAAGGGGCTGAGTGTATCTGGAGTTGTTGCTGCATCTTCTAATCTCTTCCATTGATCCTCCAATCTGTTTCATTGCCAGTACCATGCTGTTTTTATCACAGTAGCATTGTAGTATAGTTTAAAGTTGGTGATTGTGATACACACTGCCTTGTTTTTGGTGCCTAGTATTGCTTTTGCTATTCTAGGCCTCTTCTTATTCCAAATGAATTTTTAGATTGTTTTCTCTAATTCTGTGAAATATGCTGTTGGAATTTCAATCAGGATTGCATTGAATCTATGTAGCAATTTTGCAAATGTGACTGTTTTCACTATATTGGCTCTTCCTACCCAAGAACAAGGGATGTTTTTCCATTATCTGATATCCTCTTTGATTTCTTTTTTAAGAGTGCTGTAGTTTTCAGAGTAGAGATCTTTTACTTCCTTTATTAGATTGATTCCTAGGTGTTTCACTTTTT
Source organism: Heterocephalus glaber (assembly GCF_053883595.1). NCBI lineage: Eukaryota > Metazoa > Chordata > Mammalia > Rodentia > Bathyergidae > Heterocephalus > Heterocephalus glaber. Next base: position 63,336,112 of record NW_028258317.1, on the reverse strand, counting down.
TGAATGGTATTGTGAAAGGAACTATTTCTCCCATTTCTCTCTCAGTCTGTTATTCATGTACTAGATGGATATTGATTTTTGAGTGTTGACCTTGTATCCAGCTACTCTACTGAATTTGGTTATTAGAAGTTTTTGGGGTCCTCTCCGTAGAATATCATGTCATCTGCAAATGATAACAGTTTAACTTCTTCATTTCCTATCGTTATTCCTTTTCTTTCTTTTGTCTAATTTCTGTTGCTAACGTTTCCAGAACTATATTGAACAGGAGTGGCAATAGTGGGCATTCTTACCTTGTTCCTGATTTTAATGTGAAATATTTCAGATTTTGAGCATTTAACATGATGTAAGCTATTGGTTTTTCACAGATGTCTTTTATCAAATTGAGATAAAGACCATCTATTCCAATTCTCTGTAGGGTTTTTATCATGAATGGGTGTTGGATTTTGTCAAATGCTTTTTCTGCATTGACTGAGATGATCATATAGTTTTTGTCCTTAACTCTGTTAATATAGTGTATTACATTTATTGGTTTACGTGTGTTGAACCATCCTGGAATCCCTGTGATGAACCCACTTGGTAAGGATGTATGATCTTTTTGATGATCTTCTGAATTCTGTTTGCCAGTATTTTATTAAGGATTTTTGCTTCTATGTATATTAGAGAGATTGGCCTATAGTTTTTTGGTTGGGTCTTTCTCAGCTTTTAGAATCAAGGTAATGGTTGCTGCTAGGAATGAGTTCCTCTTTCAATTGCATTAAAGAGTTTGAGGAGTAGTGGCATTAGGTCTTCTCTAAAAGTCATGTAGAATTCAGCAGTGAAGCCATCAGGACCTGGGCTTTTTTTTGTTGGTAAGTTTTTAATTATGTTTTAAATTTCATTTATTAATATTGGGTTGTTTAGAATTTCTATATGTTCTTGATTCAGTTTTGGTAATTCATAGGTATCTAGGAATCTGTTCATTTCTTCTGGGTTTTCCATCTTATTGGAGTACAGATTCTCAAAGTAGTTATTGATGATCCTCTGGATTTCTGCTGAATCTGTTGTAATTTCACCCTTTTCATTCCTAACGGCATGGATTTAAGCCTTTTTTTTTTCTTTTTTTGATAGGTTTGGCTAAGGTTGTCAATTTTATTTATTCTTTCAAAGAGCCAACTCTTCAATTTAGTGATTTGTTGTATCATTCTCTTAGTCTCCATTGCATTGATTTCTGCTCTGATCTTTATAATTTCCTCACTTGTATGATCTTTGGTTTGTCTTGCTCTTCTCTTTCTAGAAGGTTGAGATTCAGTATTAGCTTGTTTATTTGAGCTCGCTCTGTTTTCTTAATATGGCTATTCAATTTCCCTCATAGGATTGCTTTCATTGTGTCCCATACATTCTAGTCTGTTGTATTGGCATTATCATTTAATTGTAGAAACTGTCTAATTTCTTCTTTAATTTCCTCAGTTACCCATTGGCTGTTCGGGGGGGTGTTATTCAATTTCTATCTGTTTATGAAGCTCTTATGGTTTCTTTTGCTATTGATCTCCAACTTCATTGCCCTATGATCTCATAATATACAGGGGATAACTTCAATTCCTTTGCATTTACTTAGGCATGTTCTATGAGCTAGCATATGGTCTATTTTGGAGAATTATCCACGTGCAGCTGAGAAAAATGTGTATTCAGATTTTATGTGTTGGAACACTCTGTAGACATCTATTAAGTCCATTTGTTCTACAGTTTTGTTTAGTTCTAGTGTTTCATTGTTGATTTTTTGTCTAGTTGACCTGTCTATTTGTGACGGTGGGGTATTGAGGTCCCCTACTTCTTATTGTATTAGTGCTTATTTTATTATTCATGTCCATTAACATTTTTTATATAGTTGGGTGTATTAGTATATGGCACATATATATTTATGATTGTCATATCTTCCCCTTGGACTTTTCCATTTTCTAGGATGTAGTGACCTTCTTTGTCTCTCTGAATCAGTCTTAGCCTGAAATCCACTTTATCTGCAAGTAGGATAGCTACCCCTGCTTTCTTTTGGGTTCCTGTCACATGGAGTATTGTTTTCCATCCTTAGACTTTCAGACTATGAATTTATTTTTTGTGTTTCTTGTATGCACCATATTGCTGGATCTTGCTTCTTGACCCATTCTGCCAGTCTGCTTCTTTTGATTGGTGAATCGAGACCATTAATATTGATGGTTATAATTGATATGTATTGACTTCTCCTTGTCATGATCTTTTCCTGTTGTTGATTTATTTTCCTTTCTTTGCTTCAACTTCTTGCCTTGCCTGATGGATTCATTCTATTGGGCTTCATGGAGTTGTGACCCTCATTGTCATTTCCTAGCATATTGTTTAGGATTTTTTTGAGTCCTGGTTTGGTATCCTTGAAGTTCCTAAGATGTTTTTAGTCATGAAAGTGTCGTATTTCTTCATCGATTTTGAAAGGTAGTTTTTCAGGATACATCAATCTCGGTTGGAGGTTGTTTTCTTTTAGGCCTTGAAATACTTCACTCTAGGCTTTTCTTGAGTTGAGGATTTGTGTTGAGAAGTCTGCTATGATTCTGATGTGCATTCCTTTGTATGAAATTTGTTTCTTTTCTCTAATTGCTTTTAATATTTTGTTCTTGTGTTAGATTTCTGGAATCTTGACTGTTATATGCCTAGGTATATATATTTTTATCACAGCTAATTGAAGTTTTATATGCCTCACTTATCTGTATATCAAATTGTTTTTTTCTGGGAAGTTTTCTGTGATTACTTCTATGAAAAGTTTTGTTATGTCTTTTGCACTATCTCCTACTCCTTCACTAACTCCTATCAATCTTGTTATTATTTTTTGCATTATCTAGTAGCTGTTGAATTGATTTCTCTTGGTCCCTTGCTATTTTTAAGAAATCTTTATTTTTGTATTTATTAACTGCAATCCTGTCTTCTATTTCTGAAATTCTGTCCTCACATTAACTTATTCTGCAGTGGAAAATTCAATGGAGTTTTTAATTTCTTGGATATCTGTTTGGATGTGTTGTATGGTTTCCAATTCTTTCCTATGCTGCGTATTCATGGTTTCTATCATTTTTCTCAGCTCCTCTATTTTGTTATCTGTGTCTGCTCTTGAGTTATTAATCATGTCTTTCATTATGGTCACCATCTCTGTTGTCATATGAGAAATTTTTTCTGATTTCATATTTTCCATATACTTTTTCATTGCCAGTTCAGGGAGTCCAGGTGGTTGAATTTCAGATTGTTACATCTTGTTGCCTCTAGAGTTGCGTTTGGTGATCTGAAAGTCTAATTTTTAGTCTTATTTATGTGTCTTCTCATTTCTATTTGTTGTTGTTGTTGTTGATGATGATGTTTTTGGTTTAAATCCTGGCTTTCTGCTTGTAAATTTCTTCTTGCAAGTTTCTTTATTGCTAGTAATTAGAACTCTTTAGGGAATGACTACTTCTTGGATTGTCTTCCAGGTTTAGTAGGCCTTTGGGTTTTGAGTCTGTAATGGCCCTTAGGCAATCTCAGTCTTGGTTACTAGGAAGGACAACTGAGTAGAACAATCATGTCACCTTGACCAAAGTAATACAATCAGCGTCAACAATAGTATCAAACACAGCCTAAAAAAATGGCAAACTGTGGTAACTATCAATCTACCACCTTGGACGACATGAACTAGACTTGTGGTAATATATAAAAATCTAGAACCAACCAGAAATATATTTGCAGTAAATCAGCCCTTCAACACAGTGAATTTACTCTCTGGGGAGATTTAAAAGGAGTTGAGGGATAGAGAAATAGAAGGAGTGGGAAAGGATAGAAGTAAGGCTAGATGACACAGGAAGATCATGTGAACTTTGGGAAACTGGTGAAGACAGAAGGAAAAGAGAGAAGGAAGGAACAGAAACAAGAACAGAACAAACTAAGAGCAACAGAAAAACTAGAAACTGTATTCTCATTCCTATAAAAATAAGAAGAATCAGGAAAAAACAGGACAAAAACCAGAACAACAAAGGCAAGAAATGAAGAAGGAGAAAAGAAAAGAAGAAAAAAATGTCTTCTTCAAGGTATGTCTCTTTTGTCCCCAGTGGCCAACGTGGATAGCATACAGATCTATTTCAATTGATCTCAGTGAGCCAGGCATAGTCCACTGAAGTTCAGGCTGGTTTCTGGTAGTGAGGCTGGAATTGAGCTCCCTGACCTTCTTTGGGTTTTAACTCTACACGGTTCTGATTCAGGTTCGAGCCACACTTCCCCCACAGAGAGTCCGGGTTCTGGTAGGAGGTGTTGACCCCAACAACTCACCAACTGCTGCAGTCTGCTGTGCCTTTATTGAGGAGACTTTTTGCTCTCCTAGTGGGCTTCAATTCTCAACAAGCCTGGGAGGGGCCTTCTCTCTGCTGCCCACCACTGTGTCAATTCCTGGGCTCAGAATGATGTCCTTCCAGACCCCTGCCCTGTGCCGCTATCTGGGTGGGGCTCTGGCTGGGGCCTGCACACCCACACCACTGTTGTCCAGGCAGGCCTCTCAAATGCCATGTTTTTAAAGGACCATTTTATTTTTTGATTTTCTTACTGTTGCCAGGGCCCTACCAAATTTAGCATGTGGCAGCATAAGGACATAGATTCTCTTCTTTTTGTTTTTGGTACTGGGGATCGAACTCGGGTCCTTGCGCTTGCGAGGCAGGTGGTGGAACCACTGAGCTACATCCCCGGCCCTGAGATTCTCTTCTTTACCCCTTGAGAAGTATCAGTCATCTCAAGCTCCATCAGATTTTCACAGTAGCTATTTGAACAAGGACAGCTACTTTGGAGTTAATCTTTTAAACTCAAAGACAAAATCCCTTTAGCTCATCTCATATATATGAGGCTAAATGTCTCTGAAGTGCCCATAATCTTGGAAAAGTGCCAATTTTTGGACTGCAGATAAATACACCACTTCACCAGTTTCTGGATATCTTCTACTGAGTCAAATTGTGATACCTAAGTAAAAGTCAGTGTTCTAGAAAGAAATGGATACATTAATAGACAGACGAAAGAAATGTAAATCATGTAAGCATTTTGGAAAATAATGGTGCAATGACATAAAAAGACTTAGAAATGTTAATATACATCACATGCATTTATATTGTCCTAAATGTATTTACGTAAATAAAAGTGATACAAAAATGCTTAAAATGAACAAACCAAACCAAATATATCCTATGTATTTATATCATTCTATTGGTGATCTTGTCCTATTCCAGGAATTTTGTTAACAACTACCAGATGGGCCTGCTAATTTCATATTCCAATAGAGGCCTGCTTTTTTCAACCTGCCGTAGCTAACTAATAGGTATCCCCAGACTGAACTTTTGATCTTCCTTGTGAAATTTGGCCTTCCCAACATCTTTCCCACTCTAAAATTGGAACTCTATTCAACCATTTGCTTTAGGTAATTAGGACTCTCATTGGCGCTTTTTCTCACAACCAAGATATTCCATTTTCTTATCCTCATGTCAAGTGAATACCACTTCCCTCACACACACACTCTTCGAAACTACCTTTGGTTTCAAGGTCCAAAGAGGAGTCTGACAGGACTCACCACTAAATGGATACATTTGAGTATAGATGAGATGATTTAAAGAGGGGTAAGGAAAAGAAAATAATAAAACCTGTGGAAAAGCTGTGAGGAACTTAGATATGGGAAGCAAAAACTGAAAAGAATTAGAATACAACTCACGCCCTTGCTTTATTAGAGGTAAGATTATGTTAGATTAGCATTGGGGCAAAGCTAGTATGCTCAAAAGGAAACAACCACATTACTCTCCTACTGGCTGTTCCAGAAATATCTTGTCATACAAATGCAGTAGCTCTCTCTTATCCATAAAGGATATGGTCTAAGACTCTAGGTGGATACCTAAGCCTATAGACAGTATTGAACACTACATATACTATTTTTTCCTATCCATACACATGATAAAGGTTTATTCATAAATTAATCATAGTAAGAGATTAACAATAATAACTAATGACAAAAATAGAATTATAACAATATGCTCTTTAAAAAGTTACTTGAATATAGTTTCTCTTTCAACATATCTTATTAGACTGTACTGACTCGTCTTTCCATGATGATGACATGAGATAATACTCATACCTATAAAATAAGATTAAATAAGGTGAATTAAGCAGCCACTGAGATGAACCATTAGACTATTTCATAATGGGAACCTGAACACAAGCACCGAGTTGACCTGAGAAGTGAAATGGCACTAAGTGACTAACAGGCAGGTAGTATATGTGACCTAGATACTCTGGACAAAGGATGATTTACATCCTAGAAAAGATAGAAGAGGACAGAGAAAAATTTCATCACACTACTCAGAACAGTGTGCAATTTAAAACTTAGAAATTGTTGATTTCTTCCATATTTCCATTTAGTATTTTAGTTCCAAAACTGTAGAAAGCAAAACTATGAACAAAGGTGGACAGCTGCAGATAGTTGGGCCTAGGATCACTATAACAGAGAGAACCTGAGCTTCATCCACAGAGGCTAGTTTAACCCAGATTCAGCGGGACTAAGTGATAATGATTCTCCTGGAACAAAAGGAATAGAAACATACCCTCTACCAGGTTGGTTCCAGTCTTAAGAGGGTGTGGGGGGCTTCAACCCACAACTATTCAGCCTTCTTAGTTCTCACCCCAGCCTTCTCTGGCTGTCACATGAGCCAAGTTCTTGTTGGATCAGTCAGGCTGCCACACAAGAGGCAGGCTGGAAGGAAAGGCATAGTGTTCTGGAGAGAAAGTCATTATGAGTGATGTCACTGGGAAGGCATGGCCAAAGCTGAAGCAACCAACCATCCAAGCCTCTGTCCAGTAGGTCCTCTCGTTACAGATGTTGAAAAACAGCCTCTGTGGTGTTAATTTAAAAGCTTTAGTGGAAATCCCCCTGCAGGCACTGATGGGTGGAGGAAAAAAGGGGAGGAGGGAGGCTGAAGCAGATGGTGGTGATACAAGAGCAGGAGGGCAAAGGCATTCATCACCAGATCCTAGGCACAAAGGATAGGAAGATGCAGAGCAAAATCCGTTCTCCACCTCTTTCCCATACTGGAGTTTCCTAGAGGCAATTCTTAGGGGGAGAAAAACCCTAGAAATCCTCTCATCAAAAGGATACAAAGTATTGAAGCTCACTTAAATTTGAAATAGTCTTAAATGTCCCGTGGTTTACCTATTTCTTTTCAAATTGCCTTTAATAAGCCTAAGCCACATTTATTATTTTTAAGTCAATAAAAAAGAAATTAAAAGGAAATGATCATGGTTGTTGCACTCATTTTTTCCCTCTATATTTTAAAAAGACTTATGCACATTCCTATTTCAAATCTCATGTGGGACAGTTGGCAAATACCCCATTTCATTGATTAAAAAATGGAGTACTGCAGAAATTAATGAACCTTCTAAAGGTCAAAATTTTAAATACTAAATCCTGGGGTTATTTTTCTCTAAGTAAAAATTCCCTATCTCAACATAATCAAGTAATTGCTAAATCATAATTTCTGCTTTGTCCTAGATTCTAAGATGGCTAAGCTGCACAGCCTAATTTGAGACTAATTATTCAGATATTAAAAATGACATCTGGCTTTATTTCAGTTAAGATGCAATTGACTGTAATTATTTTCTTTTTTTCTGCCTTAAGGCTTCTCTGAGCCTCCCCTTCAATGAGCTCTTTCTTAAAGACATTTATCAGATGAAATTTCTTCTATTCCTGTATTTCTTGATGGAGAACATTCTTTTTCTCAACAAATATTTGAGGGGTAACTCTTCTGGATGACATTTTTTATAACAAATAAAATTTAATAAGAAAAGTCACAGATGCTACGGCTGCTAGAGAGTTGTTACATTAATAAATGTTAACATTCCAATGTTTTTTGTTTTTAGTTGACTTATCTATTTTCATTGCAAGTACTATGTGAGGGCAGGCAAGTAGGAGAAAAGAAAAAAACAAATCACAAACATCAAATACAAAACTGTCAGCTACTACACAGTTTTATAATAATCCCAGAGAACAAACTATATTTCTACAAGAGTTTCCTTTTCCCTCTTCCTTTCATTTTTTAAAGGTATGCCCACCATGTGCCAATAATTATACTCAAGGAAGAATTGGAGTGATCAAATTGCACTATTAAGAGCCAAGTGGTAGGAAATGTTCTTTGGAGAACATTTAAATGAATGCAGCTTCCTACTGAGTTACGGCTTTGCCAGATAACTCTTTTGACCAGTTCTTAAGTGTAAGGCTGAAACAAGTAAACATTATTGCTCAAGCTTCTGGCTTAGGCAAAACATACATACAATTTCATGCCCACAATTTTACTTTGAGCACATGTACAATCTTCACTTAATTAGTCTGAGGGACAAGCCAAGGAAGGGTCAAAAGCTAGTATAGAAGAGTGAGTAGATAATAGTTTGACAGAGAATGAAAGAACCAGTTCTGGTGAGTTCTGTTCTTACTTCATGGTGAGAATGGCCAATGAAAGCCAGGGAAGGCAGGTTCTGCTGAAAACAAGAATGAAAACCTAATAAGCTTTTAAAGTTGAAGCAAGACTTGTCAGACATTTAATTTAATTTAATTATCATCCACTTTAGCAGAAATGAAACTCAGCTTTGAAGTAGTACAGCTTGGCCAAGACTGGACAACTGGTAAGTGAAAAGTTATGCCAAGAGTTTCTGCTTTTAATGAAAGTTCTTCCTACTGTTCCCCCCAACTACCTCTTTTCAAGGATGATCCAAATGGTAATGGAATCTACCTGGGGTCCAACTTGTTTAGCTTTAATGTGAGAATTAATGCAGATATTTAACAGGGATGGGAGAGGTTTGGGGGACATGAAGAAACTAAAATTTTCACATGAGTCAAAATAAGTTTGAAGATATCAAATACCTATAAACAGATCCAGCTAATATAGGAGAGGATAAGAAAGAGTTACTCATCAGAAACAGAGTAGAGGGTTGACTATCAGGAAGCACTGATTTGTGAGAAATATCCAAAAGAGGTCTGGGAACAATAATTTTGTATGTCAGGTACATGCTGTGTAAGAGCTGAAGGTTGTGGGGGGAGAAGGCAGGCTTCATTGTCTAGGTTCAATGATCTCTGTCATCTGCTCCAGGGGAGACTTCCTAAGCATTCTTGCTTGAGAACTTTACTAGTTCCTCCTGGACTCAAAACCACCCTGTGTTTTGAAGAAGGCTTTCCACTGTGGGCCAATATTTTTGCTTGACTATAAGAAGGCAAAATTTAACCCATTCAAACTGCCAAGGAAAATAAAAGTTTTAATCTACAGAATTGTCTGAACATGTGAGATCCTCCCCTTTCTCCTATACTCAATCAGCCCGGTTCTTTCTATAACTATTTATTAAGCCAATTTCCCTTTTTAAAATTTTAGGCTAATTAATACTGAATTTCTGTCATGTAGTTGATTCCTCTTAATAAGATGAGGTCAGTAGAAACACTGAGTTCAGCACTGTTCATTAAAATCATCATCTTTGTAAACCACTGATAGTTTCTAAAAATGTCAAATGGGCAATAACTATGATAAAGACCAGTAATGGAGACATAACCCCCTCTGTCTCGATCATATCTTAACCTTCAAGGTCAAAGTTAAATAACATCAATTATGGCTCACAAATTCATTGAGAAGTGCGGGGCTTAACTTTTTCACAGAAATGGTACTGAGTTCAAATCAGCTGATATGAGTCTTTCAACACTTTCAAGTATTTTCCCAGCTTCTAAACAGAGAATCCTGCTTGAATAGTGAGCTTATGTAATTTGTATGTGCTGCTGATATGTTGTGTTCTTGAACTATAGTTCATTACTAACGGTGCTTTTCCAAGTTACAGGAGAAAAAGGCTTGCAATTTAATTTTGTTGATGCAATTGAAAATGCCTTTTACAGATTCCCAGGTTGTTTAATGACAATGTAAGGCAACTCCATCATCCCTTACCCATAAATTCAAAATACAGAAACTCAGAGAACCAAAGTTTTGTTTTGGTTTTTAAAAAAATAACAGTGTATTTATTTAGTGATTATTTCCGGTCTATTTGTCTCACTTAGGATAAATGTGTTTTTCATTGTAGAAATATTATACTTGGTTGGGGGGAGGTCCTACCCTGCACTCTACTGAGGATCATTATTGAATACAGAATATGTACATGTGTGTTATATTGACTTTGTCAGATACAAAAATAAAACCCTTGAATTTAAGGGCAAAACTGGCCAAATCAGTGATAGGTAAAGATGACCCCCCCCAAAAGTAAAATTTAGATATTTTCTAAGAATACAGAAAGTAATTTTTGAATATTTGCTCTATTTAAGTAAGAAATTTTTATTATTTTTGTTTATATATTCAGACTCTCTACCCATAGGAGATTTTTTTGTTTGTTATTTTTATTTTACTGTTCAATTTGTATACTCATGAAAAACCAGCAGATGGGGAACACTCAAGACTCCCACAACAGTTCCACAGTGGCCACACAGCTTTCTGATGCTGTTAAGAGAGTGCTTCCTGGCTGTTTACCTGGCTAGTTCTTATGATGAAAGACATATTTATTAGAAGAACATTTAACATTTGTTCTCTTTGCTGAGACTTTCAGCAAAAGATCTAATTGTGAAAAGAAATGTGGCTTACTGGAGCTATGCCCAACACGCAAACCAAAATCTTGAATCTCATTAACTCCCACTGCAATCACAAAACTATGCATGTATTGTAACCAGTCTTAAAAATAACCACTTTGAAGAGGAGAAATGATCTCCCATCTTGCCAGATATGTTCTAAGAAGAAACGGGTTTCTTTTGCTTTTAATATATTGCTTTACTTTTTACAATTTTGGTGGGAATTAGGGTACTATTTAAGTCAATATATTAACTTTTAGTTGACTTTTAAAAGGGAAATAATTTTATTTTTGTAAAAATGGGTGCCAAATTATATATGTTAGGTTTCTGGACAATGAATGTCAATTAGATATGATCCCTTATTGACTGTTAGAAAATTCTAAATGAGAGACACAGAGAGAGAGAATGAACAAAATCATAATATGGACAGGTACAGTTTTAGCGAGAAAGAGTTCTTAAAATATTCATTATGTACATGATTTTCTGTTTAAGAAGTTCATCTTGGGCATGTAACTTCCTGTCTTAGTTACTTTTCTCATTGCTGTGACAAAATATTCAACAAGGGGGGAAGGTTTATTTAGCTCACAGTTTGTAGAGGTTTCAGTCCATAATTGGCTGGCTCTGAGGCAGGGTGGCATGGCAGAGGGACAACATTTCATGGTGGTGGAAGACAGCAAAAGCAATAAGGGTCCTTAACAGCACCTTTCTGCCTCTTTTGTCTTGTCCAGACTACTTCGGGCAGGTAGCACTCACACCCTTAATCCTAGGGTCCTTGAGCCTAGCATTGCACCATGAATATTCCAGCATCACACGCTCTAGATCTAACAACCTCTGAAAAAGCCCCACCTCATCTGCATGAGGCTTTGAGGAGACCTCTAAATGCAAGCCATAATTCTTCCTGTGAAAGAGAGTTCTGCAGACTGGGAATATTCATCTCAAGGTTTATTCCATTAGAAGAGGAATTTAGAGAATAAAATCCAAACACATTGGCATGATTGTCCTCACTGAAAATAGAAGAATTTGGACTCAATGTATTTTCAAACTATGCAATGGAAACCAACTGAAGTTAATTTACAAGTTGACACCATGAACCTGAAAGCAAAACAAGTGGGAAGTATGCAAACTAAATATATTCATCCAAGTGCATTTAAAATGCATTTTGTTTCCAAAATAACTACAAGTCCACTAGCAGGGTGTATTCTGCATATACAGTCATGAGCTTTCAATAAATGGCTAGTTCTTAAAAACTCAGTGGAAACCTCAGAAGGGAAGGAAACAGAAATCACCAAGCCACAGGGATGTTACAGCTCCCAGGAATTAGTGCTATTTCAGAAAAACAACTACCAACCTTTAAACAGCTTAAGCAAAATGTCAAGTAAATCAAGTATCTACCATATGCTAAGCCTTGCTATGAAAACGTTAACAAATATCTAGGTATTATTAGAGTGAAGAAAAGAAAACATGTTGCAGCTTATGGCAGCTGAGTGAGTTATAAGCCAGACCTAAAAATTGATTTGGCAATAAGGAAGGGAATTTCATACAACTCCCGTTTCTAGCCACAGAATTTTTGGGAGTATTTATACTAAATCTTTAGGTGCAATTGTGTTGACCCAATATGAAAAATTTTGAAGTTATTATTTGAAAACTGAACTGGGTAATGAGACTGGTGAACATATTGCCTTCCTGGAGATATTTATGAAGCACTTGAGGCATCTGGATCTGAAAGTGGCATGCATACTCATCTGCCTATTCATATTTATGTAATTTCCTTTTGATTTATAGTGTTTTTCCTACACTTTACAGAGGGACGTTAATTTTTGAAACATATAGGTCTCACACAATCCATTCTGACATGGTATATTTACTCTGGACTAAGTTTAGTATTATAGTTGAAATGTACACACAAAATAGAAAACTAGTGAGAATAATTATCTCTTTCATCCCATAAGAACTACTGTTGGAAGATTGTTATGTACTTTTGCTTGAATTTTTAACATAGCTTATTATGCTCTGTGTTACCTTCTTCTGCAATTTTCTTTTTCTCTCTTAATATAAAAAAGAACTTGAAAAAAACTTGATGTCAGCATGTCAGTACATAGAGAGGTCCTTCACTTAGAAAATGGTTACAAAGTCGTCTATTATAGGCATATATATAATTTTTCAATCAGTTTCCTATTAATGCCTATTTTTGGATATTTCTAGTTTCTTACTATTGGTAACAGTGTACACAGGTCTTTGATTGCACCTATTAGTCCTAACCATGGACAGATGTCTAGTCAGATCAGGTAGTGTATGAGATGAACAATTTTAAAGCGTATTTCCAAATTGTACTTCCATGGATGCCCAGTCCTCATTTCCCTTAATGTTGTTTAACAATGATCATTTCCCCACATCTTCACCAATGTGTGTTACCATATTTTTGCTAATATGAAATGGAGAATGATATTTCATAATTGTTTTAAATTTTGACATTAAATTATGAGTAAAATTGAGCATCTGTTCATGTTTCTAAGCTATTCATGTTTTCTTTTTTTTTTCAAACTATTCATGTCCCTTCCATTTTTGCTATGGGTTTATTTATTCTACCCTGATTGATTTATATACACTTTTAAATAATGAGAATTTTAATACTAAATCCCACAACACAGTAAAATATGCTGTAAATTATTTTAGACATTAGAGTATCTTCTCCTAAGAAACTTTGAGGAAGTAAAGTTTTTCAGTTTTCTCCTAGGCAAGTATCAAATTGTTTGTTATAGGCAGAAATGACTTTTACAGTGGAAATGAATATATCATTTAAGTAATTATATAGAAAAAGCTTTAATTGCCTTTTTTAAAAGAAGAAACATTTTAGAGGTTTTTTAATTTAAAAAATTGGATGATGGTGCTTTTTATGTATAGTACATAAGTAAACCTTAGTTCTTGTTTTTAAGAATATTAATATAAGATTCTGTAGTAAAAAATTTGTTTTATTGGTTTCCTTCCAGATTGAAAATAGTAGAATCTTTTGGGTCTCTGGTTCGTGGGGAAGACTGAGTTACAAAGAAGCTTTTGTATCTAAGAAGCCCATAGGTTCCAGTCTGATCATTGGGGAGCTGGTGGGATCAGGAGGGCCTGGAATATACTGTAGCATGGGGCACCTCTCTCATAGCTCTTTTTAAGGTTTATCCTACACTTAGTGTCTTAACAAGTTGTTTTACAGCTTCCTGCTCAGTTCTGACAACTTGATTGAACTGGATACCCCTGGAGGTTCATGACTTTGCTATGGCAGAGACTGTACAACTAGCCTGTACTGGAATTTAACTTTCAAAAAAGAAATTCAACACATGACTGTAAAACAGTAATATAAGCAGATTCTAATACCCAAAATAAAATGTAACTTGAGCCAAGAAAATGGCAAAAGCCAGTTACAGCTTATAAAATCATTAGTGAAAGACACAGAAACCTTTTATTGCTATTTGGGGAAAGATTATATGGATTCATGACTGTCCTAACAGTTATACCCACTATCACTTACCAAATTCAATGTACACTTCTGTTCACCGAGTCACCTTTTCTCCATAAATGTTTGCTTTATAAAATTAAAAACTTCCAATATTAAAAAAGCAACTTTTAATCTCTGATTTCCCTCTCTAAACTCCTACTGCCTGTATATTCAGGATCATACTAATTTGAACCTGACAGTTCTCTCCTTATATGAGAGATATTACTGATATTTCACCTACAACCATGTTTTGACAAGCCTAAGAAAGGGGCCACATCAAGTGCTTTATGTTCTCATTGTGCCTAGTGAACTGCTGGATAAACAGATCTCAATGTTATTGATTACTTGTACTTAAACTAAGCTCACCTTCACATAGCTACAATCTAAAGAGCTATCTTCTCAACAAAAGCTTTTATAGGTTTAACAGAGTGCCAGACCAAAATGACCTAAATTCAAGAAATTAACCACCCTCATCTTTGGGTGTAAAGAAATAAAATACCAGGGTTTCCTCATCCTAGAAAGGTAAACTGCAAGCTTGTGTTAGTGGCATTCCTAAGCAGCATGTGGGATAAACCTCTGTGCAAATTACCATCAATAGGCACCACAGGGGAGCCAAAGTGGGAAGATTCATTTTCCTCTATTTGACTAGTTCAAATGAGTTTCTCTGTGCAGAGAAATACGTGTGGTTCTCCAGCAGAAATGGAAAATTTGAATGCCACTGTCTTCATCACATTTGAAAGGACATATTAGAACCTGTATTGCTTTCTGTCATCTGTTCACAAATCTGTATGGCTATGCTTGGGTACACAATGCAAGTCAGATAAATATCACTATTCATATCATTCCAGCTCTAAGCTAGGTACATTTTGCCCAAAAGCAGGTAAAATTCTGTCTAGTTGAGGCTTAACCTTGCCTCCATTTTAAGAGATTCTTGGTGTTGCTGCTATATATTTTAAAATTAATTTTATTGGTACATTTTAGGTATTCAATATAATGACATTCATCATTGTAAATTTGCACCTTTACATAGTCTCTCTTGGTTCTTATTTTTCCCCATTCCCTGCCCTCCCTTCAACCTCTCCATCCCTCTCTATTTACAGACTTTGTTTCCATTTTTTCATTTTCTCATATTAATCCCATTCCCTTCTTTCCTTTCCCCTACCTCTCCCACTTCCCCTTCTACTTTGCCCCTTTTCTTCCTATTTCACATTACCTATTATACCTTTTAGTCCTTATTTACACTTTCAGTTTCTCACACCAGAGAAACTATTCGGTATTTACACATGTGTGTCCTATTTATTTCACTTAAGAGTATCGCCTCAATGTGTATCTATTTAGCTATAAATGTCTCTAATTTCTCATTCTTTATGGATGAGTAGTATTACATTTTATTAAAAAACCACATTTTCTTTATCCAGTCTCCAGTTGATGGTAATTGGGCTGTTTCCAAGTTTTAGCTTTTACAAATTGTGCTGCTATGAACATGGGTGCACATATATCACTGTGGTATGATTCTTTTAATTCTTTGGGGAAGATCCCCAGCAGAGAAATAGCGGGGTCAAATGGGACTTCCAGTCCTAGTTCTTTGAGGTATCTCCATACTGATTTCCACAGTGCTTGCACCAGTCTACACTCCCACCAGCAGTGGAGCAGGGTCCCTCTTTCCCCACAGGCCCGCCAGCATTTGTTATTGGTTGATTTCATGATAGCAGCCATTCTTTCTGGGGTGAGGTGGAATCTCAGCATTGTTTTCATTTGCATCTCTCCAATGACCAGTGATGTTGAACATTTTTTCATGTTTATATGCTATTTCTACTTCTTTATCTGAGAAATGTCCATTTATTTCAGATGCCCATTTTTGGATTGGGTCTTTAAATTTGGGAGGTCTGATTTTTTTAAGTTCTTTGTAGATTCTAGATAGTTGACCTTTGTCTGAGGAAGAGCAGGTGAAGATTTTTTCCCACATTGTGGGTTGTCTCTTCACGCTGCTGGTGGTTTCTCTTGCTGTGCAGAAGCTTTGTAATAAGAAGAGATCCCATTTGTTGATTGTGCAAGTTCATGGGCAACTGAGGTTCTGTTCATAAAAACTTTTCCTACACCGATGTATTCAAGAGTTCTACCTAACCTCCTCTCCAGCCAGTTCAGTGTTTCTGTTTTAACATTTAGATCTTTAATCAATTTTCATTTTAGCTTAGTGCATGGTGAGAGATATGGGTATAGTTTTAACCTTTATAATTTCCTCCTTTGTATGAGCTTTGGGTTTGTCCTGCTCTTTTTCTTCTAAAAGCTTGAGGTTCAGCATCAGATTGTTTAATTGGGCTTGCTCTTTTTTCCTAATATGTGTATTCACTGCTATGAATTTCCCTCATAAGACTGCTTTCACTGTGTCCCATAGATTCTGATATGTTGTATTGTCATTGTCATTTAATTGAAGGAACTGTCTGATTTCTTCTTTAATTTCCTCTGACCCATTGGTTATTCAGAAGTGTGTTGTTCAATTTCCATGTGTTTATGAAATTTCTGAGGTTTCTTTTGCTATGGATCTCCAACTTCATCACACTATGATCTGAAAATATACAGAGGATAACTTCAATTTCTTTACACTTACTTAAACATGTTCTATGAGCAAGTATGTGGTCTATTTTGGAGAATGACCCATGTGTAGCTGAAAAGAATGTGTATTCTGATTTTGTAGGGTGGAACACTGTAAACATCTGTTAAATTCATTTGTCCAAGAGTTTGACTGAGTTCTAGTATATCATTGCTTGTATTTTGCCTAGTTGATCTATCTATTTGTGACAGGGGGATATTAAGTTCCCCCACTACTATTGTATTAGTGCTTATTTGATTTTTTCATGTCTGTCAGTATTTGTTTTATATAGTTGGGCACGCTAACATTTGGTGCCTATATGTTTATGATTGTCATCTCTTCTTGGATTGTTCCCTTTACGAGGATGCAGTGGGGTTTTTTTTTGTCTCTCTTAATCAGTGTTGTTTTAAAATCCACTTGATATGCAAAAAAGGATAGCTATTCCTGCTTTTGTTCAGGTTCCTGTCACATGGAGTATTGTTTTCCACCCTGTAACTTTCAGTGTATGAGTTTCTTTTTTAATTGTGTTTCGTGTATGCAGCATATTGTTTGATCTTGCTTCTTGACCCATTCTGCCACTCTATTTCTTTCTATTGGTGAATTAAGACCATTAACATTGATGGTTATAACTGATACATATTGGCTTATCCTTGTCCTGACTTTTTCTTTTTGTTGGATTCTCCCCTTTGCATTTAATTCCTTTTCATGCCCAATGCATTCGGCCAGGGATTTAGCTCAGTGGTTCTGCCTCCTTCCTTCCAAGTGGAAGGACCTGAGTTCGATTCCTGGTACCAAAAGGAAAAAAACCTCACTGCTGGATTCATTCTGCTGGGCTTCCTGAGTTGTGATCCTTGTTGTCATTCCCTAGGATTTTGTCTAAAATTTTTTGGAGTGCTGCTTTGGCAGTCATAAAGTTCTTAAGGTGCTCTTTGTCATGAAAGTATCTTATTTCATTATCAATTTTGAAAGATAGTTTTGTAGGGTACATCATTCTGGGATGGAGGCTGTTTTCCTTTAGGCCTTGCAATACTTCACTCCAAGTTCTTCTTGCTTTGAGTGTTTACTTTGAGAAGTCTGGTGTGATTCTGATGGGCTTTCCTTTGTGTGTGATTTGGTTCTTTTCTCTAACTGCTTATAGGATTTTGTTCTTCTGTTGGGTTTCTGGAATCTTAACTATTATTTACCTATGTGTAGAGTTTTTTTGATCAAGGCTATTTGGAGTCCTATATGCCTCACTTATCTGTATGTCAAGTTTTTTTCCCCTGCTTGGGAAGTTTTGTGCCATGACTTCTGTGAACAGTTTTTTTATGTCATCTGCACTCTCTCCTGTTTCTTCATTGAATCTGATCAGTCTTATGTTATTCTTCTTTGCATTGTCTAGCAGCTGCTGGATTGATGTCTCATGGTCCCTTACAATTTGAAAGCAATTTTTCTTTTCCTGGTCACTAATTGCAATCTAATCTTCTATATCTGAAATTCTCATTGGCTCATTCTGGTGCATGGACTTTCAGTGGAGTTCTTAATCTCCTGGAAATCTGTTTGCATCTGTTTTATGGATTCCATTTGTTTCCTATATTGGGATTCCATCATGTTCCCCAGCTCCTCTATTTTTTTATCTGTGTCCTCTCTAGATTTATTGATCATATCTTGCACTATGGGCACAATCTCTGCTGTTATGTGAGAAATTATTTCTGATTTCATTTTTTCCAGTACCTGTTTTGTTGCCAATTCAGGGAGTTCAGGTGGTTGAGTATCAGATTGTTCCATCTCATTTCCCTTTAGGTTGCTGTAGGTGATCAGGAAGTCTGGTTTTGAGGCTTGTTTATGTATCTTCTCATTTTGACGGTGTGTGGGAGGGTGCTGCCGGTGCCTGCGTGCTTCACCTCCTCTGCACTGGGAGCGGTGGTATGGTGATTCAGAAGCCTCCTTCTGTGCTCTGGGAGCAGTGCTATGGTGGCCTGGAAGCCTCGTCCTCTGTGGTAGTGAGGTGACCAGGAAGCCTTCTCCTCTGTGCTGGGAGTGATGCTATGGCGACCCAGAACCTTCCTCCCACATCTACAAAATTAATGATAGAAAGGTTAACTTTCAACTCTGACTATATTTTTTTCAAGAATTATGCAGATAAAGCTATTAATAGTTTCTGCCACAGTTCAGCAACAGACTATGGTTCAACAGCTATTGTGGCAATATTATTTGATCTGAAATAGTTCCAACCTGAGCAATACTTCACACATATTTCACAAATCCAACTGTCCATATCTGGTGTAAATAACATTTATTTTTGAAAAAAAAGCAAATATAAACACGAATCAAAGTAATTAAGAATTTATTGGAAGTGTTTAGATTTTTCCAACACAAACATTTCAATTCCCCAGCCTTTTTGTGCTTTCTTCACTCAAAAATTCTGGTCATCACTTTCTCCTATCCTTCTCTTGAGCATCACCAAAACACACTATCTTTTGGCAACATTTCACTAAAGCACATATGGAGTATTTCTGTGTTAACTTGGAAGCTTATGGTTTTGAATTTACTTTAGTTTTCATAGTTGAAAAACAATGACTATTTAAATATATCAATAAATTTAAGACCAGCTTTACATTGCTACACAATCACAGAGTTTATGCTTTCATTTATAAGGGCAAAAACTCTTTCATAGCCTTCTGGGGAAATATAGAAAGGTGGGCATAAGAAAAATAAGTTCATATAGATCTTTCACAATGTCTTTCAAAGAACTTGCCAGTTTCTGAAAAAAAAATGAAGTCTACACTAACTTCATTGTTTGTTTTTTCTTGGGAAGAAAGTTTCTTGTGCCTATATTTATTATAATATTTCCTGGTCTCTCTAATACCATTAAGAAAGGATGTATTCCCTGTACATATTGTTATTTAAGAAGAAGATATTGATACGTAAAAATTTAATATAAATCATGACATAAATTGTAATGTGGAAAATTTTAAATAGTTGTGACATTTTCATGGAACTTTTATAGATTTTTTCATGAAAAACTTAGAATTTTAACAAATGAAAGAAAAAACTAAGATGTCTTTTCTTTTTATAAACTTTAAGTTCATTGTGGATATAATCTATTGTTTGATTCTGTATCCCCTGGCTCTGGCTTGTGGAAGATTCTGAATAAACATTTTGAAGATGATGGAATACAGATTTGGCCATTTTTAATGAGTAGAATCATTTGAACCATTAGGGATAAAATGAATAAAGCATTACCTTCAGAACCTTTGAATTATGGGATTTTTTTGTTTGTGTTCTACATGATAACACAATAACCAACAAAAGTTTTGAAATAATGACATTAAATTAAGTTCATTAAGCAAATGTTTCTGAATAGCTTCAGTAAGTGAATGGAATAAATCAACTCAGGAAATCTTTAAAGTCTCCTCTATATTATTATATTTTAAAAAGAACCAGAGATTAGTTAATTTATAAGATGTGGATTAAAGGTTCATATCTTCTCAGCATACAGTGTAGGTAATTATCAGTAGAAAAGGCAACAGGTTCTCTAGAACACGTCTTTAAGTAAATCTAAGATTATTTCTATCCCCTATCAGTGCCAGTAAAATAAATAGTTCCAGTTTTGGGTAAACAATGTAATGTTTGATTTTATATCTAAATATATTATTATAAAAAATTACAAGCATACAAAAGTGTTTAAAAAAAGTTTTACAGTGAATATTCATATACCTACCACCTAGACTCTCCATATGTGTGTGTGTGTGTGTATGTGTGTTCATGTGTGTAGAGAGACAGAGATAGATAGATATCTCTCCACCGAGGTATCAGTAATCTTATATTTTAGTGCATCTTGCATCTACAAGTTCAACATGCTTATTGTTAGCAACAGTTTCATTATATTTCAAAAAGTTTCTTTCCTTTGAAACTTCTTTCCATAGTGAAATCCAAAATTCTTAAGTGTATATCCACTGAGTCTTATGTACATCTGGGTATTTTAAATCCAAACAAAGTATAAAACTGTGCTTTAGAAAGTTTTCTCACCCTTCTTTAACATCAATACTTACTTTTCTCTAATCTCTTGAAAACCACTATTTGAATTTTCTCACCATACTTAGTGTCTTTTCTAGAAATACTTATTTTTTTAACTGTTCTAGAATTTATTAATGGAAACATAAAATAAGCACATTCTTTTGTGATCTCTTATACTCAGGATAATGTTTTATAAATTCATCATGTTGTTGTGTGTAACAGTATTTTTCTTCTTTATTACTGAGCATTGTATTCTACCATATGAATAAAGCATTTTATGTAAACATCAGCCATTTCCCATTTTAGGCTATTGTAATAATACTACTATGAACATTTATGTATAACTCATTTTGTTGACATATATTTTCATTTGCCTCAAGTAAAAATGAAATTGCTTGGTTACAGGTAAGGGAAGTTAAATTTTACAAGAAATAACTGTGTTTTCCTAAATGGATATTAAAGGCTAAATTAAATGGCAGGTTGAACAGATAAAAAGAGTTGGTATATTAGTAAATGGATATGCCTTTTTAAAAAATCTAACATGAAGAAATGAAGTGATAAGAAATAGTTTTCATAAAGTTAAATATCATGGAGAGCAGGATCAGGAATTTTAAAATGAAGAATGTGACTTTTGAAGATAAAATGTCTAAGAATGTTCAGAACACTTCAAAGACACTAACATTCAGGTACAAATGTAAAATATAAAAATATTTTTTGAGTGAACAAAAACTCAATTTTCTAATAAATATAGATACTTTGATTTCACATACATAGGTCTTAAAATCACGCAATATAAATGATCTAATGTTGAGATATTCAATCATATATGGTAAAACTATTGAGAAAATCAAGAAAATAGAAAACATAATTTAAGATAGTCCTTGCCTTTGAGTGGAGGAGGAGCTAGGAGCCATCCACCAGATTTTTTAGGAAATGAATGATATTTTGCATGTGGAAGTAGGTGACAGGCACTAGAGTACTTGCATTGTTTATGTTTGTATATTTTGCAAATGTCAGAGTGAGGTTAGTTCACAGAAAAAGAATATTATTTTCTAAAATATGAATGCATAGTCTTATTTCCCATTGTGAAAAACATAAATGAAAATAATAAGCAGTTTTCATCTATTAAATTTAGATAAAAACTTTTAAATGTGTAATTTACAGTGAACCAAAATACAGAGAATAGGCATTTTTTGGCAAAAGTGCAGTTGATTCATGGTGCATGTGGTGGCACCATTCATAATTCTAAAAACTTACAACTCCTGAGTGTCCATTAGTGGGCCCTGATTAAATGAATTATGCTGCATCCAAACAATATAACACTAGGTAGTCACTAAAAATAATGAAGTAGCTTTATATGTGTCACAATCTACTGACCTCAAAGAGATATTTCACTCAAAGGTGAAAATAGCAAGATAAAGATCTGATATTGACAGTATGCTGTTCTTTATATGAAGTAAATAAATATAGTTATTTCATATTTCTGTGAATTATTACTCAAAAGATATATGCAAAAGAAAAAATCTTATAAAAAGGAATAACTCTAGACCAAGAGGTGCTCTTTCTTATCATAATCATCCCTTTTGTTTTTCTTCTCTCACATATGAAAGTACCTTTCAGCTGAAATATGTTGTACACTCACGTATGTATAGTAGTATAAATAGAAATAATATGGAAAGCAAACGTGTGTCTACACCACTGTAACCATATTCCCATATTTGGTGCTTATTTATAACTAATGCAATAATTCAATATCTCTTAAGAGTAAGTAGATTTTTGTTTTATCAACATTTTACTCAGTGTTATCAGAAGAAAAATGTATTGCATGAAATGTCTAGTGCTTCCTGGGTTTATCTTGCTCAGAAATAATGGAGCAAAAAATGCTGTTTCAAACATTAGAAAATAAAGGCTAGTTGAATCTCTCTTTTGAAATGTTTAAATTTAAAAGCAAATAATAGAAATAATTTTAAGATACCTATTTTCAGATATCCTCTCTAAAACTGGGCATGTTATTTAATTTCACTTTCTATCAGTTATTCATTGGGTCAAACTTTCTACAGCTCCATAATGGAACTTGCCCCTCTATTTTCAAAGGCATGAATGATGAAAACATGTCTCACAAGCAAATCATTTTATTGGAGTGGAACTGAATTAGCTTTTCTAACCCATAATTTCCAAATCTGATGTCAGAAATGAAACACATCCCTCTACACCTTAGTGATGCAGCTCTGGGAAAAAATCATGCCATTACTCAGAAATACAGTCTCCTCTGCAAACTGAAGACCTGAGCGCTGTGGTTGCAATATAGTGTTAAATCACAGAGTGCTTTCCTTTGCTCAGGTGGCCCAGAGCATCCCCCACACCAGCCCTGGTTGTATTTCGGCATCTCAGGACAGTATCTGAAAGTACTAATGTCCAGGCCTCAAGAGGCCATTGAAATCAATGTTTTTAGCCCTGGGTCCAGGCATCCGCATTTTTTAAACCTCCTTGGGTGATTCTCATGAGCAGATGGAACAGAGAACCACACACTGATTCTGCATCAGTGTCTATCATATCCTCCAGCTGTTAAAAATTCTGGCGTTTTTATTGATAAAACACCAACGAAGTTGTGAAGATCCACAAGCAAACAAATTGAGCAGTAATCTCTTGATGGTGACATCTGTGTTCCCCGTACACGTTTGATTCAAGAAACGAGAACTGCCTACGCTAAGCTACTCAGATGCCACCTTATCAGCTCTAGCTGTGTAGCAGGTAGAAGTGACATTTTAAGAGCAGAGTAGGAAGAGGAGTAGGAGGAAAGCAAGTTGTATTTTAGAAAGCAGAAAATCTGCGATTGTTGTGATGCAGCAGCAGGAGACTCACAACAAATGAAAATGCCGCATGTATGTGTTGTTGCAGATTAAAATCAAGCCTAATCTGGCATATTGCTTTCTGGGATAATGAACCTGTCCCTCATTTCAGACTCTCCTGGAACCCTCAATTTCCCTCTACATGCTCTCTATTTTACTAATTTATATAGAATAAGTGACTGAACTCCATAAAAGTAGCTCTACAATCGTCTTTTATTATTCAATTTTCTTTCTAAACTTTGCCAAAACTAGAGACCGACCCCTAAGGTAAGAACTGCTTTGTAACAGAGATTAGGCCATGTATCAGAGTATAGAAAAATCAGAACACAAACTAAAGGAAAATGAAGTATTTTGAACCAGTTTTTTTTTTTTAAGTATTTTCCTCAGTCATAGTATTTTGCACACATGAGGCACTTTCTCATATTCTAGCCTAGGTAAATTAAAATGCGTTTTTCCTCCAATACTGCGGGATCTTCTGAAATATTTTCCCTGGCCATTCTTTAGAGATCAATGTTTTTCCAAACGGTGTCTAATTCTCTGGTATGGCTCTGATTTCTTTCTTTAATAATTGGATTCTGAGCTGGCTGTTTTAATAACCTTCAGCGTTTCCTCCAAAACTAAGTGAACTTGTAACAATATAAGATAAAGCTTTTCTTCCTTTTATCTTTGCTTTCTTTAGAATCTTACCAAAAATCTTGTTTACTCCTGGGGCTACAACAAATCATCCTTTCCTATTGTTTATAGAAGAAATCGCACTCATGTGTTGTATAACCTTAAGGAGTTTAACATGTCATTCTTTTAGTAAAAGGTGAGTTTGACCTTGCTCCAGACACCCTGTACATGGTTCAGAGTTCTGCTATTAAACTGTGTATATGACTTTGGCTGAGCAACTTTACTTGTACA
Organism: Heterocephalus glaber; assembly: GCF_053883595.1. Taxonomy (NCBI): domain Eukaryota; kingdom Metazoa; phylum Chordata; class Mammalia; order Rodentia; family Bathyergidae; genus Heterocephalus; species Heterocephalus glaber. The sequence goes on along the minus strand of NW_028258317.1, from coordinate 63,311,663 downwards.
GATCTTAATTCTAAAACTTAAAAAATGCTAGCTAAGTCCACATCAATTTTTTTCTCTATATAGTTAATTATTGTTTTCTAAATATAAATTTGCTGAATATAAATCACTTAACTGTACTTGCTATAGTGTGAATATTCTCCCATGAGTACTTTCAAACACTTTGGACAGGCTGCAACCTCCAGCAGGTCCAACAGACTTGGAAATCCCATTTGCTACACTAAAATGTGTACTACAGTCTAAACTTAAACTTTTACATTATACCAATTCGCAGCTCCCTGTGTCCAAGGCCAACCAAGCTGGAGTTTGGTGAATAGTGGTACAGAAGGGAAAACAAAACCCACCTTTTGAATACTGAGACTCTCTCAGTACAACCCCATTTGGAAGGCATCCTTTCTAGGTGTATCAGCAAGCATGCCTTATGGTTGCAAAATAGTTTGAAAACATTCCTGGTTTTGCCATTCTCCTTTTCCTCCTGCCTCCTCTATTGCTCTGGACAGAGCCTTTAGTAGTTCTTCCTTGGATAGCAAATGTCTTTTGTCTGTCACAATAAACATCCATATGCTGTTAAGCATATGAATTGACCATCAGAGAAATATGTAAGCTTTGTCAAGATCTTTTTGAGAAGGTCTAAACCCGGTTAATTCCCATAGTGTCCTATGGCAAACGGTAAACACTGGTTCTTCAAAATTGGAGGGAAAGAGAAACTGTGGAAACTCAGCTTGGCCATTCCTTTCCTCTGATTCATTTTTTATAATCACCATCCATGCAGCCTCAGGTATCCAGACTTCTCCATGTGAGAGGCAGAAATGACAATCTATGCACCTCCTTAAGCCCAGGGGACACATTTCAGTCTCTCCCAAGATCTACTCTCTCTTACACTCCAGGAACAGCTCTGAGAGGCCAGAAAGTCTTACTGATCTTCACACTACAGCAAGATGCCAGTCTTTCTTGTACAAAATATTATGCCTGTCTCTCTTGCACTAAATATTGTGGTGGAACCCAAGGGCTTGGAATAGAGGGAGAAACAGTCTCTATTCTCCTTAAGGGAGGGAGGTGAGAACTGTCAGTTTCCTTCTAAAGAAATGTCTTTCACTAAATTCACTTTTGAATGGGTGGCCTTCTCTTATGTGGTCTTTTAGGCCATTGGCAGCTAAGCTGGGTCCACTTCTAGCACATTCTATAGGGTTAGGTTTAGCACTTTCCTATAGAACATGGGAAGTTTTTCTACCCTTTGTACCCTTTGCAGCTTTAGAATTTTTGTTAAAATTCCAAGAAAACAGAAGAGTAACATTCTCATTGTTATAATTCACAATATTTCTTCTTGCACATTATTTTTTAATTCACAAAGAATACTTAGGACTTTAGAATTTCTCTTTCTAATATTGAGCAATCTCAGAAAAAAATATTCTCTGCATCTCATTACATTATATGTAAAGTGAGCTAGTAAGAATTATCTGACATAGTAATTATGAGATCAAATGAGGTAATCTGTAAAAATTCTAGGTAAACTTTTCAGTGCTATTCAAAGATTAGTTAGTATTTTTAATATAACCTGAGTAAAGTAGAAATTAAAGGCAATTAAGTAATTCTGGCTCAAAAATGTCTACCCATAGTGATTACAGGTGAAGATACACACCTGAATACAATCTGAATCATACAGACACCATATTCCTCAACCTTCAACCTAAATTCATGAAGAAAAAGCAGGAGGAGGAGGAATAATGGAAGAAGGGGAAAAAGAAAAGAGAAGAACTATTAAAAGAAAGATGTAGAACCCTGTAAAATGCTCCTTATGACTATATAAAACCCCTTCTCTTAGCATATGCTGGCAGCAAGGATTTTCATTTCTCAAACATCTACTCGTCTGCCATCCACCTTCTCCCTCGCTGTTAAATCTAAAATATTTCTTTCCGAAATACTAAAACTGCCACATATTTCACCTTCAGCTTTCCAGTTATCTCATACCTTTGCTTTCTTTCCAATTCTCTTAATATTTAGATGAAAGATGGTCTTTATATCTATCCTGTGGCCTTTGTAAGGCATAGCAGAGGGTTAAGTCCGTCCGTCTGTGACACTTTACCACATCCCTTTCTTTAAACCAGAGTGTGACACCAACCTTTGGGGAGAAACCTCCATAAGGATGGATTTCTGTAGCAGATTTGATAAATTCTATATGAATGCTGAGATGTTAAAAAATGTACAGACTTGATTACTATGAATAATACTGCTATGAATATTCATACTAAATCTGGGCCTAGACATGTGTATGTATTTATCTGAGATATACACATAACAGTAAAATTTATGAATTATATGGCAACTCAGTGTTTAACCTTTTCAAAAACTGCCTGTTTTCCAAAGAGACTGTGCCATTTTACATTTCCACCAGCCATGTATGAGGGTTGTAATCTTTGTGCATCCTCACCAACACTCATTATTTCCTGTCTTTTTTTATTGTACAGAACTTTGACTAAAATATCATTCTGAGATGTGTGAAGAGGTAACCTTAATTTCTATTTGCCTTTTCTTAATGGCTCATCCTAGGCTTTTCTTGACATGTATCTTAAAATATTTGTTAATGTTATTCAATTCAATGTTAAAATTTTTGGTCTTAAAGCATTTTACAATCAGTAAGATAGAAAAAGAAATGGAAATATATACACTAAGCTGATATGAATGTGTGTGCATGTGTGTAAACATGTATTTTGTACAGGTTTATACCTGCATGTGTATCTTACAAGCATATGTACACGTATATATCTCCGAATTGATGAAAGTATGGGCTCTTGTGTTAAATTGCTCTAGAACAAATCCAGACACTACTACGTAAATCTGAAGTGACCTAAAGCAAGTAGCTTGATTGCTATAAGATCATTTTTCCATATCTATAAGCAGGGACAGTAAAAGCATACATAACTTGCTTATCATAGTGCCTGTTAAAGAGTTTGTTTATAAATTTTAGCTCAATAATTTGGTATTCATACACTCTTTTATCATTAGGAGGTATTTCATGCACTGGGCAATTAATCAGTGAATTATTCATTTTATATTTGTATATATTCTTTTCTAAATATTTCCAGCCAATATTTTGGTTTCAGATTTAATATATTTCTCAGAAGAAATCAGTATCTCCCCATATCTAACTGCTCTCCTTCCCCTTCAGAGTGACTAAAAATTGTCCATATAAAAATAAAGGAATAAGAAATACATTTTAGTACAAAACAGCATCATCAGTTTTCATAGCGAAATGCATGAAAAGCTGCAGAAGAGATCCCAACTCCACCAAAAGCAGAAGAGGAAGCCACCCAGAGCCCATGACAATGTTTGCCCTTGAAGACCAGAAAAACTCTCCTTCCTTGATCCTCCACAGCCCTGTGATTTATCCTTGCACTTCTCATGCATCAAGCGTGGGGAGCAGTAGAAATAAGCAGCACAAATTGGCAGATAATGTACCTTATTTCCATGTAGAAGCAAGTGCATTTTCCTCCAGATAAGTAGCAGGATGACACTGATCTGCTCTGACAGGCCAGCTGATCTAAAATTACTCAGCACACATTGCCACCGGCTGGGGAAACTTCTCCCAAGAGCTTATTCCACAACTCTTCTATCCCTTGAGTGCTAATTAAAATTTACTCGATAATATTTGCAAAGCTCAATGACTCTAGTTAGAGCAATTATCAGTTACTAAATGTTAGTGCTGGAGATGTCACCTTATGATTGGCTTTTTTATCCAAGAAGATTTTTCTTTCCTCCCCCTTCCTTCCATCATTTCTTCCCTTCACTTCTTCAAGAAACTGACTAAGCTAATGTCTCAATTGCCTTTAGAGGGAGGGGAAATATCCCCATCCTATACTTCCAGTAATTATTTTCTCATTGGACCACAGTCTCTGAGGGATTGTACCTGATCTAACTATTCAGCAGGAGAATGGGCGGTCCACCTGTGAGCCATAATGAAGTGAAAGGGTGCTCCTTGGTTATTCATTTGCCCCAGTGATTGTACAGTTTGCACAGATAGAGAAAGGGTTTGGCCAAGACACTAATCTATCATGTTATTGCAAATAATTGCTCCTGAAATGATCAATGGTACTTTTTTTCCCCCAGCACTGAGGATTGATTCCAGGGCATCTGCACTGAGCTAGAGTCCCAGCCCTTTTTTATTTTTATTTATTTTTAAATTTTGAATTGTGCTTTCTCCAAGTTTCTAAATCACCCAGGCTGGGCTTGAACCTGCAATCTGCTTCTTTAGCATTCCAAAGTATTGATATTACAGATGTATATCACTATACCCCACTTGAAGGTAGTATTTTTTAAACAGTGAATATTCAACTAACTTATGGAACTGTCTTCCAAACCAGCCAAAGATGAAAGGTTCAAAACCCTTGTGTCATATTCTGACCAGGACTTCCATGGATTACATGAGGAGTCCCTTGTTGCAATGAAACACAGATCATACATGATGTTTGACTAAATTCAGAATGTACTTGATGGGCTTCACTAATCACATAATCTGTGGCTAGAAATAAAATGGTCCAGATTCTCTTTAAATAAATGACCCTAAAATTAATCACCAAACTTCTTTAAGTTCTAATTCAGGAAAGACATCAGATCCAAGGACAATCAGAGTTGGCCCTCCATAGCTACAGATTCAATCAATTGCACACTAAAAATACTTTTAAAAAAATTGGGTCTGTACTGAATATTTATGGATTTTTCTTGTCATTTTACTCTAAATGATATCATGTAACCATATTTATATAGCAGGTACACTGCATTAGGAATGATAAACAGTCTAGAGATAATTTACAGTATGTAAAAGGATGTGCCTAGGTTATATTCAAACACTGTCACATTTCTTATAAGAAGACTTGAGACAAGCTGCAATATAGTGGCAGCGATGGTGGCCTGAATTCTGGGGAGGTAGGCTGATTTTTTGATGCTTCAGAATCAAATAAGGTGTTGGGCTGAGGATTTAGCTCAGAGGTGCTGCCACCTGCCTCAAAAGCACAAGGTCCCGAGTTTGATCTCCAGTAGCCAAAAAAAAAAGAGTAAAAAAGATTGACTTGGCTCAATTATCATTGGTGTTTTATTTTTTTCAATTTAAAGATTGACGTATTGGAACCATGGGAATAAAGGTTCAGCATCCTCGATATTTTTTTGATATTGCCATTAACAATTAACCTGCTGAAAGTGTGGTCTTTGTATTATTTTCTGATGTGTGCCCCAAAACATGTGAAAACTTTCGTTGTCTTTGTACAGGAGAAAAGGGAACAGGGAAATCAACTCAGAAGCCATTACATTATAAGAGTTGTCTTTTTCACAGAGTTGTTAAGGATTTTATAGTTCAGGGTGGTGACTTCAGTGAAGGAAATGGAAGAGGAGAGGAGAATCTATTTATGGAGGATTTTTTGAAGATGAGAGTTTCACTGTTAAACACAACAAAGAATTTCTTTTGTCAATGGCCAACAGAGGAAAAGATACAAATGGTTTACAGTTCTTCATAACAATGAAACCAACTCCTCACTTAGATGGGCATCATGTTGTTTTTGGACAATTGATCTCTGGTTAAGAAGTTGTGAGAGAGATAGAAAACCAGAAAACAGACACAGCTAGCAAACCATTTGCTGAGGTATGGATACTCAGCTGTGGAGAGCTGATGCCAAAATCTAAAGTTAAAAAACAAGAAAAGAAAAGGCATAAATCATCATCCTCTTCCTCTTCATCATTCAGTGATTCAGATAGCTCAAGTGATTCTCAGTCCTCTTCTGAGTCTCCTGATTCTGAAAGTGCTTCTGAAGAGAAACCAAGACAAAGAAAAAAGAAACAGAAAAAATTCCTGGAAACACAAGAAAAAAAAGAAGAAGAGAAAGAAAAGCAAGAAAACCGCATCTAGTGAAAGTGAGGCTGAAAATCTTGAAGCACAACCCAAGTCCACTGTCCACCCAGAAGAGATCCCTCCTATACCAGAAAATAGATTCCTCATGAGAAAAAGTCCTCCTAAAGCTGATGACAAGGAATGGAAAAACAGAGAGAGAGAAAGAGAGAGAGAGTGTAATGTGCCTAACTCCCAGCCTGCTTCGTACCAGAAATGACTCTTAGTTACTAGATCTGGCAGGGAAATTAAAGGAAGAGGACCAAGGCGTTATCGAACTCCTTCCAGATCCAGATCAAGGGATGGTTTGAGACGCACTGAGACTCCTCCACATTGGAGGCAAGAGATGCAGACAGCTCAATGAATGAGGGCGTTGAGCGGTGAAAGATGGACCAAAGGGGATGAGAGTGAGCTGAAGGAAGGGAAAGAAAATCAAAGGAGCCCAGCTAGAGTAAAAGAGAGAAAAACTGATCACAGGCATGCGTCTGAAAGTCCAAACAGAAAAAAGAAAAAGGAAAAGAAAGTTAAAGACCATAAATCTGACAGCAAAGAGAGAGAAATCAGAAGAAATTCAGAAAAAGAAGATAAATATAATAAAAACAAAGTGAAGAAAAGGGCCAAATCTAAAAGTAGGAGTAAAAGCAAAGAGAAATCAAAGAGTAAGGAAAGAGATTCAAAACGTAACAGACATGATGAAAAGAAGTTGAAGACGAGAAGTACAGAAGAGATCATCAGAATATTAAAGAAAAAGAAAAGCAATCTGATTCTAAAGGAAAAGATCAAGAAAGGAGTAGAAGTAAAGAGAAGTCTAAGCAGATAGAATCAAAAAGTAATGAGAACGATCATAGCAAAAGTAAAGACAAAGATAGACGAGCACAGTCCAGGAGTAGAGAACGTGATGTAACTAAACGTAAACCTGGTCACAATAGTAGAACAAGGGAACGAAGCAGAAGCAGGGACAGGAGCAGAAGAGCGCGATCCAGAAGCCATGACAGAGATCGAAGCAGAACCCAGGAGTACCATAGATACAGAGAGGAGTACAGGAGAAGAGGAAGGTCACGAAGCCAAGAGAGAAGAGGAACACCAGGAAGATCCAGAAGTAAAGATAGGAGGAGGAGGAGGAGGAGGAGGAGGAGGAGGAGGAGGAGGAGGAGGAGGAGGAGGAGGAGGAGGAGGAGGAGAGATTCACAGAGCTGAGAGAGAAGAAAGTCAAAGTAGAAACAAGGAAAAACAGAAACCAAGAAAGTAAGAGCTCACACAAAAAAGAAAATTCTGAGGGTGAGAAAAGAATGTACTCTAAAAATCGTGAACATAATTGTTCAAGTAGTAACGGGGGAAAATGGGTGATAGAGCTCAAAGTCCATTTTCAAAAATAAAACAAAGCCAAGACAGTGAATTAAAGTCCTCCACATCAAAAACTAAGGAGGATGAGAAGACCAGATCCTCAGTGGAAAATGAAAACCAAAAATCAAAGGCTCCAGAAATGACCATGTACATGATAAAAACAAAAAATTTGATCATGAATCTAGCCCTGGCACAGTTGAAGACAAAAGTGGATGAGTGAGTTGTATAAATTTATTTCCTTTCTGTCTCAAAATTTAAGTTTGAGAGACTTGCTGGTGAATATCCTTTATGTTGTTTTCATTATTTTTTGAGTTATTTTGTCTTTTGTTTGTTGTTTTTTTGTTGTATTTTTAATGTGGACTTCATTGAGTCGATCTTTTGATAACCTGCAACCTGGATAATTTGTACTGCTAAAGTTTTAACAAACTTGAAATGAGAAAAAAAATAAAAAACATTTAAAAAGAGATTTGAGCCTCCAACGACTGTCATTATCCGCAGGGCTTCCTGGAGCCAAACTTGAACAGACACCAACAAATGATCCTATAAATGAATGCCATTATCTGGAGCAGAAGCACATTTTGCTTTTTGTTTATATACTAATGACAAATTTTTGTCAAGAAACAATGTTCTCAATTAACTTACATTCAGAGAAACATTTTTTTCCAAGATGGCAAGCACTAATATTTATATACTGTACCTAATATTTTCTAGATATTAATTTTGGCACTTTAGACAGAGACCCACATTTCCTTGCTTTGGCTTGACTATCAGGCTTGCATTTCCTTTTTCTTTTTCAGTGGATTGATCCCTTTTTAGAAACAAAGGAAAAGATAACTGCCTAAATCTTTGGTAATGAGAAGTATGTGAAGGAACAGCATGAAGCTGGAAGAAAGACCAGGCTTCAGAACAGAAATGCAAAGGTTATTTTAAAATCCAATCTCTGCAAACTTCACCATCATATTTAATATTCTGAGCATCTACTGACTTTCCCATACCAAGATAAAACAATGCATGTGCTGGAATTTAGGAAGCTGTGAGATGCTACACAAGTAGAAAGAAGGAAGAGGAGGTCAGTAGTTTAGGAACTTCACAAGTACTGCCATACACTGCCAATACACCCTCACTAAGATCAAATGAAGGACAGCTGGGGACTTAGCTCAGTGGTTCTGCTGCCTGCCTCAAAAGCGCAAAAGGTCCCGAGTTTGATCCCTGGGGGTACCAAAAAAAAAATCAAATGAAGGCTCATCAAGGTAAGGAGCTGCAGCTGGGGACCTCCCAGAGTAAAGGATAGTCATCAGTCATTTAAACATTTTATCTTTCTGGTCCATAAAGTGTTCTTCAGAACCAAGCAGATTAAAACCAACTTGCAACACTGATATTCCAGATCATTCCATTTCTTTCCCTCCACATCTCGTTTTCTCACTTCACATGTACATCCCGGGTAATAACATGTAACGATAAAGTTGAATTCTCTCTTTAGGCCCCAATATATTTTCTATAAAATTTCAAAAGAATGTAATGTATATGGTAAATGCTAAAACACACTTGCAATCAAGCTTATCTGATTTTTCGGGTAAAAATAGTTAAAATAGTTTTGTGGGTCCAATACAAAATAGACTAAAATAGTTTAGTTTGTCTAATATCTCCTAAACCAAATAATGAAAAAGAATATACAAATGAGCAAGTTCATTTGGATTTTTGTGGGTATTTGTGTATGTGTGTTTGTGGTACTGAGGATTGAGCCAGAGCCTCACACAAGCTAGGCAAGTTATCCAACACTGAGTTCCAGCCCATCCCTTTTGTTTTTTATTTTTATTTTATTGTATTTACTCATTTATTTATTTTTAGACAGGGTCTCATTAAGTTGTCCAGGCTGGCCTTGGGCTTGTAGTTCTCCTGTCTCAACCTCCCAAGTAGCTGCATTATAAGCATGAGCCACAATGCCCAGCTCCATCTGTTTTTTAATCGCTAGCTCCCTGGGCTAAACTGATTATGAAAAATTTGTAGGAGTGTTATCTTCAACCACAAAACAATCACTAAGTATCAGATATTTGCCGTGAACATCTTATTTTACAAGTCACTTCAAGGATAAGGCAAGTTTTGCATAGCAAGAAAGGACAGTGAGACAAGAATGTGCGATACACACCGGGCATAGTGGCACACGTCTGTAATTCCTGAAGCAGGAGAATCGTCTGGAGTTTGAGGCCAGCATGAACTAGCAAGACCTTGTTTCAAAACCAAAGGAAAAAAGTGTGAGAAACAGAAATGTAGGTGAGTAGCACATGCCTTTAGGGGGAGAAATCATGGCTGGAATAGAGTAAAATGTGGACAACACAGGTAAGACCCAGGTACTACAGGACCTTGTAAACTCAGAACAGTGGTCGAGGTCCCAGGAGAAAAGAACTACTCAGAAGGTTTAATAAAGACATTTTGATGAAAGGGATAGAGAAATGTAAGGGTTGGAGTCCAGGCACCCAAAGAGCACCAGTAACAGGAAGCTGTCACACACACAGACCAAGGAAAAGGAGGAAAAGAGTTACTGGAGTCCAGTGGCAGCTGGTAATGCATGGGGCTGGGTGAGGGAGTACCCGGGACTGGCAGAGAAGAAAGGCAGAAACACAAGCAGCAGAAAACAAGTAGCTGAGAATGCGCTGTCCTCTCCTCGTGCTCTGTTCATGCTTCCCCTCCAGCATCTTCTTTTGGACACAGAGCACAACAGAAGACAGAGAAACTAGGAAAGAAGAGATGATGAATAAAGAAAACCCAGCACCTTCCCTTTTGTCCTTCATCCTGAAGAAATGGGAAAGGCTCTGAATGAGTTAAGCAGTCAAATTGGTCAGTTAGGTCTTTTTTGGTCACAGGTTTTGGGAAGAGGACACTTCTTTAAAGTGTACTTTTTCTTCCATGTTGACATTAATTCACTGGGGTTTGGGGTGTGGGGGAATGAGAGACGCTTCCAATTTGTTCCAAGTGTAAAAGTGAATAAAATAAAAATCAAGACTGAAAGCAAATTTGGATACTCCAGTAAGTAATAACCACAAATGACATTATGAAAATCTGTGCAGTGCGTAGGGCGTAGGGAATAGCAGTGAACCATGTCAATGTGAAAGATGGAAGATTTTATTTATGCCGTGATTTCAAGGAGTCAGGATGACAAGTTTGCTGAAGCTCACACATTTCCAGTTTTTGACAATGAGATTCAAAGCTGTTTTGATGTTTTGTTTTGGTTTTCTTCTTTGTCCTGCGCTGGGTGATGCCTATAATATTTGTTGAAAGGAAAATTAAAAAGACTATTTAAAGCCATTTAGGTCCCTTAGAGATACTTTGATTTCCTGCTAGGATTAATTTTGAAACCCCCATTTAACTTGAAATTGGAATCTGAGAGCATTTTGGGGAAATTCTAGATCTTGCAGTGAAAAGAAAAAAAGCAGTATGCATATTCTCAAGTGGAGAAACTATGATGAACGTAGGAAATTTTCTAACTCAGTGATTCTGATACTCTGCAACATGATGTATATGATCTAGGGAGATTTTAACATTGTGAATTGCCAAGATCCCTCTAAACAAGAGAAATGAAACCCAAGACCTAGGATTCTACACAAAAAAATGTTATTTATGTGGTTTCGATGTACAGACATGCCATCTTTAGTAATCACCGTAGATACAGTTTAAGCTATTTTTAATTCAAGTGTGGCATCCTGTCACCCCAAATTAATTATTTGAAGCCCATCAGAAAACAGCACTCAGGAAGACTGAGGCAGAAGGATTGCAAATCAACCCCAACCTAGGCAACCTCATGACTTAGAGAGAACTCATCTCAAAATTTTAAAGGGGGAGGGGCAGCTGGGGATGTAGCTCAATGCCCTGGTTCAGTCCTCAGTACTGAAATAAAAAGAAAATCCAGACAATTAAACTGCTGTTGCAATTAGCCTAATGACTTTATGGATCCTCCCACCTACAACATTCTACTGATGCTCAGTCTCAAACTTAAAGGCACAGACAGGGGCTCAATCTTCTAAAACTCCTGAAATGGAGTTGATGTCAAAGGATTGTTCTCCACTGTGTAATGCCAGGAAATGTATATTTGGAAATGGGATTTTTAAAATAGTATATAATATGGGATTTTAAACATGTTAAAATTTGGAAGGCTTATTATTTTATTATTTTAAGTGGCTTCTGAAGTGCCCAAGGTAGTCTGGGGAACACTGATGGGGTTCAAGAAATGAAATGATCGTTATTATTTACAAACCATCGAAAACTCTCAGTCCAGTGCTTCAGTGGAGAGATAATTGCAGACTCTTGCAGTGACTCCAGCAATGAAATGTCAATCACTGTCAATAAACAGCATTCAGAAACCAAGCAAATCCTGCACTTCAACTTGGTTATTGTCTTCAGACTTCTCTCCTGTCATCCAGCACTCACCTGCGTCATGTATGTTGCCAGAAGGTTTTATATGAGATCTCACTTGGAAGCATTCCTCTGATTTGTATTCTAGTTCTCTCTTTGTTATACCGTTGGCTCTGTCTTCTTCTTATTTATTTTTTTGGCTAACCAAGGCAATCTTACTCAACTTGGAATACAAATCAATTTCTGGAAATTTCATGCTTGCCTACCTCCCTCCATCCTTTCCCTATAACAGCAACCCCAAAACTAGATGCAAACCATCACCCTGTACTTCTACATAAACTACTTCTGAGTTTATTGCTTTACAGTTTACACTGTGCAACAATGTGTTTTATTGCCAACCTTTTAGAGCAGAGTGGACCAAGCATAAGTAACCACATTAGTCCTAGACTAAAATCCATTGAAATAAAACAAAATCTGCTTAAAATATATTATTGTGGGGAAATTTTTTAAAAAATGGTTTGTCTTAGATGAATACAAAATTTAGATGAATTTCTGGATATTAAGCTGATAGGAATGAAACACAAACTGAAGGCTACATGAAATTGTAATGAAAATTCAAAGTAAAGAAACAGTTTTGAAATCAAGGTGATTTAAGTAGCATTTTCAGTAACAATCAGGAAAATGAAAATTCAAATAGCAACAAAATATCATTCTTCATATTCAACTGGAAAAACTAGGGACAAAGATATTTAATACTCATGACATTTAAGAAGTGTACATTCTAGCTTTTTTTATTCTATTGAATTGGCCAAGTTTTTTGATGGAAAATATGACAATGCCCATCAAAGTTTACAATATGGGTGGCTTATTAACTCAGAAATTCTGCTTTTAGGGTTTTATCCTTCAGTAATAATATCACATATGCTGAAAGGTATGTGTTATATTTATTCAATGCAACATTATTTAAAGTAGAAAATTGGACAAAGACACCAGAGAAATAGTTAAGTAAGCATACAGGGATATTATTAGCAAATTTACAATGATTAAAAATATGATTATATACCTACCAGATAAAGGTCTCCATGATGTAAATATACAATGCAAGTTGTACAATATTGTAAGTATCATGACAATTAGCCAAAAAAATAGATGCTTACATATCCATATTGAAATTTATCCAGAGAAAAGATTGGAAATATTTATACTAAAAGTGAAACTAACACAATCCTTATAGAGATAAAAGACAGGACAGGGTACTGTACAGAGTTACTTAGTTACTATCTTTATTTGTCTCTTATGTCTCTATGTATTGTATATTATGTCTCTTTTATAATGATATTATTTTTGTGCAATTTTGGGGAATTTACTTCCTTTAAAACTGGTTAAAAGGTAATTTTTAAAGCTTTATATTATTCATTAGAAAATCAGACTCTTACGGTCTTACCTTTAATTGCAGATATTCATTTAATTCTAAATGTTCATACCAACACATAATATAGAAAAATTGTAAAAGTATTAGCTAAAACTATAAAAGAAAAAATTTAACTTTTAACCTAAAGTTACTAAAATAAACAAAACTAAGATTGTATATCATCATTAGTCTATGGAAAAGTATGTGTAATGGTGGAAAAAAACAGGAAGAAAACAAAATGAAGAGTTTTCGTATCAAACAAATAAGACTACTGCTTATTTTTCCCCAAAATGACTTTTCCCTAGTTTATCCTTTTTACAGTTAAAGATTCCATGGAAACAAAACGTACAGCATATTTTTAAAAGAAAAAAATAGATTCTCAATTTTTACACCATTCTTATTTTTGAAAGTTGGGAATAAGAATCAAGGAATTAAGTTACATGGCCAACTTCAAACAGATGGTTATTAATGAAGATCAAGAATCAGGTCAGGAGTCTACTTAGCTCATAGGTGCAGAAAAATCCAATGTTTTTCTACCTTCTAGTCATGCCAAACAAGTTCTACATTGACGCATTCTGTTTCATATTACTTCATAATCTAATAATAGCTTGTATTTATTTAATCAGGTGTAGAAGCTACTACAAATGTTCCTTTTTTTTTTTTTTAATATTTTCTAGTCTCAGTCAAACGTGCATTGTCAACAGAGAACTCTGTAGTCCATTTGTCATTTTGCCATTAAGTAGCTCCAACTCCCCCTACCTGTAGTCTGAAATCCTTGCACTTTTCTGGTAAATTTCCTGGTTACTGTCACATGAAGAGCACTAAGCAGAGGAAGTTATGCTTTCAGTGTATGTTTTAGGGCAAATTCACTTCCCCATCTTCTTTTGCTTTGAATTTGCCTTTGAGATAAGCAAGCCACAAAATAATAAAGGATATAGTAGTAAGGAAGTTACAGACTTTTGAAACTGTTAAAAAGAACAAAAATCAAAAGATGCCTGATAACACAAGGAAAACCTCCATTTTACACTCTTTGTTATGGTTTTAATTTACAGAGTAGTAAATAAAAGTGAGATAAGAATATGCACAACTGACCTTTTGATTCCTTATTAATTTTTCTAAATATAGATTTTTTATCTAACCAGAAATAATACAATAGCTCACAGAGGGAGGCGAAGTGTCTTTGCTTAGAAGTAGGATCAAAGCTTAGGATATATTCATACCAATTTCAAGGAAAACATTTCCTGCTATAAAGATGATTCTATAAGCCCCTATTATCATAATCTCAGTGACGTGAATATTACGAATAACATATTTACAGGTGTTAGGGATCCCAAAGAGGTAGGGGAAGTTGTGCTTTATATAGAGAAGAAAGAGAAGTCCACGTGTTATGCTTGTACAACGTACTAATGCATAAATTCCTAGGACTTGTCAACATTGAAGACCCCTATTCTGAAATTCTCATCAAATGGTTAGGTAGTTACCATTCAATGGACTCTAATCAATAATCACTATGTAGAGACATCTATGTAAAAATTTGAAATATCATTAATGAGATGAACATAATTTTGGCTGACATGTAGAATATGCTCAATAGAATAAAGAACCAGAAAAACCTCTCATTTCAATTTGACTTAAACCAACTGAGTAACATCAGATTAGTCACTTAGTCACCCTTCATCTCCATATGTTCATTTGTAGAGAGGAGGAGATTAGGTTAGATCAATGATAGTCCAAGTTTGTTGTACATCCAAATTAATGGGGATGTTTTTGAAATGCATATTACATTCCAGCTGGTATGGTCTGGTGTGCTCCCTGAGATCCTGTGCCCCTTAGCATCCTTCCAGATTATGACAGTGTTGAACACCAATGACCTCAATTTGGAAAACGATGCATTAGATAATGATTAAGATTTTTTTCCTACTTGAAATGTGAATCAGAGATTGAAGAACCGTAACTTGTCATGTTTTTAGAAAAAAAGTTGTATTGAAAAACAGATATGGCTATTCATTTACATCTTATCTATGGCTGCTTTCACACTATCACAGTACAATACAGTTGTAACAGAGACCATATGTGACTTCAAAGTAAACAATATTTGTTATTTGTCCCTTTTAGAGAAAAAGGTTGCTGAGCCTGCTATGTATCAGTGGGGTTGCTTCTGACAATTATTTTGAAACTTGAGTAAATTAACTATGGTTTATTATTCTAGTGTTTCTTAGTTTTTTTCTATTTCTCTCTTTTTTTCACAGAAAGATCAAATTGAGTCTTTATTTTAGCAGGGCCTGTGCTGCAGCACCAGGGCCCAGTAAAGGGGAGGAAACCTTCCTCCACTAAATCCCAAGGAGGGCCTACAAAATGCTACCTTTGTAGCAGTTTGCAGGCCTGTTTCAGTGAGAGCGAGGGCTGAAACCAGGGAATCTTCTGGAAGGCCTGCTAAGAATGCTAGGTATGCAGATAAGGGGCTCCAAATCCCTCCCTTCCTGATCTAAGCCACTCCTGGGTGTTCTCTCTGTTCTCAAATATACAGCAGCACAATCTGAAGTAGCAGGAGTTGGGGAGAAGGCTGCCTTGCTGGCTGCAGTCAACTGAGAGTGAAAGGTGGCAGTGTGGTAGCCAGAGAGGACACCATAGCAAACTATTCTATTGGGCTATTCCCAGTCCATTGGGCTGCAAGGGGGAGCAAAGGGAAGCGAGACTACAGAACTTCCACACTGAGCTGATGATGACGTGGGCCTCCAACTGGTGTCTCCAGAGGAGGAGCCAGGACACCACACATCGCTGGAGTTTTATTCTTCCTGTAGGCAGAGTCAACTGCCCCAGATCAGCTTTGAAGCAGTTACAGAAGATAAACCTGCTTCCTTCATCTACTCTTAAGATTAAGGAGGATGAAATCTCTCTAGGGAAAATGAGATAGACAAGAAATACCTGACTCTCGCATTGTTTCCCTGCACTGGCTGGAGTAGGGGACAAGACTTGGCCAGCAGCCAGTATGACCCTCGCCCTCACTTCTCATAGTTTCATTCTTCATTGGCTTATGTGGCCTCTTTTACAAAGACCTCCGACGCATAAATCATGTGATCTTCTTATTTGATGTCCACATGACCACATTGCTGGGAAAATCTAAAACCTAAAATTGACCTTAGAGGCCAGCTAGTCTAACTCTGCCCTTAAGACACCAAGCCTAAGTAGATGGAGTAATTGTTCAATGTCACCTACTAAGAGGTGAGACAGGAAGAAAGAAGGTTGGATTCAGACCTTACGTGTTTTGTGTTATACAGTCTTCCTGGCTTACTTTCTCAGAATTAAATGAGACATATTCTAATTTCCATGATAGCATTGATCCACATATGAGTATTAGCATTCATTGTTCTGAGGCCTCAAAGAACACAGAAGACAAAAGCTGGCCAAGGGTTTCAGGATCTTCTTAGAAAGAAGCCTGAGGCAAGGTGTCAGGCCAAGATCAACAAAAACATTCATAGGAAAAAAGGAGAAGAGAAAGCTTAAATGTGCAATGGTTAGTTTCTTCTTTAAGATAAATGTGACTATTTTCCCATTTTCACAAAGAATTGGCTCTTTTGAGGACTTACCATCAGTTAAAATAAACCACCTCGCTCAAGTTTATGTCCTGTCCCTGGAATGATGCACATCCAATAACTGCATGTAAGAGTACAAATCTTGGTCCCTTGCCTTAATTGCAAACAACTCTGAAGGGCCAGCACAGCCTCAGAACACCCATGGAATTGAAGGGTGACAATCCAGTTTACCTTCTTCCACTTTTCCTCCTGTTGTATCCACTCCCCCCTTAGGCATCAATCTACTGCTCTCTCTGCTCTACTCAGTTTTCTTATATGCTCTTGCATAGGCATGGATCTTGAGTACACAGCTGATCTGTATTTTACACACAGGTTGTCTTCTGAGTCTATCTCAGGAGAACCTGACCCAGCACAAGAACAGTTTCCCACGTAGTCTACTGAATCAGTTACTGTGCATTCAGGACCACAGCATAGGAGTGGAAGGTAGCAAGAAAGAGAAAGTAGAAACACAAAGATCAGTTCTTTCAAAGTCACTGAACTTGCTTTGAGTTTAAGAAGGAACCAGCTGGGTTTTAAGACCATCTGTGCCAGGCACTTGAGCTCTAACTTGAAACTCTCTATAGCATTATATACAGGAACCAGAGCCCATATCATCAATATCATTGTGGCAATGATGCCCTTTGTATTTGGCACCAGGGCCTAGCTCAAGAATTGGCAGCCTCATCTGATAGACATCACCAGAATGAGCAGAAGGGAAGGAGGAGAACCTCAGATATGGTGGCCAGGAAGACTGTGTTCAAAAATATGGGAAGCATCCCTTGAGGTGTCCCAGAAACAGTTGGCCAGGTGGAGAAAGAGGGAAGGAGGATCTACTTCCTGCAGTTTCGGGTAGAGCTGAGCCAAAGAAATAGGGTTTGGGTAGGAACATGACCTTATTTATACTCCTCAGATGGTGTGGCCTGGGAAGACACTGGCTAAGGCTCATGGCTTTTATTTATTACACTCCATTTCGCTATTAAACTCTATTCTCCACACTTTTAGAGCAAAGTAATTCCATGTAACTCTGTCTGCTTTCTTTGATCCGTGCTGCGGGAAGGGAAGGATGAATCATCAGCCCTCTCCTCCACCAATCCTTCCATAGCTCAAGGCACAAGCAATTTTAATATTCAGGGGAAAGAAACCACACAGGATCTATGGCCTCCGCACAGGGACCTGACATATCAACTGTTGTAATGCCTCTAATTCAGTCTATTTACTTTGGGATAGGCCCATCTCTCCTCCTTAGCATTTTAATCTGTACACCAGCTGTGTCATGACTATTTAGAGTGACGGGGGTGATGCTCAGGGCATAGTCACGAGAAGCCTGATGAGGGAGAAGTGAAAGCAAGCCCTTGTCACTTCAGGGTAATGATGACGAATTCCACTCACATCCCCCACCCCTACGTTGAAGTCTTCTCTTGCCTTTTAAATTGACATCTGTTGGAGGGAATGAAACTCTGCTGGTCTCGTGGCTTGATGAATTGGTCCAGTGGAGGCACTCATTCTTGTCGTGAAAGGAGACAAGTAAGAGGAGAAAAGAACAGCAGAAGAGGACGGAAGAGGGAGGGGAGATCTCCCTGGGAAGAAGAAAAATGAACAGAGGGCGATGGAAATCATCTTTAAAAAAATCCCAATATTTGGATTCAAACATTTTTTACAGCCTTTCCAACCTAGAAACGGTGTTTAGATGATCTCATCATATGTATGTTTGAAAGAGAAAATTATTCAGTGATACATGTTAACACACAATCAGGCTGATCCTATTCAGGATTATCATGATAGATGTGGGGAACACTGCAAATTTTGCACTGGGAAAGAGAAATTGGGCTCTTTCATAGGTAAATGGAAATTCAAAGCCAAGGGTCAAAGTAGGAGTTCGTGGTTAGAAAATTACTAAGTGAAACATCAGTGGTAAAAGCAGATAACTAGTTAAATTAACCTAGCAGTATTCTTCACAAAGAGAGGTCAGAGTGATCACACATCACCTGGAAGATGGTTAAGGATGAGGAGAATCAGATATCAAGGTGTATGTGTGTTGGCAGTTTTTGTTAGATTTGGCAGGGTTCTTTGCAAAAACTGGATTTTACAAGGAAGTATGCAGATGGGCCTATCAGCTTCTGGAAACTGTCTAAAATTGGACCCAACAAAGACCCACTGTCATATATCAGACCCCTGAGCAGGTCAGGTTGTTTTATTTCTCAGCAGCTATCACCTATGAGAAACAAGTAAATAGGTTCTATTCTGTGGCAAGTAATTCCATACAGGCAAGCCTTTTCTTTTATACTACTTAGCACCTGTAACAGGATGTTGGTCCTTGATGAATTCTTAATCGGCTAAGATGAAAGAAGAGCCTTGAGATCAATATAACTTGCAGTTGTCAAGTTTGATCTAATAGTTATAGAATTGATTGTGTTTAGATAAGTAAATTTGCATCTTTGAAAACAGAAAAATAAAATAAAATTTTTTTTCTTGCATTATTAAGATTATCCTCGTTTATTGGGGAGGATTATTTTGCACTTATTTAAATTATAAACACTTGTAGGCCTGTAGAACACAATTGAATTCAAGATCTGGTTTGATCTAATCTTCTGATAACATAGTGAAATGCTACTAATCAGTCCCAATAAGCTAGGAATAGTTACATCTGCCCTTCTAATAAGTGGTCATATGTTAAAATTTGTTATTACATAGACAAATCTCTGTGGTTTAAAAAATTCCATTCATGTTAATAAGCTGAACATACAAAAGAAAGCCATGATTGGGAGAACTAGTTAATGTTTGGGCAAGCCTCTACTCACCTCTCATCTTGGAATAGGTTCTGGCTCAAAATGATTCCACAGCAAGACCAGCAAGGACCAGGTGTCTGGCCCAGATCCCAGGAATTTTGGTTGGGCAAATTCTCAGGAGGCCAAGGTGTTACTGAGGATAACCCAAGGAGCTCCCTACTGGCCAGGATGAGCTCTGAAATCATGGTCTGGAATCATGCCTGTTGGTCCTGGAGAAAACCCAAACCCGTGGATTGGCTTTAGAATGAATCCAGCAACAGGGATGGCTGAGGTCAAGGGCAGGCTTTTGAAGGCCTTTTATTCTCAGAGGAGCTCTTTGCTCTCCTTCAGCACAGACAGAAGTGATCCAAGAGCAGTGGGGTGCAGATAAGCCAGCTTCTGCGGAAGCCAGAGCTGCTTATTCTGAGGGCTTGGGTCCACATCCCTTGGCTTATGCCTCTGGCAGGCCCTAGACAACTGATGATGACAATATTCATTATCATTTACTGAATAGGTCTTCTGCCAGGCATTGGACTGGCTTAACTACAAAATGACACTGAAAGTAAGTATTAGTGTACCTTTGCTTGTTACTCTTCCCTTCCGGATTGTCAGTAATTTGAGGAAGGGACTTCTTTTGGATTTTGATACTGATCTTTTCTGCTCAAAATGGCTGATCCTAGCAGGCACACAATAAAGACTGAAGAAGCTCAAATTCACATAACTCAGCCAATTTCACACAACCAGCAAATAGCAGATTTAAAAAGTTTAAAGAGGAAAGGGAAGGGGGAGGGGGAGGGGGGTAAGAAAAGAAGGGAAAGGAAAAAATATGAGAAAGGGAAAAAGTGGAAACAAAGTCTTTGTAAATAGGGAGGGATGGAGAGGTTGAAGGGAGGGCTGGGATGGAGAAAAAATAAGAACCAAGATATATTATATAAAGGTACAAATTCCCAATGATGAATGTCATCATGTTGTACACCTAAAATGTACGAATAAACTTAATGAATTAAGAAAAGAGTCAATCTAGGTCCATTGAAATCAGTGATGGCAGGCCTATGTCATGCGTGTCACAGTGGACAGGCAGGGCCTTCTCTGTTAGCATGTGAGCCAAATGGCCCCAGCAGCCAAGCATCAGATAACAATTGTTTTTTCTAAACTAAAACCTCGCTATTTAGGTTTAATTGTAGTGTTGGCACTTTGTGATAAATAAATGGGATTTAGGTTGCATTTTGGGCACTCATCTCTAAAAGGTTCACCATCACTGGTCTACATGCAGAGCAGGAAGCAGCCTTCTGTGCTACACACTTCTCTGTCTCTGCCCTCTGTGGGGACTTTGCTTAAGGCACACAATCCTTACCAAAGTAAAGACCTAGAGATAAGAGAAAGGGTCAACTCACCATGATAACAGCAATCCTGACAATCCCACTACATCTATATGCCACAAGCCAAAGAATAGCAGTTTATCAAAATGATGTAATGCTACTTCTTTCCATAGACATCTGAGAGCAAAGGAGAAGCTTATCTGCCAGAAGCCACCTCATTAGAATTTTCAGTGTTCTCTTGGGCACTGATACTCAGGTGGAGAATTCACAAACATGTTCATTTATCTTATTTCATACTGTTTCAATAAAATGATTAGAAATAGGATTTAATCATGTCTCTGAATCTATAGTAATGAAGAAAATATTTTAACTCTTAATTTACAAAGCACTTATATGTGAATGTTCTTTTTCCTAGTATCAAAACTGTACTTGAAACTATATAGGGAGAGTATTCCTACTGTATGAATAACAAAACTGAAGTCCAGAGAGACTTTATGATTTATATGAAGTTAGATAGCTAATAAAAGCATAGAGGATCTAAGCTCAGATTCTAGCTCTTGTTTATTTCACCAGTGGTTCCTAATCCTAGATGGATATTAGAATAAGTCAGAGATTCTTATTCAGCTGCTCTAGTACCAGGCCCAGGTAACTATATTTTAAAAACAAATCCAGTTATATTTACAGCCAGAAGTGGCCACACTGTAATTTCATATGTTGATGAATAACACATATGGCCAGGCACACACGGGGACCTACCATTTTGTCACTTTAGTAGAAGCATCTGAATTATGATTTACTATTTATAGAACTACTGATACAAGATATTAGTTTTGCAAGAGCTACTGATTATTAAAGACACCTTACAGGTGCTTTGCTAGTCTTTGACATGTGCCAAACTGCATTTAAATTATTCAGTTTATGTTCATTCTCACCATTACCAAACACACAGAGAAAGCTTTCCCAGGACCATAAACCATGTCTAATTAACCTAAAGGTTATTTAGAATTTTAAAAAGATAACTGAAAAGCAACTTAACGAATCCAGTTATTCCCTCCTAGTCCAGTAGGGCATGAGCAACATGCCTTCCTTGGGCACAAAGAGAGTCCCAGTGCTCCGCACCTTCCTGCAGTATTTACCCCCAAAACAGGCCTGGCTCAAGAAGGAGTGATTTGATAGCTACCCACAATAACGTTATTGTTATTGTTTTTTATGCGTTACAAAAAGTAAAAAGATATGCAAAGTTAGAATTACTTAATGAAGCGCACAGACAAGGCTGGTTAGCATTAGTGTAATAGATTATCGAAGTATTAGTCCATTGCATTAGTTTGGAAAACCTCCAATGATTAATGTGTCTTGGGCATACTAAGTGGCCCGTGTTGGCTGGCGAGGAGCAGAAGCAGCGGCTGTGCTCCAGTTTCTGAGGCACACAGAGGCCTCACCTTCTTGTCTCATCTGGGAGAAAAGGCAGAGATGAGAGAGACTGGAAATTGCTATGGGTTTCACTCCTTCACTCTGCAAATGCCCTACACACATTCACGTGTTTGCGGCCCAGGCTAGTTACACGGGGCATTCCTCATTGCAAACAGACTAGGAAATATAGGGAAATTGATGCAGCACTTGGTGGGCAATATTCTTTCATCACAAGCCTCTAAAATATTATACATGTCTCCCAATATTTCAACTTAGACTGGATCCCTAGGGATACTCCAAAGGGGAATGTCTTTGCTTTTTCTCAGAAAAGAAAGCAAATTCCTCTCTCTTGCTTCTACTTTAAACCAGGAACATAGAGGAGCTATTTAGAAGCTATTGTTTATTTCCTCCAAAAACAGGCTAAGTAATGAAATTCTTATCCTTATCCATTTAAGAAAGATGATTGCAGAGTGGTCCTGGTGTATTTTACATATTTTCATCCATTTATTTATTCACTCTGGAATTATTTTTAGAATTTAAACAGATAGAAAAAACTTCTATTGTATTACTTACACACATTCATGCCTCAATTTGATAGCCTTTTAAGTGTCCTTCCAACTCCACCAAAGAATTTGGATTAAAAATTACTTCAATTGAGCCAGGTTTTGTACAGTTGAAAAAAACCCATAATGAAGAATAAACCAGACAATTTTGAAAAGAGCATTAGATTCGTCTTTCCAGAATGCTGAAGGCTGAGTTCTCAGGAAACTATCTGCTTAATGAGATGCCCCTAGGAGAAAATAAGGGCTCTTTTTCATCACATTTCCATTTGGCAACACTTGTTCTGAGCATCCAAGTTTCTCTTCATAAAGATAATCAGGCCAAAGGAAAACAAGCAAATCCCTTTGATAACATAAAGATGGTTTTTAAAATAGTCTATTATTATAATGAACAAGTTTCAGAAGAGCTCCTCTCTGGAAGTTATTTATTGTAGCCTTTTCACTATGAAAATTAAGGCTAAGATCTTTGTTCAGGGAAGAAGATTCCATATGAAAGAAAAAGCACAATCGAAAAAAGTGCAGATGACATTGACCAATTTTTAGATTACTTCATGTCTTTAGGGAACTTAAAGGTAGATGAATTTGGTATCAGTTGTAAATAAGCCAGAATTGTAAAAAATTCTGGGTCAATGTTCCTTCTGAAAGATTTTAAATAGATTGAGTCACATCAATCATGAAAACATACATAAGCAATACAAGATAGTACATTAAGCCATTTCTTTTTTTGTTGAAAATACCATGTCTTACATTTTGAAATTCTCAAATCCATCCAGTTCTTTTTTTTTTTTTTTTGGTACCAGGGATTGAACTCTGGTCCTTGCGCTTGCAAGCCAGGCGGTGAAACCACTGAGCTAAATCCCCAACCCATCCATCCAGTTCTTATTGACAAGTATTTAGAACACTGCTTTTTATTCCTGGCTGCACATTAAACCCACTTTAAGAGCTTTTAAAAGATGGTGAGTATCAAGCCCTTTCTAAGCCACTGGAGTCAGAATCTCTAGAAAGGAAGCCACATGCTAATAGTTTTTCAGGACTCCTATAGAGATTCTAATGTGTAATCACTGATATAGGACACCCTTTTCTCTCCAGCTGGCTGCAATCCTTTTTCTTCAAACTCCTTATTTTTACATGTGTACATATTGCCTCTCCTCTATTAAAAAGTAAGTTCCTGGAGGACAGAGACTATGGTACCTATATAAATTCCCAAAGATTCTAACAAGACAAGGTACAAGTTTCATGTTGAATAAGTAGCTGACTGAGTGGCATACTGCCTGATCATCTGCATAAATCTAAGATTTCAAATTTCATAAACTCTAAAGGGCCTCTTTCAATGGAAGAGCAAGGTAAGGGTCCATCAGGAAATGAACACAGAAAATTGAAATTAATAATTTGGTGATTCTGGTCCAAATGACACAAAAATCTAATCACAGTTCATTTTCCTGACATGTTCTCAGAGTTAAAGAAATAAATAATATGGTGGTTTATGACAGTCTGTATAACACATGCTGTTATCACTTTGCAGTTGTCCTCAAAGCACTAATATCAATGAGTGGAAAGGGAGTATTTAGAACTTAGGAAAAAAACTTTTTTTTTTTCCAAAGGTAGTATAATAAAAAGGTGATTCATATGTTGTTAAACTACACTATAGTAAACTCAAAATACTAAATGAACTGATCCAAATTTACAAAAGTTAACGTATTTTATTTTTCAGTTGCTATTCAATTTACACGTCCAAGAACATGTTCTTTGCTGTCTCCACATTTGATCTTAAGTCAGCCTACTCACAATACAGCTACTACTGATCCTTTTAATCAGTTTTGACTGCTACACAACACTATAGACTGAGAGCTTATTAAAAGCACAAAATTATTTCTCACATCCGGCACCTGCCTCACAAGTGCAAGGTCCCAAATTCGATCCCCAGTACAAAAAAAAAAAAAAAAAATTATTTCTCACAGTTCTGGAACCCGGGAGGTCCAAGATCAGAGTGCCATCATGGTCAGGAGCTGGTGAGAGTTCTTTTCTTATGTGCCAGATGGCTAACTTCTTATTGTATCCCACACACTGGGAAAAAAGGGCTAGACATCAATCCAGAGTCTCTTTTATAAAGGCACTAATGCTATGCGTGAGGGTTCCAATCTTCTGACGGAATCATCTCCCAAAAGCCTCTCTTCCTAACAATGATGATTTAGATGTCAATATATGAATTTTGAATACCAATACATGCAGTACCTGGTAACACAATCAAATGAACAGCATATTCTCTGCTGAATCAGCTCCTCAGATAAGATGGCTGCATATTCCTACAGGAAGGGCATACCATAGGTGTGGAAGG
The DNA here is from genome assembly GCF_053883595.1 of Heterocephalus glaber. Lineage (NCBI taxonomy): Eukaryota > Metazoa > Chordata > Mammalia > Rodentia > Bathyergidae > Heterocephalus > Heterocephalus glaber. Next base: position 63,286,731 of record NW_028258317.1, on the reverse strand, counting down.
TATACCCTTTAAAAACAAAGTAGTTTTATAGTGTAGATACTCATGTGCCAAGTCACCCAGGTACCATATTCAAGATTTTTGCTGTATACTCACAATTCCTGTATTGTTTATAACTCATGCAATGCTTTTAATACAATTTGCTGTCTTGTAGTTAAAATAGATTTCTAAGGGAAATTTCAAATCACTGTCATAAACAGAATTTGTGTTTCATAAGACATAGAGACATCACAAAATAAAATATGTTTTTTCATTTCACACACTTTCAGCAATGCATGAACCACCACACAATTAGAAACACCTGCATAAGGAAAGTCATGTTCTTTGATTAGCAGCTGCATTACATCTCCGTCATGTTGCCAGAATTCAGGATGTTACCAAAATGCCTAGATTTAGAAATAACTCTAAAGTTTAATTAATAGAAAATAAACTTAGATGGATAGAAAAAGGGTACAATTCCCTTGGGTGTTACCAAGCTGTTGAAGAAGTAAAATAGTTAAACTTTAATAAATTGCCAAAGAACACCAAAAGAACCCTACCACACTCACCATCTTCTTGGAGGCATTTTTCCCAGTGATCAAGCTGAATTTATATCTTCCAAACATAGAGCTAGTAGGATGTGGAGCACAATGTCTTAGCATTCATCCCAATGTAAAATAGTGTCTGGTGCCTATTTTTTCTTTGTTCACTGGCTTACTAGCAATGTCTAGACAAGTTACTCTAGTTCTTCGAGAGCGAGAACCATACTCACTGTTGTGGTCCCAGTGATTAGAACATAGAAATTGCCAAATTAGTATTTGTTACATCAAGGAATAAATATTCTCTTTCACTGGTTGTAAAAATCTCCCCTTCCAAAGTGAAGGTCCCCTTTGCTTGTGTTTGTCTCTGATCTGAAATGCACAGCTTTAAACTCCACTGGGTGGCAACATGTTTAAATACTTCCTACAGCAACCCCCAAACTTGAACTTCTTCCCCCTGTCAACCTTGCCTTGCCATTTTCTTCACCACCGATCCAATCCTCATATGTTGGCCTCTACGGAGATTCATTTCTCTACTGAGGCAAACTCCTTCTAGCTCCTAGGGACTCGCAGTTTACACTCTAGGAGGCCATGCCATGGGAGGGAGTGATAACTGAAAGGCGTATTTTGTCATCTTACTTTATAATCCACGAAGCACAAAGCATGGGATTGGCTTGGCTTCCTGACGTCAAGGAATAAAAATGATGGAAGACCTGGCAAATATCCTCATTGATTTAACCAGGAGCTTCCATTGCAGGAAAAAAACAGAATCGTAAACATTTCTCCCCCCACCCTTTTTTATTCAGCTCTCTTGTCACTAGTAGCATCCTAACAAAGAATCGAGGGAAAGTAGGGCAAGAAAGAAGGGAGGGGAGGAAGGGATGGAGGGAGAGAGAGAGATTTCTTACTATCCAAGGCCCATAAAAATTTGTTTTTAATTCCCTGGCTATCACAGATAGAAGCTGCTGCTAGCATTTAAGATAAGATTAGTTGGTGTTGCGCTATCAGCACCTCCACATTTTCCCTGCAGGGATTCCTTCTGACAGGCCGGGGCTGGAGGCCTGTCTCAGGATTAACGCGAACTAATGATTATACACTAAAGCTTTGGAACTGTCGGACTAATAGGATTAAGCAATAGCAGATGCAGGTCCCCGTTCAGGTTAAAAATGCACTTTTTACATTACAAAGTCAGACAGATCCCTTTGAACATGCAATGAATATGGATGTTTTCAATTATCACAGTCTTCCAGGGCTATACGATATGGTAAATTAATCCCTTTAGAACATCGGAAACAGGACAAAATAGCCTTCTTGAAGCTGAAATCCCTCGTTTTAGATTTTCTTTCATTGGGATGAGCAGTGGTGCACCTCACATAATTAATCTTATTACAAACATAGAGAAAGGGGAAATGAAAAAAAGTGTATAAAATTGTTTAAATATTTGAGAAACTTAGAAAAATATCACTTGGAAACAACATCTCTTAATTAATTTCCAAACAGTCAAAAATACAAACATAAGGCAGGACAAGTAAATGTCTAGATATGTTTTGGGAGACACAGTGTTTTTTTATGCCTTAGGTGTTAGTGTAACAAGGAGGGGGAAAACATTGAGATCGGTTAAAAAAATGAACACCATAATTACTGCCAGTAGGAAGCACCATTTTCTTAGATGCGTTAGTTGATCTGATCTGGTACTCTGGGCTCTGGGAGGAAAGAAACAAAAGGGCATACTGGGATATTTATATTTTGCTGTGTGACAGGAGCTCTGCTGTCCAGAAGATAAAACTATTCCTCAGAATAACTCAGAAGTAAATCATCATTATTGCAATTAGATAGAGTTGGATGTGGGCAGTAGAGGCAGATGAACCTCTGAAGTTTCATGTTTGGTTGACCTAGGGGTGAGAGGCAGAGGAGAAACAGCTATTTATCTAAAAGAATTCACAAAGAAAGCTGTTTGAGTTGCCACAGGGGACTGCAAGTGGTTTTATAGCAACCAGAATAAAGCAGGTTTACTATCATTGGTTTGATTCTTTGAAAATTATGAAGCCAAATATTTTTATAATTGGTCTGAGCAATTGCTATCACCCTTCATGAACAAGCTCTATCATCATGCTGCCAAATACTGCTTCTCATCTCATAGAGAAGACAAATCCATTGAAAATTTCTAGAAGAAACAAAAAAAATCCTATTTGTTTAAAAAGCACAGAATGGAAATGGAAGGGAAAAAGGTAGATTATATCAGTGTTCTTCAGTGGATGTAGTTGTTTTGTTGTTGGGTTTGTTGTTGCTTTCAATGTCTAATATGGTTTTTCCCTATTATCTACATAGATACTCCCACTCATAATTCAAATAAAATCTGAAGAAAACTAACAGATATATAATAGAGCAAAATCAGATGGAATCATGTACTAGTTGCTCAAGTTTTCATATGAGCAGTCAATCAAAAATACCCAAATCTCAAAGCAAAATTTAATTCTTTTATTTTCCTGATGACCCAGTATATTGAGATACTCCTTGACCAAGGTTCTGTATGAATGTCACAAGGCCAATATATCTGCCTGTAAATACTGCTGGACAGACTAAAATACTAAAAGATGCTAGCAAAACTCCATAAAATTCCTATTTGCTAAACTTTGGATTGAAAACTTATTTCTTGTCAGAGAGAAAAGAAAGAAATTAGTATTTTTAATTGGACTACTTGGTACCCTTTTTTCCCCTTTTTTTTTTCACTTTTGTCAGTTGCAGAATAAATTTCAGAAGATATAAACTTATTTTGAGATAAGAATTGCTACCCTCATAAAAAGGCATCCAGAGATATATGTCCTTCTTTTTTCTTGGAAGAAAATGACAATTGATTATATGTTCAAATGTACTTAATCTTCCATAATCATTATGGATAGCTCTATGATGTACATTAGGACAAATGTTTCTCAGTTTTAATGTGTATATGAGTCCCCTGAGACTTACTAAAATGGAGCCCTTGACACATAGTTCTAGGTGCTGGTCTGAAGTCTGCATTTCCAAGAAGACCCTGTGGAATACACATACTAAAGGTCTGGAAGATCACACGGAGGAGTAGCAAGGCCATAGGATGCTATAGACACAGAAAGAATGGTTCATTGCAGAGTGCAGACTTGAAGGAATCAAGCAAACCAACTTCACACGTTGCATAAAATACAGGATTATATAGAAGGGGTGATTTTGATGATAACACTAAAACTCCATTTCTTGGCTTTCTTCCTAAATATCAATTTCCCATCCATTCTACTAGGCTTATTTTTAATGGGTTTTGTTATCCATCCTCCAAGATAGATTTGTCATATGCGCAGCCTCTCCACCATCATCTTAATTCATTACAAGTCTATTGTTGTTATTCCTCAAACATCTTAAAACTTGACAATATTATTTCTATCATTTTCAGGTGAAATTTATTAGCATACATTGCAGTTAGAAGCATTTTCAATATGGTTAGTTGATCTGCTATTCACACATTAAAAATTTTATCAACAGCTAGATTATTTTCAACAGAAAACAAACTTTAATTTGATATCAATACTGAATTATGTATCCTGTGAAATTATTTTAAAAATTTATTTTTCTCCCAAATTCCATATACTTTGTTCACTAGGTATTGGTGGCTCTATTATACCCCTGATACAAGGAAGGAGGGTGATAGAAAAGCAAGCATTGATACAATTGCAAGCTTGATTTTTGCTTTCCAATAGTTAATGTACTACTAAGAAAAACAGACAAATACCATACATTTACAAATCAATGATATATACCCAGTGGTAAAGATAAAACCAAAATTTAATCAGAATACAGACTAGGAAATAAACAATTGTTAAAGAGAGCTAGGGAAAAGTATCACAAAGAAAATAAAATATAAGAAAAGTTTTAAAGGATGACTAGAAACACATGGAAAAGAAAATTGAAAACATGCCACTCATATTTTAGCCTAACCTGAACACTTGCTGTGACATAGGTATATGGTAAAGAAATGACAAAATTGACAGGTAAATTATGTGCTTTGTATCTTCCCCGTGGTTCCCTAGGGAAAGCAGTGTGACTATAGAACCAGGACTCTATCTCCTCGCTTCTTTGGCTTCAGTATGAATCTTTGTTTAAAGGAGTCATTTTGCATAGCTTGTGGGTCACAGAATTTCTAAACTAGCCTGTAAAATCTAAGAACTTCAAGGAAGCCCAAGGCCTACCTGAGCCTGGCACACTGGGGAGCCTCAGGGCACATACTTTCCACATCAGTGCCTGATTTCCAAGATTAGTACGCACAGAGATGAGAAGACTCAGTGTTCTTCCTGCCCTGTGCTTTAGGTTGACAAATAAAAATAATAGCTATGATACTAATTTAGCCCTATGCTCAAGGAGTTCAAAAGTGACCTTAATAATTCATTTGTTAGCCCTCTCCTCAGCAGAGTGAGGTGTGTAAAGGTAACAACAAGAAAGATGTGTGCTGCCTTTTCAGGATGCCCAGACCAGCTTAAATGTAAGACATGAATGTGTACAAGAGAATACACACTAACAGATTTGACCACTGTAATTTAAAATAACTAGACATAAGAAATCAAGTCCATATACGAAAGTCTTTGTGTACATCACACTAACATCAGGACAAAGTTTAATGTAAAATCAATGTTAAATTATTATATATCTTACAGTAGGCATGCATTAGATATGACAATTCTAGAACAATAAAAAAAGAGGTTATGTCACAAAAAGCATTATTAGTGTCCTTGATGTACCTTCAGGCACATGATTAAAAGAGCTACACACACAACTTGAAACCCTGTGGTGAGGGTATGTTTGGCTATCGCAGCCCCTCTATGCATATGCAGTTTCTAAGCAAAGTTTTATTATTAACCAGTGTGTCATATTCCATTCTCTAATGGCCATTCCATTCTACTTTCACGCTTCTTTCTGCAATCTGCCTTGGTTGTTGCCTTTGAACCATGTGCCTTTTCAACAAGAATATTGTAAAGCTGGAAATCACCAAGTCCTTGATGATTTAAACCCCTGAACCTTGACTTTTCCAGTGCTGGAATCACTCCTTGGGTAGCTGGCAGACATTTCTTTCCAATTCAAGATGCTCATTAAGTAAATGATTAGAAACCATGAAAGATATGGTAAATTGTTCAAGGCCCAAGAAAGGGACATTAAATGCATTTCTCTGAAGCTTTAGCTAATTGTTAGTAATCCATTCAATGGTGCCCTGGTGTCTTGAACTAGTTAATGATGTTAAGCTTGTAACTAGAGTGACTTTGTCTCTGGGGAGAAACTAACTCAATATTTTTCCACAAGGCTTAAAACCTTGACACAAAAGCCAGCCAAATGTTCCTAATTCTAGGGAACATGTTATTTTAGCCTTTGCGATGATGACTCAACAGTGAGCCTTACTGCTATGTAGGATTCCAGCAGAGATGACATTTTGCAATCCACAGCAGCAACATGTCCCCTGTCTGGAGGCAAACCGAGAAATAGTTCACTTCAAATGAGCCTCTAAACAGCTGTCAGGTCAGAATAACTTTAAATCATTACCTATCTGAGCCATGTTGAACCAGTGACTTTTAAGTGGTGAAAATCTCTGTATCATGTTACTAATCTCACTGGCCAACACTGGCTATGTCAACAACCAACATTCCCTCTTAGGAAGCAGGCAAAAATATACGCTGCTCGTTATTGAGAGTTAAAGGAACAGTTGAGAGGTTGAAAAGTTCAGGAAGTGAGGAAGTTGAAAATAGACATCCTCGAGCTTTGCTTCCAGAATGATCCGTGACAGGCTTTAAATCACAAAGTTCCACAGAAGAATTCACTCCAACTTCTGACCTGCCAATGATTAGTGATTCAAATCTTCTTCACAAAACCCCAAAAGTAGCCTTCCCCTAGCCAATATCAGCTTGAGCCCAATTTCCTGACCAATTAGCAGCTCAACAGTCTAAAAATAAAGAAATAGGGAGCAGCTGTAAGGCTCTCACGATGATTACTTATAAACCCTTCAAATCTAGACTCAAATAGCTTCCCTATAGTTTTGCTCAATTGATTAACTCCGACTGGTTTATCACTAAACCATTCATTTACTTTAACAATCCGCTAAAGCCTCAGATAAAATGCATTTCATGTCCCTTCTTGGGCCTTTAATAATTAGCTGTGTCTTCCATCTCTTTTAATCTCTTACTTAATGAGCACTTCCAATCTTTAATAATTTAAAAGGATATCAAGCCAAGTATCAATTAAAAGGAACTGTTCCAGGCCACAAAAACAGTAAGTGTTAAGTCAGTGGAGAAAAGCTCATAGAGCCCTGTTGCTTCCTACTCAAGAGCACTTGAAAACTATGGGATTACTTCAAAACATTTCACTTTACTGCAACTTATTTTAGTTAGCTTACGGGCAAAATTAAGTATAAGAAATAACCACGAAGCATTTTGTACAGATTAAAAAAGAACCATGCATGGCAAAATCCAGCCTCTCATTCCTAAATATATTGCAAATTGCACAATTCAGCCCTATTGCTTCAGCTACTGTTTTTTGACTCTTTCAATTTCCTGACTCATCTTAAACTCTCACCTGTTCCAGAATATCCAGACTGTTAAAACTGTTCCATATTACCTGAAAGGACACAGGCTCTATAGTCATTAATGGAGTTTTTAAGAGATTAATATTGGGCCATTGGTATTTCCTCATTCTTGGCAAATAACTAAAACAAAGTTAGCCCAGAAGTTAGCCTTCTGAATAAATCTTAGAATGAGCCCAAGTATCAGACCAGACTAAATCTGAGAAATCTGAATGAGTCTTTGATAGCCTAGTAAAATTGCTGAACTATGTATTCCCCTCTCTATATCACACCCTTTCTGATGGAATTTTGCAGCATTTCCAATTGAGGTGGAGTCTAATTCCATGCCTTTTAAATCTGGACTAGCACGGTCACTTTCTTCAGTGAAGAACATGTGGCCAAAATGGTGCTGTACCAGTTTTGAGCCCAGACTAGAAGACACCATGCACATTTCTGCTTGCTCCCTCAGGAACTTGGTCAGGTACATTGTGGGCAAACCTTATCTACCCTGCTGGAGGATGAGAAACTGAACACGAGAATCTACTGTCATGGCTAAAGGCCATTGTGGGCAGCCAAGCTCTGATAATCTAGCACGTAAACATTAATTAATTAATTAAGCTGCAAGAAAAGAAGAAACACTCAATGGAGCTGAGCCCAAATTGTTGACGCACAGATGAGCCAAATAATTTCTTACAGTTGTCTTAAGCATTTAAGTTTTAAAGTGGTCTAAACAAAACTAGTTGACGTAATGCCCAAAATTTTATAACTTGGCTTACTGTAGTTTTCTGAACAAGCCAATGCCCCCAAACTACCAAGGACTAATAAAATAAAAAAGATATTCAAAGCTAGTAGCTGGATGTAAGGTCAACACTCAAAAAACAATAGCCTTCTTACACACAAATAGCAGACTCACTGAGAAAGAAATTAGAAAAACAATTCCTTTTACAATAGCATCCAAAAAAATGAAATATCTAGGAATCACTCTAACAAAGGAAGAAAAGACCTCTATACTGAAAACTACAGCACCTTGAAAAAGGAGATTGAAGAAGACATAAGAAAATGCAAAATCATCCCTTGTTCCAGGGTAGGAAGAACCAATATAGTGAAAATGGCCATACTTCCAAAACTACTATATAGATTTAATGCAATACTGATTGAAATTCCAACAATATACTTCACAGAACTAGAGAAGACAATCCAAAAATTCATTTGGAACCAGAAGAGACCTAGAATAGCAAAAGCAATTCTGGGCAAGAGAGACATGACTGAGGATATCACAATACTCAACTTGAAGCTATGCTACAAAGCTACTGTGATAAAAAAAACAGCATGGTACTGGCAAAGAAACAGACCCAAGGATCAGTGGAATAGATTAGAAGATGCAGAAACAACTTTAGATATGCTCAGCCACCTCATCTTTGACAAAGGAGCCAACCACCATCATTGGAGGAAAGATAGCCTATTTAATAAATGGTGTTGGAAAAACTGGATTTCAACCTGCCAGAGATTAAAACTAGACCCATATCTATCACCATGCACTAAACTAAGATCAAAGTGGATTAAAGATCTAAATATTAAGACAGAAACACTAAACTTGCTGGAAGGTAAGTTAGGTAGAACTCTTGAAGATATTGGCATAGGAAAAGACTTTATGAACAAAACTTCAGTAGCACAGGAACTAGCAGAACAAATCAACAACTGGGATTTCATCTTATTAAATGCTTCTGCACTGCAAGACAAACCACCAACAGAGCTAACAGACAACCTACAATGTGGGAAAAAATTTTTAGCAGCTGTAAGTCAGACAAAGGGCTACTATCTAGAATATATAAAGAATTGAAAAAAATCAGACCCCCCCCAAAGTCGAAGACCCAATTCAAAAATGGGCATCTGAAATGAACAGACATTTCTCAGACAAAGAAATAAAAGCAGCAAATAAACACATGAAAAAAAGTTCAACCTCACTAGTCATTTGAGAGATGCAGATGAAAACAACACTGAGATTCCACCTCACCCCAGAAAGAGTGGCTGCTATCAAGAAATCAACCAACAACAATGCTGGCGGGGGTGTGGAGAGAAAGGAACCCTTCTCCACTGCTGGTGGGAGTGCAGACTGGTGCAACCACTGTGGAAATCAGTATGGAGACATCTCAAAGAACTAGGACTGGAGGTCCCATTTCACTCAGCTATTCCCCTGCTGGGTATTTTCCCAAAAGAATTAAAAGAATCATACCACAGAGATGTATGTGCACCCATGTTTATAGTGGCACAGTTTGTAATAGCTAAAGCTTGGAATCAGCCCAAGTGCCCATCAACTGAAAACTGCATAAAGAAGATGTGTTTTTTTGTTATAAAGTGGAGTACTGCTCAGCCATAAAGAAGGAGAAACAAGAGTCATTTATAGCTAAGTGTATGCACATTAAGGCCGTACTCTTAAGTGAGATAAATAGGACACACATGTGTAAATACTGAATAGTTTCTCTAGTGTGAGAAACTGAAAGTGTAAATAAGACTAAAAGGATTAATAACTAATAATTGATACTTTGAAACAGGAAAAGGTCCAAAGGGGTAGGAGTAGTGGGAGGATATGGGGAAAGGAAAGAATGGAAAGGAAAAATTATGAGAAAAGAAAAGAAAATGGAAACAAAGTCTATGTAAATAGGGAAGGGTGGAGGGGTGAAGGGTGCACAGGTAATGGGGAAAAAATAAGAACCAAGATTCATCATGTACAGGTACAAGCACCTAATGCTATATGTAAATGTATTGTATACCTAAAATGTACCAATAAAAGAATTTAGGCAAAAAAAAAGTTATTCAAAGCTAGAGTCCAATTTTTCAAGTTATTCCTTACCTATGAGTCACCATAGCACTACCTTGAATAATTTCTCAAGTACTTACAAATTTTCTTATCATACACACTCTAAGTGTTCTTTTTTTTTTGGTACCGGGGATCAAACTTGGGTCCTTGCGCTTGTGAGGCAGATGGCAGAACCACTGAGCTAAATCCCTGGCCCCACGCTTTATGTGTTCTAAGGTATCATATTCACAACAATAATTCTTATACTACAAATCCTGAAATCCCAACATTTTTCACACATGAAATTTCCTCTATTAATTGATAACGTGTGTTACAAAAAAATTAAAATCACCATCAATATCAATAATGTTATTACCCCATGTAAATTTATTTGTCTATCTCAGTAGTAGTCAGAAAATGTTTCTGAAATGTTCAAAGCAACAGCCATTTCCACCAGCAGATCATGCCATTGTCTTCATATACAATCAATTCATGTGATCACAATAGGAGCAGCATGTTCCCTAACATACCTACTTCAACCAATAACTACCACATTTCTGATGACACAAGGAGATACAGCTGAACGTGGGTCCAGCCTCATCACTGACATCATCAGGTTTGGATTGCTGGCGTTGAGAGATGTCAGTCTTGTTGTCTGTATTTTAGTGTGCTTAAACCCTGGTATCCTTGAGCATGAGTCAGAAAAAGAGAGCATGGTACAGAAGGAGAAGCCACAAAAAGAAAAAAGAGAGAGAAAAGCTTTTTCTCCCATTTGTTCCAGCCAGCAATATGAATGCAGGACAAGAAAGACTTAGTTCCCTTATCTCTGAATCAGCATCCGTGGTGTAAGTGCTACTACCACAGCCACTGGGTTCCTCTGACTACATCTTCTCTCTTATTTGCATATTATGCAGTCACTTCCAAAAGACTAATTCAGATAAAATAAGCCTTGGATTCCTATTTGTGTGGTAAGCTACTTAGAATACAAATTTCTAAATCTGTCAAGAATCCCTGAACATTGTTTTACGTGGAAGGCTAGCCACTATTTAAGGAACTCAAAACACCATTCTCTTTTGAAGACATATCTTAAATTGCTCAATCTAAATGTGTTTTGATTCCTCGTGGTATTTTTAAAGAAATAAGTAAAAATTTTGTTCATTTAGAAAATTAACATCTCTTAATAGCTCCTTTTCTTTCTGAAGTAGAATTTATCCTCTTGATAATCTATAGATTTAAATAAAGAATTCATTCTTAATCTCATTGTAAGGATGAGAGCATAGAACCATGCTTGTGGAATGTATAAATTAGGTAAACCAAAATGCATATTTGTTTTGATATTTGGTCTTACAGTAATCATTAGCCATCACATAAGCCAAATTAAGGCAAGGAAAAGTCATATTTATTGTTCTGAAATGAAATGAGCCTTTTTATAACAGAAAAGAGCTTTGGATCTCCTCAAATAGTATGTTCACTAGTTTTTGCAGTTTTATAATAATAGATGTATTCTACATAATAAAAACTGTAGTGTTAGTTTAAAAATTCATTGAACATGTACTAGAATATTGTCAAGCATTATACTTTGCTCGCCAAGCACACTGTATCATTTAATTTTTATAACAACCCTGTGGTGTAACCACAATTATTTCTGTTTTTAGGCAAATAATAATAATTACAACCAGAGCTTACTCACTCCCATACCCACACATTGGCTGGCTTCAAATACGTCTTGTTAATGATGAGTTACACTGAGCACATCAGAATATTGGTGCTTTTGAAAATAGATAAATACAATGATGGGTGATTTATTTTGCTTCTTCTAATGTTGATACATTATTTACTAAAAAGAGGAATTTTTAAAATCTAGCTTTCTAATATCTATGGAATAAGATAAATTCATTTTCTTCTTTACCTAGATTCTTTAGCTATGTTGGGATTGGTTGTAGTACCACTTTTCATGATACCTTATCAGAAGCCAGCAGTCAACTCAGGATGATAAGTCAGAGTTTTATTTTTCAACTCAAGAAATCTGTCACAGATGCCTCTGAAAGTCAAAGGAATATTATCAAATCTTGCACTCTTTGTTTTCTTGAAATCCAGATTTTCATAAGATTGGCTAAGGCATAAAGAATGTTTTCAGACTTACAAAGGTAGAGTTTATAAATAGAAATTACATATATATAATACTTAAGGTACAGAGTGTGATGTTTTCATATACATTGTGAAATCACTATCAAACTAATTAACATATCCATCACCTAATATAGTTACCTTCTGTGTGTGAATGTGCCCGTGCCTGTGTGTGTTTGTGTGTGTGTGTATGTTGAGAATATTTAGATAAACACTCTTAGAAAAATTCAATTATACAATGTAGTATTATTAACAATTGAAATCATGTTCTATATTAGATTGCTAGAATTTATTCCTCCTGAATAATTAAAACTTCATTTTTCACTAGCATCACTCCATTACCTCCATCTGCCAGTCCTCAGAAACCACTGTTTATTTCTCTGTTTCTTTGACTTTTCTAGATTTCACATATAAGGGAGACTGCATAATATTTTCTTTTTGTGGCTGGCTTATTTCAACTAGCAAAGTACCCTATAGGTTCTTCCATTTTGCATATATAAAATCACCACATTTTTTTTCTTTTTGCTTCAATGGGTGCATATTGTTGTTATTATAAATAGTGCTGCAATGAACAGAGAAGTGCAAATATTTCTTTTCATAATGATTTAACTTTCTTTATTTTAATTAAATTCATTTATTGGTACATTGTAGGTATACAACACAATTACATTTCTCATTGGGAATTGTACCTTTACATAATGCATCTTGGTTCTCATTTTTTCCCCATTCCTAGCCCTCCCTTCACCCCCTCTACCCTTCCCTATTTACAAAGACTTTATTTCCATGTTTTCCATTTCTCAGCATTTTTCCTTCCCCTTCTTTCCTTTCTCCTGCCCCTCCCACTACCCCTACCCTTTTGGACCTTTTCTTCCTATTTTACATTATCAATTATTCATGCTAATCATTGGTACATTTTAGGTATACAATATAATGACATTCATCATTGGAAATTTGCACCTTTACATAGTCTCTCTTGGTTCTTATTTTTCACCCTTGCCCAGCCCTCCCTTCAACCCCTCCAGTCCTCCCTATTTACAAAGATTTTGTTCCTAGTTTTCCATTTTCTCATATTAATCCCATTCCCTTCTATCCTTTCCCCTAGCCCTCCCACTTCCTTCCCCTTTGGCCCTTTTCTTCCTATCTCACATTACCTATTATACATTTAGTCCTTATTTACACTTTCAATTTCTCACACCAGAGAAACTATTCGGTATTTACACAGGTGTGGCCTATTTATTTCACTTGAGAGTATGGCCTCAATGTGCATCCACTTAGCTATAAATGTCTCTAATTTCTCGTTTTTATGGCTGAGTAGTACTCCATTTTATAAAAAAAAAAAAAACACATTTTCTTTATCCAGTCTCCAGTTGATGGGCATTTGGGCTGTTTCCAAGTTTTAGCTATTACAAACTGTGCTGCTATGAACATGGGCACACATATATCACTGTGGTATGATTCTTTTAATTCTTTGGGGAAGATCCCCAGCAGTGGAATAGCGGGGTCAAATAGGACTTCCAGTCCTAGTTCTTTGAGGTATCTCCATACTGATTTCCACAGTGATTGCACCAGTCTACTCTCCCACCAGCAGTGGAGCAGGGTTCCTCTTTCCCCAGAGCCCCACCAGCATTTGTTATTGGTTGATTTCATGATAGCAGCCATTCTTTCTGGAGTGAAGTGGAATCTCAGCGTTGTTTTCATTGGCATCTCTCCAATGACCAGTGAGGTTGAACATTTTTTCATGTATTTATTTGCTATTTCTACTTCTTTGTGTGAGAAATGTCTGTTCATTTCAGATGCCCATTTTTGGATTGGGTCTTTAAATCTGGGAGGTCTGATCTTTTTAAGTTCTTTATAGATTTGAGATAGTAGACTTTTGTCGGAGGAAGAGCAGGTGAAGATTTTTTCCCACATTGTGGGTTGTCTCTTCACACTGCTGGTGGTTTCTCTTGCTGTGTAGAAGCCTTTTAATAAGAAGAGATCCCACTTGTTGATTGTTTGTGCTAGTTCACCATCAACTGAGGTTTTGTTCATAAAATCTTTTCCTACACCGATGTCTTCAAGGGTTCTACCTAACCTCTGTTCCAACTGGTTCAGAGTTTCTATTTTAATATTTAGATCTTTAATCCATTTTGATTTTAGTTTAGTGCATGGTGAGAGATATAGGTCTAGTTTTAATCTTTGGCAAGTTGAAGCCCAATTGTTCCAGCACCATTTATTAAAGAGGCTATCTTTCCTCCAGTGAGGGTGTTTGGCTCCTTTATCAAAGATGAGATGGCTGAGTGTGTCTGGCTTTGTTTCTGCATCTTCTAATCTGTTCCACTGGTCCTCAGGTTTGTTTCTTTGCCAGTAACATGCTGTTTTTATCACAGTAGCTTTGTAGTTTAGTTGCAGGTTGGGGATTGTGATACTCCCTGGCATGTCTCCGTTACCTAGAATTGCTTTTGCTATTCTGGGTCTCTTCTTGTTCCAAATGAATTTGTGGATTGTCTTCTCAAGGTCTATGAAGTATGCTGCTGGGATCTCAATTGGAATTGCATTAAATCTATATAACAGTTTTGGAAGTATGGCCATTTTCACTATATTAATCCTTCCTACCCAGGAGCAGGGGATGTCTGTCCATTTTCTGATATCATCTTCCATCTCTCTTTTCAGAGTGCCATAGTTTTCAGAGAAGAGATCTTTGATTTCTTTCGTTAAGTTGATTCCTAGGTCTTTCAGTATTTTGGATGCTATTGTGCAAGGAATTATTTGCCCTATTTCTCTCTCAGTGAGTCTGTCATTGGTGTAGAGGAAAGCTATTGATTTTTGTGTGTTGACCTTGAAACCAGCTACTGGACTGAATTTGGTTATTAAATGTAGAAGACTTTTGGTGGAGTTCTTGGGGTCTTCTATATAGAGTATCATGTCATCTGCAAGTAATGACAATTTGAATTCTTCACATCCTATCTTTATTCCTTTAATTTCTTTCTCTTGTCTAATCGCCATGGCTAATGTTTCCAGAACTCTATTGAACAAGAGTGGTGATAGTGGACATCCTTGTCTTGTTCCTGATTTTAGTGTGAAGGATTTCAGTTTTTGACCATTTAGTATGATATTGGCTGTTGGTTTTTCATAGATGGCTTCTATCAGTTTGAGGTAGAGACCATCTATTACAGTTTTTTGTAAAGTTTTTATCATAAATGCATGTTGGATTTTGTCAAATGCTTTTTCTGCATCTATGGAGAGAATAATATGGTTTTTGTCCTTGGCTCTATTGATATAGTATATTACATTGATTGATTTTCGTATATTGAACCATCCCTGCATCCCTGGGATGAATCCCACTTGATCAGGGTGTATGATCTTCTTGATGATCTTCTGCATTCTGTTTGTCATTATTTTATTAAGGATTTTTGCATCTATGTTCATTAGTGAGATTAGCCTATAGTTCTCCTTTTAGGTTGGGTCTTTCTCTGCTTTGGGGATCAAGGTGATGCTTGCTTCCAGGAATGAATTTGGGAGTATTGCTTCCCTTTCAATTTCATTGAAGAGTTTAAACAGTAGTGGCAGCAGTTCCTCTCTAAATGTCTTGTAGAATTCAGTAGTGAAGCCATCAGGGCCCGGGCTTTTCTTAGTTGATAAATTTTTAATTACCTTTTCAATTTCATTGGTTGATATTGGGTTGTTCAGAATTTTTAGGTCTTCTTCATTCAACTTTGGTAATTCATATGTATCTAGGAATCTGTCCATTTCTTCTGTGTTGTCCATCTTATTGGCATATTGGTTCTGGAAGTAGGTATTGATGATCCTCTGGATTTCTGCTGGGTCTGTTGTAATTTCACTCTTTTCATTCTTAATTGCATGGATTTGGGCCTTTTCTTTCCTTTTTCTGACAAGGTTGGCTAAGGGTTTGTCAATTTTGTTGATTCTTTCAAAGAACCAACTCCCGGCTTCATTGATTTTTTGTATCCTTCTCTTAGACTCCGTTGCATTGATTTCTCCTCTGATCTTTATAATTTCCTCCCTTGTATGAGCTCTGGGGTTGTCCTGTTCTTCTTTTTCTAGAAGCTTGAGGTTCAGCATCAGGTTGTTTAATTGGGCTCGTTCTGTTTTCCTAATATGCGTATTCACTATGAAATTGCCTCGTAAGACTGCTTTCATTGTGTCCCATAGATTCCAATATGTTGTACTGTCATTGTCATTTAATTGAAGGAACTGTCTGATTTCTTCTTTGATTTCCTCTATGACCCCTTGGTTATTCAGAAGTGTGTTGTTCAATTTCCACTTGTTTATGAAATTTTTCCAGTTTCTTTTGCTATGGCCTCCAATTTCACCACACTATGGTCTGATAATATACAGGGGAAAACTTCATTTCCTTTGCACTCACTTAAACATGTTCTATGTGTGAGTATGTGGTCTATTTTGGAGAATGACCCATGTGCAGCTGAGAAGAATGCGTATTCTGATTTTGTGGGGTGGAAGACTCTGGAAACATCTGTTAAGTTCATTTGTTCAAGAGTTTGATTGAGTTCTAGTATTTCATTACTTATTTTTAGTCTAGTTGATCTATCCATTTGTGACAGCGGGGTGTTGAGGTCCCCCACTACAATTGTATTAGTGCATATATGACTTTTCATGTCCGTTAGTATTTGTTTTATATAGTTGGGTGCACTAGTGTTTGGTGCATAGATATTTATGATTGTCATCTCTTCCTCTTGGATTCTTCCCTTTACAAGGATGTAGTGTCCTTCTTCATCTCTCTTCATCAGTGTTGGTTTGAAATCTACTTGATCTGCAAAGAGGATAGCTACTCCTGCTTTTTTTCAGGTTCCTGTCACATGGAGTATTGTTTTCCACCCTTTAACTTTCAGTCTATGAGTTTCCTTTTGAATGAAGTGTGTTTCTTGTATGCAGCATATTGTTGGATTTTGCTTCTTGTCCCAATCTGCCAGTCTATTTCTTTTGATTGGTGAATTAAGACCATTAATGTTGATGGTTATAACTGAAAAGTATTGACTTGTCATTACCATGACTTTTTCTTTTTGTTGGGTTCTCCCCCTTTCCATTTAATTTCTTGTCATGCCAGATGGGTTCATTCTGCTTTGCTTCCTGGGGTTGTGATCCTCAATGTCTGTTCCTAGGATATTGTCTAAAATTCTTTGGAGTGCTATTTTGGTATTCACAATGTTCCTAGGTGCTCTTTGTCATGAAAGTATCTTATTTCTCCAACCATTTTGAAAGATAGTTTTGCAGGGTACCTCAATCTGGGTTGGAGGCTGTTTTCTTTTAGGGCTTGAAATATGTCACTCCAAGCTCTTCTTGCCTTGATGGTTTGTGTTGAGAAGTCTTCTGTGATTCTGATGGGCTTTCCTTTGTATATGATTTGTTTCTTTTCTCTAACTGCTTGTAGAGCTTTGTTCTTCTGTTGAGTTTCTGGAATCTTAACAATTATATGCCTATGTGTAGATTTTTTTTGATCAAGGCTATTTGGAGTCCTATATGCCTCACTTATCTGTATGTCAAGCTCTTTTCCCCTGCTTGGGATGTTTTCTGCCATTATTTCTGTGAAGAGATTTTTTTATGTCATCTCCACTCTCTCCTGTTTCTTCATTGACTCCAATCAGTCTTATGTTATTCTTCTTTGCATCATCTAGCAGCTGCTGGATTGATTTGTCATGTTCCCTTATAATTTTGAAGCAAGTTTTCTTTTCCTGGTCACTAATTGCAATCTTATCTTCTATATCTGAAATTCTGTCCTCACATTGGCTCATTCTGCTGTGTAGACTTTCAACGGAGTTTTTCATCTCCTGGAAATCTCTTTGCTTCTTTTTTATGGATTCCATTTGTTTCCTATGTTGGGATTCCATCATGTTCCTGATCTCCTCGCTAGATTTATTAATCATTTCTTGCACTAGGGGCACAATTTCTCTTGTTATCTGAGAAATTATCTCTGATTTCATTTTTTCCAGATCCCCTTTTGCTGTCAGTTCAGTGGATCCAGGCAGTTGAGTATCAGAGTGATCCATCTCATTTCCCTTTGGGGTTGCTGTAGGTGATCTGGAAGTCTGGTTTTGAGACTTATGTATGTGTTTTCTCATTTCGAATGGGGGGTGGGGCTTGCTGTTGGCGCCTGCAGGGATTACCTCCTCTGAGCTGGGAGAGGTGGGACAGGGTCCGGGAGCAGCAGTAAGGATGGTGACCCAAAAGCCCTTTCCTGTGGGCTGGGAGCAGCAGGAGGGATGATGCCCGGGAAGCCCCTTCCACTGGACCAGGAGCAGTGGGACGACGGCTCAGAAGCCCCTACCTCTGGGCACGGATCACCGGGACTCAGTACCGTGGTCTAGTGGTCCAGTGTCCTCTGCATCTTTGTAGTGTGGAACCAGGTGGCTGTACAGTGGAGCAGCGGGGAGGCCCAGTGGATTGTTGCTGGGGCCCAGGCTGATTCGGTGTCTTCCACATGACTCGGGACCTTGGTAGGTCGTGCGCAGACCTGCCTGTCTGCAGTGGGCTGATTTGACATGTTCTGAGTGACTCGGGACCTCCAGATTTAACTTTCTTTTTGATAGCTACCCAAAAGTGGGGTGCTGATTCATGAGGTAATTGTTTTTAAATTTTTTGAAGAACCTTCTTACTGTTTTCCGTATGGCTATAGTAACTTATATTGTACATGGGTCCTCTCTTCTCCATAGCCACACCAACAGTTATCATTTGTCTTTGATAATAGCCTATGATATCTCATTGTGGTTTTGATTTTAATTTCACAGATGACTAGTGATTTTGAGTATTTTTTTCAAATATTTCTATTGCTATTTTAAAATTTTTTTCTCTATTTTGTGGTTTCTTGGTTACTTTCTTCTTTTCTCGCTGTCTCCCTTTGTGATTTGAAAAAAATTTGAACTGGTGGTTTCTCTTTACAGTGCTGTATCTACTACAGATTTTCTCTTTGTAGGTACAAAAAGGATTACCTAAAACATCCTATACTTATAACAGTCTACTGTGAAGTTAAAGCACTTAAATTTGACAACATAATAAACCTCTATTCTTTATCTTCTCTTCCCTCCTCATTTTATGTTAGGGATACCATAGTTCATCTTTTTTATTCATTTTTATTGGTACATTTTAGATATATAATATGATGGCATTCATTATTGGGAATTTGTATCTTTACATGATATATCTTGGTTCTTATTTTTTTTCCTCATTCCCCTGCCCTCCCTTCCACCCCTCCATCCCTCCCTATTTACAAAGACTGTTTTTGTTTTTTTCCTTTTCTCATATTAATTCCATTCCCTTCTTTCCTTTCCCCTACCTACCCCTCCCACTTCCCCTTCCCCTTTGGACATTTTCTTCCTATTTCACATTATCTATTACACATTTTGATCCTTATTTACACTTTCAGTTTCTCACACCAGAGAAACGGTTCAGTATTTACACATGTGCATCCTATTTATTTCACTTAAGTGTACGGCCTCAATGTACATCCATTTAGTTATAAATGTTTCTACTTTCTCATTCTTTATGGCTGAGTAGTACTCCATTTTATTTTTTTTAAAAACCCACATTTTCTTTATCCAGTCTCCAGTTGATAGGCAATTGGGCTGTTTCCAAGTTTTAGCTATTACAGACTGTGCCACTATAAACACAGGTGTGCATATATCACTGTGGTATGATTCTTTTAGTTCTTTTGGGAAGATACCCAGCAGGGGAATAGCTGGGTCAAATAGTGCTTCTTATTCTAGTTTTTTGAGATATCTTCATTATGATTTCCACAGTGGTTGCACTAGTCTACACTCCCACCAACAGTGGAGCATGGTTCCTTTTCCCCCACAACCCTGCCAGCATTTGTTATTGGTTGATTTCTTGATAGTAGCCATTTTTTTCTGGAGTTAAGTGGAATCTCAGCATTGTTATCATTTGCATCTCTCGAATGACCAGTGATGTTGAACATCTTTCATATGTTTATTTGCTGTTTGTACTTTTTCATCTGAGAAATGTCTGTTCCTTTCAGATGCCCATTTTTGGAATTTGTATCTTTTTAAACTATATATCCATTAACAAGCCGTTATAGCTACAGTAATTTTTTGTTTTTTATTTTAGAATTGAAAATTTGTACACTGACATTATACTATTAAAATATTATGAATTTTACTATATTATTACCTCTACAAAATGTTTTGTTTTCATGGTTGTAAGTTAGTATGATTCCCTTTTAATTGGAAGAATTCAATTTAGCACTTTTTATAAGGCAGTTCAAGTGGTGATAAACTAACTCCCTCCACCTTTGGGGTCTGCTTGGTTTGGGGGGGGCTTATGTCTCCTTCATTTTAGAAAAACAGTTTTGCAGGATATGGTATTGTTATTTGGTACCCTTTGGTACTTTCACACTTCGAGTATATTATCCCAGTCTCTTCTGACATGTAAGGTTTCTGCTGAAAAATCTATGTATGTCTTCTGCAAATTTCTTTATATGGAATGAGCTGTTTTTTAAAAAATGCTTCTGAAAAATCTTTGTCTTTGACTTTTGAGATTTTGGTTATAATGAAGATTTCTTTATGATTAGTCTAATTTAGATTCTTTGTAATTAATGGATTTGCATGTTCATCTTCTTTAAATAAGTTTTTTCCCCCTTTCTCTTTCTCTGCTCCTTGGGAATTCCCCTAATTTACATGTTGTTATAATTTATAGGGTCTCATAATTCTTGTAGGCTCTCTTTGCCCCTTTTCATTCTTTTTTCATTTTATTTCTCTAACTAGGTACTTGCAAATGATGTTTTTGACCTCGCTGAGTCTTTTCTCCACTTTATTGAGAATTCTGTTAAACCTCCCTGGAATTTTTCAGTTTAGTCATTATATTCAGCTCCAGACTTTCCATTTGGCTCTTTTTTATGGTTTTTATATCTTTGTGGTACTTCTAATTTTATTCATGTACTATTTTGATTCTGTTTAATTGTATATATTGTGTTTTCTTATAACTCATGAGTGTTTTAAGATGGTTATTTTGAATTCTTTGTTAGGCAATTCATAGATACTCAAGTTTTTTTCTTTAATTTTATTAGTACATATTAGATACACAATATCATGACATTCATTATTGGGAATTTGTACCTTTGCATGATATATCTTGGTTCTTATTTCTTTCCCCATTGCCCTACCCTCCCTTTAACCCTCCACTCCTCCCTGTTTCCATTTTTTCCTTTTCTTGTATTTATTTCTTTCCCTTTTTTCCCTTCCCTTATCTCTCCCTCTTCCCTTTAGCCTTTGGACTTTTCTTCATGTGTAAATACCGAATAGTTTCTCTGGTGCGAGAAACTGAAAGTGTAAATAAGGATCAAACTGTATAACAGATATTCAGTTTTTAAAGGACAGTTTCTAGTGTTTTATTTTGTTGTGGTGTCATGTTTCTCTGATTATTGTGATCTTTGTAGGTTTTGCATTGCTATTTGTACATAGGAAGGAATAGAATGTCATTTAGTCTTTCAGACTAGCTTTGGCAGGGAAAGCCTTTCACCAGTCAGCCCAACAAGGACTCTGGGCAGACCATCTGACAGAGTCCTTGGTGGTCTTGCTAC
Source organism: Heterocephalus glaber (assembly GCF_053883595.1). Taxonomy (NCBI): domain Eukaryota; kingdom Metazoa; phylum Chordata; class Mammalia; order Rodentia; family Bathyergidae; genus Heterocephalus; species Heterocephalus glaber. Next base: position 63,265,180 of record NW_028258317.1, on the reverse strand, counting down.
TGTAGCTTGGGATGAGATGGCACGGTGTATTGTTCGGTGATTACTTGCTTGCAGCAAAAAAAAAAAAAAAAAACAATACTTCTGCAGTAAAGCAAAGTGATAGTCATTAACTTACTCAAGTGATAAAATTTAGCCAAAGCAATAGTTGTACAACATGAGAGTATAGGCACTTGATTACAAAGCAGTAAAATACAATAAGATCCCTGAAAATTTTTCTTACCAAAAACAGTTACATAAATCCAAATATCAGGAAACAAGTATGGCATATGAGACACTCTGCAATACAAAGTACCTAGACTCTTTAAAAAGTTAATACTATAAAAATCAAACAATGAAAAGGTGGAGTGCATGATGTTACAGATTAAGATGGACTAAAGACCAATAATAATCAATATAAAAGGTAAATATTAATTGCCTTCTGGGCTAGAGAAAGGAAGCTATAAATAACATTTTTCTTTAAGCAAAGAAAATTTTGCAAATTCATGTTTTAAATTTATATTAAATTAATAATTTTGAGATGGAAAAATGCATTTTGGTTGATAAATGTATTTTTTCTTAGCAGATATGTATTGAAATATGTAGGGGTGATTGTTGTGTTTGTCACTTTCATAGGGTTCAACAAAAATGCATCTAAAGGTACTGATTTACAAGAGATAAATTTATACACAAGAAAACATGGCAAAATAGTAACAGCTGATGAATCTAGATACAGAGACTGTGCCTGTTGCTACGCACTTTTAAAAAAAAACTTTTCTGTAGGTTTGAAATTTTTCAAAATAAAATCAAGAGGTGGGGAGAGAATGAATAGTCAAGGTGCTATATATTTTCCTCAGTGCTGCCTCCCATTTCTAACCCCCAACACAAAGAAAAAATGAAAACTTTTATACCGTAATCATATTTGAAATTTCATAAAAATTACTCATTTCAAAAACGAGACAGTATCATACACCCTTGTGTTTGATTTCCCAAGGAAAATGGAAGCTTCTTTGTTCAAGGACATCAATGAAAATACAGAAAAAAAACATCGTGGTACGCTCATAGAATAGCTTAAACCTTTGAAGGTAATCTAAGTGTTAGCGTCATCCCTGAACTACCATGTGACATGCAATTGCCTTTCAATGTCATCCTAGAGCACACTCAGTATGCACCTCTGGCCTCACTCTTACTTTCATGGAACTCATCCATTTACTTCTTTGGCTTCTTTGAGAGCAACTGTTGTAACTTTTTGATTTTTGAATAAGGAAAAACATTGCCAGACCTTAAGATCTTTGTACTTTGGTGAGGGTTGGAGAAGGTAATAATCAAGTCAGAAGACTGCACTATCTGATGGTGCTGAGTACTATGAAAAGATAATAGAAATAGCAGAGATGAAGGAATGCTTCTATCTTTTAAACCAGCAATATAACCATTTTCAAACCCCTTTCTCCTTCCTTTGTCATAGTGACTCTCCCTTTCATGTCAAATCTATTCACTTTTCCCTTATAAAGATGGCTGTCATTACAGCTAGAACCTATTCAGCAAATATATGAAAATCTCCCTGCCTCAAAAATGCTTAACTTAATAATCTCTACAAAATTTATTTTGCCTTATAACATGGCAACTAGAGGTTCTTAGAACTAGGACTTGGGAATCTTTGGAGACCATAGTTTAATCAACCATAAGGAACATTAGGGTTCACCCAAACTAGTGTGGTGAAGTGAGGAGGGCCAAAGTCTTGAGAGTTTATGGAAAGGAATATGATAAACTATTGAGTTAAATCTGATAAGGAGGAAGATCAGAGCTTGAAGAGGTAAAAAATGCGAAAGCTCAGTGTAGTGCTTCTAAGACTGCAGAATATTTGACATTAAATGCACTAGCGTGCTTGTGTGGAAATTATGAGGTGGTACTTAGAAAATCAGATGTTTTAAATTGAGTTTGTAGAAAGAAGGGACTGAGGCAAAATGGAGAATGTCATTGGAGAAGTCTGAGACCTGGAATCACTTGGGTTGCCTGGGAAAATCAACAGGATTTATGACAAAGGTAATGTTGGGGAAACTGACAGTGAACCAGGGCTTACCTTTTGGGGAAAAGGGAAAATTCATTAATTATGGCACATGGGCTAAGTGGTAGATTCAAATTATTTTGAACCTTTGAGGACCTTATATTATTATTTTTCTTATATATTATTATTCTTATATATGTTCCTCATATAACAGATGACTTCTATTACTATGTTTTACTTTTTAATATCACTACATTATTACATGGAATTTAATCTTCTTTAAGCCTTAGACCCTCTCCAAAATAATTCATATTGGAAATATCAAAGCAACAACAGACAATATTGATGATAAACTATTACCAGGAAATTGTTATTACAATTCATTGACAGAGGCATTACATCACAGAGGAGCATGCAAGACAAGCAGAATATCAAACCTCACTCAGATCTCTTGAATGAAAATCTCTGTATTAACAAGATCTCTAGATAACTTACTCACAAGTTTGACAACATCAGTCTAGACACTAGAGCTGAGGAACACACAGTATTTTGGCCACATATATGGCAAGAAGGGATGAGAATATCTGTCCAATTTTCCCCTTTTATATAAACTGCAAATGAGAGTGATAGGATAGAAATAATTGTGGGGAAACTGAAGCATATAAGTTTGATATTTACCTGAAGTCATTTCAATAATAATCTCAGATACCAATTCAGAAACCAACTGGCTAAAGTGTTGGGGTTTTCTGCTGTTTTGTTTTTTTTTTTAATTAATTTTATTTGTACATTTTAGGTATGCAATATATTGACATACATCTAGCAAGTGACGTGTTCTTTCTCACACAAGTCATTCATCTTGCAATTTTATAATTTATTCATCTCCAGATGAACTTGGGTATCTGTAGCTTATTTCCTGTTGTATGTGTTCCAATAGATTTACAAGTCTAAGCTGGCATTCTGGAGAGATAAAACAGTTGGTATACTACAAAGTTATATAGGGTTTACCAAATAAGACATTAGTGGTAGGACATAGGAAATAGATGTAATATATATTTTATATTATTATTTAGTACATAGAAAATAATTATGATATATATTTTCATATTTTTATAAGGAGTTCATATGTTTTCAGGAACATTTTGAAATTTAAAAGGGGAGTAATTATACAGGTAACTGAAGTTTAAGTTCCTGCAGTCCAACTTAGTTGGAATTTTCTCTGTGGTTGTCTTTATTTTTTAGTTTGAATCTCAGATGAATTTATTTATGTATGTATGCATTTATTTATTTGTTAAAACATTTAAATATTTTACTTATGTATTACTTTGCTTCCTAAAAGTGAGGTCTAACATTGTTTCACTTACTTTTCTGAACTGCTATTCGACACTTCATATAAAAACCGTCAATTAACTTCTATATAGTTTGGCTTATAATGTCATAAAATGCGGGAGCATAAGTTTCAATAATATTAGCAAGAGCTTTTAAATTACAGAAAGAAAAGGAAAATTCCATAAATTTCCTCCTGTTAGTTTTCTCTTCATCACTATGAATTTTACAAACTATATGATGACTTTGCTAAGTTTGACTATTTATGATTTCCTTCTAGTCTATTAAAATATTATAAGGTAGGGCCAGGAATTGAGCTCAGTGGTTCTACCGCCTTCCTTACAAGCGCAAGGTCCCAAGTTTGATCCCTGAAACCAATAATAATAATAATAATAATAATAATAATTGTAAAAAAGACTATAATAAATGCATATTGAGAAATGTTATTAAAATTATGTTGAAATATCAAAATATTAAAAACCTCACAGAGGGATGGGAAAACAGGTATGTTAAAAATATAAACTCATGTAACTATTCAATTAAATCTTATTTGGGGTATTTAGGCAACTGAAACATAATAGGAAAAACAATGGATCAAATAGATTTTTATCTTTAATTGTCTTATACTGAATCATCACATCCCTAAAAACTGAAAAGTTGAAAATTGAAAAATTTATTGGAATTCTTTGTAATATTGTTCATTGCCTATGATGATGTCTTTTCAAAGAACGTAAAAACTGTAAAAAGTTTTCCACATAGGTGGCCTATGTGATGGATCATTTGGTTTTGTAGCAATTCCATATCATTAAAAGCTGACTATAACCCCAAGATTAAATAGATTTCAACAATGCACCTGCTTCTGAGAGGGTTCTTTGGAAAGATCATGTTTTGAGGTTTAGTAGCTAATATGACTATCTCAGGGATGAATTAGAAGGTGATAAGAATGTGAACCATCTTTTAAATGAAGCCAAATGTGACCCCAATAGAACAGAGATTTCTGAAACATTTTCACTCAGAAATACTGTTCCTTGAAATCTTTTCAAAGCTATTGAAAATTGGATAATGAGTAATTATTCATTATTGAATAATGCTGCTTAATGCTTATAAAATATTCATCAAATAACATTTCATACTTAAGAAACAAGTAAAAATCATTGGAAAGAAATTTGTGTAATTTTCATAATTGGTTTAAAGTCCTTTTAAAAGTTTTTCTCTAAGTATTTTCAGATTTTTAAAAAACTAGCCAGCCTATAGAAATCTATAAATTACAAAATTTATACTCAATTCCACTACTATTTAAAAATTACTAAAGACATAAAATAGTTTAAGCAACATATACAGCATAATTGTGGGGGCATAGTTCAAATGAGTTGATGGTGCTTTGGAATTTATATAATAACAGATACATTCCCATTTTAATATGAGTTTCATTTGGGTCATTGCCTCCATCATCTTGGCACTAATAACGCATCAGTCTCTTGTAGTCAGCTGAAAAACTGCTGTCCCTCATTTTAACATTCTTATAGGAAGTCATATTTGTCTTAGCATCCACCCACTTTTCAATTCTCTACTCAAAGCTAGCTTATTAAAGTTCCAGATGAAAAATGTTAATTAATGTTAAATTAACCATTTAGCAGAGGATTTCATCCTTAGACTGAATTCCATTCCCTTTTTTAAAAAATGATAATAATAATAATAATAAAGACTATCTAATGATTTGATTTTTTACTGTACACCTCTATACAAGCTGTTAGTACAAGCATTGGGAAATGTGTGTGCCTACGGACATTTATATTACCATAGGTCTGTGAAGTACCAGCTGCTAAGTCATGGAGACCACAAGAGGCAGCCTGTCTATCTGCCTTTTACTGTCCTCAAGGGCAAAGATTGATGTATTCCTCCTCACAAAGAAAAAGAACATAAGACCTCTTCCTTTAGCTTCTCTGGGATGAGGGAGATCATAGATATTCCTGGAACCATAGAAAACAGAAGCTAGCCACCCTTGTTTCAAGAAAACCTGAGAACCGTGGGCCCAGCCCTCTGTTGCTAGCCATTAGACTGACCACAGATTCAGAGGAAACCGGTGTACTGGAGGCCTGCTCTCTGTCTTTCTCCCTATCTCTCTCATTCACTCACTTACTTAGGAGCTGGAAGCATCTATTAAGACTCTCAGGCACCAGCAGAGGCACAGCTGAAGAGTAGAGGTTTGTTAAATTGGACCTGGAAGGAAGGACCACAGTGATGCACAAACTGATCACAGCTCCCCACAATCATCCTCCAGGCTTTGCCCCTAAAACCAAGCTTCCCGCCAGAAGAGTATACTAATTCCCTGACCTTTGATATGCATTCAGACTTATAGCTTCCTGTATTTTAGCCATTTCTGTAAAATTCTCAACATTCCCATTCCCATCCATATATATATATTCTCTAGAATGTTCTGAGTAGGTAAATTCAATTCACCAGGGCAGATCACTGGGCACAACTAAAATAGGGAGTCAGAGGGCCCAAGAATTGGACTCCAGCCCCTGCTACTTTCTAAAATAACTAAAACATGCCCAAAATATTAGGACACTGGACAGAGATTAGTGGGGTCCCTTCCTATCAATTCTGATTAGATATAAGCAAATTAGAGTTCTACATTCTACAAAACCTTCAGGTAAATGGCAGTTTATTTCTTAAGCTAATCTGATTGATTATACTTATCCCTTATAGAAATTAGAAACTAAATACTTTGTTTAAAACTATCCACCTTCCCTTCCCAAACACTCCAGAAAACGATACCAGAAAATACCAGAAAAGCAAGAAGATGTGGATTACAGTTGCCTTCAAAGCTTTAAGAAATCTGTGGAAATTCATAGCCAGGATTCCATATTATATTTTCAACCAAAACTGAGAAGGTTAAATCACTTTTATTCCGAATTAATGTAAGAGCAAAATTCTAATTCTAAACCTGGAAGTTGTTTTTTTAAACAATCCAACTTATTTCCAGCTTTGAAAGACCTAATTTACATAAATTCCCTCACCCCTACCTTACTTTGACAGTGGAATTCTAAACAAAGCAATCAGGTTGGCAGATGAGTCAGATTAGCTTATTGAATTGCACACACGCATGTTAAAGAATGGTACTAGCTTTCTCATTATTTATTGGTGTCAAGAGGTACAATTTAAATATCCTGCGCTTTAAATTTTTCCCCTCTTCTATGACAGGCAGATTGCTTCCCCACACACTTCCTTGCAAGTTTACTAAATATTTGAGCATGAGGAAACCTTAATTTCCTCTCTTAAAATTAACTAGAAACATTTATTTTCATGTAACTTTTTAGATAAAAAGAACCTTTTATTTGGGGGGGCTTTCAGGTTTTGGAATAGAATGATTTTAGGTAAATTAGCCACTAAAATTACTGTTATTATGCTCATAAAATCTACCAAGAATAATCAGTTCATAGGGCAAAATATGTATATTATTTTTTCCTGACAGATACTGCAGAAATTTGGCCTAGAATGGACTACTTTTTTAAAAATTTTAACAGAAATAAATTGCCAACAAAATGACTATTATAACCATAAATTTTTAATAGAGATAGTATTTATATAAACATGGTTTTCCAAACACATAAAACAAGAAATGTCCAAAAACGATTTGAGACCTGTTTGTTTTTGTTTGTCATTCACATTAAGGAATATAAGTAAGCATAACACACGGAGCAGCAAATTGTTGTCTTTTTATTCTTAAATAGCTTCTATTTTGTGGGGCAAATGTGTCCCTCCCTCCAGCAAATGATGGCCACTCCCAGCTCTGCTCAGTTCCCATTAGAGCAGCAGCTATTTAAACATGAGAAATAGAGCTCTTCCAAATGACAAATCTTTATTCATGTTTTCAAGCATGGAGGCAAACATTGGCAGAAAACATGAACAGCAATGGAAAAAGTCATTTGGAATTTATTTTGTTTTTCCTGTTTAGAATCAGGAAGACACTGACTGGTATAGTCACTACAGAGAAAGAAGGGAAAGGAATAAATATGAGAAAAGGTAAAAATGAAACAAAGTCTTTGTAAATAGGGCAGGGTGTAGGGGTTGAAGGGAGGGCAGGGGAATGGGAAAAAAAAGAACCAAGACGTACCATGTAAAGGTACAAATTTCCAATGATGAATGTCATCATATTGTATACCTAAAATGTACCAATAAACTCAATGAATAAAAGAAAGAGAGAGAGACTCACAAAGAGATGTGCATCTTGGTAGTGGATGAGTCCCATCTTGCCTCTGGAAGAGTCTCAGAATTTGTTCTACTCTACTGCTTAATACTCAGGATAGGGTGACCAATATATTTCTCCTTCCCAAACATTGGCTGCTTTTTCCTTTTACATGAACACAATGTGAGACAATGAAACTCTGCTTTATACTTTATAGCAACACTTCCAAATCCAGAGAGTGAAGCAGCTCTAAGATCTTACATAAATACCGTTTTTGGCCGTTCCAGACTTTTCTTTCTGTCCACTGAGTAAATCCATTAACTTGGAGCTATATAACACTCAGAAGTCATTTCTTAAAGAAACATTCAATAGTCTAAGTTAAATGTGACTGTTGAATTATTAAAGGTTGTCTTATATTTGAACACCACTTTATAGCCTCTAAAAATTATTTCATATACCATCTGATCCATCTCTGCTAACAGCATCCCAAGAAAGGCTGGGGAGCTATAGTTCTCAAGTGCAAATAAAGAATGTGAGGCTCTGAAAAGTTCAATAACTTACCTCAAGAAAGTAACCATAAAAACTCAGAGTCAAGTACTGACCCTTAACTGATTTTTCTAATCTAGTGCTGTCTACTCCAGCAAGTGTCTTTCTCCTGGAATCTCATTTTGTATTTATTGCAAGTGAACTTTATAAAATTTCTTTCGCTGCAGATGGAAAACCTGGAGCAGGATATGGTGGCTTTACATACAGCCATTTATGTTGAAGAATGTATATACTGTCAAATAGTGGCTTTGTTTTAGCACAAGAATGGTGACAAAAATATAGGTTGAAAACTATAATGCCTGTAGACATTTTTCTGACTCATCAACATAGTATTAGTTGTTGAGTGATCAAATATTGTAAAATTTTGTTTTCCTTTTTTTAGAATAAGTAGTGTCAGTGTAGATGTGAGTGGCAATTGCAGGAGAAAGAAAGAGCTGGCATCAAAAGGGCTGATTGGGGTCAAATTTATCATGTGTCATCAGGAAAACCCTGTATGACTAGGAGTACTTTTCTTCAGGTATATGTTTTTGGCTTCTTCCCTTGCTTTGCCCTACAAAGAGAAGGGACCATTTAATGAAATGGAGATCCACCCTGCACTTCTGCAGCTGCTTTTCCATTTGGTGTGCAGTCAACTGTGTATTTAATACAAATATTGCTGCAGGATTTCCGCAGCAGATAAGAAGGCTGCTGGTTTTAGAATGCAGTGCAGAGAGAATCTGCACACAGGTAGCCCAGTGAAATTTAGCTTGGTGAATAATTACCATGATGATCATAATTAATAATTATCTTGTGCCAGTGGAGAATTGTACTAATTGGTAATCTCTTCTCTTAAAAGTCCTAATATTTTATTTCTGCTTATTGCTAACTATCAAGTGGAATGCTAATGGAAATGTGGATGACTGGTATTGTAATAATTATAACTGTAATCACATTCAGCAGCTAACCTCTAATTAAAATAAATCAGATGATGTAGTAAATTGGCTACATAGAGTTGTGTTTCCAATAATATATCTTATTGGAAAAATTATTTTCTCCCACAGAAAGCCTTTGAAGATCAGATTTAAAATTATGCGGATGCACTGTATTTCTAAGGAGATGTTTTCTATGGTAATAAGTAGGTTAATTGCATATTCATCAGGTGATGGAGTTTCAGGATAAACATGAGTTAGCATGTAATAAGTACCACTATTTCTAATAGAATTATAATATTGTTACCTTGCAATTATATGCAGGTCACTCTGGGATGTTTAGCCAGGAATGAATATATGTATGCAAACTTGAAATTTCTTATCTGAACTCTAAAAAACAATCAGATAAATCTATCCATGTGTTTTAAAAAGATTGAATTGCATGATTAGGAAGTGATGTTTTAAGTCTATTTCTGAATACTTTCCAAATTGGAATCTGCAATTAACAAGTTTTTATAGAGTCTGCCAAAAAATGTATACACACTTCAGGAAAAGAAAAATAATAAATATCTAGAAGCTAATAGCCACCACTGTGAGCACCTCTTATAATTCTAGAGGCTAAAAGTAACTTGTACTAATCTATGGTGTCTCAATAAACTTAGTATTAAAATATTTATACAAATTTTTCTTTTCCTGAAGTGTGTATATGTTTTTGGCAGACTCTGTATGTTATATACATTTGTATGAATATACGTCTGTATGTATGTGTATATATATGTGTGTACCTATAAATACATGTACACAAATAGATGTGTATGGATAGATAGATCACTCATCATCACTCATCATCAAATACAGAGTAGCTGGCAATAAAGACATATGTGCCTATCTTCATGTGGATAGAAATTAACACAGGACAGTCTCCTAAAATGACAAATCTGAGTGATAACTAAATGTGATATATTTAGAAATATTTCATGCTACTCTCTGACCTTCCAAAACCCTACTACATAACCCATTTCCATTTATTTTAGTTAGAAAATGTTTTCTGGAAAAGGGCTGGATAACAAATATTTACCTTTCTATAGTAAATTCTACTATTGTAAAGAAAGCAGCCACAGAAAATGTAAAGACATGTTAATTGTGTTTCAATAAATATCCTCATAAACAAATATTGAGCTGGACTTGGTCACAGATCATAGTTTACCAACCTCTAGTAAATTAAAAAAATAATTATGGGCACTTCTTTTATGTCAAGTGCTATTCTAAGTGGGAGAGGTGGAAGGATGAATAAGAAATAAAACTCCTTTCTTACCTTCCATTGTATTAAATGAAAGCCTACTACATTTATGATAGTGTGTTAGGGGGATCCAAATGGAAATGAGGTATATGTTCCTTGACTTGAGGAGGTTTAAAGTTTAAAAAAGAGTTAAATACAGATATCAATGGTAATTATCATGGATTAAATAATATATAGGTCTTGAAAGTGTCTACAAACTGTTAGGAAGATTCAAATAAGGAAGATACAAACTGTTATTGAGTAGAATTTCATCAAGATGATATGGTATAATTTGAAGATTGCCAGCAATACATATTTCAAAGGCAAAGAGGTATGAAACTACTAGATCATAACTGAGAACCAGTAGTGTCCAAGGAGGACACTGATTATAGAAATAAAAGATAGTGACAATGAACCTGGAAAGTCAGTTTAGACTGGATTGTGGAAAGCCTCAGTTTCCACATTAAAGATTAAGCTTTATCTACGCTGATTGCTATAGGAGATGGTGGAGTATTTGTAAGCATTAAAGGGCATGACAAGATTCAAAGCAGAGAAGAATTAGAGTGGAAACAGCACAGAGAATAGACTGGAGATGGAGAACTGTGTAAGACTGAGGTTAAGAACACAATTTAGAGGGCTGGGGATTTAGCTCAGTGGTGCCGCTCCCTGCCTTGCAGGCAAGCACAAGGTCCTGAGTTTGATTCCTGGTACAAAAGAAAAAAAGAAAAAGAAAGAAAGAAAGAACACAATTCAGAGTGTAATATAAGAGCTTTTTAAGATATAATGAGGGCCTGAGCTAACTTGTTGTTAAGCGTTATAGAGAAAGAGATGATTACTAGGGGCTTCTTCTAGAAGAAGTTTAGGTATTGGTCTAAAGCAACTCATCTTGAGGTGGCTTGCTATTCAGGATAAGGTATGTAAATGGCCTAGAATTTATGGAAGTAATTGCCTTTGGGATGAGCCAAGGGAATGGGACTGATGAGGGCTTCAACTTTATCTGTAATATTTTATAACTTCTTATTCTAAAAAGATGTAAAGAAATTGTTAAAAATTAGCAAGTCTGTGTGGGATTATTCTTTGATCACAGTCAGATTTCTTGGAGGTGAGAAATAAATTTTCAATCATTTTAAAAATAGTTATGTTAATAGTTATGTTTTAAGGGCGTAGAGGTTTATTTCAAGCTGACTTTGTGTCACATGTTCTCTAACTTTGCAGTCACTTAATCTATGTCATTATAAATTCACATATTTTACCTAAGTGTCAGATTAAATTGCAACTTTTCTAATTAAAATGTTTTTCAGTTAAAGTTTTTGTATAAAAAGAAATTTTTAAGGTGAATTTTTGACCAATAGCATTTAGTAGAAATTTTTAATTAGGCTTAATAATATGGTCAATCTTTTGGAGTCAATGGAAGTGGAATTTTGACAGAAATATCAAGGTTTATTTGGTGCTCAACTGACAGGCACACTCCAGAGTTAGGGGAGAAAATTAACAAGATGTATATACTAAAAGCACCAATTAAAGAAAAGCTATAAAGCATGAACATCTGTGAAACAAATTTTACATATAAATATATACACATAACATATATTATATGTACAGTGATACCTCGGTTTATGAGCCTAATTTGTTCTATGATTTGGGGAAAGATGGCTGCATTTGTGTTTGTGTGGGGAAGATGCCCTTGGTCATGTTTGCCATCGATGTAGAGTTTGAGGATGAAGCAAATTTTTGCCCAACACTCTTATTTTTGAATTGAATTGTTTGCAAACAGAAGCATTTGTGAACAGAGGTATTACTGCATAATTATAACATATAATTACAATTATATATGAAGAATGAAGAAAATCATATAAATAAAATAATGGAGAAAATAGGAATACTGCTGGACTTCCTATAATTAAGAATGTGAAATTTTTTTGAACCTCACATGGCAGTTTGTCCCCACAATCTTTTCAGTGTTTAGGAAGATAATTCTAGTCCCATACATGCCCTTGTCTTTTCACATCCACCTTGGAGGGGACTCTTTGAACTTCTCCACAGTTTTCTGAAAAATGTTGTCTTATCAGGGATCAACTAGATCTGCTTTATACCAGTTTGAAATTTCTGGATTCCAAGGTCAATACAGGAACATGGAGGAACTGTGGTCACAGACAATGAAGAAATCATCTCTAATTCCCAGAGCTGGAGCGAGACTGCTGCTCAAATTCCAGGGGATTGTGGGAATGATAAGCACAGGCCAAATGGCCTGAGGAGGTGCCAATCAAAAGGCAAAGGAGCTCTTCATCAAAGGATGCAATCTAGGAAGACAGAGCAGACCCTTGAGTGGGTTGACTGCAGCACATCTGTTCCCCACTTTGCCTGATAGCTCATGGAAGCTGCTCTTTGTTTTTTCCTTGGAGATCATGCGGGAATCAACTGCCAACCATGCCTTCTACCTCCATGCCATCTAATTATAGCCTGTAACACTCCAGAGTGCTGACAGTGCTGAGCTATTGACTCTTGACACTCCCTAAAGCTCTTAATTATCTTTTCATATAAGCCCCTTTCAGACCTGTCAACTTCTTCATATTGTTTATGAAGAGAAAAAAAAGAGTAGCATACTAAGATCTCAGGACTATACAGTCACAGCAAACTTGCAACATGAGAGTTGAATGTCTGTGTGCACATGCACACACACACACACACACACACACACACACACAGAAGAGTGTAGGATACCACAGCCCAATGACAATTCTGATCCCAACTTGCAGTAGGAGCATGTAAATTTACACAGACAAAATAAAATTAACCCAAACTTTAATCAGTCTCTGAAGTCATTTTAACCCTTTGTTCATTCAAATACATATACATAGACACATATGATTATACACACACATAACTAACCTTCTAAATACTGATATTAAAAGTTTTTAAGAATTTTTTCACAGCCTAAATTTTTAACTCATCAGGGATTAGGTAATTTCAAAGAGATACCCATGTTTTACCCTAATTTAAAATTGTTTTATGTACTTTAAATGTTTACTTAAAAACTGCTTACAATTATTTCATTTTATTGGACATTCAAATAACTCTGAGAGAAAAAAAGTTGCATTATTTCCAGTTGTGACAATTTCAGGTAAAGAAAGTGTAGCTTAAAGGTCTGAAATGATTTGCCAAAAGTCCTCTAAGATGTGGAGAAACAAGACTACATTACAAATTAAAAGGGTTTAGGTTTAAAGGTAGCATTATTGAAAAATAATTAAAATTATCACTGAAAAATCTCTTTCATATCATCTACTGTATCATAAAAATGTGATACATATATACACTATATACAACATAGTCTGTTTCTGGGGTTGTCTTGGATATTGCTGCTGTTGAAGCTGCTACTCTTTCTTCCCAGAACAGAAATCAGTTTCTGGCTCTCTGACAGAGAACAGGAAGATGGAGTTGATAAGCATTGAAGCACATGTTGCATAGAAAACACATCAGCAAACCCCAGAATCACTCTCAAATGCTGAGATGCTCATACCATTAGAATTGGAAGGAAGTGTGGTCAGCAGAAGGAACACATTCACCCTTCCTCTAAAGCACACTGTCGCCCTCCAGTATCATTTAAATAATTATATTTTCTGTTCTTTCTCTTTTTTTCCTTTATTGATGTGTATGGTTGGACTCACATAGATTCAATGGACCTCTCATGCCCCTATGCCTTACCAGCCTCTGACTCTAATTTTGCTTGTATGTGCTTTCATTCACCTTTACTATGCTGAGACTTGGAAATGAATGAAACAGAGCCTTATGCTTAAAGAGCAACACAGACTTCTCAATTTTCTTTACTGAGCAGAAAAATAGATTAACAGCATTATTCAGCCAGGAACGTTATCAAATGCTTCAGTCCTGGACATAAAAGTGAGAATTAAAAAAAGCAAAGAGAAAACTAATCATGACATGGGGATGGAGAAGGAATACTCATTCCAAACTCAAGATTATACTTGTGTGTGTGTGTGTGTGTGTGTGTGTGTGTAACCAGGGATCGAACTCAGGACCTTGCACTTGCCAGGCAGGCGCAGCGCCACTGAGCTACATCCCTGGTCCCTAAGATTATGCTTTTTCAATCTGGGGAGACAGATTCTAATTTAAAAATATCTTTCTCAGTTGATAGTTTTAACTTCACTCATCATGGACAATGTAAATGCTGAGCAAGGCACCTTGGCTAAAGTAGCAATAGCAGCAATGTTTCTAAGAGTAAAGTCAGAGTCATTAAATGGCCAAATTGAGGCCTTTTGCACTAATACAGCACCATGCGAAAGGTGCCGGGATGTAGACCTACATGTGAGCAAAGCCCAGAACTTTGCTATGTGCTGTTAAAGAGATTATCTCAACACCTGAGCATAAGTTTTCTAGACTAAATTTAGAAGAATGATTTACACATAACTGAAAAGGTTGCCGCAAAGATCAAATATGGAATTGCTTTTATGTATAAAACGCACATAACACAAGGTTTGGCAGTTTTGAGTTTCATCTGCTTCCACCAAAATCTTACTGTAATAAAAACAACATAAATTCACAATCAAGTGACAAAACTATCAAATGCATCAACTCTAATATTACAAATGATTTCATATTGATTGAAAATAAAGGTAATTCCATTAACATAATGGCCATAATCCCTCATGTTATACTATAATGGGAGTGAAATTATAGGAGTTTTGAGAATGGATGTGAAATTATAAGTGTTTGTGTTACACATAATGGGCATATTTGACATTTTAAGACAGTATCAGACTGAGTTACCAATTCTCTTAACTAAAAATTATGTATAGAACCAATTTCCAGACATTCTTTTCTCTCTTTATGTTTAAAAAAACACCATTTGTTGAAATGAAAAAACTTAAGTTTTGAATCTGAAAAGTTTAATGTAAAAGGAAGTCCCCTGGGTGAAGGCAAAGCGGGCCCCATCACATGTCCATGCTCATGTGTTGTTTCTCAACCAAACTTTTATTTTTCAATCAAACCCTGCAATTTTCTCCTTCTTCCCAACAGAGATAATGCAGAGTAGATTTCACAGAGAAGAGCCCTATTGTAATGCTACCTAGAATAATTCACTGTAAGGGGCTGTCTTATATTCTGGGTTAGAAAAAGAGGAAAGCTTCAGGCAGGAGTTAGCCATAGAGAGTAAAATAGGAAGGTAGCAAAACTCAAAAGAACAAAGATTTGAACAGAGAAGTAGAAGTCTCATCTTCACATTAATATCTACCATTTGTATATTAGCTCTGGCCAGATCTCAATGGACGTGAAATGAGACATTTTCTAAAGCCTGTTCCTGGCAAATCACATCATCTTCAAGAGCCCCACCTTCAACAAGATGATTTTGTATGACACTAGGTTATCTGACTTTATCAGGAGGTTGACATAGTTATGTATATGAGAATACAAACAATATTCAGAATGTAGAAGGACAATGTCCCAAAAGTTTAAATTGTATGTAGGTACTCTTCCTCTTACAAACAAGATCTGTCAAAATATTTCTGTAAAGCAACATTTCAGAATTTAGGATATTTTTCTTATACAAATATGATCACCAATAATGGTAATTTCTTTGAGTTTATCTCCATGTATCTATTTTACCCACAAGCCAACATATTTTGCAGTGTTTATATTATAGGGAACACTTGAAGGATATAAGATATGAGAATAGCTTTGGCTTAATTCAGTTTTTTGGTTAGAACTTATTATAGGATAAATAAAAACATGCTAACTTGTACGTATTAAACATGCAATTCCTCTGTGTCAATTAAAGTTCAATAAAGCCACTTTTAAAAAAGAGTCCAACAAGAGTTAAGAAAGCACCGACCTGCCTCAGACATCACACAATAGAAGAAAATAACAGCAATTTCAGTTTTCTCTTATCTGTGCTGAAGCTCAACTAAATGAAAGTTATAGAGGTCTTTGTGAACTGACCTCCAATCAAAATAGAATTTAAATTGTCATCTTTATCTTAAAACTTGGTCTAATCTGCAATCACCATATTTGCCAATGAATCAGTCTTGTGCAGAATTTCAAACTTAACTATACCTATTCACCAAAAATTATTTTCTTTAATTTCCTTGGTAATCTTCATTAACTATAGAGCAATCAGAACGTGGATGGGGAAAATCACATTTAACCTTGCCTGCAAAGATCCTTTTCAAATAAGTTTTTGGTTTTTAAAAATCTAAGTAGAAAAATAGATATAGATAAATCAAAATGATATGAAAACCAAAAATATTCTACATTTGATTTTTGAAGTTCCCTTGGATATGATTTTGTAATACTGAGAAATCACTCAGACACCAAACTGCCTTGAGAAAGTAATCATTTCACGATAAGGACTGCTTTCCTAGCTCCTTATGAACTAGAGTAGCTACAAGTCTTATGGCTCTATTATCAATATATGTAAACAAGATACAATTTCAATAAGGTTATTTTCTTAATTTAGAATTTACTTCCTACATCCATTTTGCTATGTAGCCACAATCCCTAAAAGATTTCTTTCCTTAACTTAGACATAAAGACACATGCTCTATAGGATGTCCCACAGTCTTGTTGCTAATATTGCACTATTACAAGACTTAAAAAAATAACTGACAGGGCTAGGGATTTAGCTCAGTGGTTATGCCACCTGTCTTGAAAGCGCAGGGACCTGAGTTCAATCCCTGGTACCAAAAATAAAGAAAAAGAAAAAGCTGACTTGTGGTTGGATTTTTCTTAAATATATATATGTGTGTGTGTGCGTGTGTATCAGTGGCAGAACCACTGAGCTAAATCCCTGGCTTCTTGTTCTTTCTATTACACAGAAAGTGGAATCAGAGTGAGGAACGCAATCTCCTGTGATGAACAGCAGTCTCCCTCCAGAAGTTCAGAGTAGATGATCTCCTCTCTCACCTTCAATGACTCTCCTCCCTCCTGGTCCCTCACCCTCTCCACTACCTCTGCCATCTGCTTGGTTTTGTACACACCTACTGCTCTTGCTTCCTTTCAAGCTGCTATTTTGAGAGCCAGAAGCTCTGATTCATCTACAGCAAATGAAAGAGCAGCTGGATCAAACACAGCTGGTTCCAAATTTGGACTCAGCCAAAGACTAGCTAGTGACTTTTGCAAGTTACTTAACCTCTTTTAGTTGCATTCTCCTCAACTAATCAAATAAGGTCAACAACACCAACTTCTCAGGGCTGATGTGCAATTTAGATATAATGAAACTAAGGTGCTTTGCACAATACTACTGAAACACAGTAGATGCCAAATATTTAAGCTTAGGTCAGAATATCTCTTGCAATTCCCACATTATTTTACTTATTAGATTCAAACTCATCACATAGTTGCCAACTTACTAAAGTTGATAAAAAGGAAAAATATTCATCAGACAGTGATAATCATGCAATCCCTATCAGCTCAACACTTACAGAAACTGTTTTGTACATACTTTTGCACAAATGTGAGCAATTCACATTCAATCATCAAGCTTATGCTTTCTAAAGTATAAGGATTAGCTACATCAGAATTATCAGATGTAAGCTTGATATTAAATTCAGATTCCCAATCCTCTACCCATATTTATGGAATTTGAATTTCTTCTATGGGACAAAGAGTCAGAAATCTGGAAGTTTACCATACTTTTTGTTGATTTTAATTTTCACTAAAGTTTAAGAACTGCTGCCAAGTGAAGGCTACTCACAGAGTAATGAATTGAATTTGAAAGATTCCCAGGGCACAGAATTTTTCTCTGGCCACATGTATGGCTTTTGGTAGGTAAGTAAAATACAAAAATTACAAGGAATTAAATTATGTGGGAGTCTGTAACTAACAAGCCATATTTGACATTGTTGTATTTATTTCTGAAAAGCTTCATTGAAATGCAATTCTGTGGTAGTGGAAGGTGCTTATACTTCAGTGGTTGGGTGCCTTTCATTCTTATACCACCACTAACCCGATGGGTTGATTTCCCTCAGTTCATGGTCCTCTAACGTTATGAGTCCCTGGATCAACCTGCCCTCAAAACCACATTATTTATTCATCAGCAAGGCTTATTTTCTGAAGTCTAGCCCTTGATCATAAAATCTCTCTTCCCTAAAAGTTAGACCATGATGTTCTTGTCCCCATATAAATGGTTGTACAGTTCACATTTCTCATGAAAGAAGTAGAAAAGTTCACTAAGAAAGGGCCATCAAAGAACAGTGCTTTTCCTTTCCTGCTGCATCACATTTCTAGGGCAGCAGTTTCCCAGAAAGTTTTGCAGGCCAGAAAGAGTTGTGAAGGTTGTTGAAGCATTTTTGTGTTAACCACTGGGGTTCAGCACTGTCCCTGCTCACAGAGAGCCAAGATTATTCAGCCAGCCCCTCTGAGAAGAGCAAGAGGAAAGATGGCATGTCTGAATTGGGACCTCCCATAGCCTGTGCCTCTCAAAAACACATGCATGGACACCTTTCATGTAAGGCAAAATTAGACCAAACTTTTTTTTACCATAGCTAGATGTAGTGGCAGTGACCCCGAGTTTCAGGATCTATTTATAACTTGAATAGAGGCACTATTCAAGTGTATTAGTAGGAACTTTTTGCCTAAGTAGAAAATCCCCTATTTCAGATTTTTATGTAGTTTCAAAATTCCAATACTGTCTTAAAAATCATCTGATTTGAAGCTTCTAATTCCAAATTTTGACTTTCAAATTATATTGCATTTGCTTCATCCTGCTTCTAAAGATATTTCATTTTACTTAACTGAGTTTTCTGAGATGAAATGACAAGGATTTGAACCCTTTTTCTCATGTTTGAGGTCAAAACAAATGTAAGAAACCAATTTCATTTTTCTGAGATCTAGTAGAATGTCCACAGCTGGATTCATTTCCTGACTCTAAACTCAGAAGAATGATTCTTAATCTGTCACTAATTTGGTGCTTTCCTTAAAAACTTCTTTTGGGAAAGGATTAGATGTTAGCTTTTTTGCTCCACAGTTGTTTTACTTTTAAGCCCACCAGACTTTCTCCCCATGAGCTGCATTGACTTTTCAGCTGACTCTAGGGTGATCCATCCCATTGGAACACCAAGCCTGCTTCTCTGTGTGAGGGCAACCGAGGCACACCAGCACTGTCCTGGTAATAATTTACAGCTGAGGCTGCTATGTTGCCAGCCCTTTTAATGTGACTTTGTGTAAAGTACATATATGCCCAGAGACAAGGGAAATATGTTCAATTATTTTATTGCATTATCTATAATGTACATCATGTCTCCCCAGGCATTGAAAATAGCCCAAGTGAACCACAATGAAATTAATCCTGTGATCATGAAAATGAGAACAAAATCCAAAATACGCCCTTGGTTTGTGGTTGAACATGTTTGAGTGGAAGATTATTGTCTTTTTCATATTGAAACTGTTCTTTTATGTTATATTTAAATTAATTACACATGGAAATATTTCTACTATGAGATATGGTGATGATTTTCTGAGAACAAAGTTCAGCAGAAATCCTTAGATTTATTTGGGGAGACATTTGGTGTGAAATTACTCCACTTTTTACTTATTTATAACTCTGAAATCTAACAACAACAAAATGTTGTATGTGGTAATTCTTATCATCAATCTTGCTTTCTGTTGTTCAAAAGGAAAGAAAAAAATCATTACTATAATGATGTAAATATCAAATTTGGAAACTGTGACAAGATCCAAAGAATTGGGCTTGCCACTGAGTTTTTTTTTCCCTTCATACATTATATTATTATTAACCATCCTTAGATTGCAATGTTATTTACAATACTATTAAAGACATGGATATTTTCCCTTCTAAGCACAATACAAGGATTTTGTTTTGTTTTTTGCTATAGAAATAGATTTTCTAAAAGAACTTGGTCCTGGAGAGACCCAACATGACTGAGCAGAGGAGAAGCCATGGCAGACAGATTCAGAGAAGATCCACTAGAAACAGGTAACTTAAGCAGGGGAGGGTTATACATGCTGGTACAAAAAAATCAATTTGAAAGAAGATACTTGTCAATCAAAACACACATATGCATAACAGTTAAAAGGGGGGGAGGCCATCAGCCAGAGCCTCTCCACTGGTCCTCAACTCTTAGACACCCCAGGAACAGCGATTTTGAGAAACTCCCACATAGCTGGATAGAGCCAGCCATGACAGACTAGTCTCTCAGAATTGGGAGGGGGATGTAGTACATGAGCCCCACTCTCCCATCATCCTCTCTCCAAATACTGGGTAGGCTGCAGCCAGTCAGCATTTTCATAGGCACACTCCAGGGGCAAGAGATCAGGTATAGGAGGGTCTCCCTCCCTACCAGTTGGATCTCAGACTCTGAGAGGATGAACAAGTGAACAGTACCAACCCTGGGCACATCTGAGTCACCACCAAGTGCCTCAAGGTTCTCCCTCAACTAGGACATTTGTTAACACTCAGTGCTGAAGCTGGTCTGGTTTGAGTTCACATCCAGCTCTCATAGTACCTCACAACTCCTAGACTGGCCAGATACTCTGTTTAATATCTGTCACCAGGCCTGGACAACCTGGATTTCCACAGGAAGCTCCAATCTCATGTGAACCTCTGCCTGGTGCACCTGACCTGTGTCAATGCCCATTCAGTGGACCCCATCCTGGGTGCAACAGAGTCTCCAACCTGCACATCACCAGAGTGTGGGCAGAGTCCCTACCCAGCAGATTAGTCCAGTCCTCTGCCTGCTTAGCAGCAAGAGCTAAAGGAATGCTGACTTTTCCTATTCTCCAGACACCTGTGAGAGAACACCCATGCCCTACACCCTCACTGGGCCATCCAGAACTTCCCCACATTACTCCTAGGTTCGCTTGTTTCTCCTCTGGGTGCCCCAAGGTGACATGAGCTTCCACTTGGTGTCTAGAGCTGGTCCCACAGAGACTGAAATATACATCAGGTACCTAGTGTAGGTCACCAAACAGTGGGAATCCAGACCAGGAGTCTCACACCTTTCCTAGGCTGAACCCCCAACCTGAACAGTTGCCAACAGCAGGGATTTATGGAGAGGGGTCCCATGGAATTGAGGAAACTCCACACAAACCCACAGATGACAAAGAGGTGAGAAGTAAATTGTGTCTAGGAAGATTAAAAATTGCAGGTCCTGGAAAAAAACACTCGGGAAAATATGTAGAAACTTTTCTCTATCTCTTTTTCTTCTCACATCATTCAACCCAATGTTTTTCTGCGTTCCTCAATTGGTTTGTTTTTTAATTTTTACCATTTTTTTCTTTTGTTGGAGTTTGGAGTTATATCATCCATTTTCTTATTTCCCCTTTTATTAATATTACTTTATTTTATTTTGGGGGGGTAGGTCCTGTTACACGCCCTCTCTCCCTCTCTCTCTCTCTCTCTCTCTCTCTCACCTTGTTCCTGTAGTAATTTTCTTATTTTCTTTTCCTTTAGTTTAATCTGGATTCCCTATTACTTATTCCTTTCCCAGTGTTTTTTTTCTGTTACTGATATCTAACACTACTAATTTTGCCTTACTACTTAATAGGATGTTTTACATCAATATAACTTTCTTCAAATCTTCCATTGCTTAATTTTCCATGATCTATTCTTCATGCTTCTTTCCATACCTGTACCATTTACCCTTATGAATCTGAAGGTAATTAACTATATCTTACTATAGCTGAAAATGGCCCCATTGTGAAAGGGAGTAAAATTGCTCTATTGAGTAGATATTTACTGTGTGTAACTGTCTGATTTGTCTTAGAGTTTTTTTAAAACTATAAATCTTATACCTATGTTTAAAGGTGGCAAAGTGTTATTATAGTTTGCCATTATGCAGTTTTGCTTGATGCTATTGTTATTGCTGATTGTACTACTTTAACCAAGGTGACATAATTGTTATGATCAATTGATTTTCCTTTTGTGTCAATACCTGGATTGTCTGGGGGTCATAACAATACTACAGCCCAGTACTAAAGAATTGGGTGGTAGGCCTAATAGGCTGTAACATTTCATCCTTAATAAACAGAGAGACAGACCCAAAGGCCAATAGCTAGCAATGCCTAGAAGATACCTCTGAAAAGAAGTCATTACCTAAAGAGGTCTCGATGCTAGCAATAAAGCTATTCACCATAAGTCATTTGCAAGCCTCAACTCAGAAAACAAATTTAAACAACAACAAAATAGAAAGTGAAAAGACATTGAACTAAAATACCCCCCCAAAGCTTCCAAATTCCTCAAAGTAAACCCAGGGAGCATTGAAGGGGAAGAAATCAAAAGCAACACAGCTGAAATTTCAGAAATGGTAGCATTAATAGTAGCTGAAGTAACAAAACTAATGAATAAGACTCTTAATGAATTCAAATCAGATATAATTGTGCAGATAATTGAAGAGATAATGATCCTAAAAGAAATGATTAGTGAGTCTAAAGTAGATACAAATTATAAAAATAGAGGAATTTTTAAGAGACATGAAAAACATGAATGTTAAGCATAGAAAAGAATTGGATTTCATAAAACAGTTTCAAACAGAAATCCCAGAGTTTAAAAAGACTATTGAAAGGATATGCCACAGATTTAAACAACATGACAACAAAATATAAGATCGAGAAGAAAAAGTTCTGGTTAAAGATCAATAAATGAGAAATTCCTTAAAAATAGCAGTGGAATGTAAAAAATACAAAGATGATCAAAGAAGACTAATGTAAGATGAATTTAAATCATTGAAAAATTAGAAGATAGCACAAAGATCTCAGAGTTTGCAAAAGCAATAGCAGGAAACTTTCCAAACATTGACCAAGAATTTGACATGCAGATAAGTGAAACATATAGAACTTCAAATAGTCATGATCAGAAAAAACTACACCACAGAATAAAATAGTCAAGACTCCAAAAATTCAACAAAAGAGCAAAATCTTAAAATCAATGAGAGAAAAGAAACAAATCACCTATAAAGAAAAACTCATCAGAATCACAGCAGACTTCTCAACACAAACCCTAAAGTCAAGGAGAGCTTGGAGTGATGTGTTTCAAGTCCTAAAAGAGCCTCCAACACAGATTGATGTACCCCGCAAAATTATCTTTCAAAATTGATGGAAAAGATACTTCCATGATAAAGAGAACCAAAACAAATTCATGACCACCAAACCCTCACTACAAAAAAATTCTCAAGGATATCCTAGAAAAAGACAAAAAGGTAACAATTTCAAAAATCCAAATAGAATCAATCCACCATTCAAGGAAAGCAATTAATTAGAAGGGAAAGAAAGGGAACCAAACATAGGAAAATAATATAATAACAAGGATAAATCAATACGTATCAGTTATAACCATTAATGTGAGAGGTGTCAATCCACCAATCAAAAGAAACAGGTTGATAAAATGAATCAAGAAACAAGATTCAACAATATGTTGCATACAATAAACACATTCAAATAAAAAAGAAATTCATAGATTGAAAGTTGAAGGATGGAAAACAGTACTCCATGCATTAGGAACCCAGAAAAAGCAGGAGTAGCTATGCTAATCACAGACAAAGTGGATTTCAAGCCAAGACTGACCTGAAGGAATAATTCAACAGGAAATGATAATAATCATAAATATATACACACCAAATACTGGTGCACACAACTACATAAAACATTAATGAATGTAAATCATCAGATAAGAACTAATACAGTTGTAATGGGGAACCTCAGCAAGCCACTCTCACAAATAGATAAACTAGGTTAAAAATAAAGAAATATCAGAGTTGAACCAAACTTTTGGACCATTGGGCTTAATATTTATCTACAGAGTGTCCCACCGAACAAGAGAATACATATTCTTCTCAGCAGCACATGAGACTTTCTTCAAAATAGAAAAATTGGAAATCAATGGCAAAAGAAACCACAGGAACTATGTAAACATATGGAAATTAATCAGTATCCACGTGAATAACCAATAGGTCACAAATGAATTTAATAAATTAATTAAGACAGTTTCTACTATTAAATGATAATGCCAGTGCAACATACCAGAACTTATGGGACACAGTGAAAGAAGTCCTATGAAGAAATTTTATAGGTGTGAATACACACAACAGAAAAATAGAGAAAATTCAAATAAATAACCTAAAGATGAACCTCAACTTTCTAGAAAAAGAAGAAGAATCTAAATTCAAAACTAGTATAAGGAAGAAAATTATAAAGATCAGAGAAGAAATTAATGCAACTGAGACTACAGAAACAGTACAAAGAATCAATGAATTAAAGAGTTCTGTGAAAGATTAAATAAAATAGACAAAACATTAGCCAAACTTATGAAAACAAGGAAAGTCAAGACACAAATCTATGAAATTAGAAATCAAAATTGTGAAATCACAATAGATTCTACAGAAATCTAGATCATAGGTACTTACTTTAAGCACCTGTACTCTAATAATGTAAAATTCAAAAGCAATGAATAGATTTCTAGATACATATGAATGACCAAATCGAAATCAAAAAGATATAAAAATTCTACATAATCCAATATCAGTCAATAAAATTGAAGAAGTAATACAAAGCCTACAAACCAAGAAAAGCCCAAGTCCTGATGATTCACTGCTGAGTTCTACAAGAACTTTAGAGAAGATCTAATGTAACTACTCCTTGAACTCTAATGAAATAGAAGGGAAGCATTACTCCCGAAGTCATTCCGGGAAGCAAGCATTACCCTGATATCAAACCAAAAAAGTACCCAACTACAAAAGAGACCAATCTCTTAAATGAACATAGATGCAAAAATCCTCAATAAGAAACTGCCAAACAGAATGCAGCAAATCATCAAAAACTTATCCACCATGTCCAAGCAGAATTCATTCTAGGAATGCACTTATGGTTCAACATATACAAATCAGTAAATGTAGTACACCACATTAACAGAAGCAAGGACAAGAAGCATATGATCATCTTAGTAGAGGCAGAAAAAGTATTTGACAAAGTCCGACATCCATTCATGATAAAAGCCCTAAAGAAAACTGGAAAAAAAGGTTTTTATCTCAATCTGATAAAAGCTATCTATGAAAAATTCAACATCAAACATCATACTAAATGGAGAAAAGTTGAAAGCTTTCACTGTAAAATCAAGAACAAAATAAAGATGCCCACTATCACCACTCCTGTTCAATATAGTTGTGGAAAAACTAGCCACAACAATTAACAAGAGAAAAAAGAAAGGAATATGGATAGGAAAGGAAGAAGTTAAATTATCACTGTTTGCTGATGACATAATTCTCTACATAGATGAATCCCAAAATTCCAAAAAAAGATTCATATAATTAATAACCAAATTTTGTAGCATAGCAGGATACAAAAGTGACAATCAAAAATCAATACCAACATACCAATTATTTATACCAATATTTATACCAATACCAATTATTTATACCAATATTTATACCAATACCAATTATTTATACCAATATTTATGTTATTTATACTAATAGTATACTAAATGAGAGAGAAATCAGGAAAACATCACCTTTCATAATAGCATCATGTAAAATGAAATACAAAGGAATCAGTCTAATCAAGGAAATAAAAGACCTCTACATGGAAAATTATAGATCTACGAAGATATCAGAAAATGGAAATATATCCCCTGTTCTTGGATGGACAAAATCAGTATTTTGAAAATATCCATATTTCCAGAGCTGTTATACAGATTTAATCCAGTCCTAGTCCAAATACCGGTAGTATTCCTCACAGACCCAAAAATATATCCTGAAATTCATATAGAACCAGAAGAGACCTAGAGTAGAAAATGAATTCTGGGCAACAAGGGAAAGGAAGGGGGCATCCCAATCCCAGATTTCATTTAATATTACAAACCTACAGTGATAAAAACAGTATTGTATTGGGGAAAAAAACAGACCTGATGATCAGTGGAACAGAACAGAAGATGCAGAAACAACTCCAAGCCACTCAACTTCCTAATCTTTGACTAAAGAGCCAAACACTGTCACTAGAAGACAGCCTCTTTAATAAATGTTGCTGAGAAATCTGGCTATCTACCTGCTAAAGATTGAACCTTGACCATATCTCTCACCATGTACTAATCTAAAATGGAAATGAACAAAAGATTTAAATGTTAAAACAGAAATACTTAATCTGCTGGAAGATAGAACAGGTAAAACTCTTGGAGACATAAGTGTATGCAAAGACTTTATGAACAAACCCCTGATTGCACAAGAAATATTAGAAAGACTTAACAAATGGGATCACAACAAATTTAAAAGCTTCTGCACAATAAAACCACCTACAGAGTGAAGAGACAGCCTACAGGAAGGGAAAAACTTTTGCCAGCTACCTGTCAGACAGAGGACTAATATCTAGAATATATAAATAACTCAAAAAATAGAACTTCCAAATTTAAAGACTCAATCCAAAACTGGGCATATGGTGAATAAAGGCTTCTAAGATGAAGAAGTACAAACAGCAAATAAATACATTTTAAAACTCCACAATCTCTGGTTATTTGACAAATTGAAATTAAAACAACACAGCTATTCTCATCTCACACCAGAGAGAGTGTCTTTCAACAAGAAATCATCCAATAACAAATGCTGGTGAGGCTATGGGTGAAAAGAACTCCTTCTCCATTGTTGGTGGGAGTGTAAACTGTTACAACCACTATGGAAATCAGTATGAAGATCCCTCAAAGAACTAGGACTAAGAGGTCCCATTTGACCCAGCTATTCACCTGCTGGGGATCTTCCCCAAAGAATTAAAAGAATCATACCACAGTGATATATGTGCACCCATGTTCATCGCGGCACAGTTTGTAATAGCTAAAGCTTGGAAGCAGCCCAAGTGCTCATCAACTGGAAACTGAATAAAGAAAATGTGGAGTTTTTTATAAAATAGAGTACTACTCAGCCATAAAGAATGAAAAACTAGAGTCATTTATAGCTAAATGGATGCATATGGAGGCCATACTCTTAAGTGAAATAAATAGGACACACGTGTAAATACTGAATCGTTTCTCTAGTATGAGAAACTGATAGTGTAAACAAGGGTTAAAATGATTAAAATGAATAATTGACAATTTGAAATAGGAAAAAAGGTCCAAAGATGAAGGAGTGAAGGGAGGGGAAGGGGAAAGGAAAAGAGGGAAAGGAAAAACTATGAGAAAAGAAAAAAAAAGGAAATGAAATCTATGTAAATAGAGAAGGGGGGAGGGGGTGAAGGGCTCACAGGTAATGGGGGAAAAATAAGAACCAAGATATATCATATACAGGTACAAGCACCCAATGATAAATGTAAATGAATTGTACACCTATAATGTACCAATAAAAGAACTAAAAAAAAAAAAAAAGAGGATATCAGAAGATGGACAGATATCCCCTGCTCCTGGGTAGGAAGAACTAATATAGTAAAAATGGCCATACTTCCAAAACTGCGATATAGATTCTATGTAATCCTGACTGAAATCCCAACAGTATATTTCACAGAACTAGAGAAATCAATCCAAAAATTTATTTGGAACCAGAAGAGACCTAGGATAGCAAAAGCAATTCTAGGCAACAAAGACATGATGGGGGTATCACAATCTCCAACTTGAAACTATACTACAAAGTCACTGTGATAAAAACAGCATGGTACTGCCAAAGAAGTAGACCCAAGGATCAGTGGAATAGATTAGAAGATGCAGACACAACTCCAGACATACTCAGCCACCTCATCTTTGACAAAAGAGCCAACCATCCTCATTGGAGGAAAGATAGCCTCTTTAATAAATGGTACTGAAAAAGCAAGATTTCAACTTGCCAAAGATTAAAACTGGACTCATATATTTCACCATGCACTCAACTAATATTGAGATGTATCAAAGATCTAAATATTAAAACAAACACTAAACTTGTTGGAAGATAGGTTAAGTAGAACTCTTGAAGACATTGGCATAGGAGAAAGTTTTATGAACAAAACCTCAGTAGCATGGGAAATAGCACAGAGAATCAACAACTGGTATCTCATTCTATTAAAACTAATCCAAGAGAAACCACCAACAGAGCTAAGAGACAACCTACAATGTGGAGAAAAAAATTTTACCAGCTGTTCCTCAGACAAAGGTCTACTATCTAGAATATATAAAGAACAAAAAAATCAGACCCCCCAAATTCAAGGACCCAATTCAAAAATGGGCATCTGAAATGAACAGACATTTCTCAGACAAAGTAGTAAAAGCAGCAAATAAACATATGAAAAAATGTTCAACATCATTGGTCATTCGAGAGATGGAGATAAAAACAATACTGAGATTCCACCTTACTCCAGAAAGAATGGCTGCTATCAAGAA
The DNA here is from genome assembly GCF_053883595.1 of Heterocephalus glaber. Lineage (NCBI taxonomy): Eukaryota > Metazoa > Chordata > Mammalia > Rodentia > Bathyergidae > Heterocephalus > Heterocephalus glaber. Next base: position 63,236,665 of record NW_028258317.1, on the reverse strand, counting down.
ATCAACCAATAACAAATGCTGATGGGGTTGTGGGAGAAAGGAATCCTTCTCCATTGTTGGTGGGAGTGCACACTAGTGCAACCACTGTGGAAATCAATATGGAGATACCTCAAAAAACTAGGATTAGAGGTCCCATTTGACTCAGCCATCGCTCTGCTGGGTATCTTCCCAAAAGAATTAAAGGAATCATACTACAACGATATATGCGCACCCATGTCTAGAGTGGCACAGTTTGTAATAGCTAAAACTTGGCAACAGCCCAATTGCCTATCAACTGGAGACTGGATAAAGAAGTTTTGTTTTTTTTTATAAATGGAGTACTATCCAGCCATAAATCATGAGAAATTAGAGTCATTTATAGCTAAGTGGATGCATATTGAGGCCATACTCTTAAGTGAAATAAATAGGACACACGTGTAAATATGAATAGTTTCTCTGGTGTGAGAAAATGAAAGTGTAAATAAGAATCAAAATGTATACTAGATAATGTGAAACAGGAAGAAAAGGTCTAAAGGCAAGAGGAAGTGGGAGGAGTAGGGGAAAGGAAAGAAGGAAAAGGAAAAAATATGAGAAAAGGAAAAAGTGGGAAACAGCCTTTGTAAATAGGGGGCGGTGGAGGGGTTGAAGCAAGGGCAGGAGAATGGGGAAAAAATAAGAACCAAGATATATCATGTAAAGGTACAAATTCCCAGTGGTGAATGTCATCATATTGTATACCTAAAATGTACCAATAAGCTTAATAAAAAAAGAAAAGAAATCAACCAATAACAAATGCTGGCGGGGCTGTGGGGAAAGAGGAACCCTGCTCCACTGCTGGTGGGAGTGTAGACTGGTGCAACCACTGTGGAAATCAGTACGGAGATACCTCAAAGAACTAGGACTGGAAGTCCCATTTGACCCTGCTATTCCACTGCTGGGGATCTTCCCCAAAGCATTAAAAGAATCATACCACAGTGATATATGTGCACCCATGTTCATAGCAGCACAGTTTGTGATAGATAAAACTTGGAAACAGCCCAAATGCCCATCAACTGGAGACTGGATAAAGAAAATGTGGTTTTTTTATAAAATGGAGTACCACTCAGCCATAAAAAATGAGAAATTAGAGACATTTATAGCTAAATAGACACACATTGAGGCAATACTCTTAGGTGAAATAAATAGGACACACGTGTAAATACCAAATAGTTTCTCTAGTATGAGAAACTGAAAGTGTAAATGAGGACTAAAAGGTATAATAGATAATGTGAAATAGGAAAAAAAGGGGCAAAGGGGAATGGAAAGTGGGAGGGGTAGGGGAAAGGAAAGGGAATGGAATTAATATGAGAAAATGAAAAAAAGGAAACAAAGTCTTTGTAAATAGGGAGAAATGGAGGGGTTGAAGGGAGGGCAGGGGGAGGGGGAAAATAAGAATCAAGAGAGATTATGCAAAGGAGCAAATTTCCAATGATGAATGTCATTATATTGTATACCTAAAATGTACCAATAAAATAAAATTTTTTAAAAAGGAAAGCTGCTACTTATATACCCTGGAATACTACTCTGCCATATAGAAGGATAAACTTGAGACATTTTTAAATAAACAGATGCATCTCAAGATCATAATCTTTGTTGCAGACTACCCTGAGCAAGCTGAAAATTTATAAATTGACTTTTTCATATTAAAAGTCTGAGTCTGCCTAGTAACACACTGTGGCTTGCCTGAAGTGCCAACAGTTGGTGTGTGGGAAAGGAACAACTTCCTATGGCACTAATTACAGTGGTGGTCTCAGTGATCCATGATGCTGTGACATCTGGGATGGCAGGAAAATATTACAGCTGAGGGCAACATGACTCATACACAAAACTTCTATAAAGGCAAAAGTTAATCTATGGGAAAAATGTTTCCCATTTGTCAATGATCTGTTCCTGCTAGAATGTCTTATTCCCTTGTTGCTAGGACCATGCTCATATCAAAGCTCTCCATTGTCCTGTTCCCTGCACAATCCTTTACCCCTTCAAGAAGCTGTGTGTTCAATAAACAGTGGCAAGCTCCAGGAGACAGCACTTTAGCCTGATAAGAGCTTTGACCATCCTGAGCCCCCTTATGTAGTACAGATCTTGTCTTGTATTTTGATATCCTGTCTCCATACCCTTGGTCAGGTGATTGGATGTCTGATCAGCCTCCAATAAATCTTTAATGAAAAAAATTTGACACACAAGTTCAAATAGCACATTGTTTCTCATGCGTGAGAAACCCAGAGTGTAAATAAGGAGCAAAATGAAAAAGGAGTATTAGGAAGTAGGGAGAGCTTGTTCAAATGGGAAATGGAGCAAGAGAGGGAGAGGGAAGAGACAGAAAGGAGATTTTTAAAGAGAGGGTTAAAGAAAAAATGGAAACAGAGCTTTCTAAATGGAGTGGGGAGGAAAGGTGGAAGGCAGGGAAGGGAATGGCCCAAAAAATAAAGATACATCATTATGTACAGGAAAAAATTTCGCATGATGAATGTGATCGTTATGTACAAAAAACATGTACTAAGGAAAATACATTTTGAAGATACTTTTAGAAAATACTGAGTCCCACTTTCAGGTGTTGATTTGAGCTACTTAGGAGATGAACGTTTCATTTTGAAGGCAAGTGAGAATGCCCTGTACCACACAAAATTTTTCCCTTCTAGAGAAGATGCTCAGAGAACCCGGAATTAGTACAAAAAAAGTCCAGGTGTTTAAATAATATATTTCCTTAATTATCATAAATAATAAAGAGACTAATAAAAAATCCCTGTAAGCTTTCAATAGAGTGTAGACATGTAATCATTGTTGCATAAATGTACATACAGATAAATTAATAGGTGATTGAATGAAAAGAAATGTCTTCTTGTTGCTGGGTAGATCCAAAATTGAGCTACTGTGAAAACATAGTGATTGAAAGAAATATGAGGAAATTTCCCATGGAGATTTTACTGAGGGAGAAGGAGCCCACTGAGATGGGCACCAACAGTACAGGGTTCTCACAAATCTAATTTCTTTCCAAAAGATAGCTACTATTCTTTCCTCATGTCTCTTTTTTTTAATTAAGTTTATCAGTACATTTTAGGTATAAAATACAGTTACATTCATTGTTGGGATCTTATACACTTACATAATGTACCTTAGTTCTTATTTTTTCCCCATTTCACTGGCCTCCCTTCCCTATTTCCAGAGAATTGGTTTCCATTTTTTCCTTTTCTCATATTTCTTCTTTGCCCTTCTTTTCTTCCCCTACGCCTCCCACTTCCCCAACTCTTTTAGACCTTTTCTTCCTATTTCACATTATCAATTATACAATATGAACCTTATTTACACTTTTAGTATTTTCACACCAGAGAAACTATTTGGTATTTACACGTGTGTCCTATTTATTTCACTTAAGAGTATGGCCTCAATATGCATCCACTTAGCTATAAATGTCTCTAGTTTCTCTTTCTTTGTGGCTGAGTAACACTCCATTTTATAGAAAAACCACATCTTCTTTATCCAGTCTTCAGTTGATGGGCATTTGGGCTGTTTCCAAGCTTTAGCTATTACAAACTGTGCCACTATAAACATGGGTGTGCATATATCACTGTGATATGATTCTTTTAATTCTTTTGGAAAGATAACCAGAAGAGGGATAGATGGGTCAAATGGAACCTCTAATCCTACCTTTTTGAGGTATTTCCATATTGATTTCCACAGTGGTTGCACCAGTCTGCACTCCCACCAGCAGTGGAGAAGGGTTACTTTCTCCCCACAGCCCCACCAACATTTGTTATTGGTTGATTTCTTAATAACAGCCATTCTTTCTGGGGTGAGCTGGAATATCAGTGTTGTTTTCATCTGAATCTCTCAAATGACCAGTGATGCTGAACATTTTTTCATATATTTATATTCTGCTTTTACTTATTTTTCTGAGAAATGTCTGCTCATTTCAGATGCCCATTTTTGAATCGGGTTTTTTTTTATTTTGGCGGTCTGAATTTTTTGAGTTCTTTATATATTCTAGATAGTAGACCTTTGTCTGAGGAACAGCTGGTAAAAATTTTTTCCCACATGGTAGGTTGTCTCTTAGCTCTGTTAGTGGTTTCTCTTGCAGAAGCTTTTTATAAGATGAGATCCCAACTGCTGATTCTTTGTGGTAGTTCCCATGCTACTGAGGATTTGTTAATAAAATCTTTTCCTATGCCAAAGTCTTCAAGAGTTCTACCTAACTTCCTTACAGTAAGCTTAGTGTTTCTGTTTTAATATTTAGATCTTTAATCCAATTCAATTTTAGTTTAATTCTTGGTGAAAGATAGGGGTCTAATTTTAATCTCTGGCAGGTTGAAATCCAGTTTTTCCAACACCATTTATTAAAGAGGCTATCTTTCCTCCAGTGAGGGTGGTTGGCTCCTTTGTCAAAGATGAGGTACCTGAGCATGTCTGGAGTTGTTTCTGTATCTTCTAGTCTATTCCACTGATCCTCAGGTCTGTTTCTTTGCCAGTACCATGCTGTTTTTATCACAGTGGCTTTGTAGTATAGTTTCAAGTTGGGAATTGTGATACCCCCTGTCATGTCTCTGTTGTCTAGAGTTGCTTTTGCTATTCCAGGTTTCTTCTGGTTCCAAATGAATTTTTGAATTGTTTTCTCTAATTCTGTGAAATATACTGTTGGGATTTCAATCGGGATTGCATTGAATCTATATCGCAGTTTTGGAAGTATGGCCATTTTCACTATGTTGGTTCTTCCTACCCAGGAGCAAGGGATGTCTTTCCATTTTCTTGCATCCTCTTCGATCTCTTTTTTCAGAGTGCTGTAGTTTTCAGCGTAGAGGTCTTTTGTCTCTGTTGTTAGTTTGATTCTTAGATATTTCTGGTGTTTTTTTTTATGCTATTGTGAAAGGAATTGTTTCCTTAATTTCTCTCTCAGTGAGTGTGTTATTTGTGTATAAGAAGGCTATTGATTTTTTAGTGTTTACCTTGTATCTAGCTACTCTACTGAATCTGTCAATTAAGTCTAGAAGAATTTTGGCAGAATTTTTTGGGTCTTCCATGTAGAGTATCATACCATCAGTAAATAATGACAGCTTAACTTCTTCCTTTCCTATTTTTATTCCTTTTATTTCTTTCTCTTGTCTAGTAGCTGTGGGTAATGTTTCCAGAACTATATTGAATATAAATGGTGATAGTGGACATCTATGTCTTGTGCCTGATTTTAGCATGTCCTCACGTCTTTTTAGCATGACATTCTGGGAAAAGAAGCCTTCATGGAAGAAAGTGTTGACACATACTTTTGTTTATGAGAGAAAATTCAGAGGACTTAGATTTGGTTACTGTTACAGTCTCAAATAGTCATGAGATCACAATAGGACCCTACTCCACATCCTTTAGGATGGCTATTTTTTAATTTGTATTCGAACTTGTTTGCAGCACATGCAGTTTACAGTCACCTTGGGGCATGGGTACATGTACATAAAACAGCTTGCTCCATTTTTTTATTCACTTGCCCCTTCTCTCCCATCTCCCTTCCTCCTCCCATAAATCCTCTTGCCATTTTTTTCTTGGTGCTATTATTAATTGTATCTCATGTTTGTGACCTAAAATGCTTACATTCACTGAGGTTCATGTATCTGACATATTTTTATTGTACTTATTTCTGCTTCCCCTCTCCCTTCTCACCTTTATCCTCCAAGACTCCTTTTCCACACCATCCTTACACCCTCAGTCTCCAGGAGCTCTTCCCATTTTCAAGAGATTTATTCCTGTGTCTCCTATCCATCTTTTATTGTGCTCTTTGTTCATACTTTGTCTTACTCAAATAAGAGATACTGTATGATATTTAAGCTTGTCAGTCTGATTTATTTTACTTAAAATTATATTTTCCAGATGTATCCATATTCCTACAGTTGTTTTTTATTTGTTCTTCTTTGCAGCCATGTAGTATTCCATTATGTATACATACCATGTTTTCTTTGTAAAATCATCTATTGATTTTTATGCAGCCAGTTGATGCAGGGCTGCTTCCAAAATTTAGCTATTATGAATTGTGCTGTTATAAAGATTGTTATGCATGTATTACTATTTATTATGTCTTTATCTCTTTGATGAAAATATCTAGAAGTATAGCTGGGGCACATGGAACTTCTAATTTTAATTCATCAAGAAATCTCCACACTAATTTTAATGATAGTTGCACTACTTTACATTCCTATCAACAATGTAGAAATGTTCCTTTTACACAACACTCATGCTAGCACTTGTGTTTTTTGACTTCTTAATGATTTTCAAGCTTTCTGGTGTAACATGTAATCTTAGCATTGTTTTAATTTGCATTTCTCTAGTGGTCACAGATGTTAAACACTTGTTCATATATATTTGTTGGCCATTTGTACTACTTCCTCTAAGAAGTATCTGTTCATTTCACTTGTCCATTTATTGATTGTTTCTTTTATTTTAGGAAGTCTATGTTTTTCAGTAATTTATATATTCTAGAAATTAATTCTCTCCTGAAGAATAGCTGGAAAAAATTTTTCCCATTTCCAAGGTTGTCTCTTCACTCTACTAATTGATTTCCTTGCTGTGCAAAACTTTTTAACTTGATATAATCCCATTTGGTGATGCTTGCTGTTATTTCTTGGGCAATTTTTGTTCTGTTTAGGAAATCCTTTCCTCCATTTATGACTTCAAATGTTTTACCTATTTTATCTTCTAGTAGGTTCAATGTCTTTGTTTTAATGTTTAGATTTTTGATTCATTTTGATTTTAGTTTGGTACATGGTAACAGATAAGAGTCCAGTTTCTATCTTCTACAGATATCCAGTTTTCCAAGCACCATTTATTAAATAAGTTATTTTTCCTCCAATGTATGCTTTTGGCTCCTTTGTCAAAGATAAAATAGCTGAATGTGTCTGGGGATGTTTCTGTATCCTCTATTATGGTCCATTGACCCACATGTTTTTGTTCTGTTTTTGTTCCACTACCCTGATCTTTTTATCACTGTTGCTTTGTAGGATGGCTTGAAGTCAGGAGTTGTGATGCCTCCTGCTTTGCTCTTGTTGCCCAAACTTGCGTTTGCTCTTCTGAATCTCTTCTGGTTCCATAGTAATTTTAGGATTCATTTCTCTAGATCTATGAAGTATACTGTAGGTATACAGTTTTGAAATATGGCTATTTTGACAATATTGGCTCTGCCTATCCATGAGCAGGAGACATCTTTCCATTTGCTGTTGTAGTCTCTAATCTCCTTGTTCATAGTAATGTAGTTCTATTAGTAGAGATCTTTCATTTTCTTGGTTAAAATAATTACTAGCTATTTCATTTTTCTTGATGCTAGCCTGAATGATATTTTTTTATAATTTCTTTCTAAATGAATTTATTATTGGTTTACACAAATTATATAGATTTTTGTGCTTTAAATTTGTATCTTGCTACATTGCTGAAGTTGATATTAATTCTAAGATTTTTTGATGGAATTATTTTGATCTTTTATATAGAGTATCAGGTCATCTGCAAATAATGATAATTTGAGTTCTTCCTTTCCTGTACATATCCCTCTTATTTCTTTCTCTTGCTTGATTGCTCTGGCTAATGTTTTGAGTTTTATGCTGAATAAAAGTGGTGATAGTGTGCTTCTTTGTCATATTCTGGATTTTGGAGGGAATGCTTTTACTTTTTCTCCATTTTTGCCATTAGTTTATCATAATTAGCTTTGAAAAAATTCAGATATGGTCCTTCTCTCCTATTTTTTCCAGGTTTCTTATGATTAAGGAGAGTTGGATTTTGTCTAAAGTTTTTTCTGCCTTTATGAATATGATCATGTGGTTTTGACCTTCTGTTTATGTGAGGTATTACATTTATTGGCTTGTATATCTTGAATCATCCTTACATTTCTGAGATGAAACCTACTTGATCATGATGTATGATCTTTTTGATGTTGTGCTGCGTTTTTACTCACTAGTGTCTTGTTAAGGATTTTTCATCTATGTTCATTAAGGCAGCTGGCCTGCCATTTTCTTTTTTAGGTGATTTTTACCTGGTTTTGGAATTGGAGTGATATTGGCTTCCAGAAATGAACTTGGAAATACTCTGCCTCTTTTAATTTCTTTGAAGAGCTTGAGGAGTATAGGTGATATAACATCTTTAATGGTTTTACACAACTCAGCAATGACTTTATCAGGTCTTGGGCTACTTTTATTTGGCAGACTCTTTATTACTATCTCAATTTCATTGCTTCTTATTGTATTGTTCAGTATTTTTGTGTCTTCTTGGCTTAGCTTTGACAATTTGTGTGAGCCTGGAAATCTGTCCTTTCCAAAATTTTGCAATTTCTAAGAATGACATATTTCATAGCACTTACTGTCTTCTGGATTGTGAAATAATTTGTTGTTATTTCCCCTTTTTTCATTTCTAATTGCATTGATGTGAATCTTTTCTCTCTTTCTTTTGGTAATTTAGCCTAAGGGTTTATTTATTTCAAAGAACCAATTCTTCTATTTGTTGATTCTTTCTATTGGTTTTTCATCTTGATTTCATTGATTTCTGCTCTAATCTTTATGATTTCCCTCCTTAATATCAGTTTGGGCTTTGATTGTTGTTGATGCTCAAGTATCTTAAGGTTCATCATAAGGTTATTTATTTGAGTTCACTCAGTTTTCCTAATGTGAGCACTGATTCCATTGAACTTCCCTCTTAGTACTGCTTTCATAGTGTCCCAGATGTTCAGTGAATTGTGCAGGCACTTTCATTAACTTTCAGAGATTGTAAAAATTTCTTCTTTGATTTCTTCTGTGACTCATTGATGTTTAGAAGTGTGTTCTTAATTTTGCAGGTGCTACTACATTTTTTATCATTTCTTCTGTCGTTGATTTCCATTTTCATTGCACAGTGGTCTGCTAGTAATATGGGATGATTTTGATTCTTTTATATTTATATTTATTTAATCAGACTGTGGAGCAGTATGTTATTTATTTTGCAGAAAGTAACGTGGGCTGCAAAAAGAATGTATACTTTTGTAGTGAGCTGGGATATTGTGTAGGTATCTATTAAGCTCATATGTTTGAGGGTGTGGTTCAGCTCTGATTGTTTTTATTGGTTTGATTAGTTGACCTTTTTGTGAAAGTGAGGTGTTAAGATCCCCCACTCTGTGTTAGTTTTTACTGAATCTTTTGTGTTTAGCAGTATTTGTTTTGTGAAAATTGGTGCTCCAGTATTTTGTGCATAAATATTTATAAGTATTATCTCTTATTAGATTGTTCCCTTAAGTAGTATGTAGTGACCTTTTTGACTCTCCTAATCAGTCTTAGCATGAAGTTTACCATGTCTTGCATTAAAATTGCTACCCTTTCTTATTTAGGGAGTCCTAGCTCATTAAATACTGCTTTTCATCCTTTGATTTTTTTTTTTTTTTTGATTTTTTTGGTACTGGAGTTCTAACTCGGTTCCTTGTGCTTACGAGGCAGGTGGCGGAACCACTGAGCTAACTCCCCGGCAATTTGATTTTTAATCTATAGATATCTTTTTGAATTAGATGAGCTTTCTGAATGTAATAGGCAGGTGAATTCCGTTTTTTTAACCTAGCCTGACAATCTTTGTCTTTTAATTGAAGAGCTGAGGCCACTAGTGCTGAGAAATAAACCGAGATGTATTGATTATTTACTATCATTGTAATTTTTTCTGTTTCTGACTCCTTTTTCTTTTCTTGACAGTTTTTGTTGTTTATTCATTGGCCTTTTTTTGGTGTTCTCAGTTCATCTTGATTTTTAAGTTTATTGGTGTTCTTATTTCTGTCAATGATACTCTTTTTTTAAATTAAATTCTTTTATTGGTACATTGTAGGTATACAACACAATTACATTTCTCATTGGGAATTGTACCTTTACATAGTGCATCTTGGTTCTTATTTTTTCCCCATTCCTAGCCCTCCCTTCACCCCCTCTACCCTTCCCTATTTACAAAGACTTTATTTCCATGTTTTCCATTTCTCAGCATTTTTCCTTTCCCTTCTTTCCTTTCCTCTGACTTTCCCACTACCCCTACCCCTTTGGACCTTTTCTTCCTATTTTGCATTATTGATTCTCCATTCTAATCATTGGTACATTTGGGGTATACATTATAATGACATTCATCATTGGAAATTTGCACGTTTACATGGTCTCTCTTGGTTCTTATTTTTCACCCTTGCCCAGCCCTCCCTTCAACCGCTCCAGTCCTCCCTATTTACAAAGATTTTGTTCCTATTTTTCCATTTTCTCATATTAATCCCATTCCCTTCTATCCTTTCCCCTAGCCCTCCCACTTCCTTCCCCTTTGCCCCTTTTCTTCCTATTTCACATTACCTATTATAGATTTAGTCCTTATTTACACTTTCAGTTTCTCATACCAGAGAAACTATTTGGTATTTATTCATGTGTGTCCTATTTATTTCACTTAAGAGTATCACCTCAATGTGCATCCACTTAGCTATAAATGTCTCTAATTTCTCATTTTTTATGGCTGAGTAGTACTCCATTTTATTAAAAAAACACATTTTCTTTATCCAGTCTCCAGTTGATGGGCATTTGGGTTGTTTCCAAGTTTTAGCTATTACAAACTGTGCTGCTATGAACATGGGTACACATATATCACTGTGGTGTGATTCTTTTAATTCTTTGGGGAAGATCCCCAGCAGGGGAATAGCTGGGTCAAATGGGACTTCCAGTCCTAGTTCTTTGAGGTATCTCCATACTGATTTCCACAGTGATTGCACCAGTCTACACTCCCACCAGCAGTGGAGCTGGGTTCCTCTTTCCCCACAGCCCCGTCAGCAATTGTTATTGGTGAATTTCATGATAGCAGCCATTCTTTCTGGAGTGAAGTGGAATCTCAGCATTGTTTTCATTTGCATCTCTCGAATGACAGGTGAGGTTGAACATTTTTTCATGTATTTATTTGCTATTTCTACTTCGTTGTCTGAGAAATGTCTGTTCATTTCAGATGCCCATTTTTGGATTGGGTCTTTAAATTTGAGACTTCTGATTTTTTAAAGTTCTTTATAGATTCGAGATAGTAGACCTTTGTCTGAGGAACAGCAGGTGAAAATTTTTTCCCACATTGTGGGTTGTCTTTTTCCACTGTTGGTGGTTTCTCTTGCTGTGCAGAAGATTTTTAATAAGAAGAGATCCTACTTGTTGAATGTTTGTGCTAGTTCATGGGCAACTGAGGTTTTGTTCATAAAATCTTTTCCTACACCAATGTCTTCAACAGTTCTACCTAAGCTCTGTTCCAGCAGGTTCAGTGTTTCTGTTTTAATATTTAGATCTTTAATCCATTTTGATTTTAGTTTAGTGCATGGTGAGAGATACAGGTCTAGTTTTAATCTTTGGCAAGTTGAAGCCCAATTTTTCCAGCATCATTTATTAAAGAGGCTATCTTTCCTCCAGTGAGGGTATTTGGCTCCTTTATGGAAGATGAGATGGCTGAGTGTGTCTGGAGTTGTTTCTCCATCTTCTAATCTGTTCCACTGGTCCTCAGTTCTGTTTCCTTGCCAGTAACATGCTGTTTTTATCACAATTGCTTTGTAGTTTAGTTGCAGGTTAGGGACTGTGATACCCCCTGTCATGTCTCTGTTACCTAGAATTGCTTTTTCTATTCTGAGTCTCTTCTTGTTCCAAATGAATTTTTGGATTGTTTTCTCAAGGTCTATGAAGTATGCTGCTGGGATCTCAATTGGAATTGCATTAAATCAATATAGCAGTTTTGGAAGTATGGCCATTTTCACTATATTAATCCTTCCTACCCAAGAGCAGGGGATGTCTGTCCATTTTCTGATATCATCTTCAATCTCTCTTTTCAGAGTGCCATAGTTTTCAGAGAAGAGGTCTTGGATTTCTTTTGTTAGGATGATTCCTAGGTATTTCAGTTTTTTGGATGCTATTGTGCAAGGAATTATTTGCCCTATTTCTCTCTCAGTGAGTCTGTCATTGGTGTAGAGGAAAGCTATTGATTTTTGTGTGTTGATCTTGTAACCAGCTACTTGACTGAATTTGGTTATTAAGTCTAGAAGACTTTTGGTGGAGTTCTCAGGGTCTTCTATATAGAGTATCATGTCATCTGCAAATAATGACAATTTGAATTCTTCACATCCTATCTTTATTCCTTTAATTTCTTTCTCTTGTTTAATTGCCATGGCTAATGTTTCCAGAACTATATTGAACAAGAGTGGTGATAGTGGACATCCTTGTCTTGTTCCTGATTTTATTGTTAAGGATTTCAGTTTTTGACCATTTAGTATGATATTGGCTGTTGGTTTTTCATAGATGGCTTCTATCAGTTTGAGGTAGAGACCATCTATTCCAATTTTTTGTAGGGTTTTTATCATAAATGCATGTTGGATTTTGTCAAATGCTTTTTCTGCATCTATGGAGAGAATCATATGATTTTTGTCCTTGGCTCTATTGATATAGTGTATTACATTGATGGATTTTTGTATGTTGAACCATCCCTGCATCCCTGGGATGAATCCCACTTGATCAGGGTATATGATCTTCTTGATGATCTTCTGCATTCTGTTTGCCAGTATCTTATTAAGGATTTTTGCATCTATGTTCATTAGTGGGATTGGCCTATAGTTCTCTTTTTCAGTTGGGTCTTTCTCTGCTTTGGGGATCAAGATGATGCTTGCTTCCAGGAATGAATTTGGGAGTATTGCTTCCTTTCAATTTCATTGAAGAGTTTAAACAGTAGTGGCAGCAGTTCCTCTCTAAATGTCTTGTAGAATTCAGCAGTGAAGCCATTAGGGCCCAGGCTTTTCTTAGTTGATAAGTTTTTATTACATTTTCAATTTCATTGGTTGATATTGGGTTGTTCAGAATTTTTAGGTCTTCTTCGATCAACTTTGGTAATTCATATATATCTAGGAATCTGTCCATTTCTTCTGTGTTGTCCATCTTATTGGCGTATAGTTTCTGGAAGTAGGTATTGATGATCCTGTGGATTTCTGCTGGGTCTGTTGTAATTTCACCCTTTTCATTCCTAATTGCATGGATTTGGGCATTTTCTTTCCTTTCCTATTTCTGACAAGGTTGGCTAAAGGTTTGTCAATTTTGTTGATTCTTTCAAAGAACCAACTCTTTGCTTCATTGATTTTTTTGTATCATTCTCTTAGTCTCCATTTCATTGATTTCTCCTCTGATCTTTATAATTTCCTCCCTTGTATGAGCTCTGGGGATGTCCTGTTCTTCTTTTTTTAGAAGCTTGAGGTTCAGCATCAGGTTGTTTAATTGGGCTCGTTCTGTTTTCCTAATATGTGTATTCACTGCTATGAATTTCCCTCGTAAGACTGCTTTCATTGTGTCCCATAGATTCCGATATGTTGTATTGTCATTGTCATTTAATTGAAGGAACTGTCTGATTTCTTCTTTAATTTCCTCTCCGACCCATTGGTTATTCAGAAGTGTGTTGTTCAATTTCCACATGTTTATGAAATTTTTCGAGTTTCTTTTGCTATGGTCTCCAATTTCACCGCACTATGGTCTGATAATATACAGGGGAAAACTTCATTTCCTTTGCACTTACTTAAACATGTTCTATGTGTGAGTATGTGTTCTGTTTTGGAGAATGACCCATGTGCAGCTGAGAAGAATGTGTATTCTGATTTTGTGGGGTGGAAGACTCTGTAAACATCTGTTAAGTTCATTTGTTCAAGAGTTCGATTGAGTTCTAGTATTTCATTAATTATTTTTAGTCTAGTTGATCTATCTATTTGTGACAGTGGGGTGTTGAGGTCCCCCACTACAATTGTATTAATGCATATATGACTTTTCATGTCCGTTAGTATTTGTTTTATATAGTTGGGTGCACTAGTGTTTGGTGCCTAGATATTTATGATTGTCATCTCTTCCTCTTGGATTCTTCCCTTTACAAGGATGTAGTATCCTTCTTCATCTCTCTTAATCAGTGTTGGTTTGAAATCTACTTAATCTGCAAAGAGGATAGTTACTCCTGCTTTTTTTCGGTTCCCATTGCATGAAGTATTGTTTTCCACCCTTTAACTTTCAGGCTATGAGTTTCCTTTTGAATTAAGTGTGTTTCTTATATGCAGCATATTGTTGGATTTTGCTTCTTGACCCATTCTGCCAGTCTATTTCTTTTGATTGGTGAATTGAGGCCATTAACATTGATGGCTATAACTGAAACATATTGACTTGTCATTGCCATGGCTTTTTCTTTTTGTTGGGTTCTCCCCCTTTGCATTTAATTGCTTGTCATGCCAGATGGGTTCATTCTGCTTTGCTTCCTGGGGTTGTGATCCTCAATGTGTGTTTCTAGGATGTTGTGTAAAATTCTTTGGAGTGCTGGTTTGGTATTCACAAAGTTCCTAAGGTGCTCTTTGTCATGAAAGTATCTTATTTCTCCATTAATTTTGAAAGATAGTTTTGCAGGGTACATCAATCTGGGTTGGAGGCTGTTTTCCTTTAGGGCTTGGAATATGTCACTCCAAGCTCTTCTTGCCTTGATGGTTTGTGTTGAGAAGTCTGCTGTGATTCTGATGGGCTTTCCTTTGTATGTGATTTGTTTCTTTTCTCTAACTGCTTGTAGAACTTTGTTCTTCTGTTGTGTTTCTGGAATCTTAACCATTATATGCCTATGTGTAGATATTTTTGATCAAGGCTATTTGGAGTCCTATATGCCTCACTTATCTGTATGTCAAGCTCTTTTCCCCTCCTTGGGAAGTTTTCTGCCATTATTTCTGTGAAGAGATTTTTTATGTCATCTCCACTCTCTCCTGTTTCTTCATTGAGCCCAATCAGTCTTATGTTATTCTTTTCTGCATCATCTAGCAGCTGCTGGATTGATTTGTCATGTTCCCTTATAATTTTGAAGCAATTTTTCTTTTCCTGGTCACTATTTGCAATCTTATCTTCTATATCTGAAATTCTGTCCTCACATTGGCTCATTCTGCTGTGTAGACTTTCAATGGAGTTTTTTATCTCCTGGAAATCTCTTTGCTTCTGTTTTATGGATTCCATTTGTTTCCTATGTTGGGATTCCATCATGTTCCTGATCTCCTCTCTAGATTTATTAATCATGTGTTGCACTAGGAGCACAATTTCTCCTGTTATCTGAGAAATTATCTCTGATTTCATTTTTTCCAGATCCCCTTTTGTTGCCAGTTCAGTGGGTCCAGGTGGTTGAGTATCAGAGTGTTCCATCTCATTTCCCTTTGGGGTTGCTGTAGGTGATCTGAAGTCTGGTTTTGAGACTTATTTATGTGTTTTCTAATATCAACTGGGGTGGGGGGCTGTTAGCGCCTGCACGGATTACCTCCTCTGAGCTGGAAGAGGTCGGACAGGGGCTGGGAACAGTGTTAGGGATGGTGACCCAAAAGCCCCTTCCTGTGGGCTGGGAGCAGTGGGAGGGACGGTGGCCAGGAAGCCCCTTCCTCTGGACCAGGAGCAGTGGGATGGTGGCTCAGAAGCCCCTACCCCTGGGCAGGGAGCAGTGGGAGGGATGGTGGCCTGGAAGCCCCTTCCTCTGGGCCAGGAGCAGTGGGACTGCAGCTCAGAAGCCCCTGCTTCTGGGCTGGGAGCAGCGGGACTCAGTACTTTGTTCTGGTGGTCTGGTGTCCTCTGTGTTTTTGTAGTATGGAACCAGGTGGCTGCCTGTCTGCAGCAGGGTGATTTGACATCTTCTGTGCGACTCGTGAACTCAGTAGGGTGTGCACAGATCTGCCTGTGTGCAGTGGGCTGATTCGGCTTGTTCCGTGCCTCTCGGGACCTTGGTAGGGCATGGGCAGCCCTGCCTGTCTGCAGCGGGGTGATTCTGCATCTTCCTTGTGACTCGGGACCTCAGTAGGGTGTGGGCACACCTGCCTGTCTGCAGCAGGCTGATTCGGCCTGTTCCGTGCTGTTGTTTCAATCTCTACTTTGTTACTGACCTTTTTTCTTGTTGTTAGATCCATGTTTGAAAATGGGATACTAAAATCCATCTATCACTTCTTTTAATTGTGTCAGGTTTTGGATCATGAATTTGGGACTCTCTTTTCAGATGTATATATGTTGATAATTATTTTATCTTTTGGATGGGTTGATTCTTTTATTATTGTTGTGCATTCTTTCCTGTGTCTAGAAACAACTTTTTCTTATAGTTGGTTTGATATTAGTGTAGCCACTCCAGAGCTGCTCCTATCTGTATGGTACACCTTTTACCATCTTTTGAATTCCAACCTTCTGTGTTGCATCTTCATTAATGGCATCATGTCATTTTGATCTTCTATTCTAATCTGTTCCTTTGTATCAAATTGTTTTATCTATTTACCTTTATGTGATCACTACTGAGTAGAATTTACTCCTGCCATTTTACTATTCATTTTCTATATGCCTTTTATCTCCTCTGGGTTTTTTTAATCCTATAGCTACCTTCTTATTTGTAAATAGATATTTTCTAGTTTGCTTTTGTTGTTCCTTTCACTGGATTTTTAAAGATATATATTTGTTAATGGTCACACTATACATTCTAATTAAGAGCTTACAAAATTGAGTGTAAAACAATCCTTACTTAATTCCAATATTACATAAATTTTACTCCTAAATAGGTAGTTATCTTCTCTTAGTTATCTTTGTACAATCATCACACAAATAAAATATTTATGTTTTCCTGTAAACACAGATTTACTGCTATGAGCTCACTAAACCTCTTAATGATCAGTTTATTTTTACAAACATGAGTTGAGTTTTTATTTCCTTTTATAGTAATTTTTATTTACATAACATCCACTCAATTCTTTTTTTTTTTCATTAAGTTCATTGGTACATTTAAGGTATACAATACAGTTACATTCATCATTGGGATCTTGTAACTGTACATGATGTATCTTGGTTCTTATTTTTTCCCCATTCCCCTGCCCTCCCTTCACCCCCTCCACCCTTCCCTGTTTACAAAGACTTTGTTTCCATTTTTTCCTTTTCTCATATTTTTTTCTTTTCCCTTCTTTCCTTCCCCCTACCCATCCCATTTCCCCTACTCCTTTAATCTTTTCTTCCTATTTCACATTATCAATTATATATTTTGATCCTTATTTACACTTTCAGTTTCTCACACCAGAAAAACTATTTGGTATTTACACGTGTGTCCTATTTATTTCACTTAAGAGTATGGCCTCAATGTACATCCATTTAGCTATAAATAGCTCTAGCTTTTCTTTTTTATTGAGGATTTTAACATCATATTCTATTTTATAAAACATGAATTTGTCATTTTAAAATATCTGCCGGATTTTATCAGTACTGAAGTCGTCTTTCATTTTACTTTGTCTCTATTTTTTCTTAGTCTTACTTCTTGGTGTGCTGATAATTTTGTCTACACAGTGGGCTTTATGATTGAAGAGGCCTTGAATGTCATCTTCCTCCAGAGAGGATTCATCCTTTCCTGGGGCAGACAGCAGAAGGTTAGGTCAACTGAATCTGGTTTCAGACTGTGCTGTCTCAAGGCTCATTTACAGTTGGTAAGGTTCATTCTATTTCTGGTTTTCTTCCATTCATCATCTTTCAGCTAATAGGCTGGAGATTTCTAGGCCCTGTCCTTGGAGGTCATGAACTCTAATATTTATCTTCCTATAATGAAAGGATGACTAACATCCTTTTATGACTGTCAACCATTTTCATCTTGCCTTCTTAGCCTTTTGCCTTTCTCAGATTGATCAGCAAATGACTCAAGGAGAAAATTAGTTCCCAGGCTTAGGCATAGTTTGATGCACCTCACTTCTCTCCTGGATTTTATTTTCCCAATACCTGACTGCTTTGGCAGCATCAAACAGTGTATTGGCTAAAGAGCACTATCGATTTTTTTAGAAACTACATTTTGTCTTCCTTCCCAACCCATTTCCTCATAGAGGACTCACCAAATACCTGAGGATGTATTAGCAGTCAGAAGTTTAGGCTCATCTTAAGGACCATTTCTTTTGTATAAAATCTGTGTGTTTCATTCTTCTTTGGTCATAGTAACATGTTAATGCCTACCAAGAGGCATTTTGCATTTTGGAGTGTTTTTAAGTTTTGCTCAGTGGAAGCATTGGTATACTATAAATCATATAGTATCAACAAGCAGGAAAATTCTATGAATGTCCTAACTATGATTTATTATCAAAGATTACTTTCTTTTGAATATAATTATTACTAAAATGTACTTATTATGTTACTTGAAAAGAGTAAACCATTTTAAGAAATCTGTACTTCCAAACATGTTATATAACATCAGAATTTTAGAATTTATTTTTCTTGTTTTAAGGTATCCATCTTTAATTTTGGGTCAAGGGGAGATGTTTCAGATAAAGAAAACTAGGTCAGCATACCCTTCTGTTTTTATGTATCCCTTAGTTTGTAAATATAGTGGATGTGGATGTATGCATATATATAAATAGAAAGTAGAGATATCAATACAGAATTAAACTTTTTCAAGTAAATATAGCACAGAAGCAGCTGCTTCTCTAAAGAAAGGAAACAATAAGGTTGATTTTAATTTTAATTTATTTTATGTAATTT
Source organism: Heterocephalus glaber (assembly GCF_053883595.1). Classification (NCBI taxonomy): domain Eukaryota; kingdom Metazoa; phylum Chordata; class Mammalia; order Rodentia; family Bathyergidae; genus Heterocephalus; species Heterocephalus glaber. The sequence continues at coordinate 63,218,174 of NW_028258317.1, read as the reverse complement.
TATGCCTTTCAACACTTCCTTACTCCATCATTAAATTCTGTTTTTATAACTCAATGATATATTCTCTGTAGTGCATATATTATTTAGCTTTTTTTTCTGTAGCTACTCATTTACATTCATAATAGTTATAATTAGAAAATTGTTAGAAGGGTTTTTTTCAATAGGAGGGGTAAAAATTGTGTGAGAATAAGAAATGAGATAGTGACAATTGGATGAAATTAGTCTCTTAAGAAGGAAAGTAAAACAGTTTTTCCAAAATATAAAGTGATTATAAAGAATCATGATGTTTGGAAGGTTTAGAATTATTGTTAAAGAAATTTTAGGTTCTCCAAGTTTTAAAATGTCTGAGAAAATAGATATTTTTACAAAAATTATTATAAGGCCCATCAAGTGTGGGTTAATAGGTTTTCTTGTTACTGAAGTGATTATTTTGAAGAATTCTAAAAACTATTCACAATTATGCAATATAGAAGAAAATAAGGTATTTTACTGTTTTTATTAGTTTTCAATTTTAATAGTTTTCAATTCTCCCTTGAAATTCTGTCTTTTCTTTGATAAGCTTGAATATATTAAGCATAACTATTTGAAACTTATATCTGATATTTCTATTTCATGAGCATTCCTTCTCTGAATTCTTTGTCCTGCTGTCTTGTCTTCTCATAACCTTATTAGTTTTGACTGAGTTCTGGACATTGTATGTAATGAATTGAGGAGGCAAGTTGAGGCTTAGTTGATGATATCTTCCTCATGAGAAAAAGTACAGTTGTATTTAGGAATAACTTTGTTTTGCTCGATAAACTGGCTATTCCAGGTCACATTAGTTCAATGAGGAATTGAGATAATGTTAAGATGTGTTTTAGATTTTTGCCAGGATTATTTTATTTCTGCTCTATCCTTACCTGTAGGGAGCATGAAGCCCTTCCGAATCCTAATTGAAAGCTGAAATTTTCCAGGCACAATTTCCTTCATTGACAAGACCCACATTCTAATTTTGTTTATCCTTAGACCCGTGAGGGTTTGGTTACTCAGCTTCACAGTCGGCCTTTTTGGCTACCTGTTTAGAAATTGGCAGATATTCTTAGAAGCGAAGCAATCCCAAATGCTGAGTTCAACTTTCTAGATTTTTTTTGTTTACTTAGATCTTGCCACCATAATCCTTCACTGAGATTTTAATTTTCTATTGTCTTCAAAGAAAAGTTTAATACTTTTTTCAGATTTTCAAGTTATTTTCCATAAGAAATTTTATATGAAGTTCCTGGCATATAAATACACTGAGAATGACATAAATATGAATAAAAGTCACTTTTCCTGCCATCCCCAACTATGAAATAAGTTTATTCAAGTCAATCATTGCAGGTAATAAGCTGGATTCTAATCTATTCATTTCATTGCATTGGACGTTTAAAATTAGATGTCATAAATATTTACCCTAATATGTTGCATACAGAAATACATTAACAAAAACAATAACTTCCCTTCCCCACTTCCTTGCATCCTCATCCAGTCTCTGCTCCTTAAAAGAGCCAATGTTCAGTATGTGTTCTCTATATTTACCTTCATGTACATGCACAAATTTATATACACATATGTATGTTGAAAATTTTAAAAATCTTACAACACTTCTTGTGCAAATTTAATAGCTTTCAGCTCTGAGGCTGTTGCTCCAGTGACAGAGCACTTGCCTAGCTTACACTAGACTCTGAGCTCAATCCCCAGCTCTGTGATAAATTAAATAAATAAACTTTTAAAATGCAGATAACTTAATAACTTTCCAAATACATTCTTTAACAGGCAACTAAAATTATGTATAGTTTTACCAATTTTTGGTAGATACAGTAATTTAGTACAATAAGGAAAATTTGTGATTTTTTTTGAGGAATGGTGCATCTTTGACTGTGTTTCTTTTATTGGTTCCAGAGACTAAAGTCTTTATGTATCTCATTCCAGAGACAGATGTGTCTGTGAATGAGTAGTAATGCAGTGTGATCTTTAAAGATACATATTTGTTCTCTCTATATATCTCTGTATAATATACATTTATAAAGAAAGAAATTCTGCATCATCTTTATTATCTATGTATATATACATACAAATCTACAATTGCGAAGACAAATATTGCATATATAATAAATACATTATATATTTATGTATTTGATTTCTTTTTTAAAACTAGCAATAATTGTTCACCTTCCAAGAAAAAAGTTTCCATAACTGAAAAGTGGATTCTTGCAGCACCACACACAAGTTGCTACAAGCAGTATAATAGCACAGTGCTTTTTATTGTTAAAAATAGCATTTATTAAATGTTTAATATGTGCCACATACTTTGCTATGTGCCTTGTATGAATTAACTTATGTAATACTTTCAGTATCTTTATGCAATAGTTAACTTTCTTTTTATTTAATAGAAAATGAAACTAAAACAGAGAAGATAATTTATTTGTCAAAAATCACACAGCTGAGAAGTTTGAGACTCAAGCTTTGCTTTTGGATTCTTTCCTCACTCTTGTCCCTTCAATAATAGCATACATCAATTTCTCCAATTGTTTTGCATTCATGTTTTCTTTTCAATCTTACAATTTCTTACACTTTTGTGTTCAGTTACTTGTTTGTTGTACACAGACTTCTACCGTACAACATGTTTGAACAAGGTGAAGCTGCACTCTGCTGTGCAATTTTCAGTTTATCCTTCAGTAGAAAATTTTACTTGATTTACATATATTGTCTTACATCTCAAGATTTTCTTGAATTTCTGTGAATTTTAAGTTGAAGTCTAAGAGGTTGCTTGGTTATTCTGTAAAGTCCTCTTATTGAAAGTGATTTTTCCAAGTATTTAGTCAGTTAAGCAGAAATTCCAATTAAAGTAGAGAATTATATGATATGAATGATACATTACTATGTATGTTTATGTAGATAAATATCATACAACTTAAACATATATCTTATACATTTTATTTTAACATGAAATATATTATGCAGGTTTTGCCAGTCAATTAATACACTTTTTTCTATGTCATCAAATCTCTTTTATTGCAATGCTTTGAAATTGGCAACATCAGTTGAAATGTACTTACTGTGTAATCCATGCCAATAATCCATTGCATACATTTTCCAGATTTGGCTTATTTAAAGGATAGATGAGAATTTAGACATTTGCAGAGAAGTTTAAAACAAGACACCTTATAATTTTCCTCTTCACAGTTAGTATTACAACAATATTTTAGTGACTAATTTTTAATCTGAGATCTTACTAAGAATTCAACTTAGTTTTCAGAGAAATGATTGTTTTAGCTGCCCATCACTATAGCAAAGACCTTTATGCTAACTCATAAAGAGAAAAGGTCTATTTTTGCACACAGTGCTGGATGTTTCAGTCTATGGTAGGTTGCTTGGTCCAATTACCTTTAAGCCTGTGATGTGGCAGCACACTGTGGCAAGAAGTGTTGGGGAGCGGAGCCATGCTCATGGCCAGGATACAAGAGACCTGGGTCCCACATTAGAGCATGGTCTCAAGGACCAAAAACTTCCTTCCCACTAGGTGTCATCTTTTGAAGGCTCAGTCACCTCCCAATAACGCTGGGGACAGGGACCAAACCTTGAAGACATGGGCCTTTGAGAAACACCCAGATTCAAAGTGTAGCAGTGACAATTTTTCTGAAATTCTTCTTTTGTTTTCCTCCTATGTCATCTAAAACAGCCTGAACAGCTTTGAGAACAAATGCAACTGACCTTAGTGAGGGATGTAGTTTAACCTCTAGAGGACTGGAGGATGGAGTAGAGTGCTGAAAGGTAACATTTGGTAACCAGTATTGCACATACTGTGGACTGCACGTCAATCCAGAGTGAAGCCTCTTTGGTACCAAATGCAGAGTCATGTCCCATGGAGATTCCCTGTGTTGCAGTTGCTGTATTCTTTCCACCTATTAAATCTTCAAAACTAGGACAGGAAAGATATGTGGTGCTGGAAGGATGTATTCTCCTGCTGGCCTTGTGCTATGGAATGCTATTTAATCAAGAAATGCTACAAAAAAGTTTCTAGGTTTACCCAATTTTTATAAATTTTTTCATTGAGTTTGCTTGTCCAGAAATTTCTAAAGTTATTGGTACTTTTCCTGCAGAATATTACATACTTTACATTTACTGTTTCAAAACTGTGGGTGCTGGTGGTGTGGATTATTGGTAGAGTGCATACTGGGCATGAAGCCCTGGGTTTAATCCTCAGAAGCATTAACACAAACACACACACACACACACACACACAGAGCACAACCCCACCACCACCACAACAACAAACCAAAAATCTATATCGGCTTTGTAGGCAATTCTCTAGCTATACAAGAGTTTTAATATTTTAATACAAGCTTTCTTATTACATATTTCATAATTCAAAGAGCAAGGCTATCTAATAAACTGATCTTTTTAACCAACTGGCTAGCTAAATTTAGTAATGAATTTATGTTTTTCCATCAACATCTTATCATATAGTAGAGCTTTGTCCTTCAATCAGTTGTTTTGGACTCAGGTTGACATCACCTAAGCAGTTTTATTTTCATAGTCTGATAACCATGATGTCTTCCATAAACACATCTGGAGTTCATTTGCAAATTTTCATACTAAGCACTAAATATGAAGATATGTATGATTGACAAAGTCCAGCAAACCATAAATCTCTTACACATCTATAATCAGAGCTAGAGTCTTTTGATATCACTGTCATTGAACTTGACTCCTCTTCGATCTGTTTCAAGACTGCAGGCAAAATATAAATACAATTTAAAAACTATTTCCCCAATTTTTCTTACTTTCTTAGTTTCCAGAAGTATCAAAAGAGTGTCATGTGATTGAAATGAGCCTTGGGTGATTAGTTGTTGATGTCTTTTTAAGAAACCCATGAAAATCTCAGTGACTTAAAGTGAAACTCATGAATGTATTTTGAAGCTCACATGAATCTGAAGCTTGAAGTTACACTTGAAGGTCACACAAAACGTAAGGACTAGAAAGCTTGGGGTTTCTTGTGTGTTAGCTATTCTGGTTCTCAATTCTGTGTGACTAGGCCAACTTTCATGGGAACACTGCATTGGAAAGGACATCTACTAAGCCCATTGATTTCTACGTATGTTAGTAAAATCAAAATCCTTTAAGGAATCATGGGTGAGAATTTGTGGCTTTTCATCTTTGATATAATATTTTGGAGTTTTATAAATACCAGCTCTATCATGTATTCAAAGTTAAAGAGAATATGTGTCTTAGAGACTTCTTCACTCTTGTACAGAACATTGCCTACTTGTGCCATGGACATGGTCCCCGCCTTGGGCCTTCACTCTTCTACCAAGCCCTGCAGCCTTCTGCTGAGCACCATCTTCTTGGCATCTCATCTTAACAGGCTACCTGCTGGGGAACCTCCCACCCCTCTGTACCTGCTCACCCACACTCTTGCCGTAGAGCTTCCAAGCTATGTGGTCATCCATGGCAAAGTGGAATAAAGTGTTTCTCCCTTGTTGGTTACCCAGTGTTGAAAATATCACAAAGCATGATTACCACCAGGTATATGCCAGAGTTTTTAAATACTTATTTATTTTATTTTTTAATTTTTTAAATTTTTGATGGAAAATAATTGTGTATATTTATAAAATACAGTGTGGTATTTTAATATATATATACAATGTGTAATGATCAAATCCTGGTAATTAACACATCAATCACATCAAACATTTATCATTCCTTTGTAGTTAGAACACTCAAAATCCTTTCTTATAGCTGCTCTGAACTATACAATAATTATTTTTAACTATAGTAGCCTAACTCTGCTGTAGAACACTAGAACACTAATTTTGTACCCTCTGCTCAACCTTTTGTTTTCTTCCTTTCCTCTCTAACCTTCCCAAATTCTGCTAACCACTGTTCTACTTTCTACTTCCATAGGACCAGGTATTTTAATTTTCACATATGAGTGAGAACATATTTGTCTGTCTGTTCCTGGCTTATTTCATTTAACATAACGTCCTCCAGTCTTATCCATGTTACCATAAGTGACAAGATTTCTTTTTTTTTAATAGCTGAATCATTTTTCATTGTGTATATATACCACATTTTCTCGATCCTATCATTCACTAACGGAAGAGATTGGACAATTCCTTCCACTTTATTACAGAATAGTTTCCTTGTTGTGATTTTCAAGCTATGTCCCAGTTTCAGAAAACTAGCAAGATATGATAAATATGCTTTGGCTTTGAAATCTGTCTACCACCCATTGGATGTGAGGACTTGATCACAATCTTGTCTCAGCAAATGATTTCTCTTGCATATGCTCCCATCTCTATGCCACTCTGAACTAAATAGATAGCTTCTCATACACACCACCCAGCTTCAAGTATTTTGTTATAGCAACGGAAAGTGGACTAAAGCAAGACATTCATGCTTTTGTTTCCTGGATGTTTTAAATATCTTCCTTATTGTTAACTATCATTTTAGTCACTCTTACAAAATATAAAAATAAACTTTAAAATTCACAATCCATATTGTTTCCAGGGCTATACTCCCCAAACAAAAGTTGACCAAGTCTATTTCCTACTCAAATTCTTCAGTAGTTTCCTCTCTTATACAATTTAATATATTGCTCATTGGGCTTACAATTTGACTTTTATAATGTTTCCTCAAACTTCCAAAAGACATCACTAATATAGTCTCAATTCTGCACGACTAGGAGCTGTCATTTTTGCTGTTGTCTATCTAAAGCTTGAATTTTTCTTGCTATGTCCTCAGTACACTAGTTTTCTTCTCTTTCTGGAATTCTAATGTATTTTAACTTTCTACCAGAATATGGCCCTTTTTCAAAGATGCATTAAAATTTAACCAGATCCAAAAAGCCTCTTGTGTTCTTTGTGCTTTTACTTTTTTTAACTTTATGTTTTTATCAGTCACTGATGACTAAATATTTATGCATTTGACTTTCCTGACACACTGTAATTTCTGAAGAAAGATATTTATTGCACACCGTAGGCACTTAAAAGACTCTGTGGATTGACTTGAATTCCAACAGATGTTAGCAATGCATGTGTTCAATGTTCCATCACATGTTCTTTGCATGTTTAGAGAATGACTACATTGTAACTAAGAGAATTCCAAGCTAATGTGGGAGATCTTCACAAGTCCATCTAAGAACAGTTCAATAAAAGAGAATGACATAAGCAAGATATGGTAGAGATCTGGGGGGGTTATCTGTAACAACTACATTTGTGCTTGTTCAATATCTTTTTCATTCCCCCCACCCCACTTCTATTTTTCTTGATTATTTAAGCTTTGGTCTCTTGTAGGCCCTGCCTAGGTTTTTATTGAAAAATCATGTGAAATATAGCTTCCTTGAGTGCTTTTCCATTCTTGTCAATAGTATTCTGGTCTTAGTTTTTCTTTCCTTTTTAGTCATAATGTCAACTGCAGATTCTTTCTGGGTTTTCTACTTGTCTCTTTGCCTGCTTCAGAGCTAAAGGCAGTCTCCTAGTTTCCTCCTCTTGAATATCACCACATAGGCATTACAATTTTAAGGTTTTTCTGTTAGTAAGATCAGAAGGCAAAATTGTTAACACAAGAAAAAATCAGAAAAAAATAAATGAGAACAGACTCTTACAAAAGTTATTAAATCTCAGTCTTTTACACGTAGTTACTGGATTTCTTTTGGGAGAATAAAAATTGTTGCACCATATAGTTCTCTTGTCATGGGTGTTTATTTTTACTATGGATATATGCACATAATCTTTTTTAATTTGTCACTTTAAGTGTACAGTTCTGTGATTTTAAGTACCTTTATCTTATCGTACAACCATAACTATAATCCATTTCTAGAACTTTTTATCTTCCCCAAATAAAGATCTGTACCATTAAACACTTATGCCACTTCTCACTCCCTGTTGGCCACTCTGTACCCTCTGGAGATAGCCATTCCACTTTCTGTCTATGAATTTGACTAATGGCACTACTCTAGGCATCTTATTTAAGTGGCATGATGCAATAACTGTTTTTCTGTGACTGTTTTATTTTATTTAGGATGATGTCAACAAGGTTGTGCCTATTGTAGTATATGTGGAAATTGCTTTCATTTTTAAGGGTTAATATCACATTTTATGTACATATTACATTTTATTATACATTCATCTACTGGTGAACGTGTAAGTTGTTTCTACATTTCAGCTGTTGTTAATGAGGTTACTTTGAATAAAGATGTATGGATATTTGAATCATTGCTTTCAATTCTTTGAGGATATATAGTATCTAAAAATGAAATTCTAGGATTTTGAAGTAGTTGTATATATATTTCTTTGAGGAGTCATAATCTCTTTTTCCACAGTGACTGGACCATTTTATATTTCTATCAGCAATTCTAATTTCTCTACAACTTCACCAACATTTACATTTTATATTTTTCTTTAAGAAGAAATCAGGCAAGAGAAAGAAATAAAAGGGATATGTATAGGAAAGGAAGAACTCAGATTATCATTATTTACAGATGTCATGATCCTCTACATAGGGGACCCAAAGAATTCCACCAAAAAACTCAGAATTAATGACCAACTTCAGCAATATAGCAGGATACCAATTCAATGCACAAAAATCAATAGCATTTGTATATAACAATCCAGTGGTACCTCGGTTCATGAACTTAACTGGTTCCACAATTCTGGGGAAGATGGCTGTGGTTGTGTTCATCACCTGATGCAGAATTCTTGAACTGAAGCAAAATTTTGCCAAACGCATCTGTTTGCCAAGCAAATTGTTCGTGAACCAAAGCATTTCTGAACCAAAGTATTATGGGAGTGAACACAATGAGAAGGAAATTATGAAAACAATATTATTCAAAAGTGTGAAGAAAAATATAATACCTAGGAATTAACCTAACCAAGGAAATGAAAGACCTCTACAAAAAGAACTGAAGTCCAGTGGTACCTTGGTTCATGAATGCTTTTGTTTGTGAACAATTTGGACCACAAACAGAAGCATTAGGCAAAATTTTGTTTTTGTTTTTGAACACTGCATTGAGTGATGAATACAACCTTGGTCCTCTTTCCCATACAAGGCCATCTTTTCCAAAATGACAGAACAAATTAAGTTCTCAAGCCAAGGTACCACTCTACTCTGGAAAAGGAGATTAAAGAGGATATCAGCTCATGGATAGGCAGAGCCAGTATTATTTAAATGTCCATATTCTAAAAAATGTTATACAGATTCAATGCAGTCCCAAACAAAATACCAACTATATATTTCACAGATCTAGAGAAATGAATCCTAAAATTAATACGGACCCCGAAGAGACTCATAAGAGCAAATGCAGGGCCGGGGATTTAGCTCAGTGGTTTCACAGCCTGCTACGCAAGCACAAGGACCTGAGTTTGATCCCCGGTACCAAAAAAAACCAAAAAAACAAAAGAGCAAATGCAATTTTGGGCAACAAGAGTAAAGCAGGAGGCACTGCAACACCTGACTTCAAGCTATGCTACAAAGCAACAGTGATAAAAAGACCAGGGTAGTGGAACAAAAACAGACATGTGGGTCAATGGAAGAAAATAGAAGATAAAGAAACATCCCCAGACACACTCAGCTCTTTGATCTTTGACAAAGGGGTCAAAAGCATACATTGGAAGAAAGATAACTTATTCAACAAATGGTGCTTGGAAAACTGTATATCTGTTTGCCGAAGATAGAAACTGGACTCATATCTCTCACCATCTACTAAATTAAAATCAAAGTGAATTAAAGATCTAAACATTAAAATGAAAAATTGAACCAACTAGAAGATAAAATAGGTAAAACACTTGAAGTCATAGTTGTAGGAGGGCTAAGGATTTAGCTCAGTGGTTCTGTCACCTGCCTCATAAGCACAAGGTCTCAAGTTCAATCCCCAGTACCAAAAAAAACACATAGTTGTAGGAAAGGATTTCCTAAACAGGAGATGGAAAAACTCCATATACATGTATATCAAAAGATATGTGCACAAAATTTCACAAAATTGTATTTTAGTCGGTAAAAACTTTGATGTTCATCTACTTTAGTTATAATAAAATATTTTATAGAGATGGAAATGAACAAACTATTGCTAGACAAAATAGCAAGAATATATTTATTGATATAATAAAAAAAGACTTAAAACATACATTATTTGATTACAAAATGTTCATAAACAGGAAGCTGTAATGCCAATAGCCAGGACTGAGGACTGTGGTTATTTTTGCAGAAATACCTTCTAGGGTGCTGCAGCTGGGGAACACCGGGTGATGATAAGGCTTTTCACCTCAGCCATATTTATAAAGTAACTCTCATTTTCTGAAAGTGTGTCAAACTGTGCATTACAATGCACCTCTCTATGGGCATGTTATTCAATAGAAATATTTTTAAAGCTTTATGGTTTAAAAGTTATAAGTAAGCACTCATTATTAAGCTGTTAATTCCCTCAACTTAAAGGAAAGAAGGGAATGGAAGTGATATGAGAAAATGAAAAATAGAAACAAAGTCTTTGTAAATAGGGAGGTATGGAGGGGTTGAAGGGAGGGTAGAGGAAGGGGGAAAAATAAGAACCAAGAGAAATTATGTAAAGATACAAATTTACAGTGATGAATGTCATTATATTGTATACCTAAAATGTACCAATAAATAATATTAAAAAATAAAAAATAATAAAATTCCAACTGAAAAGTATGCAATTTATGTTTCTTCCCAAGACTTGAAATTTGAGTCTTTCCTCCAATTTGCCCATCTCTTACTAAATAACAAAATTAAGTCTTCAGCAGTACCACAGAACTGATAACAGAGTATAGTCATTGTATAATCAAGAAGAGTTGACTTTTCACAATTGTTCTGCTTGTTTTGGTATGGCTTTCAATATATTTTTATGTTTTACTCTTTTTAATTTTTAATATTTTTTATTTGTAAACATTGTGAGTGGCATTATGTCCAATATATATTTCATTGACATTGTGTGTCAGATACTTTTACAAATTACAAATGCATATTCATCTTGGCTCTGTGAAGAAATCAGGATCAGTATGTACATGTTTGCCAATGAAAAAATGGAATCTTAAAAAAGTTCAGGGTCAAGATTTATTTTCACGTCATAACAATTTAATTCTAATGACTTCTTTTTCACTTCATAGATCCTTACATATGATTAGTTTCAACTAACTGTGAAATTTACTGTAACTATAGAATATAACAAAATTCTTCCCACTGTTTGCCTAAAATCACTCTGTTAGCAACTCTCTACCAATGAAGTCTCTGACTGTTATGCCAAATCCAACAAACCATCATCTAAATCATTTTATTTATTTGTGCCATTATTTAGACTGTGCTTGTCAATGACAGTACCAAAATATATCACCAGCTGGGAAGAGCAAGGTAAAGAAATTATAGAGATTATTCACTAGCCAGAGATAAAAGGAAAATTAGTTTATGCAGAGAGAGATTTAAACTGTAGGTTCCTACAGTTAAATGTTTCCTAAATAAAGCTTGGTCCCAACACTGCAAAGTTAATCAAAATCATTTTACACTTTGCAATCAATAGTTCTTCCTAGTTGGACTATATATGTTAGATAGACAGAAAATGGCTCTGAAAATTTTCCAGGTGAAATAAAACAAGCTTCAAAATGCTGAGTGGAATTCTTCCTATTAAGGCAGAACATTACCATTTTTAAAGGCTTTTGTTACTCACCTGATAGCATACTTGTTTATGTTTACAATGAATAACAAATAAAATGTTAGGTAGGAAAAGAAAACTTCTTCTCCAGGTTACTCCTTTCTCCTTTCTTAGTATTAGTCTTCACACCCAATAGCCAGTCTATCTTCATACTCTCTTGAACTGATCTGAAATGACATATTTATACCTCAGCAAAAGAGGTATTTATGCTATTGAATTCACATGCCGCATCATATATCTTATTTTTTCCCTCAGTGAAAATATTTGCCAGTAGCTCTTTGTGTAGACACAAATAAAAGGTTGTCTTGGAATGTATCATAAGTCATACTATTTGATATAAAAACAATGAACACATAAATAGCCCCAGCCTGAGTGATGTGCAACATTGGTTTGGATTAGCAAACAAATCCTTTTGGAATGAAGGCCTCCAGAGAAAGGAAGAAAATTTTTGCTGAAGAAATATAGGAGTGTTTCTGGAAAAGAAGAGAATTAGATGTAGCAAATCTCTTCTCCCTGTAATATAGAGTTCACGAGATGAAAGAAGACTACAAGACTCCACAAATGTCCAGGGAAAATGAAGACATCAAAATTGAAACCACTCTGTAAACTGAGAGACATGGTACCAGTGGCCTTCTCCCATATCAATGCTACAAACCACTAAAACATCCAACATGTACCAGAAGAAACTACCCATGTAATAACTATAGCAAAAGAGAGAATTTAAAACATGGAGATGGACACAATGTTCAAGGGCCACTTTATTATAGGCAGCTAATTAGATAGAAATTAGTGTACAATCAGACATTAATGAGGCACTGGGCTCTCAAGGAAGTCAGCAGAAAAAGTAAAAACATCAGAATTGTGGCCGAAGACCAGGCCTCAAGATAAAGGTACAATGGCCAGACCTATATGCCTCCCTAAAGAATAAGCAATAACTTGGAATTATAATGTAATTAGCACCACCTGGTCCAGGAAATCCAGATAGACATCAGTTGCCCAAGTGGGTGACCAGAGCATCCAGACTCCTCCCTTCCCAAAAACTCCTCTGTTCTTGCCATGTACCCTTGCAATGTGACTCCTTTCCCTATTGGATCAATATTACCTAAGTGGCTACCCTTGTAATCATTGATTATACATTGATTATAGTTTGACCCGCAGTGTACCAATATTGTGACTTTGCTGTATAAGCTACCCCTGACAAAGGTCCTTGGTGGCAAGCCACTTCTGGGGTCCCTCTTGTCTCTCAAGAGATACACCTGTTCACCAAGAAACCTTTCCTACTGTTAACCAAGAAACCTTCTTTGTCCTCTGGCATTAATTCTTCAATTTCAACGGTCACGAACTCAGCATATCTGACATCTAGCAGGTTGGAAGTTCTGTTTTCCTCTGTATAAAGCTAACTCAACAGTCCTCTGACTCAGGAGCCAGGAATTGCAGCAGTCCAACCTGCTAGAGATTCCTCTGCATCCTGTTCAGCTGCTTCTTACCAAGGCAGAAGAATGCCTGGTGTGTTTGCTGAACAAGGAGGATGAGTAACAATGAAAAATAAAAAGTGGTGAAAAAAGAGAAACAAGTAAGAGGCAGATCCTATTCAGTCTTACAATTTCTGTGTGGATTTTAGCTTTTGAGTGAGATGGAAAGCCATTGGCAGTTTGTACATAAATGTAAAATCTTCTGAGTTCACATTTTAACAAGATTCTTTTAGTAGCTGAGCTAAGAATAAATAATAAGGGAAAATAGTGGAAATAAATTCTAGCTTTAAAAGTGATGTAATAATATTGGTAAAATATTATGCTAATTTGGAATAGCTATTAGCAGTTTGGATACCAAAACCACCACACATATGGCTTTGTGACTATTGCTTTGTTAGTATAATATCTGCTCTCTATACTTAGTCAACATTATTTCTGGGTTTCTGTTGATCTACTTTGTTTCGACATAAATCCACGAGTCAAGCAGACAATTCTATATGCAAAAAATTATATTTAGATTTTAATTAGAATTATCATGAATTTGATTAATTTGTAAAGAACGCACATCTTTATGCCAGTGAAGTATCTTAGTCAAGATAAATATTATACCTTAATTCAATGTCATTAAAATTTTATAATGTAGAATAAGTCATATGGGAAGGAAAAAAGGGGAAGGGGAAGTAAAAAAATCAAGATACGATGTATGTGTACCAATTCCCCATGGTGAATTTATTAATTATGTATCATAAAAATATATTAATAAAAATAGAATCTACAGTCTGACACATTTTCATTTGAATTTGTTCAAACATAAAAGTTATTTAATAATGTATGTTCATTATATATCCAACTCACTAAGTTTTTCTTACTAGTTTCAAGGTTAATTTTCTAGGCAAATGTAAATCAACTGAAAATAATAATGGTTTCAGATGATTCACAATACTTAATAATAAAGTATTTAAAGTTTTCATAAATATATTTAAGGACTGAAAAAGTTACCTCAACAAATGAACAGAGGGAGGATATTAGCAAAGAAATAAAAACTGCTAACCAAATAAAATCTAGAACAAAAGAGTATAACACAGAAATGGAAACTTTAACAGCTGGACACAGCACACTGGAAATCGTAGAGCAATCAGTTAATCCACTGAAAGGCAAAGCAATAATCCTGGTATGGTGGCACACAGTTATAACTCCAGCACTCTGGGAGACTGAAGTAGGAGGGTGACAAGTGTAAGCCTGACTTGAACCACACAAAGATTGAGTGAAACTTTGTCTCAAAATGAAAAGCAGCAAACACCTGGAGATGTAGCTCAGAATGAAGGCATTAGGTTCAATCCCCACTATACCAGTGAAAGAAAGAAAGAAAGAAAGAAAGAAAGAAAGAAAGAAAGAAAGAGAGAGAGAGAGAGAGAGAAAAGAGAAAGAGATAAAGAGAGAGAGAAGAAAAAGGAATTAAAATGAACAAATTTCCTATGACCTACAAGATAGAGTCAAGTTGTCAACTACATTTGTAATTGAAATTGAAATCCCAGCATGAGATTCTTCACTGAGGAGGAGATGAGAGAAAATGTAAAAACAAAACAAACAAACGAAAAAAGTAAAAATAAAGATTGGAAGAAATAATTGTGAAAAATCTTAAATTTTGTCTGAAGAATCTCATGCATCCCAAAGTAAGATAAATACAAAGAATATCACACCTAGAACATAAAAAGTTCACAATGACAAAAATTTTTCAAAAGAGAAAAGTGGCCATGAAGAAAAAGGCACATCACATATCCTATAGAACAAAACGAAGGACAGCTGATTTTTCATCAGAAACAATGGAAACCAGGATGTAAACTTACATCGTTAAAAACTTGAGTAAGAGAATAAAAAACAAACAAACCACAAAAATGCAAGGGAAGCTGAAGACAACCAAGAGACTAGGAAAAATTATTTGCAAATAAGATATCTAACAAAAGCCTATTATTCAAAATGTATAAAGACTCTAAATCAACTATAAGAAAATTAACAACACAACTTTTAAAATGAATGAAAAATCTGGACACTTCACTCTAGATGATATGTAGATGCCAAATAAACATGAAAAGACCATAAACATCATATGCCATTAGAGAACTACAATTTAAATCTATGAGACACTACTATAAACCTTACAAAGGCTAAAGTCCAGAATACCAAGAGCATCAGTGCTGATAAGGAAAGCTAGCAACAGGAGCACATTCATTGCAACTGGAAGGCAGTTTGACAATCTCTTACAAAATGGAAAATACTAGTACAATATGACTGGGTAATCACACTCTTTGTATTTACTGAAAGGAGCTGAAACTCCTGTCCACTCAGAAACGTGCACTTAGGTATTTATAGTCACTTTATTTATAATTGTGACACTTGGGAGCAACTAAAATCTCTTTCAGCAGGTGAATGGTTATCTGCGGGATATCCAGACAATGAGCTGTTTTTCAGTGCTAAAAACAAATGAGCTGATAAGCCATGAAAAGACACGGAGGAAACTTAAATGCATATTCCTCAGTGAAAGAAGCCAACCTGAAAAGGCGGCACACTACAGAGTGACAACTATATGACATTCTGTAAAAGGCAACATTGTAGTCAATAAAAGGGCCACTGGTTGCCAGGACTGTGGAGAGGCAGGGATGAATAGTCAGAGAAGAAAGGTGTTAAAGGCAGTGAATCCACTTTGTATGATACATGAATATCACCATACAGTTGTACAATCCCATGGAATTTACAGAATTGAGATGTAGACTGTGGCTGTGGGTATGGTACTGATGTGTCCATATGTGTCAATCAGTTTTAAGAAATGCTCTCCTGTGTTGCCAGATGCTATGGGAACAGCTGGGTTGGGGAAGGGCAGGGGAGATCTGGGAATGGTGTTCAGGTTTGCTGTGAACATAAAACTGCTCTCAATTTTTTTTTAAAGTCATGTATAGCTATACAAATATCTCAAATCTTGTTCTCTTAATATCTTACACAGGGTGTTTCAAAGTACTTGGCCCTTTAATGAATAGGTAAAAAGATCAAGCTTATCATTTTTTTCTTCCCTTACTTATCTGTATTTCCCATGGACTGGACAAACTTTTGAACTTTCAGTCTCCAAGATCTGCTTTTCCTAGCAGTGTTTTCTACATTTTATTCACCTTTTAAAACCTTCAAAAATAGTTTTCACTTGTATCCATCAAATCTTTATTTTAAATTCCACTAATGGATGCACATTGAGGCGATACTCTTAAGTGAAATAAACAGGACACACATGTGTAAATACTGAATAGTTTCTCTAGTGTGAGAAACTGAAAGTGTAAATAAGGACTAAAATGTATAAAGATAATGTGAAACAGGAAGAAAAAGGGCAAAGAGGAAGGGGAAGTGGGAGAGGTAGGGGAAAGGAAAGAAGGGAACGGCCAGCACCTGGAAGGAAGCTTCCTCACCACCATCCCACCCTCCTAGGGCAGAGAAGGTGAGCCGCTTGGGCACTAGAAGCAACGCCCCCCCCCATGGAAATGAGAAGACATGTAAACAAGTCTCAAAAACGGACTTCCAGATCACCAACAGCAACCTCAAAGGGAAATGAGATGGAACAATCTGATACTCAACCACCTGGACTCCCTGAACTGGCAACAAAAGAGGATCTGGGAAAAATGAAATCAGAAATAATTACTCAGATAACAGCAAAGATTGTGCTCATGGTTCAAGACATGATTAATAAATCTAGAGAGGACACAGATAAAACTATAGAGGATCTGAGGAACATGATGGAATCCCAACATAGGAAACAAATGAAATCCATAAAACAGATGCAAACAGATTTCCAGGAGATTAAAAACTCCCTCGAAAGTCTGTGCAGCAGAATGAACCAGTGTGAGGATAGAATTTCAGATATAGAAGATAAGATTGCAATTAGTGACCAGGAAAAGAAAAAGTGCTTTAAAATTGTAAGGGAACATGAGAAATCAATCCAGCAGCTGCTAGATGATGCAAAGAAGAATAACATAAGACTGATTGGAGTCAATGAAGAAAGAGGAGAGAGTATAGATGACATAAAAAACTGTTCACAGAAGTGATGGCAGAAAACTTCCCAAGGAGGGGAAAGAACTTGACATACAGATAAGTGAGGCATATAGGACTCCTAATAGCCTTGATCAAAAAAAATCTACACATAGGCATATAATAGTTAGGATTCCAGAAATCCAACAGGAGAACAAAATTCTACAAGCTGTGAGAGAAAAGAAACAGATCACATACAAAGGAAAGCCCATCAGAATCACAGCAGACTTCTCAATGCAAACTCACAAGGCAAGAAGAGCTTGGAGTGATGTATTTCAAGCCCTAAGGGAAAACAGCCTCCAACCCAGATTGATGTACCCTGCAAAACTATCTTTCAAAATTGATGGAGAAATAAAATACTTTCATGATAAAGAGCACCTCAGGAACTTCATGAATACCAAACCAGAACTCCAAAAAATTTTAGACAATACCCTAGGAAAAGACAATGAGGATCACAACCCCAGGAAACCCAGCAGAATGAATCCATTGGGTGTGACAAATTAAACGCATAGGGGGAGGATTGAACAAAAAGAAAAAGTCATGACAAGGCTTTTAAAACTTTTAACTTCATCTCCCTAATGAGTGTATAATTCAATCTTGTTATTATACTGATTAGTATTTTTCTGATTCTAGAGTTGCACACCTTTCCTTGTGCTATACTAGCTATTTATCATCTTCTTATGTCTACTTTTTAATTGGGTTGTCTATTAATGAGCTGTAAGAGTTCTTTATATATTCTGGTCATAGGTTATATGCATTGTAAATATGGTCTGTTTAAGGACTACTTTTCATTTTAATGATGTCATTTAAAGTTCTAAATTTTGATGGAATCTCAATTATCAATTTTTTTCTTTTATACGTCATATTTTCTGTATCCTAGGTAGTTCTTGCCTACCCTGAATTCATAAACATTTTCCCTTATAATTTCTTCTTAAAATTTTATACTTTTAGGCTTTCTTATTTAGGTTCATAGATCCCTTCAAGTTATTTTCATGTATGGAAATAAAGGGTTGAGGTTAATTTTTTATATATGGATACCAGGTGTTCTAGTGCCATTTGCTGAAAACACTATCTCTTCCTCGGCTCTTGAATTGAGTTTATATTCTCTAAAATGCTAATGTTAAATAATCTTTCAAAACTCAGTGGACCATATATGTGTGGTTCTATTTCTAGATTCTCTGTTTTATTCCAATGATCTCTATGTCTTTCCTTACACCAACACTGCCTTGATTACTGTAGCTTTAGAAGAAGTCTTAAAATTAGGTACTAAACGTCTTCCAACACTGTTTTTTTTTTTAATTTTTCTAGGTCCTTTGTACTCCTATATAACTTTTAAATTTCAATATCCAATTCTTCATTTATAGCAAGTATACACAGATCTGAATTTTTTTTATATACCTTGTGTTTTCTAATCCTGCTGAATTCAAATACAAGTTCTAGGGGCTCCTAGAGATTTCTTAGTATTTTCTCTGCAGATGATCATTTCATCTACATATAAAGATTTTGCTTCTACCTTGCCAATCCTATCCTCATTGTGTCATTTTCTTGCCAGACTATTTTGGTGGGGCCTAGGTTTCAAAGTTTAATGGACAGATAAAGACTAAGCATATCTGCCCTTGTTCCCCACCTTAAGGAGAAAGCATTGTAACGTCTCCATTCATATAAGGCGTTCTTGCTGGAAGTATGGAGTACATGTCTTTAATCTGTTGAGAAGGTTCTGTTCTACTTCTAGGCTCCTGATAGCTTTTACCATGAACAGCTATAGAATTTAGTCCAATACATTTTCTCCAACTAGTGACAGGATCCTATGGCTTTTTCCTTTCCTCTGTTAAAATGATGACTTTTGGGGGTGGATCTTCCAATGCTGAACCAACACTGCCATCCCTATAACAAAACCACTTTCTATATCCTGCCAGATCTGACTTGAAATAGCTTGTTTTGTTAAACAAATCTCTATCTATGTTCATACTTTTTTCTTCTATTATCTTTATCCAGTTTTAGGATTAGCACAATGTTGAGTTCCTAAAACGAGGGGAGAAATGTTCCTTCTTTTATCTGCTTTAAATGTTTGATATAATTTATCAGTTAAAATGTATATGAGCCTGTTGTTGTCATATAGGTAGGTTTTCAAGCTAGGAATATACTTTCTTTAATAGGTGCTATTCAAATTTTTTATTTCCTCCAGAGTTAGTTTCATTAATTTGTCTTCCAAGGTACTTCTTAGAAGTTGTCAAATTTATTTCAAAAAAGATTTTTGTAATATGCTTTCTATATCCTTTTAAATTCTGTAAAATCTGTGGTAATGTCTCCTAGATCTTGATATTGTAATTTTAAAAATGTATAATTGATATTGTATAATAGGAAGAAAAGGTCTAACGGAGGGGGGGAATTGGGAGGGGTAGGGGAAGGGAAAAAAGGGAAAGGAAATAATATGAGAAGAGGAAAAAAATGGAAACAAGGTCTTTGCAAATAGGGAAGGGTGGAGGGGTGAAGGGAGGGCAGGGGAAGGGGAAAAAAATAAGAACGAAGATACTCATGTAGTGGTACAAGATCCCAATGATGAATGTAACTGTATTTTATGCCTAAAATGTACCAATAAACTTAATGGGAAAAAAAAATCTATACTCGGAATATACATTAAAAAAAAGAAGGGAATGGAATTAAAATGAGAAAATGAAAAAGTGAAAACAAAGTATTTGTAACTAGTGAGGGACAGAGGAGTTGAAGGGAGGGCATGGGAAGGGGGAAAAAGATAAGAACTAAGAGAGATTCTGTAATGGTGCAAATTTCCAATGATGAATGTCATTATATTGTATATCTAAAATGTACCAATAAAAGGATAAAAAATATATACATATATATAAAACCTATGCTGAAAAAAATCCACTAATTTCTCCTTTTCATTATGCACTATTTCCTTATGAATTGGGTTTATTTTCCTCTAATTTTTGAGTGAATATTTAAAATAATGTTTTCAAAAACAATAATTTAGTGCTTTCTAATAAAGTAATTTACTTTAATAAAACTTTGGCTACAGCATACAGCTTTTGTGATATAACACGTTTTCAAATCCAAGTTATTTCAAAGACTAGTATTTAATTTCCATGTGGTAGATTTTATCCTGGAATCTAATTTATTGTACTATATTAATAAAATTAGCTTCTTAAATTTCATCTTCATAGAATTTGAGATTGTGTTATGGCTTGTGTTTAGATATCCTCCCAAAATCTCATGATTTTTCAGAGGTGGCTGAATCTACAGTGTGTGATTGATTCATTGTGGGGCCAGGCCCCAGGGCATGAGTGCTGCCTGCCCTAAGTATTCTAAATAAGGTAAGAGGGATGGAAAAGCCCTGTAAAGTTCTCTTGTTGCTTTTGCTACCATATGAGTCCCAAGAACTGTTTCTCCTCTACCACCCTGCCTGGGAGCCAGCTCATTATGGACTGAAACCTCTACAGATTGTGAGGTAAATAAACCTTTCTCCCTCTAACTTTGGATGTTGGGTATTTTGTCTCAGCAATGAGAGAAAAGTAAGTAACACAGATTGTAATCTAGCATATGGTCACATTTTCTATTTTAGAAAAATTAAAACAAAATTTCATAACAAAATAATCAGAGAATATTAATGATTAATACATTGTGTTATACTACCTTCAAAGTAGTTACTCAGAGTACAAGGCAGAGACCAGAAAGACTTTTACAAAGAAGAAACACCTAATAACACAAAACTTCTTTTCTTTAATTTAAATTAATCTTATTGGTACATTTTAGGTATACAATATAATGACCTTCATCATTGGAAATTTGCACCTTTACAGAATCTCTCTTGGTTCTTATTTTTCCCCCTTCCCCTGCCCTCCCTTCAACCCCTCCATCCCTTCCCTATTTACAAAGACTTTGTTTCCATTTTTCCACTTTCTCATATTAATTCCATTCCCTTCTTTCCTTTCCCCTACCCCTTCCACTTCCCCTTCCCCTTTGCCCCTTTTCTTCCTATTTCACATGAAAACTTTCTTTTTAACTTACTAAGATAAACTAGTATTATAAATGAAACAAATTAGCATATATATTAAAATACTTTTGAAACAATGGAATAAGTAATCTAGAGAAGTGTTTGCACTTTTTCCTACTTCCTATTTTCCTATTTATTTCTCTTCTATTTTGCTTTTCATTGGTGAGCACATAGTGTGTGTGTGCATGGCTCACCTTGCTTAATCTTATGTTCTCAATTGTGTCCATTTACTCACAAACCCGAGCTTTTTGTGTAACCTATTGCCCCTCACCTACAACAAATCTGTGCATGGTACTATACTAAATACCATAGGCAGCTGTAATACAATAAGTATTTGTGTGTCTAAACATACCTAAATGTGTAAATGATAAAAATAAAAATTCAGTTATAAAAGAAAAAGAATGGTAAGTGATCTAGGACACTTGTCAGGAATAGAGCTGGAAGGACTGGCGGTTGCTCTAGGGGAGTGAATCCGAAGGCTGAGACATCACCATACACGCCTGTGGACTTTAGAGACACTGTACACTCAGGTAATACTAAATTTTTAAAAATTAATGTTCTTTTTCAATAATGAATTTACCTTAGTTTACCATAAATTTTTTACTTTATAATTTTCAATTTTCAATTTTTGACTCTTAAAAACACACATTATAAAATTGTACCAAAAAATTATTTATATATTTACTCTAAGCTTTTCTCTATTTTTAATGTTTTTTGTTTACATCTTAAACCTGTTTGTTAAAAGCTAAAATCAAAACACATGCATTAACCCATACCTACACAGGGTCAGGGGCTCGATACTGTGGTCCAAATCCTGGCCCACTAGCAAGTGTTCAAGAGCAGCTCTGCACTCGGAGCTGCTGCCTCCTGTGAGCACAAGGCCCTTGTTGGGATTCTGGAAGGACCTGCCTTCAAGGAGCTGAGAGAGAGTGACAGTGAGAGCAAGAGAGAGAGAAAGAATACACTCTAAAACAATGTTTAAAAGTATAGTAGAGCAAAATATAAGCCAGCAGCAGAGTTGTTTATAATAATTATGAAGTATTATATACTGCACATAATTGCATGTGCTATTCTGTTATAGAACTGGGAGTGCAGTACATTTGTTTACACCAGCATCACCACAAACATATGAGTAAT
Organism: Heterocephalus glaber; assembly: GCF_053883595.1. NCBI lineage: Eukaryota > Metazoa > Chordata > Mammalia > Rodentia > Bathyergidae > Heterocephalus > Heterocephalus glaber. Next base: position 63,195,811 of record NW_028258317.1, on the reverse strand, counting down.
GTGCTGTGCTATGACATTACCACAGCTATGACCTCACTGGGCAATAGTAATTTTTTAGCACATTATAATCTCCTGGGACTACAGTTATATATGTGGTCCACAGTTGATAGAAATGTCACAATGTGGTGCATGGACTACATTTGTGGTGTGTATTTTTTCATTTTGAAGTTGATATTCCATGCTCAACTGTCGACAGGGTGTGCTATGGGAGTAGTAAAACCTATTTGATTTCTTCCGTTCAATTATTCCTTAAATTACCTAATCTACTAATGACACCTGCTTGTTTTTCACAGCTACATCTTATTGTATTTGTAAAATCACTCACAATTTCTAGAGAATTTTGTGGGAGTGAGTGTGCAGATACACATTAGTAGTCTTGCAGTTTGATTTATTCTTTACCTATAATGTTATAATCAATTTATTCCAATATCCAAAATGTATATTTATGAAGCTCCTATATTTCAAAGGGAGTCACTGGTGACTCTGAAGAATAGAAAATATTTAAAGAGCTCAGGATTTAGTGATGTGCACAAATGAGTGAACAAGTAACTCTATTAACGTAAAGTGGCTAATAAGAAGTTATATAAATACGAACGAAGTACAGACGGACCAAGTGGGTGCCCGGAAGACTGGGAAGCACAGTTCTTGCTAAGATTGTTCCTTAGTGACAAAACAGACAGAGGATGTATCGTTGTTGTTTTTTTCTACAAATAATAACGGAAAGACTTTTTGCCGGCACACGTGGCAGAACACCCTCCCTGTCCCCGCTTCTTGTGCCATTTGTAGGGCTTAAAAGGGAAGTGAAATACTTTGCAGGGTTTTATCACTTTACAGATGAAAAGCTATTATGACTTGTCAAAGGTGGGGATGGAGAGGAGGGGTAGACACAAGAATCACAAGAAGCTGGACATGAGAGTACTTAGGGATGAGTGCTGAGGATGGGGAGGGCAGTCTCAGAAGACCCCTGGGCTTTTGATTGGCAAGACAAGTAAAAGAGTGAATGCAAGTTTGATGATATGGAGCTGGATGCATGAATACCAGACTCCTGGAGAACCTTCTTCTATAAACAGAGTCTGAAAGTCAAGAAGGATATATAGGTTGAAATATAAATCTTGTTTATAAGCATGCTATAAACCAGGGATTTTCTAGTGTATTAATGTAAGTAGACAACCTAAGCTGATTTATTTAAAATGTAGATTCTAAGACCATCCCCTTCTGGCAATGGATGTAATTTGATTCAGGTGGGACACAAGATTCTGCAATTTCACAAAGGGTAGATATTTCTGCTGAAGGTACTTCCCTGGCTGGATATGTTGAGAAATACTGAAATAAATGCCTCATATTGATAATCCCTCCTAAAAGGACACTCTGCTGAATGAAACCAGCAATGCAATAAAATTTTTTACACCATGAATAGTTATCAGTTTGATCTAACCCCCTCAAATATACATACTACTATTATTCACAAATTAAATATTTGTGCACTTTAAGAACAAAGTGCAAGATATTAAGAGTTTAAAAAACTAGTACAATTACCTTACTTTGTGCACAGACAGAAAAGAGCTTAACTTTTAAGAATATATTTGAAGGAGTGAAGGATGTATTTGTTTTGGAAGTTTGATGGAAAAAGTGAGAATTTCAGGGGCAGGGACTTAAAAATATGTACAAGACAGAAAAGGAAAATGCCAGCATTTTAGCTTTTTTATATGAAAGAATAAATTCTTTCCAGGAAGAATTTAAATTGCCTATAAATAAAATAACTTACATTCATTTTCACCTGAAAATATCTGTAATGTCTCCATAATGAGAGATCTGAAAGAGTTACTGCTACACTGAAGGAAAGAAATGAATATTGCCACTGACAGGAATTTGATACTGGTTTTTTTTTCCCAGGCATCTACTAAAATTATTAATGGATCAATTTCTTTATGTATATTTTAAAAGTAACATTAAGTAGAAATTTTTATAAGCTGTGCAAATCTTCTCTATCATGTCTGCGCTATTGGGATCATGTATTACATTCATTACCCCCATGAAATCCTAGTACTGGAATAAGTCTTCAAATTGAAAAGAAAACTATAGAGCTGGGGAAGAAGTCTGAGAATGTATTTCAACAAGTTCTTTACAGGTACTCCAGAGCAACTGCCTGGCACAGAAGGGGTAAAGAATTTTTATTTATTGCTCACAGATTAATGGGTAGGTTTATATGTTTTATACCAAATTAACCTTAAAGAAAATTTGTAGCACTCTTTTAAGAAATTCAAGAGTTCTTTCTAGCTACAGAAAAAAAAGGCTAAAGTTTGCAAGAAGTACACTATGCTCATCCATTATCTGAATACTGTGTTTTTGTTTTGTTTACAAAAGGCTGCTTCTAGTTTTGCCTCAATTAAAATAATATCTAGACAAATGGAACACAGACCAGTAAAATAACCATTAAAATTGGTATATAGCATCCAGGAAGAAAACTTCACAGAAATGGAAATTTTAATTCTGAGATTAGAAGATTCTCTCCCACATGCCATTAGAGAGAAGGATGCAGAAAATGTCTTGGTGATTATCTGTTCTCAATACTATTCACAGAAATGGACCAAATAGAAATGGGGGAAATAGAATAGAAATGGGGAAATGGGTATCCATATAGAATGATCTATTGGGAAAATGACTGCTAGGTGTTCAAATATTTGATAACAAGAAGTTACTAGGACTAGAAGTTATAGGACACACTATGAACTCTGCATTACTCAATATTGAAACGTAAGTGATATTTTTTTCAGTGGCACGGTAAAACCCAATTACGTGCTGTGCTCCTTCTGGACCTAAATTTTTGTGCTTACTTTTAGCAGTTTGTTATGTACAACTGATACTAATGTTTGTTTCAGAGATCTTTTGTGACTTCCATCCCTATAAGCTGCCATATGTCTTTCCCTCATAATCACCATGACTTTTAAATTCCTTTAATGCCGTTCATCATGTACAGTGTATAGTCAGGCATTGTCAATTCTGCCTTTAGAGAATTCCTCTCTTCTGGTACTCCTTCTCTACAAATATGTCCTAGACCTAGAATTAGCATTTCTTCCCCACACCACAGGCCACTTGCAGCCAGCAATGGTTACAACATTCTTCCAGTTACTTGAAAATGAAATACGGAATGAGTGTGGATGTCTTCCTTCTTTTCCACTGACTACCTCCATAGATCACAACAGACATTGTATGCTTTGAATCTACTATTAATTGCTATTTTTCTGTGTACAGATTGAACTTCTGTTCCTCTAATATGGGCCATTTTGAAAATTGCTGCATAATAGTCAATAATTCTAATTTCTTTATAATAAATGTCTCTGAAACTTTCTTGTAGCCACAGACAATGGTCTACTCCCTTCAAATCCTGTATAACAGGGGAGAAAAAAATCACAGGATCCCCAAATAATTTCACAATAGAAGAAAATGAGCTCAGAGTCAGAAATCCTAGATTCCAGTCTTGTTTCTGCTAGCTTTCAAGCAGCTCTGTGACTTTGGGCTTTAGTGTCTTCATCTGTACAATGAGCAGGTTAATCAGCTTTAAAGGCCTTGTTCCCTTAAAGACTAAGATCTGTTTATATACCTCTTTGAAACTGGGTATATTAACTAAGATTACTTTGATTTTTCTCTGTGTCCTGTATTTTTCTTTGATTTTCTCTTCCTACCTTCTGGACACTTATACTGGGTTTGGGGTTCTTATTATGCCCTGTGTATTTGTTCATTATAATATTTATTAAAATGTTAGGAACATCTTAGTCATATTCATATTCCTAGTGCCTGAAATAAGGTCAGAGACACAAAGATGGTTCATTAATTTCTTTTTGAAGGGAACTAAGCCAAGAGGATAAAAATTATGTACACAAATGATTGAGTCTGTTAGTTCTAATGGATCCATGGTAATTCTACTAATATCAGCAGAAAGATGATACTTTTTTCCAATGATTCTTCTTTCCCATGAAGCTCTCTGACATTGATTTTAAGTGGTCATTCTTTTCCTCTTTAAAGCAAAATCATAACAAACATGTCATTTAGGGTACCAAAGAGAAGAAATAAAACCCTATAAACTGGAAAGATAGTTACATATTCTCAGATTTTTGCATATTTTATATAAAATGAACCTAAATTTATTTATGGTTGACATAGGTGATGAGAGAAATTTTTTATTTTATTGACTGTTTATATTACATTATGAGAATAAATTTAAGGTAATTTTGAAAGTTAAATCGGTTAGTTTCTTGTAAGCCTTTATTTTTAAATTTTTGATAGAGTCTTAGAGTGTTAAGTTTGAAAGAAACTTAGCAATTGCATGTAAGACGTTACTTGAGCTGTGTTATTGCAAAACATTGGATTCACAAGATTTGATAGGTATTCTTAAAAACAATCTAAATAGTTGAGAAGAAAAAAAGAATTTAAAGTTCTGTGAGCAGAAAAATATTTTGGAAATGTTGATTATTTTATATCAATTTTAATGATACTTAGAGCTTTAAGATGATACTATTCCTAGTAAATTTCCAAGACTACAAAAGGGATATAATACAGCATTTCCATGACTTTTGGATTTGAAAACTTTTCTTAATGAATGCATATTTATTTTTTTCATAAGTCTTCTGAAGAATAATTTGGGAAATCTGACACTTAAAAATTGTAGATTATAAGTGAAAAAGATTAGTTAGTAGTAGGGATAGAACCCAGAATGTTTAGATCCCTTGTTCTATTCTCTTGCCATAATATCATCATATTAGTCACTTTCCCCAGGAAAAAAATACCTGACACCTTCAACTTAAAGGAGGAGATATTTAATTGGCTCATGGTTTCAGGGGATTCAGTCTGTAGTTGTGTGGCTGACTGGCTCTGTGAGAGAGAGAGAGAGACAGAGAGAGAGAGAGAGACAGAGAGAGAGAGAGAGAAACAAGAGCTATAACCTCCAAAGACACATCCACACCTCCTCCAAATAGACTCCAACTTTTAATAATACATTTAGCCATGAACTTATCAAGGATGATTTTAGGTTCTGCATGATCCAATCACCTTCCACAAGCTACCTCTGAACATGTGAGAATTTTAAGAGACATTGTCAATCCAAACCACAACTGTGATAAAAATGTATACTGTTCTCCAACAAATTATGATACTTTTGAGAAGAAGAAATACATAGGAGCAAAATATCATTTATAATATTAATCATTCCTAGATAGAATTTAAAATATTTTTTACCTATTTCTTTTGTCAGTACTCTTACCTGAAAAGGACAAACTAGCTGTTCAATTAGAGAATCTTGAAGATTTGTGATAAGTGGCTTATAACATTGGGAAAAAAACATGAAGGAAGTCTAAGTAATATTTTATACTCATGTATATGCATATACATGATATTTGTGAATATGGCCCACTTATGTTTTTTAAAATAGACACAAATTCTTGATTTTTTTGAGCAGGGTCTTGGTGTGTAACTCAAGCTGGTTTTAAATCCATGTAGCTCAGACTGGCTTTGAAGTTTGTGTCCTTCTACCTCAGCCTCCAATTGCTGGGACATCAGGGCTGTGCCACTCTGCCTAGTTAGCTGTTGGTTTTTAAATAGATGAAATGTCAAAATTGCTTAGTTATACAAGAAAATCAGAATCTGTAGTATTTTTAATCTCACACAGATTTGTTTATCCTTTTTCACTTTGTTGTACAAGATAAGCCAAGAATCTTACAATGTTAAGAAGGTATACTTTGAAGACAAACAAAATGCCAAGTTATTCAAATTTTGAGTTCAGCCTTGGCTGTGGCTTGAGGTAACTTACTGCTCTAAACTGAATTTGTATTAAAATTTCCAGCAGTGGATATTTACAAAACGGAGACATGGTGGTTTATTGCTACAAATTTTTAAAAAATAAACAAAACACGCTTTATTTTGCAGTGGCAAAATACTTAAAGGCCACTGTTAACAGGTAGGAAAAATATGTTACTCAATTAAAGAGAAATGCAAAAAAATTTAGCCCAAAAACTGACTTCTACTCCTCTGGCTTGGGAATGTGAGAAGAGACTGATCCAAGAATAGCACCAACAAATTTCACACATCACTCATATATTAATGAACTCTTCTAAGAAATATACAGTGAACATCTTCTAGATGAAAGTTTATATTCATGAAATATTGATTGAGAGAGCAATATATGCCAGACAATGTTCACAGCATTCGAGATTCAGTAGGGAAGTGGACAGAGAAGGCCCTGTCCTAAAATAGCTTACATTCCACCAGTAGAGACACCCCACGGCAAACTTACACAATGGGAAGTGCCATGGAGAAAACAGAAAAGGAAGACACAATAGAAAATGTGAACAGGACTATCTGAGGGGCACCATCCGAAATGATAACCAAGTGACAAAAGGAATCTACCCGTGAAAGGACTGGTGGAAAAGAACTCCAGGCAAAGGGGACAGAAGATGCAAATGACCTAAGGCAGAAATGAAGCTAGGCACATTTGAGGAACAGGAAAAAAGGCCGCGATGGTAGAGCTACAGTATGCAGGTAGGAGAGCAGTGCACAGTGACCTAGGCAAAGTTGGCAGGGCCAGATGATGCAGGGCTCTGGGCAGTGAGGTTTCACTGTATGTGCAGTGGAAGGACATCAGGGAATTTGATGCAGAGGAGGGGCATGATCAGATTTACCTATTAAGAAGAGATCACTTCGGCCCTGAATGTGGAGCTGATGGTAGACAACAAAGGAAAGAGAAAAATATAGTTAGGAAGTTAGTCGCATAACCATTTGTAGTGGTAGCTTGGAGACTGAGACTAAGGTCTTAGTTGTAAGAAAAAGTGGAGAAGATATATTTGAATATATTTCAGAGATTTAATTGCCTGGATATGTTAATAAAATCAATTTGTGGAAAAATAAAAGGAAAATTCCAAAGAGGGGTACATTCAAGAAATACAGATATTAGGTATGAACAACAAAAAAACGGAGATAGGAGAAATGTTGTACTGATACAGAATGGCTTTCAAGAGACAGGTGTGTGTGTGTGCGTGTGTGTGCGTGTGTGTGGGTGTGTGTGGGTGTGGGTGTGATTGGGGAGGGATTGCTCATCAAATGAATTTTAAATATGTTGCACTTAAATGCCTATCAACATTTAAAAGATGTCAAGTGGCACTTGGATCTATAAGCCTGGTATTTATGAGGGAAATTTGGCTTGGAGATATGAAATGAGAATATATTAGCATATAGATAGACGTTTAAAGCTATAGACCAACAATGTCTTCAGTCAAGGAAATGGTGAAAGCCAGGGTGCACATTACAATGCTCTAGAACACCAAAATAGATGAACCATCAGGAAGCCAGGAAGACCCAGAAAATAGAGTGCTGCGCCCCCATCTGTGATCTTGATTTTAAAGTGTGACTAGTCTACAGAAAGTGTTTTCTTTCAACAAGGTGCACAGCATTGATTTTTGTCTTCCTGATCCAACTCTCTGAGTCTTTTCTAGGGGAGATGATTGTGGGTTTAAGTTTATTACACAGGCATGGAATAAAGATAGTCATGCATGGAAATTCATGGTTATCTAGACTAGACTAGACAACCTAGGCCCTTATGTCTGTGTGGAGGAAAATACCAAAAAGTGGCTGACCTCAGCAAGAGGGAGGAGGAAAAAAGGAGGGAGGAGAAAAAAGAGAATAAACTTCAAAGTCAGAGGACCTCTCTGGACTGCTTTTGTTAATGGCTTTGGACTGTGTTTTATTATACAGTTTCTATTAAGCTGATTATCTCCAGAACAGCAAGTTGTAGGAAGGATGTGTTTGGTCACAAAGACAGAAATAATAACCATTTTCCTGGATCTGTTATTGTTGTATTGCTTTTCTAAGTTCTCATGTTCTTGGATCAATTTTCTAACAACTCATTAGCATCCCTTTCCAAGTTCATAAGCTTTAGGAAGAGGGTTAGTGAGAGCAAGCTATAGCGAAGTAGTTAATTTCTGTCTTTTCATTTTCAGTATGCACATCTGCTACTTTTCAGTCTATCAGATTTCACACAATCCAACTAAGATGTGATTTAACTAACAAGTATTTGAGCAAGAAGGTATGGTTTATTCCTGTTCTCAACCATGACATTTGAGGAAAACTATGATTAGGATCTTACAATCAAACTGATGCCAGATTAATTCTCTACAACTATTTATTGAGGTAAAGGTTTATGAAAATAAGCCATTAGCTTTGGCTCTCTTTCCCTTTAAGTTTTTTTTTGAGGGTTGTCATGAATATTAATGTTTGTTGTTACCATCTAATTTTGTATCCTATACCATTTCTTTCTCTGCAGTGCAGCATTCTTTTTGAAATTCACAAGGCAGTTCTTTTTCACCAAATTCACATAGAAGAATTGTAATTCTCAGAGAAATGAGGATGTTCTGTTTAACTGAATTTTCTTATTAACAAAGAGTTAACTGAAAACAAAGCAAACAAAATGGTGAAATGCCCACCTGTCCTAGACTGTGATAGTTCTGGCTATCTTACAAAAACCTTGGCCTTGAGGCTGAACAACAAAGAGGGCAGGGGGAGAAGGTTTCAATCCTCAGATAATTTACACTTCAGGGTTGCAACAGAAAGGATTTACCAAGCTCCATATCAGAATGCCCTACAAATATAGTTTAAACATTTAGGAGCTTAAACATTGAGGAATTTTTCTCTCATGACAAGTCAGGAGGAGGTAATTGCTGCTGTTGGTTGTAGGTATAGGCATTAAGAGATGTTGTAGCTTCCACTTTGCTCTCTTGGAACTTATCTTATGCAGACCTATTCTTCTGGAGAGAGAAGCCATTTGGAGAGGACTGGAGAGCCACCACCAATAGCCAGCACCAAATACCAGACATGGGGGCCATCTTGGATCTTGAGCAACCCAGTCAACACTGTGTGAAATGGGAATGTATTACTCCTACTGAACCCTACCATAATTCCTAACTCACAGAATCATAACCAGTAAAATGGTTATTGTTTTCAGCTACTAAATTTTGGAGTGGCTCATTTCACAGTACAATATGAAAACTGAAAAAAAAAAAAGAGGTTTAAGTAAATGGTATATTTCCCCAGCAAGAGGTCAGTCGTTTTCATAGAACTCTGTTTCTTACTGTATATCGACAGTGCCCATATAGATTATGTATTTGTTGCTAAACTCCATCAGTTACTAGAAATCCAGCACACACAACTTGTGTGTGTGTGTGCATGTGCATAAGTTTGTGCACAAGACATATTATCCTTTCAATAAAGATTGAATACCTGTTGATCTACCAGTAAACACGAATAGCAAGAAAAAAATGACAAAATTTATGTATTTATTTCACTTTTCCCTAACTTCCTGAATTTGAAAAGATTATACTCAAGGATTTCAATCTTGTTTATATCTGTAGTAATATCTGGCATGTTTCTTTGAAACTTCTAAAGGCTCTACTCTGCATGGGGTAGACACTATAAATAACATTAATGTTGACAATCAACCTTTCCTACTCCACTTGAACTTTTTCAGCATGTTTTCAAGCCAGTAGCTAATGTAATTTAATTTTTAAAACAATCTTATCAGAAAGGTAGTACAGATTTATTATCCCCACTTCACATATAAAATAACTTAGATATTGGACATTGTATAACACATCTAAGCATAGGTAGCTACTTAACAAGATTTAGTACTGAAAAATTAGCCAAAATCTATATGCAGATCTCCCCCTCTCCATGCAGTGTCTTTTTACACCATAAATAACTTAGAGCATCTAAATGTGGTGATATTTCATGGCTTTCTTTATATTGTTGAGATAATCAGATCTCTTAAACAGCTATTGAAAAGTAGCCTATGGTTAATATACCCTTCTACTTCAGTGAGAAATACCTATAAAGTAGTTATCTAGGTCTCAACACTCCGAGTATAATATCATTTCAGTAGCAACAATATCAGCTCAGCCTGGCAGAAAGCTTTCCAAAATCATGGTCTGACCTGCCTTCTACCACCAAATTCCTGTCTTATCTACTTATATCCATTTAATCTTCTATTTCTTCATCTTGCTTCACCACAAAGCCACAAACTGAGAGAGAAAAGCCTGACTCCAAGACAAATACAACTCTCCACAAATCCTCAAAAAGGGGAGTTTCCTTTTGATGCACTGCCTGATTCTCATTAGGTCCACCATGGTCACATGATACAGACCAAAGAATACATAAAAGTTTAGTTTTCATTTTACAACTATGAAGAAGAAACACAGCATTCCATTTTCTAACCCAGATGTAATTATGAAAATTACTGCTTAAATGTAAAACTGAAGCTTGGTTTTTCACATCTTTATTAGTCATATAAAAGGAAAACAATTATGCCTGCCTTCTATTATATTTGCTTTGATTTCTTCTAGGCCTTGGAAACATGGATTAGTGTTTGTTTTCATGGCTGCCGATATTTAAACAATTTTGGATTCAACAGCTGAACACATTAAACAGCTAATGTATAACACACACTGTGTCCTCAGTCAAAAACCCATAGAAACAACTAAAATATTTTAAACCATAGCTTTTGTTATGAAACTATTATAAATCTATGCTTAAAATCTTGTTTAAACCTTTCTGTAAGAGGATGCCCTTTCAGAAAATAGTTTCTGGAAGTGTTTATATCATAGTCATCTATTAAAGCCTGAACTGCAGCCATTGGTGGGGATTTAGTAAGACTAATTGTTTTATTTTGGTTTCAGAGTCAATATTTCTGTATGTAGTAATTAGACAGCTAAGTAAGAAATGAGTCTTCCAATTAAAGAGAATGGAAAGGGATTCTCAAGTTTTCCATAGAAGACCATTTTTCTCTTTTTCTCCTCCTTCCTCTCTTCTCTTTTCAATTTTTGCCATGTAGTTCAGATAAACTAACCAAAAGGAAATCAACTTGTGCAAAAAATCATCATAAGATTTCTTCCTCAGAAGAATATGGCCAGGGTGTCACATACATGTATCCCAGCACTCAAGAAAGTGAGGCAGGAGGATCACCACTAGTTTGAGGCTAGCCTGAGATACATAGTGAGGTCAAGGCCAGCCAGAATTACATAAAAAGAAGAAAAAGGAGGAGGAGGAGGAGGAAGAGGAGGAGGAGAAGAAGAAGAAGAGGAAGAGGAAGAAGAAGAAGGAGAAGATGAAATGGCAGAATGTTGGTAATTGGTGATATTGGTGGACGGTTATGTGAGGGGTGCCTTATTTAGATACAACTTTGTAAATTTTAAAGAAATATGTAATGAAAATTAATGAAAAGTAAAAAATGTTTCATTAGCCATAAATCAATAAGTAATTAACCAAAGCAGTTAATACTGATTATGTCTGAGTAACAGAATTAATGTTAAATTTTCTAATTTCTACTTGGAAAAAAAAGGCACTAAATTTTTTTTTTTTTGGTACCAGGAATCAAACTCAGGACCTTGCACTTGGGAAGCAGTTGGCAGAACCACTGAGCTAACTCCCCAGCCCCAAGGCACTAAATTTTAGTGTTCTTTCATCTGTTTTGTCAAAACCCCTAAGATATTTTAATATCAAAATGAGTTGAAAATTTGATAATAAAAGGCTATTTGGAGGATAATTTTAATCCAAAAGTCTGAGTTAAAACTATTTCACATAGGTGATGAGGACTATTTACATTAATTTTTTGAAACTTAATTTTGTCACCAATAAAATATAATTTATGTTGTATTCCAGTTACTTGTTACTATGTAACAAACTTTCCTAAAATTTAGTCTTTTAAGATAATAATCACTGTATTTGCTTGTGAATCTGTAGATCAGGAATTTGGACAGCAGGTATGTCTCTGCTCCGTGACATCTTGGGTCTCAGCAGAGATGGTATAAAAGGCTGTGAACACGCTGGATGGTTGGTTCAATTTTGGTCATAGGTCTGGGACCCTGCTTCTCGCCTTGGACAGGGTTTCTTGGTGAGGTAGGAAATTAGGGCATGACAATCTGGCTGGACAATAGGGTGTGACCTATCAGTCATGGAGAACCAAAAAGGCTGGGCAATAGGGCATGATCTGTCAGTCACAGAAATCTGTCAAGTCACAGCCAGGATGCGTGCACAGAACAACTTCCAACAGTCTGGATATGACAAGAGAAGAGGATATAAAAGATAGTGGCTATTGAATTTACTGCTTCTGCTGTCTTCCTTTTTTCACAATGGCTCATCTCACATCTGGGATGTATCTTCACTTTTCTTATCTCTTTTTGCACTTTTCTTCTTCTTCATGTTTTCCTTTTTCTCCCTTTATTTTAAATAAATGTTACTTTTTCACATTCATCAGTTTTCCCTGCCAATCCTTGGACAGGACAGTGAGAGCCTGGAACCACCAGAAACCATGCTGGCCAGCAACATTCAGGCTTCTCCTGTAACCTTGTCACATACTCCAGTGGGCATATTCACAGTATGGAGGTGTCAAGGTTGAATTTTTTACATGGGAGGATACTTTCCAAGAGAGAAAAAGGAAGCTATTAGACTTCATAAATGCTAGACCCAGAACTGATGCAATATGGTCTCTGTCACATTCAGTTGATCAAAGAGCATCACAGGGGCCAATCCAGAATTAGGTACAGAGGAAAACACATTCCCCCTTTTATGAATCAGCACAGTTACACATGGAGATAAGGGATGTTGGTGGCCATCTCTGGAATCTACCCATCACATACTGTGCACTTTCTCTAGCCTCTGCAGGGTTTTATTCTCGGGATACATCTTGGATTTTGGGTCTTGAGTAACTTAGAAACTTCCACCACCCCCTGGCAACATACTGTCAATTTTAGAAAGTATCTCAAGGGAAAAGAGCTTTTGGGTAGTGAAATGACACTAAGGGTTATAAAATAGTTTTTCTCAAAAATTGAATAAAAATTACTAGTATAGCCAAGGCACAAAGTTTAAGTCACATTGCAACACAAATATATGGGAAAATGTAATTTCTTTATTCAGTCTAAAATCTGGACTTGCTCCCACATGTCTACCCACAAGTGAGCAGGGCAAAAATGTACAGAAGATGCAACCAGCTTAAAACAATGATCTATAACCTAAACCGTCTACCTGCAATGTTCAGTCATTTCTCCCTTCTCTGCTTATCTTCCAAAGAGTACCTGGGGACATGGAAAGAGGAGCACCACACAAATTCCCATGATGAGGAGAGAGAGGGAACACTGGGCTTGTGAAAACCCTTGAGTATTTGTCATCTGGCGAGACACCCCATCTTTCCCTGATCATTATACTTCCTTTTGGCCTCTAGTGCTCTTGTGTGGGGACAATTTATGGCCCACTCTTTTGCCTTGGAAAATGTCCCTGGTGGCGTTCTTCAGACAGCATGGCCTCCCTCGCTCTTGTGTGCTGCTGAACCTGATTCGATTGTGTCCTCCCTCTGGACCAGTGAACTGCACTCACCTCAGCCTCTCCCACACAATCACTTCCCTTGGACAGCAGACATAACAGCAGTCCTTTCAATACATCACAGATGCCACCTGAAAACCCAAGACTGCTGCCAAAGTCCATCCCCACAGTCACTGTCTGAATCCTCTCCATGCCGAAAAGAGCTACAACAAGCCTCAGACTGCTATCTTTAGTTCTACTTGCAAGGTTGGACCTGGGCTGACATCTACAACTTAGGTTTGGGGAGGGTTCTCACCATACTGTTAATAGATAGATCACTGTCTCTCAATTTTTTGTTCAAACAACACTGTTTATGCTGAACACCTGCATTTCTTTTGGAAGTCTGGAATTTTGGCACCAGCCAGGAAAAAGCTGTCTTCATGACCAGCTCGCAGTAAAAACCTAGGCCACGAGTCTCTAATGAGCACCCTGGTAGACACAATCTTCACACCTGTTGTAACAGCTCATTGCTGGGAAAACACAGCACATTCTCTGTGACTCCACTGGGACAGGAATCTTGGAAGATGACATCTGGCTCCTCTGCTGCTTCTTCCCTTTGCGGATTTTATTTTGTGTGCTTTTGCCATATTTAGTTATAACCATGAGGGCAACTACATGCTGAGCCCTGCAAGTCCTCCCAGAAAATCATCAAACTTGGGGTGGTCTTTGGGGCCACCACTGCATCCTCTGCCACCGTGATGGCACATTGTTGAGAACACACAGCATGGCCGGCAAGATGGCTTCCCAGACCCCAAAGGACATTGTAGGAGGACTGGAAAAGTTGGAAATCATTACCCACTTAGCTCCCCTCTTCTCTTTTCATCCTCCTCCTCTCCTCCTCTTCCTCCTCCTCCTCTCCTCCTCCTCTTCTTCTTCTTCTCTCTCAATCTCTCTCTCTCTCTCTCCTCCCTCCATTCCTCCCTTCCTCTTGTCCTTCTTCCCATTGCCACATTATTTACACATCCACTATATCAAAAGTTCACTACTCAAGGGGCCTGCGTGTGTGTGTCTATGTCTGACTATGTCTGTGTCATGAACTAAAGAATATCTTCTCTATACTGGAATGGACAAGTCAGGGCAATGACCTAGCTTACAGCTTAATCTTGCTGCATAGTCCTCTTTTACATACTGAAAATAGTCCATTTTCTTCTATTTTGAGTCCCTTGCAGGTGGACACCTTGAGAGGAACACTATAAGGGATTTTTACTGTAAAGTTAAAGGATTAAAGCACTATAATAAATTTTCAAAATAGTACCCTGTTTATATTAGCTTAAAGTACGTTATATCGAGTAAATTGAAATGAAGCAAAAACTAAGTGCACTTGTGTTCTGAAGTCAGTAATTTTATTTTTCGTGTGTTTGTGATTTTACTTTGTAATTTCCATCTTTTGCTTTTCAACCTAGAAAGATATACATCCACCTGACTGGAAGCAAATTCACTGGCAAATTTTCCTTTGAAAAGTAGTTGTAAATAAACTCCTGGATTAGAGCTTCATGAAAAGGGAATGATTGATGTGGTACATCACCCAACAAAAGTGTTTTTAACATGCCTCACCCCCCAAAAAATTTTATAGATCTTGCTAGAAATAGCAATCAGGCTGAGTGGTCAGTGTTATTTGGTCCATGGATCAGGGTGATGTTGGCATCATAAATATGATCAATTGGTCACAGAAGTGAGCCAGCAAGTGACAATCACATCCCCTGGAGGCTGGTGCTATGTCCCTGGGTAAGCACAGTTCCTTATGAAAATCTCTCCTAACTCACTCTCTCCTTGCAGTCTCTCCTTCCAAAATAACCTTCTTTCCTACTTACATGTCAAAGTAAACAAGTGAACAAATTCCACTAGGGAAGAAGGGATTATCTGAATTCCACTAGGATTGTCCAATCCTAACTTCATAAGAACATGAGGTAAAAAATAGTGTCAGGAGGGTCTTTTGGAGGAGGGTAGTTGTCCTCATGCGGCACAGTCTGATTTTGGCATCACCTGATTTTATTTGGAATGAAGGGGAATCCAAAAATAAATGAACTGGCCCAGAAGCCCTTGATGAAATAGTGTTGAAGGGCTCTGTCTACAGCTGGCCCCTCGTCACAGCCTGTGCTGGAGTCACCACCTCCCTTCTGATGTGAGAGCGCCTCCTTCATCTGCCAGGGCATATTTAACATGAAATTCTTCGAGTACCACTGCAATGCATCCAACAAACCCACCAACTCTAAACTTAGTCTTACATATGTAGCCAGAGACATGGATAAATATAGAGACCTAGAAATACATACAGAACGCCAGGAAAACGTGCTCCCGGCCAGAAACATATTGTGAATATGCAAATATCTCAGTGTCTGGTACGGAAGTTTCGCCCTTTAGCACTTGCCTCCCTCCATCCTTCTCTCTTCTTCTCTCTGAACCATGTTCCCCCTCCACCAGTATCTTCCCATCTGTTTATTTTTTCCAAGCTTTCATTTTAAAAAATGTGGTATCACCTCTTAAAAATAAGAAAAATATGGTGGCACAAATACCACTGCCAGGTGTACCATATGATGCTGCTTCTGGGAGTTGGGGAGCAAAACGCATAAAGGAGACTGGCTGTGCTCAAATTTTCTCACAAAGGTTACCGGAAATGAATTTTTACCCATTTTGTCTGAACTCTGTTCGTTCCTGGTGAGATTTCAGGTCTGCTTTGTACTTTAACGAAATTGTATAATCCAGGCCTTGTCATCAGCTTTCTTAATTTATTTCTCTGAAATGACAGGCCTGGCAGAGGCAAGGCTGCCGCTCAAATGTCTGGATTACACTGTAGCTATGGAAACAAGTGTTAAAGTGCCATGGATGTCAAGTTACACTGGCACTTTGCACACCGCGTTCTGTCTGGACGGCATGTTATCTTACACGCTGGCCAGTGCAACTGCACCCTTCTGCTTGATTTAGGAGGAGCCGAGACTAGCACAAAGGAGATCTGCCTCCATGAACCTAGCAATCGCCCCCAGTGTGGAGAATGAGGACAGAGAATTTGCTGTGTTCCTTATGGCTCTGAAACACATTTTCTGTTCTGGCAAGAAAAAAATTAAAATCAGATTCATATTAAATAAATTCACAAATAAATAAAATAAACATTAGTGAGGCGAGAAAATCCAAACACATTTTTTCCTATGTGTTAATAGCCTTCTCTTGTCCACAAGAAGCAAAAGGAGACTATTATAAGAAGGGATCCTGCTATAATTCATATGCTCTTTCCATAACTTTCATAAAGATTGTGTGTACAGCATTATTTTGGCATCATTTTTTAGAAGTTGCTGCTTTCAATAACTTGGTGAAGATCATTCCCACCGTTAATTTGAGAAAGAAAGGGGAGTAAGAAATGGATAGTTTTGAAGTAGCTGCCTTGTGCTGGCCTAGCGATCAGACATGAGTTATTGTATTTCATTTCATCTTTACAAACAGCACTGCAGGGGAGATATAATCCCTGTTTTATGGGAAAGGAAACTGAGACTCAGATAGGTTAAGTAATATGCTCAAGGCCTCAAGGTTATAAGTGCAACAGCCAGAATTCAATCTGAGGTTTGTCTACAAAGCCCATGTTCTTTCCACTGAATCAACCTAGACAGCAAGTTTAGGGCATGTAAGGCCAAATTGGCAAACTCTCTCTCTGGCATGCTTCCTCTCACTTTAGTTGGTTTAAAAAGACAAGGCGTCACTTCTCTGGTTGGGTCACAATAATTAGATGTGTTCCCCTGGGCTTCACATAATGTTGGTCTGGCTCCAATTTCTATATTAGCATTACTCAATTGAAATTTTATCCAACCCTTCATGAGTTATTAAATCAAAGTCAAATTTGAATTGATGCTGAGAAATTCTACACTTTAAAAAAACAGGGGCATAAAATCTAATGGATCTCATTTGCTCTCTAAATACTTATTGTAATTTTTAATGCAAGCATTAATTTTATGAATGGCAAAAAGGAGAATTAGGCTGTGATATTCCTAAATCTACATGTGTATATAATAAGAGAAAATTTTTTTAGTGTTTGCTTCTGTACAGGGTGGTGAGGTACATCTATAAATGACTTAATGTCATTGTTTATACGTATGAGATGTCAAATACAGATAAAGCAAAAGGATTATACATAAATGTCCATGTGTATCATGAGCAGATGAGAAAAGAGCCTCCAAATAAAACAGCCCCAAAGGAATAGGGAAGAACGTTGCACATTGGGTCTTGAAACTAGCAGCAACTGGAAAGTTGCAGTAAATTCTGCTTTGCTACTATCTCCATACTTATATATTCTTTTTAAAATCTGAACTAACTCATATGAAAGATGTAA
Source organism: Heterocephalus glaber (assembly GCF_053883595.1). Lineage (NCBI taxonomy): Eukaryota > Metazoa > Chordata > Mammalia > Rodentia > Bathyergidae > Heterocephalus > Heterocephalus glaber. The sequence goes on along the minus strand of NW_028258317.1, from coordinate 63,178,107 downwards.
AACAATGCTACCTGTAATGAACTTTGGCTTCAAATTCCAATATTCAAATTGTGCATGAATCCTGAATGATGCCACAATCCAAGCAACATAAATCCAGTTCAAAGATGCAGGGGAAGTTCTCTAGTATGATCCACCATCCTGGGCCAGGGATTTAGCATTTAGCTCAGTGGTTTCGCTGCCTGTTGCGCAAGCGCAAGGACCTGAGTTTGATCCCTGGTACCAAAAAAAAAACAAAGATCTATCATCCCCTTTCCTGGAACAGAGATGGTTCTAGAGAGGCTCATCAGCAAGGCCAAAAGAATAGTGTCAATCAAAGTGAGAAGAAATGTATCTCAGTTCTCTAAACAGAGAGCTTCCTTCAGTGTATTATTTTAAAATTAATTTATATTAATTGGATGGTAGGAAAATATCAAAGACACATATGTGCTATCTGTCGAAGAAGAAATGAAATTCATTCACTTGAACAGTGTGCTTGGGGTAGAGACATTTCTAAGTCTCCTTGAAATTTCACATAGAATCTGCTTTGTAAAATATAACTTTCATGGAATGGAGATGGAAAATCATTCACCCTTCAGAGTTCCTGACACAATTCAAAGCCCCAAAGGAAAAGGGAACTAATCCTCTGTACATGCGTTATCCTTTTGAGGATTTGCAATACCATTGCTATGATTTGTATCTTGAGTGTATTACAGAGGCCCGTATGTGGAAGACCTGGTCCTCAGTCCTGGTGCTTTGGGAAGTGGTAGCACATTGAAGAGGTAGGGCCTAGTTGGATGAAGTTGGCTCATTGCAGCCATGCTCTTGAAGGGACTGTTAGGACCCTGGCCCCTCTCTTGCTCCTCTTTTGCCTCCTGGTTGCCATGAGATAAGCAGTTTCCTCTGTCACATGCTCTCACCATGATGTTCTGCCTCACCACAGGCCCAAAACCAGTGTAGCAGATTGACATGGATTCAAATCTCTGAAACTATGAGCAAAAAAAATTGTTTCTCCTTATAAGTTATTTGTTTCAGGTGTCTTCCCACATTGACTGAAAGCTGACTAATGCAACCATGGAAGATTGATGTTATCATTTCCATTACACAAGCCTACAATTAGTCAGGACTGATGTCAGGATTTAAACCTCCAGATGCATAAGCACTGAAAGATGCCTACTTTGCTTTAAGACTGTGGGGATTGTCTTTGTTGCCTTGCATGAATTATGACCATTCTAAACCTTTCTTTGAGGGTTGAATCAGTGGAATGCATGAATGAGTCTGGATTCTAAGACCATAGTACTCAGAATTAGCAGAATTGTACAGTCAGTAATTCCCCTTGAATAACAAATTTGTATCACTCATAGAATAAGAAATATTTTGTCCTCTGCTTTGGAATAGTCCCAGTTACACTATTTTAGGAAACAGCTATCTTATGGGGGAAGAGCTCAAACTTTTCATTTGAGCTTCAGAAGAATTTACTTGTAGACATCCATTCATTCAACATTAATGAAATATCTTCTATGTGCTCAGTATGTTCAATGCTGTGAGGTGCAAATGTTTTCGAGTAATTCACAGTCCAGCTGGAAAAACAAACACGACATTGTGTGGGAAGTACAAGGATAGAAGCATGCATAGAATATTTTGAGGATAGGCAAAAGAGGCAAACAATTCAACACTCAAAGAGTTGGGGCTAGAATGTTAAAGGTGTCAGAGAAGATTTCTTAGGGGAAGTCATATGTGATTCAGAAGTGGGTATTCCCCATTTCCATTAATTATTGCATGAACCATGTTCATGATTCAGTTATATGTTTTATTGTCTCAGTGTCTTAGAATAAGAAACAGTATTCTAAAGTTGTTGGGTTTTTTTTCTTTTTTGATACCGGGGATTGAACTCGGGTCCTTGTGCTTGTGAGACAGGCAGTGGAAACACTGAGCTAAATCCCCAGCCCTGAAGTCATATTATTTTTTACCAGACTCAAGCTTATGGGAAAAGCCAAATTTGTATTAAACTACACACACACACACACACACACACACACACACACACACACACACAAATAAATGCAAAATGGGTGAGGCAGCACGTGGCTGCAATTGCTCTAATCCCATAGAAACTCATATGAGGCACCAGGAGATAACTTTTCTACTTTCTCCAATGTTCTTAGTAAGAAAGGAATATGTTTCAATCAGGCAAGTCAATATGGGTGTGCAACTGACCAAAGCCAGAGAAACAGATGAGCAGCGCACTTTGAAGTTCTCTTGAATATAGGCTTAAATTAACTTCTTCACATGTAACTCCAAGTCTTTCTCCCATGACCTAACCCTCAAACTTTCCAAATTTCCTTTCCAGGTCATCCTCAGAGTGGAGCTAGCAAGACAAGAGTTGAGTTCCACTTATAACTAGCACTTACTCAGATCACATTTTATCTGAGTAAAAATTACTTTTATTTGGTCTTAAAATGATAGCTTTTTCATAAAGTATGGCCCTAATACATACAAACAACCTGAAGAGGTACAATTTGGTACATGTGGCCTCTCTCCACAATTTGATTATATCCTGAGTGAATTTGTAGCTTACCTCATTTCTATGCTAAAAGAAATACAAAACCTTTCTGATCTTCCTTTCTTAAATTTTCTCTATGTCATCAGAGGTCTTGGTGACTGGTACATTGTCCCAGAGGTACCAATTTTATATCATCTATTGTGTATATTACCCCAAAATATCTCTCTTCAGCCCATGCAACAGACACCCGACCCCATTGTTAAAAGGCATTTGACATATATTGGTGTCCATATATCCATAAGTGATAAACACAGGCTATATATGTGGCTCTGTATAATATTAGATTATGACAAATCTATTTACACTTATAATCTCCTTACCATTTGGTATCTGAAAATCATTTGGTGTCTAGAATAAATTTTCATTCAACTCCCTGTTACATATAATTGCTATATGTACAAAAATGTTTCATTTTTATATTTCTTAGAAAAGAAATATCTCATGCTACCCTTGATAGCACTTAAATTTATATGCTTCCCCTTTGTCTTTCTTAAATATAATTTACTTTCAAATGATTTTAACTGACTAAAGATATGACAGCAGAAGCAAAGATAATTTTTTAACCCAGGACATAGAATTGTTAGGGTCTGTTCCTTGGATTCTTTTTGATGTCTTAAATGGACTACATTGGCTTTACTGGCATGGCTTATGAAATGCTTTCTACTAATCCCCTACCTTCCAATCTCCCTAAGGTGTTACTGTGCAAACCTTGTCCTTTAAACAGAAAAACGCTTTGCTGTGCTGGTCAAACAGAGGGCTTCATCGCATACTTTGGATGGCTAGAGTTTTCTCTTAAATGAAATATAGGAGCCATAACTCAGTTTTTCTGGCAATGAACCATAGTGGTCATTCATCAGAATGTGGCAGACATTTATCCTCTCAAATACTCCAAGGCAGATGGAAATAGCATCTAGTCTCCTGTCAGAATAAATAACCCAAAGACGGCCCCCACTGCACAAAGGACCAACGGATCCGCAGCCGTAGATCAGTGAGAGGCAAAACCAAAGTAGTCAGGTGTAACCTTTGCCCCACTTCCCCCTCTTCTCCTTCAGCACCACAGTCTCGCTGCCCAGTGGCTGGGCGTTTCAAGGCCAGGCCTGCGTGCCGGCCCTCTTGGAAAAGAGGCCAATGTATTTTAATGTATTTTCCTTACTGCAAACATCCAATCTCACCATCTTTTGACATTATTGGAAAGAAACTGTTTTCATTTTCAACCTAAATGTAAATATTTAAAAACAATCTCCTCTAAAAACAGTTTGGAGAAAGCAAGCTTTCTCCCTTATGAAATAAGTCAGGCTTAAAACACGGTTAAAATGACAAAATTTATAGTATATCTATTTCGCCACGATTTTTAAAAGCTAAATTTTAAAATTAAAAGTAAAGCAATTTTGAAGAAACTCAGGAATCAATAAAATTAGTAATGGTGCTAGGTTTTAAAATATTCACTTTTCTTAATTTTATCGTGTTTATAATACATTTAAGTCTTTGGGAAGACGCAGACAGTGGTACCCTAGATTTTTCTTCCTCTGTGATGTTGGCCTTCCATAAAATTTTTTATTAAATTTCTGAGGCACTCAGAGCCACCTAGTGATACTTTAACTTAGAAAATTTATAAGCATAGACAGCTGCATATCCAAGAGCCAAACCTCCACCTAACCTGACTACTCTGCTGACACTCTCTAGTCCTTTCTCGCTCCAAAGACAGTTTCTGATATGCAGTTTGCATCTCTTAACCTTTTCTAATGATAAAATACAGGTTGGGCACCTTGTGTGTTACCTAAGAGATTTTTATTTTAAAATTGAAAAGTTACAAGTAACTGAGGTATTTTTTGTGTAAAAATATGGATTCCACTACAGTCCCTCCCACCCTTTTCTAATCAACCTTTCAAGGTTCCTGGGTTTCTGTTAACTCCAGTATACACAGGGCACTGCCATGTCCTTGGCAGGTGCTCAAAATGCCTATTGGATTGATTGAAATTGGCAGAATAAACGAAGATTCCTGAAAACTATTTTTAAAATACCAAAAAAAAGCATTGTCATTAAATAGCCAAATATTGTCCCTGTAAAATGAAATCTCCTAAAAGATGGACCAAGAGCTCTGAGGCTTTACCAGTGATCAAGGGGGAAAAAAACTTTTTACAGTAAAGTCAAGCCATACTTTAGCGTCTCTTTGTAAAGGGAATAGGGGGCATGAAAAACAGCTGAAGCACATCTTCTATAAGTGAACTGGAAAAGCATCTGTAGGTACCCAACTATTACATTAAGGAACCCCATATTGATCTCTTAGAGACTAGATTCTGTAACATTATTTACTGTAATATTCCCAGCAGTTGGTGACTTTCAATCATCAGCAGTCGGCTTTTATCTGAAGAGCTAAATAATTCCTGAAAATGACATGAGACTACCAAACCGTCAATGGTTCTCCAATACCTGTGAGAGAAAGGCCAAGCCTTGGGCTGCAACTTGTGCCCAGCCTCCTACTCACAACCACCCCATTCCATAGCCATGCTTGCTACACTTCACAGAGGCTAATGTTCACACCCTCATGCTCAGCACTGTCTTTCTCTTGTACTACCTGGTGATATTCAAGAGATCTTGCTTTGTTCTCCTCTTGGCTTTTGTGCGTGTCACAGCTAGAGCACCTGCCCACCATGGTACAATTCTTTCTGCACCACCATCTCTAGATGACATGGTGTCTACAGAGTAGGAAGTCTATATTTTCCATATCTTTGATATGCAAAAAGAAGAGGAGGTCAAAAGAAGCAATAAAAGGAAAAGACTCAGACATACCAGTGCTAAACAAAAATAGAACATTCCTTCTTCACTCACACATGCTTTCACTTATCTAGGAGCTCTGGATCTAGGATGGCACTCAGAGAAGTTGAGTGAAAAATGTAAAGCCCTACCTTAAAATCAATGGAGGAGTTGAGAGAGTGAGTCACAGGTATCAAGGTCAAAATCAAGCTAAAGGTCCAGAAATCAAGAAGACAGTGGACTTACATGAGATGGGGCAGGACTTATTGAGAGCATAAAGATAAGAGCATTTGAGCAGTGGTCACTGCCCTCTTCAGATGGGACAGGCATGGTTTCCAGTTTGTTGAGATTCTTACATAGTAGGTTCATTTCATTATGTTACTCATACAGATACTGTAGGTGAATGGGTTGCACACCTGTGGCCTAAGAGATTCATTGAACAAATGAATTTTTGGAACTCACCTGATCCACTGGTTTGAGTGCCAAGAGTTTAGTCACTTTTAAAAGAAAAATAGCTTATTACTGACAATGTTTTAAAGCCAGGAAGCCATAAAGCCTTTGATAATATCCCTAGCTTCATTCATCAACCAGGCATTCTAATAGTTGCTTGAGAGCAAGGAGCACTTGGTGACGAATGACTAACAAAACACATAAACATGCGTGCGCGCACACCACCAGCACCGCCACTGCTACTGACAGCATCAGCACAAAAACAGCAAGACAAATATAGGGGCCTTTTCCTTCTGTGACACTGATTTCTTCTATTCTACTCTCTCTAAAGGAAACTTCATAATTTTATACACTTTCTGAAGCTCCTACACAATACTAGAAACAGCCCCCTTTTTACAGTTCACTCCTAAAAAGAATTATGACCCCCATCATTCAACACAAAAATACAGCTGCTATCACAGGACGGCTGTTCATTTTCCAGAGAAGCTGAAAGGTGGCTGCATTGGGTTCATAATATTTTTTTAAATGAGGTAGTGTCTATTTTTGCCTCCTTGAGCAGCAGGGCTTGAGGAGAGATGGCAGGGAGCAGGAAGCCTTGAAATCAATTGCCTCTATGGAAAACTAAGGGGCTAAGACATCCTTCATTTGCTCTAACCATAATCCATTGGCCTTGCATTTTGTGCTCTGTCTATCAAATCAAACCTTCCCTAAGGAAAACCTGATTCTTTTAGGCTCTGCCTGTGCTCCGAGAGCACAGCCACATGGCCTCCTTCAATAAGTCCCCATTACTGCCGACTGCACTGGTTTCAGAGCCAAGTCCCAAGGGCTCCAAAGATGGATCATTCAATCTTCTGAGTAATCAATCCCCAGAGCTTGCTGCTCTGGCCCTGCTTGGCTGAGCAGAGGGAGCAGGCAGCCTTGTGGCCAGGGTGGCTGTGGGCCTGAGGAAGAACAGCACACATATGACCTCCTCTTTAAAAAGCCCTTTCCACAGGGCAGGAGGAAGGTGTGAAAACACAAGCAGAGGCTAGACTAAGAGAGTGGGAGACTCAATCAATCCTAAACAGGTTTAGCTTAAAAAAGGAAACTGGTTACTTGACCCTTTGCATAAACCTCACACCCGGCAGTGCCCTTCGGGAAACTCAAACCACCCGACTATGTTGTCACATAGTGAACCCACACCGAGTGTTAAGTATCACTGGCTCCTGGACATAGAAATGTCATCGTTCCTTCCTCCTGGCTGGTATCTTTAAATAGCTCCTCTTATTTATGGTGTACATAGTGTTAATGTCCTTCAGTTGCTCTGTTTTCAAGGATGGAAAAGCAGTTGCTAAGCATTTCTAAATGACAGCCCCAGGGTTCATTAAAAATATGGCAAACATTTGCTAAGCTCATTAAGTGCAATTTTTGTGTGTGTGTATCAGATTCCTCCTCTGCATGTTCTGCGTGACCAAACATCTATTAACCCTAATCTCATTGATGAGTCTGATACATTCAAACCAGCAATTAGACAAAACAAAAGGGATATTTATGGAGAGACTCCTAAATGGGCTTTCATATTGGTCTAAGCTATTTCAAAACGACAGTTTAAGTCCCCTCTGTTAATCCCTCGCTTCCAGAGCATTTGCTTTGTTTGATTATAGGCTGTCAGGTTTAGGGATTCTGATTGAATCAAAATTTGAAGCAAACTAGAAACACATAATAATTACGCTATTTTAGTACCATTGCCTACTGTATAAGCAAACAGAATGCTCCACAAATGAAGACTCCTCAATACAAAAGGTTTCTAAAATGTTCTGTTTGCACAATTAGAGGTCATAGAATACAAATTAGGCAGCTGTTTCCCTGGATCCTCTTTAAAATTCTCCAGTGGATGAGTTTGGGGGTAAAATACCATTCAATAAATCTGTTGACTAGGCAAAAATATTTTAAGACAGGGTTCCTCTGCCCTTCCTCCCAGCCACCCTCACACCTCCCACCACCCAACCACAGCTGTGGACTTGTCTGACCCACAGTGGTTAATCTGAGTACCAGCTCTCATTTGGCCCTTCCAGCTTTCCATTAACTCAGGGCCGTGGTGGTGTTATTATTAGAGGCGGAAAGCATTCTGCATCACTTACATGGTGTAAAGCTGGACAAATAAACAAGTACTAACTATGGATGTCTCCCAATCACACCAGGCCTCAATTTTTGAATCTACTCTTTCAAATAACAAAATGACCCTTCTTTAGCTTGTAAAACCTCTTTGTTTTCCCTCAAAGAGAAGGAAACTCACCAAGAGGAGTGGACTTTTGACAGAGTTCCCCAGCAGTAACATCATTTTCAAGTAGCTCTCGACCAGCTGAGCTTTTCCAAAGTGCAACTTTTAGAGCCACAAAGGATCATGTCTTATTTGGGTTCATTCAATTTCCTCTTACTTTGCAAAGGGCTGACCAAACTCACAGCTGCTCAGAGAGAAGCCAACCCTTCATCGTTCTTCAAGTTGATTCTGCACTGGTCAGGGCTGTATTTGAAAGCCCTACCGAGATTTTGACCTAATAATTTAGTCTCTGTTGGGTAAAGAAAGGAGAAAGAACTTCCTTGTTTATGTGAGAAATGGATCTAGTCACCCTTACCGCCTTCTGCTCTTGTACTGAGGAACTACATTTCCCAGCCTTCCTTACCACCAGGATTCTGGGTGAGAAGCTTCCAAGGAAAGTTTCTCACTCAGGATTTGGAAAGCAAAAAGAAGGAAAAGCCATACTTCTCTGGCCATAGCTGGGGATGAGGCTTGCAGGTGCCAGTATTCTACCCAAAGTCACTTTGCAGCTGCCAGGACTCTGCTCTGCTCTGTACCTCCAGATTCCTTGAACACCAGCAGTTTCTTCCTGATCTTGGCTTTCAGCCCACTCCATGGTCATAGTAACCTGAGTTAAAATACTTCTTACTTTGCATACTTGGCCAAATCTTGACTAATACAAGTAATAGATGCCCAGAATTGGGAAAGAGAGCCAAGTTAGCTAAAGCCAGAACACTTTGGAGGATTGGGTCCTGAACTTAGTGTGGCAAACTTCTTATTTCATTCATGTATAAAAAGAATCCTTTGAATAAATCCTTATTGACTACCTACAATGCTCAACTAGTCTTAAGGAGACATTCCTATGACAATTTTACTGTCACTTTGACTGGATTGAGAGAGGAGATGCCTAGGACATTAGTTAAGCACATTTCTGGGTGTTTCCAGAGATGATTGACATGTAGGTCAGCAAACTGAAAGAAAAAGTCCCACCCTGATTGTAGGAGGCACCATCCAATAGGCTTGCAGCCCCAGTGGAACAAAAAGGGGAAGGAGGAAACTGGAATGTACTTTTAAGCTCAGTTTTGCTTGAGTTCATGACTTGTTTTTGCTGCCACCATCACCTGTGGTCATCAGACTCCAACTTCTTCAGCCCTTTAATATGGTCTCACACCAGCAACTCTCCAGGGAGCCCCCAGGACTTCAGCCTTAGAATGGGGTTTTTTGTTTTTGGGGGTTTTTTGGTCCTTCCTATTCTCAGGCCTCCAGCTCCTTTGAGTGGATCTTCTGACTTTGCAGCATGCAGATGGCCCTATGGACTATCCAGCCTCTGATCCTGAAACAGTCAAATAAATCCATTTGCATGCATTTTATTGATTCTGTTGCTCTAGGGAATTCTAACCAATACAATCCCTTAAACCATAGAATTTGCAGTAAGATAAGAAGAGGTTTAGCTTGAGCTGCACCTACCATTTATAGGGAGATTGACCAAGAAAGAAAAGATAATGGTAGGAATGTAATTTAGCAAAACAACAATAAACATCAGTTACCAACCAAACCCACCTGACTTGTGATCTCAGCTCTATCATTTAGTAACCAACCATATGGCTTTCAGGCAATCAAATCAGTTTACTCCCTGAGCAGCCACTTTCCAGTTCCTGTCTTTCAGGATTGTTATGAAATTAGAGACAGTGAAGGTAAAGTACCCAGCACAATAGCAAATGGTATTTGTACTTTTTGTTCCCCACCAGGTGCTAAGTTTCCTAAAGGCAGCTGCCACATTTTTTTATCTCAGTGTCCAAGTATTTACTTCATGCAATTCCTCATGTTTAAAAGATGTTCTTTAACTCATGAATGAATGATGAGTCCTGGATTGAATGAATAAACTGTGCTTGCTAATACAGCTATCCATGTACTAGTTATATATAATTAGTATACTGTACCTAACCTCTAAGGCCAGTATGAGCAAAGGGGAAGGCAGTTGTAGACAAACCGAAAGATAGGAATCCTGAACCTGAGGTCCTACCCTTTGGACACAATGAAGGCACATCAGTACAACTTGCTGAAAAGAAGCTTAACTCGCAGGCACAATCTTCTTGCCTGAACATCTTTGTGCCTTTCATTCTGGATGATGTTTGAGCCTGTACCCTGGCCAAAGTGAGCCTCCTGTAACCTGTCGAGTTAACTCTGAGCCTGTAATTCTCCAAGCTGTTAGGAAGGAAAAGCCACACATCACACAAGAAAGCCCTGTGATTCACGCAGGCTCGCATTTCTGCTGAAGGAAATGAATTCAGAAAGAAAATGATAATCTACAGGGAGTAACACCCACACAGTTATCACTCAAATGAACCCCAAAGACTCTGAACCTGATTGGAGTGGTGCTTCACGAACTTCCTTTCAAGGGGTTTCTTTGTCATCAGTAATTAGGAAAGACTTTTATCGTCTGATTAAATATGCTCATTCGCTGTTCAACTTTATACTTATTTTTAAACTATACCTATTGTTTCTCTTTCTGTAAATCTGTTCCTTTGGCCTATGCATTTTTAATTTACTGCATTTTCCCCTTTTTATCTCCTTCCCACTTTCTCTGTCTCACACCTTCTTCTGAATGTCAATAACAATATTGCAAAGTGATTTCTGGGAGACCTCTTTATTCATGGTAGACTTTTTTTTCCCTGATCTTCCCCAGAAGATCCTCAGATTGGGACAATGGCTACAGGCCTTGCTAGATTCTGCATTCATTTAGTCATTTCATCATTTATTTACTTGTACCGGAAACAGCTAATGAGCACCTACTCTGTGCCTGGTGGTGTTCTGGCCCTGAGAGTAGGACAGACAGGGTCCCAGCTTGTGGAATTTTCCATCTGATAGGAATACACAAGTGGCCCCCAGATATACTACAAAATATGAGAAGAAAGTAAGTAAAGTTTGCCACTGGGCCTGGGTCACTTCCTCCTTTGAGCAACTTTTTTCTCCTATGATGCTTCCTTTACACACCCACTGGCCACACTCAGCTCTTCCTGGATGACCCCACAGCTGCTTTGTCATTGGTGCACCCATGCTATCATGCCCACTCCCTATCTAGATGCAACCTGAGTGCCTCACTCAAACTAGGTCAATCCATCATTATATGGTACACCAGGAATTTGCAAAAGCACAGGAAAAATTCAAAGTGACTTCTTGGAGCACAGAGTCTATTAGATGAAAAGTAAGGATGTAATAGAGTGTAGAACACTGCATTTACATAGAAATTTTAGATGAAATGGAGGAAAACAGAGATCATGCTTCTGCTTGGTTATTTTTAATTATACCCCAGAATCTTCAAGAGTAGTAAGAGAGAGACAAATAGGAACAGAAAGAGAAAACAAGGCAGAGACAGGGTGAGCAGAGGAGTAAGAAGACACACAGGTTCTATAAGGAGACAGCAGGAAGGTCCTCAGAGCTGGGGACATAGCTCTCAGCAACAGAGCACGTGCCCAGCATGTGTGAAGCCCTAGGTTTAATCCCCACCACTGGAAAAAGGAAAAAAAAGAACCCCCTAGAAGTGTTCAGATGCTGTTTCTATAAGGCCTGGATGCCCAGGCTTTTCATTTTGCTGCTCTCCTGCTAAGCACCCCTTCAGGCTTCTCATGGCCAACAGGACACCATCCTCCCCAGAGCTTCGCCACGTGCCCTCACCCACTTCTCAGAGCTCATCTGCACCTCTTCCCCTGCATGTCTTTCCTCAGTTTGGAGCATTCATCTCCTTCGCCACTTGAGAGTTTTGCACAAGCTGTTGTCTCTGTTTACAATGCTCCCCTCACGTGCCCTCGCCCATGTCTTGTCTGCACAATGTGATCCCTTTCTTCCTTCTTGTCATTTGCTCTTTTCTTTATGATCCCTTCTCAGGAAAGTCTCCTCTGACAACGTGTGACCTAACTGGAAAGCACCTTCCAGTCAATTGCTCCAAGTCCTCCTTGTTTTAATGCTCTATCTAGCACTTATGTCTGAGATCTGAAAGATCTCATCTGTGCATTTGTGTGTTTAATGCCTGCTTTGTTCAACCTGGATTACAAATCCCAGGAAAGCAAGGAACTTGCCTGTCTTTCTTGACCTAAGCATTCCCAAAAGTGTCAGGGATGTAGTAGACATTCCATTAATATATTTTTTTTTGCAATCAAAGATTTAAGTAACAAATTGCATGAGCTTTTTTTGAAGGAATATGATGGGAATGTCTTTCACAAAATAATGAAGAGGGTAAAAAAATAGTAAAACTGAAGATTTGTCTCTCTTACTTTATAGTTTGCCATAGAGTTACATGGACATAGTTGCTCATATGGGCAACTGACCATTAATACTAATTCCCCAAAAATGGTTTATTTCTTGTCAATCAGCTTTTTAGTTTAGATTTATTATTCTAGAAATTGTGTCTAGACATTGTGTCAACCTAGAGATAGTGCTATATTTTATTTATAACTTTGAGAAAGAGAGGAGATTATGACTGACAAAATGGAAAGTGTTTAATAGAGGCATGTACAGGGTATTTTGTGCCCCCAAAATGTCCTATCTAGAAGAGCTGCAGAAGCAGCACTAACCTATCAGTTTTGAAGGCTAGAGAAGATTTTTCAAGCAGAGAGGAAAGGGAAGCTCGTCTTGGTAGAGGGGCAATAACAAGTGCAATAAATTGTAATGGTGAAAGTTTCTGCTTTTGCAATCAGGGGAAGGGGATTTCCCATATGGAGAGAAGCCAGGGAAGAAGAGAGACAGGTGGAGGGCAGTGGGGCTACGAAGGGCTTCTTGCAATCAAAATACAAGATTTGGACAATCGTGCAGCTACTGAGGAGTTGTGGAGAGGTTTTAAGGGAAATAGTGACAAGATTAGACCTGTGTTTTAGAAAGGTTAATGGAGGCGGCATGAAGAATGCATGCCCAGTAGCTACAACTAAAAAGAAAATAATGTCCCCAAGGCCACTACATTCATGCAAGCAGGAGATGATCAAGGCAGGACACTGGAATGGAGAAAAATCAATCCACAAGTGTAAGGGACAAGTCTCACTTAGAATTAGGTGTGCGTGGTGAGGAAGAGAGAAAGCGTGGATGAATGGGGCCATTGTCACAGTGCACGACAGTAACAGACTCAGAACACAGAAGAGAGGCAGGTTTGAAGAGAATTCTCTCAGCTGCTAATGCAGTTGAACCCATAACGCATTCCAGCAGCCCTGGCATTTTATTGGTTGCTGTAGACTTAGCCCAAAGGTATTTAAAGGCTGACATAAAAGCATGATGACAGCCCAGCAGGAGAGGTATTTTAAGACAGGGTGTCTGTCTCAGGATCCTCTCTCCAGTCACCCACAAAGACCACCACCTTCATTAACTGCATGGGCGAGTCTGCTGCCAGCCACCACTAATGCCCCCATCCCCACTGTCAGACATTATGAGTTGCTTCAATCCATCTAACATAATAAGCCCACTTTGCAATTCCAACATGGTTCACTCTCAAGTTTAAAAGCCACAGTCAGACTGCTGTGAAGGAAAAGCACTAGAGAAGTGCTGTGACATCCTTTGGGGTTCCACATGCTTCCCTGGCAGCCCAGTCAACCTTCTGAGCATATAGAACTCTTAGAGGATATTTGCCAATCTCTTTCTCCAAGAGTATTAGTAAAAATCTATAGTTCCCTGTTGGATACCAAATCCAGCTGCCACATTCCGTGCTGGTGCCAGCAAAGTACTTCACGCAGACAGACAACTTTCTAAGGCTGCTTTATTTCTTGTCAGCCTTTCAAACTTCACTCCAACAGGAATCTTTTGTATTTAAGCTACTGGCCACAAAGCCAGAATGTGTCTTCTGGTCAAATGTGCCTTTTATATGTCATACCACGTTTATTCTCCTCCCTGATATTTTTTTTAAGATGGGAAAAACACAGTTGGCTTTTTCTGATACCACTTTCATTATGGTCACTAACATCCTAACAGAAGCATATCTGTTCACATTGAGCCTCACTGTGCCCAAAGAAATGCCATTCACAATTCAATAAATGTATCAGACTTATCCCCTTTGAATACAAGCTCCCTTAGTTTAGATTTTCTGTGAAGCTACTGACACAATGTCAGAGTTTGGTTAGTTAAATGAACCAATAAATCTCTACTTATTTTTTTTTTCAACAGCCCTCTCTGTAGTCCAATTCTCAGCCTCTCTGGGGTAACATTTGTATAGTTTGAAAGAAGATCCTACAGCATTTTTCTTTAGCCCAACACCTTCTTCCACCACCATATTGAAACGTAAGGTTATGGGTTTCCAGATCAAAGCTCTGAATTGGCGTGAAGCCTAGCTAATTACTCTGCTGGCACTGAGCCCCTTGGGAGATCAGATAGGCCTTCCTCACCTTCTGTACAGCTCAGAAATGGGGAATTAAATACTGGATAAGGAACTGAGAGGAATAATTCCCTGCAGACAGAGCTGAACAGAAGTATCTGTTGGTGGACAAGGGCCCCTTGGCACCATATCTGAGGCTCACAAATGCCAAAGCAGATGTGAAACACTACTGGGGGCAAATGGATTGGGAATGATCTAAGAGATTTTTCCCATAAAGCTAAACCCCTTTAGAGGAGGTAGTCCAGAAAAGGGAAAAATCCCTCCAGCCAGAAAACTTGCAATTCAAAATGTGCAAAATTTTGTGCTTAAGTCATAATAATCTCTTTAAAGTGATTCTTAAGGACATCTCTGTAAATTCTTTGGCTATTTCTTAAAGAAAAAAACACAAGTAGTCAATAAAACAAGTACCTGTTCACATTTCCTAGAATGAGCAGCCCGTTGCATTAAGTGCAATAAGGTCTTGAAAAATCAACAAGTCATGGTCCCTGCCCCATCAGAGCATCACAATCCACAGAGACAATCAAATCACAAGTGTGTGTGGAGATCTTCAGAAGAAAAAGAAATGGTTTTAAAAATGTAAATACTGAAGGATCTAGCTGTCATCAAAAAGGGGAGATTCAGTCTGATCCCTGAGTAAGAATTTGAACTTTAGCAAACATGACAGGGAAAGGGAAGACAGTTGTACATGGAAGGGTCAGCTGAAGGCAAAGAAAATATTTGAAAAAGTTCAGGAAATATTGAAGGAATTGTGGATATAATGGATATATTCAATACAGGATATATGGTTGGACCCCATGAAGAGATAGAAAATGAAATATAACAGTAGTCAGTGTTAAAGACTGAAATTTGGGGAACTTCTTCTGTGTTCAAGAAGAAGCCACTGAACGACTTTGAGGACGCCCTCAGCCATAGGATGGTAATGGGAACCAGTGTTTTTCTTAGACCAGTGTGCTAAGATACTAGACATAGGGAATGTTGTTAGCAGGCATGAGGCAAGGCTAATCCAATAGTAGCTGGTCTGGAGGATAGTGAAGCATTTGTGTGGTAGATTCAGTAATGGTCTTCCAGAGATATCCTTTCCTAATTCTGACATTATCATCTTACATAGCAAGCAGGACTTTGCCAAAGTAGAGTTAAGGATCTTGAGACAGGAGGTTATCCTTGACCACAAAGTCATTGAATCTAACCCCAAGAGTCCTCACATGAGGGAGGCAGAAGGTTACAGTCAGAGAGAGAAAAGAAAGGGAAAGATAGAAGCAAAAGTCAGAGAGAAGAGAAGCTACCCTACTGGCTTTGAAGTAGAAGAAGGGGTTATGCAGAAAGGAAGACAGATGGTCTCTGAAAACTAAAGTGGTGAGAAGCAGATTCTCCCCTAGAGTCTTCAGAAGAAATGCAGTGCTGCTGCTAACTTGATCTTAGGCTAGTACCTGTTTTGACTCCTAAGCTCCAGAATTGCAAGATAAATAAATTTGTATTGTTTAAAGTATTACATTTGTGGTGATTTGTTATAGCAGCCATAAGAAACTAGAACAATGTGAGCCATATTTCCCAGCTAGTACTGAGAATATATACGCACTGGTTGGGTAAGGAGAATAAAAAGAATGAAAAAACAGAAAACTACTTAATGAAATCATTTATTCATTAACTGTTAATAGAGAAAACTGGGACAGAGGAAAGGTTGGGGAAAGAGAATGAAATACAAAAGGAAAAAGACAAAATAACAGCAGTCAGAATAAAACTTTGGAGAAGAGGACATCAGTTATTTAGAGGAGGTTGACAAATGTCTCAAAGGAGGGAGGAAGAGGGACTAACAATGTCCTGGATATCACCCCACACCTACAGCATCCTTGGAAATATATATTCTTCTTATTATTATTAAAGGGCTCATTATTGATCATGTCTAGAGCTTATAAAACTTAGGCATAAGCACCAATCACAGCTTGACCTCAGATAGGTTTCTTCGTAGTGTATGTGTCCTTTTTCTAGAGCACTTATTCTGATTTAGGTTAAGCTTTTATGTGCATCACTACTTGGATTCCAAGTTTCCTCTGTCCTCAGCAAATGCACCAGGAAGAGCATACAACAACCACTTGGGAGCTGTATTCAAGCTCATCTGCTCTCCACTCTCTCCACTAAGTCACCCCAACCAGATCCACCTCTTCTAGCACCTGTTCCCTCCTCTGTGGATGTTCCCATGGGAATCTGCAGCTGTTTACCCTTCTGGTAGGCAAGCCAATACCCCGTCTCTGAGACCTAGGCACCTGCTGGCACTCAAGCCCTTGAAGTCTCTGCTTCTTTTCCAAGTATTTTTCTTAAAAAAATCTCCAGAGAAAGACCTTCTTTTTATCCAATGAAGTACATATGATAGAACAGTATTTTCTCCATGGTGTTACCTATGTATTTGTGACACACAACCTCAAATCTGCATGGGACAAGGGAGAGTATGATTAATCAAGCATCTCCTTTCCTTGACACATCAGTGTTCAAAACTACCAAGTGTCTCTAAGGACAAAAGTCTGTCCAGGGATCAGAACATGAATATCCATTCCTGAATGCAACTAAGTCAGCCTTAGGAACAACACACATTCTAACCCTAAATATGAGTTCATAGGTCATTTGTTCATATCTTTCAAAAACCTTCCTCCCACACTGTACCCGACCATCTAGCTGTCTTACCAACTGTCTTCCTATTAGTGGGCTCAGCTGGGAGCACTTGCCTTATCCAAATGATACAATAGGCCCAGTGACAGGAGCCTATGAACTCATCAGGGACCCATGAAATGCTAGAGATTTGAAAAAACAAGTTAGTGCCTCTGAAAAGGAAGAGTGAAATCCAAAAGTAATAAATGTTTAATTTAATGCTTGTGAAAATATCCCACTTTAGATTTGTCAATCCTTACATTTAATATTTGTAAAAATTTCACTACCACTTGAAAACAGTCGATAGCATACATTTTCTCATGTAGTAAGAATTTTGAAGGCACAATGATCACCGCCAATCATAAAGTGGATGAGTTATTTGCTGTCAAATAATGTTAAAAGTTAATTATAAAAAGCCTGTTACTCTGTAAGAAAATTTATGTTTCATTTTGTATGAGGGTTGATATTAATATTTGATACTGTGAGGCATAGAAACCCCAAAAATGAGATTTCTCTTGTTTTATGAAGACTGAAATGTCTTGACTGAAAGTATCCTACAAAAAACCCCTCTGTGCCTTTGTCCTCTCATTCAATGGGGTCTAAGGCTTGATATCCAGTCATTCACTCACTCAGCCTTACCTCTGATTGAAACTCTTTTGGATATTTTGCTAGCTCTCTACATGCTCCCAAGCATATATCTCTTCAGACATCCATTCAGCCTGGTCCTCTCCTTGAACTCCCCTTTGAAAGCCACCTAAGATAGGTAACAGGCTGTAGTGTGGACTTTTCAGAAGAATCTCCCAAAGGCACTGAGACGGCTGTGTCCCAGTACCATTCTCCCATTACCTCCTCTCTTAAGTCATAAATGTCTTCTGTCTCAAGTTGCATAGTGACACACTGTAGAAAGTAGGCTTTTGACTTGAACTCAGAATCTAGTGTGTTCCAATATCAACACAGCAAAACTTCCCAAGAAAGAATTCAGCTCAAGTCCTGAGCTTCCACTGTATGGTGCTATGCTCCAGGTCCCCAGGATGAGTTGTTTTGGATGAGAAGGGTCAAGGCAAGAGGTTAGCACTATCTCTCCTCCTATCAGCCTCTTGGGTCTAAGTAGTGCTCTGAGATTGCCAGCAGCAGAAGATCCCTTATCTGGCAGATTGTTCATTCATATAAAGGCTTAGTTGACTGACCACATGATATGGAGCAAGATACCATCTCTTCTGTAATGTGAGGACCTCTGTTTAATCAGAGTTGGCCAATAGTTCTGAGACTCACTAGACTTGTCATTGGATCATGCCCATATAACCCATTCATAGTAGAGGTTGGAGAACTTGGACTTAGGTCTCCTCAAATGGAAAAGGTCATCAGTCCTGTCCTATTAGAATCTTGTTACTTCTTTCTGTGTAAATTTCCTATTCTGTCTAGTTTTCTAAATCTGTTCTCCTGACCCATGTTCCAGCAGTACCAACCACCCAGACTTAGGAAGCTAGAATCCTTTTTTTTTAAGATTTTTTTTTTTATTCTTAAGTTCTTTTATTCGTACATTTTAGGTAAATAATACATTTATATTTATCATTGGGTGCTTGTGTACATGATGTATCTTGGTTCTTATTTTTTCCCCAATTACTTGTGCACCCTTCACCCCCTCCACCCTTCCCTATTTGCATAGATTTCATTTCCATTTTTTTTTCTTTTCTCATAATTTTTCCTTTCCCTTCTTTCCTTTTCCCTTCCCACCACCCCTATGCCTTTGGACCTTTCTTCCTATTTCAAATTATCAATTATTCATTTTAATCATTTTAACCCTTATTTACACTTTCAGCTTCTCACACTAGAGAAGCTAGAATCGTTCTTAAAAATGTTATCATTATTTGTACGTGTTTGCAGCACATAATGATTACATTCAGCATGGGGAGCTGGCACATGTACATAATGCATCTTAATTCTTCTTTTTATGCCCCCTTTTCCCACTCCATCCCCCCTCCCACTATTGCTTGGTTCCTTTCCCATTTGCAAATTATCTATCTCCCTGTTTCTTATTACCTAACTTTTATTTTGTCCTGTAATTTATTTATTCTTTGACTTTCTCTTATAAGAAAATCCGTGCAATATTTAAGCTTTTGTGTCTGATTTATTTTACTTAACATTATTGACTCAAGGTACAGTCATTTTCCTATAAAACTAACTTAAATTTATCCTTTATGGCACAGTTGTACTCCATTGTGTATAAATACCACATTTTCTTTATCCATTCATCTGTTGATGGACAATATAGACTGCTTCCAAGGTTTAGCTATTGTGAATTGTGCTGCTATAAAATGGGTATCCATATATAGCTATAATATGATGTGTTTAACTCTTTTGGGAAGAGAACTAGAAGGAGAGTGACTGAGTAGAATGGCATTTGTAGTTTGAGTTTTTTGAGGACTCTCCATACTGATTTTCATAGTGGTTGTACTAGTTTACATTCCCATCGACAGTGTAGAAGGGTTCCTTTTTCCCCACAGCCTTGCCAGCATGTCTTATTATTTCATGTCTTGATGATAGCCATTCTTTCTGGGGTAAGATAGAATCTCAGGATTATTTAATTTGAATTTCTCTATTGTTTTTAATGTATTCATTAGCTATTTGTACTTCTGCTAAGAGTCTGTTGATTTCAGTTGCCCATTTTTTATTGCACATTTTATTTTAATTTTCTTGAGGCCTTCATGCATTCCAAATATTAATCCTCCATTGAAGGAATAGCTGACAAAAGTTTTCCTATATTTTAGGTTATCTCTTTTCTCTGTTGGTTGTTTACGTTGCTGTACAGATTTTTTAAATTTGATATGACCCTATTCATTAATTTGTGATGTTATTTAGCTTGTATAATTTGTATTCTATTCAGAAAGTCCTTCCCTGTACCTTTGTCTTCAAGAACTTTACCGATTTTAACTCCCAGTAGATTATTTCTATGTTAATATTTAGATCTTTGATCCAGTCTGATTTTAGTTTACCATGTGGTGAGCAATATAGGTCTAGATTCCATCTTCTGCATGTGGACATTCAGTTTTCCCAGAAACATTTATTAAAGAGGCTATCTTTCCTCCATTGAATGTTTTTGGGGCCCTTCTTGAATGAGCTGAGTGTGCCTGGAGTTGTTTCTACATTCTCAATTTTGTTCCTTGATCCAAGTGTCTGTTTTGGTGCCAAAGTTATGCTGTTTTTGTCACTGTGGCTTTGTAATACAACCTGAAACCTGGGATTGTGATGCTTCCTGCTTTCTTCTTATTGCTCAGGATTGCTTTGCTCTTCTGGGTCTCACTCACTTGTGTGTGAATCTTAGGATTATTTTCTCCAGTTCTGTGAGGAATGCTGTTGGCACTTTGATAGGGATTGCATTAAATCTGCACATTAGTTTTGGATATGTGGCCATTTTAAATATTGGTTCTGCCTATACAGAAGCAGAGAATGTCTTTCCATTTTCTGTTGTCTGCTATTATCTCTTTTTCAGAGGACAGTACTATAGTCTTCATTCTAGAGGCCTTTCAATTCATCTATTGGGCTAATTCTTGAATATTTAATTTTTTGAAGCTATCATGAATTGTACTGCTTTCCTAATTTCTTTTTCAGTTAGTTAACTATTGGTGTACAATAATGCAATTAATTTTGTGCATTTATTTTTGTATCATGCCACATGTTGAATTTATTAGGTCTAGGAGTGTTTTGACAAAATTTTTTGGCCTTCTATGTAAAGGATCATGTTATTTGTGAATAAGGATAATTTGATTTTATTTTCCTTTCCTATACATATCCCTTTTATTTCTTTCTCTTGACTGATATCTCTGACTAAACTTCAAGCACTATACTGAAGAGGAATGGTGATGGTGGACATCCCTGTCATGTTCATGATTTTAGAGGAAATCCTTTCAGTTTTTCCTCATTTACTACGATGTTCATGGTAGGTTTGTCATAAATGGCTTTTAGCACATTGAGATAAAGTCCTTCCATACCTATTTCCTCCAGGGTTTATATCATGAACAGATGGATTTTTTCAAAGGTTTTTTTCCTGCATTTATTGATATGATCCTGTGATTTTTGTCCTTACTATAGGTTGAATCATCCTTGCATCCCTGGGATGAAGCCTACTTGGTCATGATGTACGATCTTTTCAATGACTTGCTGCATTTGTTTGCCAGTATCTTATTGAGGATCTTTACATCAATGTTCATTACACATATTGGCCTGTAGTTTTCTTTTGTGGTTAAGTCATCTGGTTTCAGAAGCAAGGTGATGCTAAAGCATTACCTTTAGTCAGGAAGAGTTATGCACAAAGTGATCCTTGAGTTAACACTACCTCAGTCCCTTAGAGAAAAAGTCAAGCTCCAAGCACAACATGATGTCCCATTTCCCTTATTTAAAAAAATCCATGAAGGCTAAAGCTTTCCACAATAAACTGAGAAAACCTTGACCCTTTAAACAGGGAATGTATAAGATGGAGGAGGGAGGGGTGCAGGATACAGGAAGTCAACACTTTCATTCCATCACTTAATGTTAGAAACTATAATCACTAAATTATCCTAAGTATGTTGAAACTCTCAAAATACACAGGAGATTGGAGAGTGGACTTTTATCCAGCACTCAAAGGCCACATAGACATAGAGTCTAGGGTTTGGAACTGTCTCTTACATCCCAGGGCCTCCACAAGCAAGTAAAGGACTAAGTATACTGCTTGCTCCTATTCAGGACGTGTTGACACCCAGAAGTATTTTATTTGGGGCTTATTGGAATATTTTGCTTCCTTCCTCAACTAGTCTAAGTTTTTATCTCACTGGCCTACTGGCCTCAAGCACTTGATAGAGGGAATGTTAAGTCAAAACCGGCTGAAAATCTCCCCCTGGCTGCTTTGTTGCTGGTCACTCTTAACACCAGCTTCTTCTGTAATGCAGCTGAAAGGTCCTGTTGTAACCCCACCTCTTTTCTCTCCTCCCCCAGAGCACTATATATTTCTCAACATCAAAAATGGCAGTGCCTTTTCACTTCTAAATCAATCTTCATGTTCATAACCTGCTTAACATTGCTGAGGTTATTAGAAAAATGCCTACTTTTATCAGAGGTTTAGTATTACAGTCAAGGTCCTGCCAGACTTTTACAACATACATTGTTTGTTCACAAATTCAGTGGGGAGCACCTACCATTGGGGCTGAGGAGAGAGTTGCTGTCAGATAATTCCTGGTCCAGCAGTACATGCCTCTCAGTCTGGGAAGAAATGTGAATTAGTAGCTTCATCTTCATGCCTATGCAGAATTCTCAAGCCAGCCATATGAAGCCGATGGTGGCATGGAAGAAAAAGTTGTTCCCCCAGTTTTCCTTCCTTCTTCTCTTCCCTCTGCTCTCCACCTTTGTTACCTTGCCCCAATCTTGTACTGCTTAGGTGACCCAGAAATTTCTACCCTGCCCTAATCTTGCCTGTCTTTGAGGACAGGATGTCTGTAGGTTAGAGGTTCCTCCTTGGGTAGGGCAACCAAAATTGGCAGGATCAAAGATGGCTGCCAGCATCACCAGCAGACAATCTCTAAATTCCTTATAATTCCATCAGAAAGCTAGATGACACTCACTCCAGAAACCTAACTAGTGACAATTGCCATGAGAACAACTGGAAAGAACCATAAAAGAAAAAAAAAAAAAATGGTGCACTAATTCCCAGAAAATCTTCTATTCCCAGGGGAAAAAACTAAATATTCCTTTCCTGTATGAGCCTATGTCTCCTCTCCATTTCTTTTCTCTGTATTTCTTTTACCTCTCAACCTAGAGTGTGAAGAAGTTGATCCATGAATTGTATCTTCTATTTCCCTTATTCTTAGCCAAAAATAAAAGTTATTTTCACTGTTTGATCAGAACTTGGTCTTATTATTAGTGCTACAATTTCAAGAAGAAACAGAACCCAGCTTGAGCACATACATATTTCCTCAAAGACAGGAGGCAGCCATGTTTGTCTACTAGGGCTGATAAAAAATAAGTGTACTGGTGGACATGTGACTCACTTGTTTCAAGGTAGGGAATTTGTAAATCAAGTACAAACAGATGTGTGAAGCAAAAGAATGATATATTATGGAACATTCTATCATGAGTGAGACAATTACTAGTAGCTCCAGAAATGGCCTCTGGTGTTCTCCAAATACATGGTAGACAGCCACTGTGTCCAGATTGTATAATCTTGGTGAACCCCTAGGGTTGATAATTTCTTAGGGACCTTATTCTTCCAATGTATCATGCTTATCTGAAGCTTAGGTAATATTTCCATGACCATTCTGTATCCTCTATTTATTTATAGTCTCATCTTTTCTTTAAATATTTAAAAGCGATGAGCCTCCCTTCTACAGGCGAAATCTATTCATCCCTGTAAGGCTTTTCAGAAGTGGGATTGTATAAGCGAATGGATAATATAAAATGTGCCACTAACTTGATGCAATTTATATTTAGAAATATAGATGGACTCTCTAAATTGTACTAATTTGCATTAAAATGAGAATGAGCCTTTGTTTAAAGAGTTTCTGTTCTCTTTCCACATAAAATCTTTGGTGCTTATTTAAACAGTTAATTTAGAAAATCTTTAGCAGTTTTTCCTAATATCACTGAAAGATTTTTAAATATTTTAAATTGAAGTGCTCTAAAACCTTCCCAAACTATTCCTTTACTCGTTTTTTAAAATCCTAATATTAGAGGTTATAAAAAAAAGAAGATGCATTTTGAAATTGAACTATACAACAAGACAAGTGATGTTTTTAAGTTTGACTTCCATAATAATGGAATTCTTTTTTTGGGAAACAAAAACATGACATTGTGGCAGGTGTCGTCAAAGAAAGCTTTATACCCAAAGTTTAGAAATTGCATCTTTGTAAAATGGTAAGTGCAGAAATAACATGTTAGAAAGTAAGAGAAATAATGGTGGGATTTATTTGCAGTGTTTTACTGCCAGTGGTGAAGCAGAGACAAAATATCTACATTCAAAGATGCTGTTGTTAGCCAGTAGTGCCTCCAGCCCCAAGCCTCTAGACTCAGTGATTCCAGAGGGCTCTGTAGATTTTCTCACTGGCTTGTTGGATCTGATGCTAACAAGAGTAACATTCTACTCGCAGAACTGTCACTTAAATGCATATCCTATTACAATAAAATAGCACGTTTCTAGATCTTGACCAGCTTGGCATTTTGCTCCTAAGAAAAACAACAGAACTGTACACAAAGGGACCATTGATGTTAAACTGACTCCAGCCAAAATCACAAGCTGCTGGTTAAGAGCCAGCAGATGATCTACCTTGGATTTTTAAGCAATGTGTCAGCACTGACCTGTAAAAGGGCTTGGGGCTGAGAGGGAGGAGGGGATGATTGGCAGCCCCTTTAGCCCACAGCACATGTTTAAAAGAGAGCTCCTGTGTCTGGCCCTGTCTCGAGAAAAATTAAACTACCAGAGGGGAACATTTTTTGGGAAAAACGCCCTTCAAATTTTCAGCCTCATCACGACCATCGAATAACATTCTCTGTAGCCTTTGTTTTTTGCTATTTGCCAAGCATTCAGGTTGAACGAGTAGGTATTGAGCACTGTTATTTGCTAGCAGCTTCACAGACATTATCTTGTGTCATCAGGCAATAACACTATAAAATAGTTACTCATATTCCTGCTGGGTAGATAAGATACAGAATTTCAACAAGACTACATGGCTTGTCCAAAGTTCATGGCTAGTCAGTGATGGGATCAGAGTGGATCCCTTGTCCCAAAGGTCAAGATCCCTGTCCTTCCATCTACTGCCCAACTAACTGTCCCTGGAGATCAGTGCACCAGAACAGATAAACTACATTGCCAATATTTGTGTTCCACAGGTTCGGCATGTAGGTTGGAAACTCTCCACAGTTTTTACAGTACTCATTTTCCCCCCTGAGCTTCCATGAACTTTTCTGCTGTCATAGAAAGCATGAAAAATAAGAACCAAGATACATCATGTACAGGTACAAGCACCCAATGATAAATGTAAACATATTATATATCTAAAATGTACCAATGAAAGAATTTAAGCAAAAAATAAAAATTTGAAAAACACATGAATAAACCTCAGGTTAGAATTCAGGCTGTGGCACTAGCCATGTGCTGAACTTTACACATCACTTATATTTTCTACCTTTCAGTTCTGCTACCTTCAAATTGAGAATAATTATAACAAAATGCGATGCATTCTCCATTGTCCTTGCCCCTCTCTTCCGTTTCACTTCACACCTTGGTGTAGAGAGGTGTACATGGTGTATATGACCATATTAGATTGAGTAAGGCAAAAAATTTTACTAAGATGGTTTTGTTTTGTTTTGCTTTGCTTTGCTCTTAAGAATGTGAGAATTGTTGAACATTGCGGCCTGTAATCCCATCCCTGTAATCCCATCCCTGTAATCCCAGCACTCTGAGAGGCTGAGGCAGGAGAATCACAAGTTCAACCACAGTCTGGGACATTTCATGTGACCCAGTCTCAAAAACATTTTTTTTCAAAAGGGATTGGGACGTAATCCAACGCAAAGGCCCTGAGTTACAAAATAAAGGAGAGAGAGAGAGATATGAGGATCTCCCAATGGTAAAAAGCCAATGAGGAATACGAGAAAACACAAAAATTTGAACACTACTTTCGTATTACTCAAAATTATTGTTAAAATGTTCAGAAGTATGATGGATTGTTTATTAATGTCAGTTTCCTGAGTGTCATAAACAAGATGTTACTACTGGGAAAAACTAAATAAACAGAATCGCCTTATATTATTTCTCAAAACTGCACTTTGAGTTTATAATTATCTCAAAATAAAGATTTTTCAAAAAATTTATATGTGATAATGCTGTGTTAGTTATGCTAAAAATGCTTTAACTTTGGAGGTAAATAATGAGATGTTTACTGATGCAATAAATAATTTCAAAATACACATTTAGCAAGAGTGTATTTTAAGTATTGTTTCTGAATGATTGTAGCAATATCAGATCAGATATTAAAAGAGGAATTGAAGAAACTTATCAGTACAAACATCTACCAAACTACTAAAAGTTGTATATTAGAAACCCTAAAAATAATCTTCACCTTAGACTTCAGTATTCTCATTCTTGCTATCTCTTCTTCTTTAATTGTTAACCAATACATAATACATAATTCTTTGCCTCTTCTGATAAGCTTTGGCTTGAAGTTCTCTTTGTCTGAAAAGAGGAGAGCTACTTTTGCTTATTTTCAAGTTCCCATTGCTTGGAATATTGTTTTCTATCCTTTGACTTTTGATGTATGAATTTCTTTGTAATTGTGTTCTTTGTATACAGCATACTGTTGGATTTTGTTTCTTTCTCTGTTCTGCCAACCTGTGTGTTTTGATTGGGGAATGGAGACCATTCACATTTTGAGAGTTATTACTATAAAGTATTGGCTTATTCTTCTCATTGCATTATTTTCCTTTTGCTGAGTCCTTTTTATTTCCCTTCCACTTAACTTCTCACACTGCCTGGTGTACTTATTGTATTGGCCTTTTGGCATTGTGAGGCTCTCTAGTACATCCTTCAGAATTTTTTTAGAGTTCTGGTTTGGTGGTCATAAATTTCTTTAGGTGCTTTTTCATTAAAATATCTTGTTTCTACATCATTTTGAAAGCTAATTCAGCAGAATATAACAGCCTGGGTTGGAAATTGCTTTCTTTTAATGCTTGGAACATTTCATTCCAAGCTCTTCTGGCCTTTAAGTTTTGAGATGAGAAGTCTGATTTAATCTAATGGGTTTACCTTTATAAGTGATTTGTTGGAGCTGGGTATGGTGGTACACACATGTAATCCCAGCACTTGGGAGGCTGAGGCAAGAGGATCACCATGATTTTGAGGCCAGCCTGGACTATGTAATGAGTTCAAGGCCAACCTGAATTACATAGCAAGACTGTGCCTCAAAACACTAAACCAAAGAAACAAAATTGGTGATTTTTTTTGTTTTTCTTGAATAGCTTTTAAGATTCTGTTTTTGTGTAGGACTTCTGAGAATTTGGCTATGAAACATCACGGAGAGGTTCTTTTCTGATCATGGCTATTTGGGGTTCTATATGCATCACTTACCTGTGTCTTAAATTATTTTCTCATTTTGGAAAGTTTTCTGCTATTCTTTTTGTAAAAAGTTTACAATGCCATTTGCACTGTCTTCTGATTTTTTTGGTAATTCTAATTAATCTTAGATTAATCTTTGGATCAGCTGTTGGAACCATTATTCTTGTTCTCTTGTTGTTTTTAAGGTATCTCTGAATAACTGGTTTCTGACAGCAGCCTTACCTTTTAGTTCTGACACCTCTCTTTACAGTGGTTGCTTTTGTTGTCCATATTTTCATCAGAGTTTTTAATCTCCTGAAATTCTTCCATATCTTTTCATGAACTCTAATTCTTTCATATACTGGTTATTTGTGTTTTATATCATTTTGTTTAGCTCAGCTAGCTTTTTGTTAGAGTCTTCTGCACACTTGCTGATCATTTTATTAAGTACATTACGTGCTTAGTTATATCTTCTTTGAGCTCCTCAAGCACCTTATTGACTTTTGAAATCTTCTCTTTATCCTTTCAAATCAGTTGTGTGGCTTTTAATTTCCTCTCCCATCAATGCTTCATGAAACAGCTTTAGGGAAGTTGGGAGATATGGGAGTCATTTTGTGGCCTTGTCTTCTCATGTTTCTGTTGTTTGGGGTTTTTTTGTTTGTTTTGTTTTCTTTGAGCTGAGGTTTGCAGATTGATTATAGTGGAAGACATTGCTCTTATAGAGACCTCTTTGGTCAGCGTCTGCTTTTCAGTGGTACACTCTGTGCATGTCCAACCATAAGACTTTGCCTCTGGCCCAAGATCCAACCACCTGCATTTATTTGGGATGAGAGGCTGCTGCAGTGTATTGGGCCCAGCGCTCAGGTCTCTATGAATGAGCGACTATATGGTTAATGACACAAAGGCAATCCAGACATTAGAAAACAGAGAAAACCAATTAATAGCAACAACTATGCCATGTTGGCAACAGCAATAAAATCAGCAACAGTAATAATGTTAAGGACAAACTGGGTATTAACATACCCTAAGAAACAGTAATGTACCACTCTTAACCCTAGAAAAGAGATCTATAATTATACTATAAACACTAAGACACACCAAATATTGATATACAGTAAATATCTACTAAATTAAAAAGCTATACTTGCAGTAAAATCAGAAAAGAATTCAACAGTAATAGCATAGAATTAACTATCTAAATATTAATAAACCTTAATGGTTATAATAGTAAAGACAGAGGGAGTAGGACACCACAGAATGAAAAAAGTAGAATTTCAAAAATTAATCAATGGAAGATGAGAAAGAAGAGATAAAAGTGAAATACAGTAATACCTCAGTTAGCAAGCACTTCTGTTCGTGAACAATTCAGTTCACGAACAGAAGTGTTCAGAAAAATTTAGCTTCTGTTCACAAACTCCACATTGAGTGACAACATGACCATTGCTAATTTCCCTGTATAAACACAAGCATGGCCACCTTCCCTAGAATCATGGAATGAATTAAGTTCATGAACCCAGATACCACTGTAAATGATCTTTTTGAGAAGTAAAAGGTAATTAATTGTATTCGATAAAAGAAGAAAAAATAGAATAAACAAGTAAAGAAGAAAAATTTTAAAAAACAGAACAATATTTAAAAAACAAGAAACGTAAGAAAAAAGAATTAAAAGGAAGGAATTTTTTAAAAAGAAAGAAAAATAACATACCCCTAGAAAAAATAAAGTCCAAACCAAAAACAATTCTTCAATATTTCTTCCAAGGATATATTCTTGGTTTCTTTCAAGATATATTCTTGGAATCCAGCAAGTCACGATTTTCTCTGCCTAGATTTATGGCCTGTGTGTTTGTGAAGTCACCCTGCCCTCTCCAGTGGCCTCTCTCTCTGTAAACCCCTGCCTGTGGCATGCATCCAAGCCAAGGTGTGTCCTTGCTCATGTTGGTAGGTGGGGAAGCAATCTGACTACTGATCTCTGCAGGATGTAGGCAGTGGATAGATGGTACAAGCAGTCTGCTGGACTTAATGCTGCCACTTAAGATCCCAGCCACATCTGGAAACCACACTCACACGGCCTAGTTTCTCACCATGAAGGCTAAGGTCCATGTCCCTTTTTGGCCTGAATGTAAACTTCTCAGGGGGGTCTATGTTTTCCCCGTACCCTCTCTGTGACCACTTCCCATGGCTGTTTCACACCTGGTCAGCGTTAGTAAGCCTGGAAACCCTGAAGTGGAGTTATTCTGTGGCTCAGTTTTAAACAACTCCTTCAAAAGTGGTGCCTGCTTAAACACCCTCTGGCAATATTATGGACACTGCAGTGAGATTTTTCTAGCCTGCTGTGAAGGAGTCATTTTCAGAGTAAAATTCCATGCTTAGTAGTTTATAATAGCTGTGCTTCTGGCCCAGTTTATTGCTTCTCCCTGGAGCTGCCAACTCTCTAATGGCTTGCATTATCCCCTGGGGCACTGGACTCATTCATGATCAGGTTGGTTGGCTGGTTGGCACCTTGGAGCCCCATGCCAAAGGGGGAGAAAAACACAGAGCACGCCCGCAGTTCGCAGGTGAGCTCAATCAAGGGGGTGGCTTCCTTCCTTGGGCATGGAGTTGGTCTGGGGGCAGGAAGAACGCTGCAAGGATGGATTCCACCTTATGAATCAATCATAAGCAATATCGTTATGTATATAAACATATATATTCTTGAGACATGTATATCACACAAATACAGAATCAATCTACAATCATTTGCAAGGATATCAAAATGAAAAAAGAAGCAATACATCAATAAAGCTGTACAAAATCTTATCAGTAGTATTACTCGAAATACTGAGAGATGAGAATAGAAAATTTAAGAAACTTGGAAAGACAGTTCAGGGGAAATGGGCAGAGACTCACCAATTCAGCCACAAAGGAATGACATTGGCCATCACCCAGACACATGGGACATAAATTCATTAAATAACAAAATCCTTCATTTGTTTTTTGAGAAAACCCTCACAAATCCACTGAAGGACTGGCTTTTTGAGATAGCTACGACTTGACTTCACACACTCAAAATCCCCTATGTAGAACATAACTACTCCCAACAAGAAACTTGTGACCTGGAAAGCAGTGTGGTTGATATCTACACCTGTGCGAAGTAACCCTGATACTCTCCCATCTTGCCATCCACTCAACAAAAGGACCTCCTCCCCTCTTACAGTCCCAACTAGCAACTGATAGGGAACCATATCTGAGCTGTTCTTCTCAGCTCCTGGCCTATTTGCTGGTCAGCCTCACAATAAAGCTCCTTCTTTTTGCAAAAACTGGTGCTATAGTGTCACTGGGAAGCCGGCTCCCAGCATAGCAAGGACCCGGCCCATCACTTCATTGGCCCTCAGTTCCTTGTGCCCTTCATGAAAATTCCATCAAGCCACATAGGTGGTCATGAAGAAGTGTAGGTGGAATTTATTGTAGCAAGAGAACTACCCCTTCAACTGAGAAGGCAGGCAGCCATCTGTTCTGAGTACAAGTTTGGACACTTTATGCACACAAAAGCTATTCCTTGCTGTTCAGAGAACTATGGTGATTGCAATGCTTATCAACCTTTCTCTTAGGGGATACTTTGAAATATCAGTATCTCAAAAATGCCTTCTTTGTTTCTTTCAGGTGGTCAGTGCTGTTTCAGGGGCCTTAACCATATAAGAATCTAAATCAGGTTTCAGCCAAAGGAATGGGAGTCTTTAAAGAATGCTCTTTTCTGATATCATTGGGTGGCACCCAGAAATGCTGTGTGACTTGTTTTGGAAATAGAGGACCAGGTGGCCAGATACCTTAAAAAGTCATTGTGTTCTGTGGGATCACTTTTGGTCTGAGACCTAAGGAATAATAATAAAGGTACTGTAGTTGAAGTCTTTGTTTGTTTATTCAGCTATACCTGGCAAAGTTTTGAAGTTTTGGCAAAGTTTTGAAGCACCCTCCATGTGCTTCAGGGCTGCTAATATCTAACTACCTGCCTTACCTACCTGGTACAGGTTTCTGTAAGGCAGGCACCTCTTGATCACTAACACTGCTGGCAACTAACACTTAGGTTCCAGGTGAGAGAAGAACAGAAGAAAGAAAAAAAGAAAGAAAATATGAGACATTTTCTTGCATGAATTCATTTACACATAAGGTAGATACTACTACCGTTATATACATTTCACAGGGGAAGAAACTGAGAAATGGAGCAGTAAAGTAGTTCTCATCCAGTGTTAGCAAGGTCAGAAGTGGCTGAGCTGGGATTCAAAACCAGTTTGTTTGCAGAGGCTACACTGCCAGTCAGGGAAACTAAATTATGTAAAAGAAAGCTTCCCTTGTTTTATAGATTCTACTCTCAACGATTTGAAAGACTCAGAGCTCTTCCTGCAGTGCACATGGTGTAGGGTATTGTACTTTAAACTAGAATCTATTTATCGGATGAAGTCAAAATTTCCAATGGGAACTTGAAGAACACATACAATTAAGGACTCTATGTCTCCCAAATCAATAAAAATTGATTGAAAAATAAGCAATTGCCCTCTATCTGTTTCAGTCAAGTCCAGCCCCTCTTTTACTATATAGTAATGAGGAATGCTGATTGGGCTCAATACTTTCTCAGAAAGCAGACATATTTCCAATGTGAAAATGATATACACTCAGGCAACCTACTTTATTGGAAAGTGGATTATCCCTGGCTAAGTTTATACAACAGAGAAAGCCAGATGAGACCTTCCAAAAAGGAAGGTGGGAAGAATTCCTGACTGTAAATGCCCTCCATTTCCTCAGCCTGGACCCTAAACCAGAGGCACAGTCAAGCTTGCATCCCAAAATGGTAGAGAACCAAGACCGCGTCCTCTACTGCCCCAGGAGCTAAGGGTCCTGCCAGTGGGTGTCCTAAGAACACTTGTTTTTGTTTAATTTCTTGTTCCAGAGTGTTCCTTTTCTCCATTTCTTTGTGACTCCACAGTTACAGTGAAACCCAAAGGCCCCCAAGTGGTTATGCTGTCCTGATCACCTGCTGACTGATGGATACAATGTAGCACTTCTCATTCAGATAGTTTGTACTTTTCAGTCTACAAACATTTAATTGAGCATATCCTACATATACTAACCTCTGTTGTATGTACAGAATATAATTTAGATCAAACAGTAAATCTTTAATTGTGGAATTTTGTTCTTACTGACTTAAATAATATTTTCAGTTGGAAGTATCAGGAAATTATTGAGCTGCCTTGAATAATAATAGAATTTATTAAAGAATATATTATTATGCATAAATAAGAATGTTATGCAACATAGGGAAGGAAACCCAGCCAAGACCTTTAAAGTCTAAATGAGGAAACTATCAAAAATAAGCAACTGTTCTTCCCATTCTCCCTCTTTGAGAGAGATTATATGGGCTCCTTGCTTCTGCTTTTTAGGTCTGCATTATTCTTTTGGATTACTTACTTTTTCTGCTTTTCCATACCTATGTGTGTCCCTACATCTGGAATCCTAGGTTCCAAAAAAAAAAATCTACTTTCTCTAAAGTGGTCAAGGGTCTGCTTCATCCAATAAGTAGAGTCAGATGAGGAGTATCATGTGGTAGAAGCAGGGCAAAGGAACCTCACATGTGTGAGGTCAAGGTAGGTGGGTTATGAAAGCCTCCCTAGGGCCCACAGACTTGTACAAGATTGTTTTATTCGTAATAGGTAAAAACTGTAAAATACCCTACTGTTTATCAATTGGATAAACAAGTTATGTTATGTCTCTGCAAAGGAATCTTATTCAGTAATTAAAAAGGATGAACTACTGATACATACAACATTATGGGAGACTCCTCAAAATATGCTGAATGAAAGAGACTCTACAAAAGACGGTCTAATTTGTGATTCTAATCATACCACATTTTAGAAGAGACTAATCTGACCTACAGAAAGGTGGGGACATTGGACGCTTAGGAAGAAAGATGAGGGGAAAGTAAGGTAATGTTTTGTTCTGTAGCAAGAGAGGGATTCGACTTACATGGCTTGATGCATTTGCCAAAATCTTTTAGATTTCTACATTTCATCATACTTAATTTTAACTCACAAATAAACTATAAATAAATATTGAACTCTAGATAATAAAGTACAAATTGTCATATTTTGGGGTGTATCGATGTCTATAGTTTGCCATATCAAAAAAGGTAAAATGACAGATTCTCATATAGTAAAGGAAATATGGAAAATGCTAAGTGTAGAACACATGTGGTATATATGAGGTCTGCTATGAAATTCTTCTAACTTTTTTCACTTAAAAGCTTTGAAGACTGAATGTGATGATGTTTGTTAGGTGTTCCTCTTAATGCCTGACCAATAGTAACAGAAAAAGCAAAAGTAATAATAACGATCATAAGAAAAGCTAGCATTTACTGAGTGTTTTCCATGTGGCAGGCACCACATGTGGGATTATCACGTTCAGGTCCAATGACAACTCTACAGAGTAAGATACACCACTGCTCCTCTACTTAAAATGAGGTTACATTCCCAGTGAACCCTGCATAAGTTAAAAATACTGTAAATCAAAAATTCATTTCATCGTCGTAACTTATCAAGACAATGCACTGTAGAGCATAGTCATTTGCTCACATGATTGCATGGCTAACTTGGGGTCTGCAGCTCATTGCCATTGCCCAGCTTTGGGATGGTGTGATGCAGAGCACATAAGCCCAGGAGCAGATCACACTTCAGAATTGGAGCACAGCTTCTATTGAACACATGTCACTTTGATACCATCATAAAGATGAAAAATCATAAGTCTAACCATCATAAGTCAGATACTGTCTGTACTCAATACATGCTGACATCTAAAAATGTTAATTTTCCAGCAACTGGGGGAAAATTTATGAAACCAGAGACCATGACTTTCTTATTTAGATATATGTTACCAGAACCAAGCAAAGTGTTTTGCACACAATAATGATCCAAAATGCACACTTGTTGAATCAATGCATTAAAAAATAAAGTAAGAAAAATAATACATGACTATCCTTTGCATCATGGATTAGCAGCTCTACTCATCCCTGAAAGTACAGAAAGCTAATTTCCTCTCCACTACAATTGACTGGCAATCATTTTATCCTTGAAAAGAACTAAAACTGTTCTGCCTATGCTATTAGGACATTGTTTTACCTCTCTGCCTCATCTTTTTTGTACAGTGTCTATCCAGAACCATTTTGTCTCAGAAAACAAGTAATGAAACATGAAGAAAATAATGGCATGTTGTTCTCTGGGAAATGTATTCACCCAAAGTAAATTCTTGTGTGTTGACATAAGAAGAAATCTAGCAGCAGTTCACACTGGGGACATTTATTTTTTATATACCATATTATTTGAAAACTCAAGAAACTGAACATGTCACCTCATTCAACAGAGCAATGCTAGATGAAAATCTGAACACCTTTGAAAAGGGAGCTGGAACTTTACTGGTATTTTCCTCTGTGGCTGTTAGAAGAAGATTCCAGCAGTGCGCAAGGCAATGGGGAAGGAACCCATGGTACCCCACATAGTCTGAGGGCTGGCAAAGGAGATAGAGCATCCATCCTTAAGCAATTTAAAGAAACACATCAAGAAATGGACCAACATTTCTCAGACAAAGAAGTAGAAACAGCAAATAAACATATGGAAAAATGTTCAACAACACGGTCATTTGAGAGATGCAAATGAGAACAACACTAGGATTCCACCTCACCCCAGAAAGAATGGCTGCTATCATGAAATCAACCAATAACAAATACTGCAGGGTTGGGGGAGAAGGAACCTTTCTCCACTGCTGGTGGGAGTGTAGACTGGTGCAACCACTGTGGAAATCAGTATGGAGATACCACAAAGAACTAGGACTGGAAGTCCCATTTGACCCAACTATTCCCCTGCTGGGGATCTTCCCCAAAGAATTAAAAGAATCATACCACAGTGATATATGTGCACCCATGTTCATAGCAGCACAGTTTGTAATAGCTAAAACTTGGAAACAGCCCAATTGCCCATCAACTGGAAACTGGATAAAGAAAATGTGGGGTTTTATTATAAAATGGAGTACTCTCAGCCGTAAAGTAGACCTAGAGACATTTATAGCTAAATGGATGCACATTGAGGTGATACTCTTAAGTGAAATAAATAGGACACATGTGTAAATGCTGAATCATTTCTCTGATGTGAAAAACTGATAGTGTAATTAAGGATCAAAATGGATAATAGATAATGTGAAATAGGAAGAAAATGTTCAAAGGATAAGGGGAAGTGGGAAGGGTAGGGGAAAGGAAAGGAGGGAATAGAATTAATATGAGAAAAAGGAAAAATGGAAACAAAGCCTTTGTAAATAGGAAGGGGTGGAGGGGTTGAAGGGAGGGCAGGGGAAGGGGAAAAAATAAGAACCAAGATATATCATTAAAGGTGCAAATTCTCAATAATGAATGTCATCATATTATATACCTAAAATGTACCCAATAAACTTAATGAATAAAAAAAGGGTTTTTAAAAGAAACACATCAAAATTGTGCCTTTCAATACAGAAAGTACTGAAAAATAAAGGAAAGATGATTTTATATCACACAAATTTCTGAAAATGATTTATGATAGGAACCAGAAAAAATACCACCAGGGATTTTGCTATTCTCAGTGTAATTTAGCAGGGCCTCAGAAGAGATTTGACTCATAAACCCTAAAAATCAAAGCTGTTGATCGCTCTGCCTCTTTGCAGCAAAATACAAATCTTCCTGCTCTTCCTTTTTGGCTATTTAATTTATTCTCTTTGTCTGTATGGCACTTCTCTCTGAAACTTTAGCTTTTAATGAAAACAATGCACCAAGATGTAATTATAGTAGGTGTAATGTATAAATTACAGGCTAAGATGATCCAAGTCTTGCATGAAAACAAAATTTAGACCACAAAAGTTTTTAAGTGTTTGGTTTCAGTGGTAAAGAAGAGAATGGCATTAAAGACAGTCAATGACCAAGATAAAACTCAAACATAAGAAACACTCCAAATTTGTAAAGTGGAACAAAAAACTTTGAAAGAACTTACAGAGGAAGAAATAAGACAAAAGACATTAAGCTTATTGTTTTTATATATTCCCAAGGTGTAACTAGTTTAAAAGTTTAAAGAAATGGTTGAATATACTAATCAAAAGTGTCAAGATCACAAAACACTGCCACAAGTTGGAGAACATTAAGGAGATATAAAAATTAACTACATCGGTTCCTGAAAGAGAAAAAGATAATTTGAAAAACTGATGAAATTCAAATAAAAACTATATTGCTAATTTCTTAATGTTCACAAATTTCCAAGGCTATATAAGATGTTAACATTAGATAATTCTGAGTGAGAATTTGAGAAGTCTGTACTACCTTTGTATCTTTTTAACTTCAAAATATTTTTTTAAATAATTCAACAGTCAAATTAAAGGAGGTGATTGTGGTCCTGGGAAAATTATTAAAAGGAATCCCACATCTGTGTACATTCAAGTACCTTTTAAAATTATTTAGCCTAGGCCAAGGATTTAGCTCAGTGGTTTCACCACCTGCTGCACAAGCGCAAGGACCCAAGTTCGATCCCTGGTACAAAAAAAAGAATAAAAAAAAAGAATTAAAATTATTTAGCCAAGGGTAGGGGATTTAGCTCAATGGTTCTGCTGCCTGCCTCACAAAGTGCAAGGTCCCAAGTTCAATCCCTGGTACCAAACAAAACCCCAAGAAATTAACCAAACAGATGAAAATAAAACCCTATAAACATCTAGAAAAACTAAGGTAGCTAACTCCTAAGACAGCAAAATATCAAACCACAATAGTTCAAAACCAATAGAAATTCCAGGAAAAGACATGAATACAACTGTGAGAAATTTTAGAGCCTTTTTTTCAAGAATTTTAAATCTAAAGCACATTTTACAAAAATAACTGAAAGTAATTTGCATAAATTTTCAACAGAGTTTTTAATCTGGAACTCTGTTTGTATCTGTTTTATGGATTCCATTTGTTTCCTATGTTGAGATTCCATCGTGTTCCTCAGCTCCTCTATTTTTTTTATCTGTGTCCTCTCTAGATTTATTAATCATGTCTTGCACTATGGGCACAATCTCTGCTGTTATCTGAGAAATGATTTCGGATTTCATTTTTTCCAGATCCTCTTTCATTGCCAGTTCAGTGAGTCCAGGTGGTTATCAGATTGTTCCATCTCTTTTCCCTTTGGGGTTGCTTTCGGTGATCTGGGAGTCTATTTTTGAGACTTGTTTATATGTGTTCGCATTTCAACAGGCTTGAAAAGACAACGAAGATCACAACCCCAAGAAGCCCAGCAGAATGAATCCATCGGATATGACAAGAAATTAAATGCAAAGGGGGAGAATCCAACAAACAGAAAAAGTATTGACAATGATAAGTCAGTATGTGTCAGTTATAACCATCAATGTTAATGGTCTCAATTCAACAATCAAAAGACATAGATTGGCAAAATGGGTCAAGAAGCATGATCCAACAATATGCTGCATACAAGAAACACACTTAATTCAAAAAGAAATTCATAGACTGAAAGTTAAGGGGTGGAAAACAATACTCCATGTGACAGGAATCTGAAAAAAAGCAGGAGTAGCTATCCTTTTTGTAGATCAAGTGGATTTCAAACCAACATTGATTAAAAGAGACAATGAAGGACACTACATACTTGTAAAATGAACAGTCCAAGAGGAATAATCCAAAGGGAACAATCCTAAATATATATGCACCAACACTAGTGTGCCCAACTATATAAAACAAATATTAACAGACATGAAAAATCAAATAAGCACTAATACAATAGTGGAGGACTCAATAACCTACTCTCACAAATAGCTAGAGCAACTAGACAAAAAATAATCAATGAAATACTAGAACTCAAGTAAACTCTTGAACAAATGAACTTAACAGATGTTAACAGAGTGGTCCACCCCACAAAATCAGAATACACATTCTTTTCAGCTATACATGGGTCATTCTCCAAAAATATCACCATATATTCACTCATAGAACATGTTTAAGTAAAGGGAAAGGAGATGAAGTTTTCCCCTATATATTATCAGACCACAGTGCAATGAAATTAGAGATCAATAGCAAAAGAAACTGCAAGAATTTCATAAACACATGGAAATTGAACAACACACTTCTGAATAACCAATGCATCACAGAGGAAATTAAAGAAGAAATCAGGCAGTTCCTTCAATTAAATGAAAATGAAAATACAACAGATCATTATCTATGGGACACAAAGGAAACAGTCATACAAGGGAAATTGATAGCAGTAAATACACATATTAGGAAAACACAGTGAGCCCAATTAAACAACCTGATACCGAACCTCAAGCTTCTAGAAAAAGAAGAGCAGGACAACCCCAGAGCTCATACAAGGGAGGAAATTATAAAGATCAGAGCAGAACCCAATGCAATGGAGACTAAGAGAATGATACAAAAAATCAATGAAGCCAAGAGTTGGTTCTTTGAAAGAATCAACAAAATTGACAAACCCTTAGCCAACCTTATCCAAAAAAAGGAAAGAAAAGGCCCAAATCCATGCAATTAGGAATGAAAAGGGTGAAATTCCAATGGACCAAGAAGAAATCCAGAGGATCATCAATACCTACTTCGAGAATGTATATGACAATAACATGGAAAATGCAGAAGAAATGGACAGATTCCTACACATGGATGAATTACCAAAGTTGAATGAAGAAGACCTAAAAATTCTAAACACCCCAATAACAATCAAAGAAATTGAAAACATAATTAAAAACTTACCAACTAATGAAAGCTCAGGCCCTGATGGCTTCACTGATGAATTCTACAAAACATTTAGAGAGGAACTTCTGCCACTACTCTTTAAACTCTTCAATGAAATTGAAAGGGAGCAGTATTCCAAAATTCATTCTTGGAAGCAAGTATCACCTTGATCCTCAAAGCAGAGAAAGACCCAACCCAAGAAGAGAACTATAGGCCACTCTCACTAATAACATAGATGCAAAAATCCTTAATAAGATGCTGGTAAATAGAATGCAGAAGATCATCAAGAAGATCATACCTGATCAAGTGGGATTCATCCTGGGGATGCAGGGATGGTTCAACATATGCAAATCAATAAATGTAATACACTATATCAATAGCGCCAAGGACAAAAATCATATGATCATCTCAAGAGATGCAGGAAAAGCATTCAACAAAATCCAACACTCATTTATGATAAAAACCCTACAAAAAATTGGAATAGACAGTCTCTACCTCAATCTGATAAAAGCCAGCTATGAAAAACCAACAGCCAATAACATACTAAATAGTCAAAAACCGAAATCCTTCACACTAAAATCAAGAACAAGACAAGGATGTCCACTAACACCACTCTTGTTCAATATAGTTCTGGAAACATTAGCCACAGCCATTAAACAAGAGAAAAAAATAAAAGGAATAAAGATAGGAAACAAAGATTTCAAATTGTCATTATTTGCAGATGCCATGATACTCTACATAGAAGACCCCAAGAACTCCACCAAAAGTCTTCTAGACTTAATAACCAAATTCAATAAAGTAGCTGGATACAAGGAAAACACCCAAAAATCAATAGCTTTCCTCTACACGTACAACAGACTCACAGAGAGAAATAGTGTAAACAATTACTTTCACAATAGCATCCAAAAAGCTGAAATACCTAGGAATCAACCTAACAAAAGAAATCAAAGACCTCTTCTCAGAAAACTCTAGCACTCTGAAAAGAGAGATTGAAGGTGATATAAGACAATGGAAAAACATCCCTTGCTCCTGGGTAGGAAGAATCAACATAGTGAAATTGGCCATACTTCCAAAACTGTTATATAGATTCAATGCAATCCCAATTGAAACCTCAGCAGCATACTTCACAGTCATTGAGAAAACAATCCAAAAATTCATTTGGAACAAGAAGAGACCTAAAATAGCAAAAGCAATTCTAGGCAACAGAGACACAGCAGGTGGTATCACAATCCCCAACTTGAAACTATACTACAAAGCTACTGTGATAAAACAGCATGGTACTGACAAAGAAACAGACCTGAGGACCAGTGGCACAGATTAGAAGATGCAGAAATAACTACAAACATCTCAGCTACCTCATCTTCAACAAAGGAACCAAACCTCACTGGAGGAAAGAGCCTCTTTAATAAATGGTGCTGGAAAAATTGGGTTTCAACTTGCCAAAGATTAAAACTAGCTCTATATCTCTCACTATGTGTTACACTAAAATCAAAATGGATTAAAGATCTAAATGTTAAAACACAAATGATGAGCCAGCTGGAACAGAGGTTAGGTAGAACTTTTGAAGACATTGATGTAGGAAAAGATCTTATGAACAAAACCTCAGTTGCCCATGAACTAGCACAATCAACAGGTGGAATCTCTTCCTATTAAAATGCTTCTGCATGGCAAGAGAGTCTTCACCCAGAGTGTGAAGGGACAACCCACTATGTGGGAAAAAAATTTCACCTGCTGTTCCTCAGACAAAGGTCTCCTCTCCAGAATATATAAAGAATTTTTAAAAATCAGACCTCTGACACTTAAAGACCCAATCCAAAAATGGGCATCTGAAATGAAAAGACATTTCTCAGACAAAGAAGTAGAAATAGCAAATAAACATGAAAAAATGTTCAGCGTCACTGGTCATTCAAGAGATGCAAATGAAAACAACGCTGAGATTCCACCTCACTCCAGAAAGAATGGCTGCTGTCGTGAAATCAACCAATAACAAATGCTAGCGGGGCTGTGGGGAAAGAGCAACACTGCTCCACTCCTGGTGGGAGTGTAGACTGGTACAACCACTATGGAAATCAGTATGGAGATACCTCAAAGAAATAGGACTGGGAGTCTCATTTGACCTAGCTATTCCCCTACTGGGTATCTTCCCCAAAGAATGAAAAGAATCATAGCACAGCAATATATGTGCACCCATGTTCATAGCAGCACAATTTGTAATAGCTAAAATTTGGAAGCAGCCCAATTGCCCATCATCTGGAGACTGGATAAAGAAGATGTGGGGTTTTTTTTATACAATGGAGTACTACTCAGCCATAAAAAATGAGAAATTAAAGACATTTATAGCCAAAAGCATGCACATTGAGGCAATACTCATAAGTGAAATAAATAGGACACAAATATGTAAATACTGAATAGTTTCTCTAGTGTGAGAAACTGAAAGTGTAAATAAGGACTAAAAGGTATAATAGATAATGTGAAATAGGAAGAAAAGGGGCAAAGGGGAAGGGGATGTGAGAGGGCTAGGGGAAAGGAAAGAAGGAAATAGAATCAATATGAGAAAATGTAAAAATTGAAACAAAGTCTTTGTAAATGGGGAGGAGGGGTTGAAGGGAGGGCAGGAGAATGGGGGAAAAAATAAGAACCAAGAGAGATTATGTAAAGGTGCAACTTTCCAATAAAATAAATAAATAAATAAAAGTCAAAATTGACAACAATGTCAATTTTCTGCAATTGGTGAATACAGCAATTAGTTAGGGACTATCTGGGAAAAAGAACAGTTTTCCCAAAGTATGATTTTCACTGATTATTTTACATTAATATAATGGGCTGTATGTAGAAAGTTGTCTTTGTTTAAGAAAATACCATACTATTCCACTTTGATTTTGGCAGTAGGGCCTTGGGAAAGTGACATAGACACAGAGAGAATCCAGGGGGAGGGTCAAACCTTTCTAAGACTGAGAAGGTAGTGACTAAGACAAAGATGCCTCAGTAGAAAAAGAACAAGGAACATGGTGAGGCAGAGTTTGAGTTGGTGGCAGGGAAGGGGGTGTCCAGCAACAAATTTAATTTGATACGTTAGGATCTTAGAGCATTTTAGAACACAAATGTCTAATATTCCATTTTGGATGCTTTGCTCCAAAAAACTATTTAATCTTCATGGCTCCTGTCCTCAATCTACCCCCCAAAGTCCTACCTTACCATCACCCCCAAATTTCATAAATACTCACTCCAAAAATTGTTTTGAGTAAGCAGTATTGATGGAAATTAAGAAAAATGCTTATGCTCCATATACATCAGTGTGGGACAGAGGAAACCCTCCAAAAAGGGGAAATCAATCATTAAAAATAAAAAGTCCACTCAATTAAACGTCAAACTTAAGTGTCTAGATATGGTAGGTGAAGAGCCACAACTATTTTTTTTTGTATTAAATTCTTTTATTGGTACATTGTAGGTATACAACACAATTACATTTCTCATTGGGAACTTGTACCTTTACATGATGCATCTTGGTTCTTATTTTTTCCCCATTCCTAGCCCTCCCTTCCCTATTTACAAAGACTTTATTTCCATTTTATCCAATTCTCATCATTTTTTCCTTTCTCTTCTTTCCTTTCCCCTGCCCCTCCCACTACCCCTACCCCTTTGGACCTTTTCTTCCTATTTTACTTTATCGATTATTCATTCTAATCATTGGTACATTTTTACATCTTTCCCAAAGAATTAAAAGAGCCACAACTATATTAATCATGACTAATGACTCTTTGTTTCCTTTCTTGTGAAGGACACATCCCACTGCTATAGACATTCTTTCAAACAATTAAACAGATTTTACCTGCATACATCTTAATTTAAAGGGCAAAATATATGTGACAACTACTAGAAACATTTAGAATATGTTTGAAACAACTAGCCTTTTTTCTATCATAGCCTCAAAAAGTTAACCTTTAGTATACATCTTTGTTAGCATGTCTCAACAACCCCCTATCTTGATTGGATTCCATCTTTGATACAGAGCGATAGGTCTCCACCTGTGGTTCCCAGACCTTTAGTATCAGCATCAGAATGGAAAGTGGCCACACCACAGACCTAATAAATCCAGAACTCTGAAAACAGGGGCCAGGAATCTGCAATTTCACAAGCCCTCCAAATGATGTTAGTGCAAGCCAGAATGTATGAAGTGTGACGCTTTTGGGTTTTTCATTAACTTCACTAATCACAGGTGACAAGAGTACCACTCTCCACAATATCAGAGTGAACTTGTCCTCCCTGAGGTATTGTGCAAACATAAGGTCATTAATTTAAACTGATTTGTTTCTTAATGTCATTTGTCACCATCAGCAAACCAAGTTTTGTGTCCCAATGGGAGACAAAAAATCAATCACCACTGCAGTCTGAAGCAGAGTAAAAATTTCAATAAACAACAATCTGGCCACCCAAAAGATCCCTGCAACTGAATAGCATATAAAAATCTAACTAAAAGATGGAAATTAGAGAGTTCTTATTTTGAGAGAAGTGTACTAAAAAGTGTACTAAAAAGGCCACTCGATAAGAAGTCCAGAGAACAACTGGGTCAATTTTACTTTATCTCTTTTGACTTCAGCACCCTTATTGCCTTAGCACTATAAATTGCACAGAAAATTAATCTGAAATTAACAGTTTTTGTTTTAAAAGTCAAGCACAAAAGTCTTGGTTTTTAAATATCTTTAAGTTGTGACTTCCTCAAATATACCTTAAAGAAGTGGTTCAATGCCTGGACCATTATACGGTGTTGAGGAACATCAGAGAGGGTAGAACAAAGAGGCATTGTGTAAGGCATTACAGATCTAGCCTTACTGTCTGCATGTCACTAAGGTTGTGTGACCAAGAATAATTCCCAATTTCCATGGGTTTAGCCACCTCATATTTCTGCACAGAATTCTTTCAATTACAAATAAAAACAAACCCTGTATCAAACTATCAAACTAGCATGGAGATAAAAGAAAGGTATATGTGTGCATGTGTGTGTTTGTGTGTGTGCGTTATTTATTGACTATGTACCTAAGCATCTAGGCACAAACTGAATCCAGTGCTTCAGCAATTCTTTCTGAGGCAGTCCTTCCCCATCCCAAGGTGGCTTCTTCTTCGATGACTCCACTGTTTTGCAGGCTGTCCTACAAGTTGGTCCCAGCATTGCTAGGTTTTCATTTTCCTCATTCCAACTACATCAATGATTGCTTTCCTATGAATTCTAATAAAAGTTCCAGAGTAGACTCTCACTGGCTCTGATTATGTTACATGACTGCCATTCAGTCAGTCATAGTGGTCAGGGAAAGTGAAGCTCTTTGACTGGTTTTGGCCTAATGCCATCCTTGGAGACAGGGATTGTGTCAGCCCTACGTGTTCTGAACACTGACAGGACTAGTGTGAACCAAGCAAGGCACATAGGGAACAGCCTTTAAGCTACTAACTGTGTAATAGCACGCCTCCTTAAGTTTTGTACCCTAGCATCTCATTTGCTTCACC
The DNA here is from genome assembly GCF_053883595.1 of Heterocephalus glaber. Lineage (NCBI taxonomy): Eukaryota > Metazoa > Chordata > Mammalia > Rodentia > Bathyergidae > Heterocephalus > Heterocephalus glaber. Next base: position 63,133,792 of record NW_028258317.1, on the reverse strand, counting down.
GTAGTCCCAACGACCCTACTATGGAGAGTAGGTGTAGACAGTTTCTTCAAGAGAAAGTCAGGATACTATTTATCAAAAGAAAGGAACAAATGATACAGAGACTGAAATGAAACAGTGCTCTGCTGTAAGGTTACTTAAATGACTAAAGAGAGGGGACTAGACTAGGTCGACATGTGAGGGCCTTCCTTTCTCTAAGAACACAAGATTCCATGACCTGTTCTCCAGCACTACTCTGTAAATTTGAAAAAGAAAAAATCAAATGGAGCTCTCTGCAAAGGAAAGAAAAGGAAAGCCAAGGCAAGACCAGGCAGGGTAGGGAGGGGAGGAGAGGGGAGATAAAATAACAGCAAATGCCTGAAGATGAGTCAACCTCTAGGCTGTTACAAGCACACTATATCGTAGGGATAGATGAGACACCCCCCCACACACACACACACCCAGGTAGGGTCAGAAAAGGAATACTGGCCCTTTAGAATTTAGTAGAAAAACAACACCTATAGTAGTCCAAGAATGTAAATAAGCAGTCTGCAGTTTTGCTTTTGTAGCATTGTCTACCTTAATCGTTGCAATCTGTACTCATTTTCCCCTTTAGGCCATTAGACCCAAACCCCTAGCAGTAAACCAATCAATCATGTGGGGCTGCCCTCAGCGGGAGGAACCCCCACCTCAACCCCATAAAAACAGGACCACTGTCCACACTCAGCAGTTACCCATCTCTGGGTCCCTGACTCCTCGGAGTAGCTTTGTACTTCTTTCTTCTGCAAATAAACTTCACTCTCATTTTGTACTGTCTTCTGACTCCTCTTTCCCTTTCTATGTTGGAAAGAGAGACAAGCCCAGGAAATTTGAGGGTGGGCTGGCAATCCTACATGCACCCAGGGACTTAACAATATTTTCAAATCTTTTCCTTATGTGGAAATGAGATGAAAGTCACCAACTTCCTTAACTTGCAGTCAGCAATATAACAGGAATATTCTGGCCATTGGATGATTCAAGGATGATCCTTTGTCCAATGAGGATATAAACACATCGAACTCCAACATAAGGCAGAAATGTGATTAACTATTGTGATTACCATGACCATTATAAAGCAACAATAATGCCAGGTCCACAGGGAAAAACAGACTGGGAAAAACCAGGACAAAGGTCACTGTGTTTGTCAGTTTTCTGTTATTACAATAAATACGTGAGATAAATCAATTTACAAAAGGAAAAAGTTTAGTTTGACTCACAGTTTGGGAGGTTTCAGTCCATGGTTGGTTGGCCTATTGCTTTTGGACCTATGGTAATGCAGAGCATCATGGCAAGAATATGGGGCATGGGAAGTTGCTCACTTCATGGTGGCCAGAGAAAGACAGGAGGAGGCTGAGTTCCCAATATCCCCTTCAGGGGAACGACCCCAATGGCCTAGCTTCCTCCAGTGGAGCCCAACGTCTTAAAAGTTGCACTACTTTCAAAGAGGTGGAGAACCAAGCCTTTAACACATGAATGGTTGGGGATCATTTCAGATCCAAACTCCAGCAGTCAGCCTAGCTTAGCAGAAGTTTACATAAAATGTTATAAGAACACAGAGCAAGGAGTTTAAAAACAGACTTTAAAACTGACCAAAAAAAGTTTAATTAGGGCCTTGCCCAATGAGTGAAGTGTCTTTAAAGACAGAAAAAGATTTGGAACCAACAAAAGCACATGGATGGAAAAACGGAAAAAACTATGGTATATTTTATAATAATATGAGTAGGTGAGGTTAGCAGAAAGTTAAAGAGGATAAAGAAAATGGAGGGCTGGGGATTTAGCTCAGCGGCACTGTGCCTGCCTTGCAAGCACAAGATCCTGAGTTCAATCACCGGTACCGAAAAGAAAAGAAAAGAAAGGAAAAGAAAAGAAAATGGAGACATAAAAGTAAATTGAGAACAAATCAAGTAGAACAGTAAATGTTATAAGAATATTTGCTTTATTCTAAAACAACAAAGAACTCTGAAAAGTAACAAATTCTCAGCGTGCTGAGGGACACTACAATCTTAAGGTATTCTAGGACAAGCATCAGTTTCACTAGATAAAGCGAATGAAACAGAAGTGATAAGATGCAAATTTATTGACCTGGCATCTAAAACTGGGTCTAAAATTACTTGAGTGACTAATGTGATAGGGAAATTATATCACTAAATTTGAATAATTTTAGGTGTGATATTCTACTTCATCCACAGGCCCCACCATTCCCAAGAGCCCCAAACTGAATAGATAAACACACTTATCTGAAAACTCTGGAGCCATTTGTGTTTGAGAGAATACTTTGAAACAGATTATTTCTTATTCTGTTTCCAGGTTATTTTTTAAGTTATTCTGTGGATAAAACAGTTTTTCTTTTCTTTTTTTTTTTTAGTTTTTCTTTTCATCTGTCACAGATTTTTAAAAAATTTCCAATGCCTTCTTCATGAGAAAATTAATTAATTAAATATAAGAAGACAGCAATAAAGAAATATACACTTGTGAAGTTTATTTCAGAATTTATTCACAATGATTAATTTGTTGTGCTCTAAGATAAAAAAGAAAGTATTTAAATGAAAGAAGAAAAAGAGGATGGAGAAAGAACTGAGAAGGAAAGAGAGATGAAAAAATGAGAGAAGGGAGAAAAAAATTTGAAAGTAATTCAGTACCTGGGAAATCCAAATTGGCAAGATTGCATTTGCCATGATATAATCTCTACACAGATGGAGTTTGGATGTCCTGAATACATAATATTTGTATCCCAGCATCCCTATACAGCATGTAAAAATAGATGAAACTACGAGCAAAAGCAGAGAGGTGGGGAAAGAAGCAATCTTGTCTCTCAGATTGAGGAAGAAAGTGAAAATAAGTTACTTATCTAGTATAAAAAAGATGTCAGCCCCCACAGAGTAGTGGATGGATGCAGAGAGTAATTGGTCAAGGAAACAAATATGCATCACTAAAAAGCCCCTGTGAGCTTGAGAAACACATTTGTGTGTTTCAAGAAAAGCAGCACTGAAGTCCTGTGTGCTGACAGTGTGGGTAGCAAGCATTGGGGGAGCATCTCTGATGTGCTGAGCACCACACAGATGAGCCCCTCAGCGGGAACCCACCCACTGATGCTGGACCCAAAGGCCTGAGTCACACAGGCCTGGGGCAGCTGGTGGACAGAACGTTCCCAGGCCACTGTAGCCCAGGCATGTGGGGTCAGGAAGGGGTGGCCCTCTGCTTCAAGGGTGCTCTGATACTCCAGATGAAAGGGCCATAAAGGAAGCCTGCTACTCCCCTGAAATAGCTATTGAGCTCTCGGCTCTGCTCAACATTTATTTTTCTTTCCCCAGCCTTCTGACAATTGTTTGGTTTGGGACACTGGCTGCCGGCCATTTTCCTCGCCAAAGCACTGCTCAGAGAAATCTTCATGCTATAAATCTTCCTGGGTGGCCCCAAGACTGTGGCCTACCCAAGCTGGGACCTCTCACAAAGGCCCTGCTTCAGTCCTGTGCAGATGGCCAATGGCTCTGGGGACTGAAGGGAAAGGGGCCAGGTTTAAAAAAGAAACTCACAGCTGGGTCACTGAACATGAAGGAGCAAAGAAACTTTAGAAATCTGAGCCCTGTGCAAGTGGATAAAGTGACTTGCCCACTTGGCACAATCAATCACAACCAGCCTGGTATTAAAACTGAAGGCCCTTGTCTCTAAATGCAATAAGACAGTGTGTTTGGGGAAGGGCATAGTTTTGGGCATCAGGGTGAGCAGCTGCGGGAGTCTGGTCAAGTCACTAACTGCTCCATCCTTATCCCTAAGGTTTCAGTTTCCAGGTCTTGAGAATAGGAGTTTTGAGTCTGATGGTTTCCAAGGCTGTTTTAGGCCTCAAGTTTGAGCACATCCTATTGGACACAATGTACTCCTCAACTTCCCCCTAGGCCCTGCCACAAGTATGTACACATTCTCATTTGGGCATTTTCAAATAGAGTTTTCTGCTTGATTTTTTTGCTGGACGGAGTTATAGCAGAGGCAGGTGACATTTGCTCAGTGGATCTTGGGGAACCATGAACTTTGTACACTTTTAAAGGGAGGTCAACAGGGACCTCCTTCAGAGGAAATAGCCTTCAGTGAGCCTCATCAGTTTATTCTGGAGCTAAAGAGCTTGAATTATCTCAAGGCTCTGGTGGGTTGAGTTGCTGTAGAGTTTGCACGGTAGCATTAAGCTCCTCTGTTAGAGTTCTGAGTAGGTAAACTCACTGCCCCCCACCATTCAAAAGATAGCAATGGGAGTTTTCCCTAAACCTTAAGTGTACATTTGCTAGCTTCGCTTCCTTTGTCTCCAGCCCATATTCAGCTGTCTCTAAAATTACTTCAGGTAGTAGTGACACTGTTATGGCTTGGATCAAGAGGTTCCCCCAAAGCCTCATGTTCTCATAGGTGGGGCTTTGGGGAAGGGACTGGGTCATGGGTATGTGATACTGGATTAATCTGGGGATGGGTTTGTGGGCGGTGTGATGTTGGAAGGTCAGGGCAGGCAAAGCGTAAGGGATATATCTCTCCTCCTCCCTCGATGGCTGCTGCTTCATGCCTACAAGACGATGAACTCTTCCTCCTCTGTTATGCTGCCCTGCCTTGGAGCCAGCCAATTATGGACTGAAACCTCTACACTCTGTGAGCCAGAATACTGTAAGCCTTTCCTCCTTTAACTTGTGAGTGTCAGGTGTTTAGTCCCAGCAATGAGAAAGTAACTTAGACACCAATCAGAGAATAGTGATCCCAGTAGTAATTAGTATCTAATTTGTTTAGTGGTTAAAATTAAAAATGAGTCCATGCATGCTAAGCGCTAAGAAAAGCGCCCTGCCTTCCATAAGAACACTATATAATTGATATTACCTATTATATGCACTGTGGCATAGCCTAGAAGGGTAACTATATTGTAAAAAGAAAGCAGGTGCTATGTGTTTTTGAAGAGAAATGAGCTACATGGTCAAAGAAAGTCTCCTAGGTTTTTAGGAATATTGGTGGAGCCATGACTCTGAATAACAGGTTATTATAAGAAAATATCAATGAATTCTTCATGTCTAGGACAGGGCCAAAGGGCACAAGCTGGTTTTCTGAAACAGTCAAAGGTAGAAGACAGAGGGAATGAGCCAGAATGGGAGGGCCACGACAGCCCAAAGGATTCAGGGGAGACAAAAAGACCACGTCCTAGATCCAGCCGGAGAGCTGAGGCACAATCAATGAAAGCTAGCAAGATCAAGGCCACACAACTGTCTTGGCTGAGACTCCACAACGAAGCCTGCATATAAAATAGGGCTGTCCCATACAGATGTGTGAGTTGAGCACTGGGCAACTTTACAGGGCACATTTTACAATTCATCCTGCAGTCATCGTGGATCTGTTTAGGGTAGCAATCTTTCTGATAGATGGCAGTAAAGTGTCATGAGGAAGGGAAACATTTTTCTAATCCTTTCAAGACATAATACTATGCTGGTAGCAGCCCTTGGCATTAGACAGGAAATAGATGAGGATTCCTTTCTTTAATTAGTAGTTAGCCCCTTTGCTATAATCAATGACCAATAAGCATAGAGAAAGATCCAATCTCACAATAAATGCAAATTATAATATTAAGGAGATGAAATTTTTATTTACCATCTGACAAAGAAATAAATGACTATCAATGCTTTAATGTTAGTGAGAGTCTCAGAAGACAGGAACTCTTATGAAGTGTGGCAAGAATATAAATTAGTATAACCTTTTTGTAAGGCACTTCAGCAATGTATAACGTAATTAGAAGAGTGCACACTATTTGACCTATCATTTGGACTTGAGGACCTGCAAGTCTACACACACACACACACACACACACACACACACACACACACACATTGAATACCTGCTGGGATGTTCATTGCAATATTACTTTGGATAGTAGAAAAGACTAGAAACCCACATAGAATTTGTTTACCAAAGACGAGTTGAATCCATGTGATATATCCCTGCCCTGAGATTTCTCTATAAGTATGCAAAACTGAAATGTATTAAAAAAATATGAATGTGAAAAATTTTAAATATCACAAAGAAATGTGTATGGTACATGGTCTGTTCATTCAAAAAGAAAGGTAGAAGGAAGTGGGAGGAGGAGAAGGTATAGAGGAAAGGAGGGGAGAAAGTAAGAAAAAAGAAAGTAAAGAAGGACATAGAGTTCTGTGTGTACAAAGAAACACCAGAAAGGAAAGGGCAGCCTGCAAGCATGGCTGTCTCTGAGGCCTGGTAGCTCAGAAGCTGTTACCTGCACACTTCCTATTTTCTTATCTGCACATCTCACACATGGTATGGTCATTTCCCTTACACTGGTTACCTGTTCCCCTTTCATCCAGATTACTGGAGTTCCTGCTGCAGTGCCGCTTGGGAGACTGTCCTAAACACCCTGAGTAAAATGGTACGTTTCCTCGGACCCTACTTCTTCACACTGCTTCAGTTTTCTTTATGGCATTTGTCAGTGCCTGATATGATGGTATTATAACTTACCTCTCTATCTGTTTATTTATTGTCCCTCTTCCCTACTTAAAGTTAGAGCTGTGAGCCACAGGGACTTTGCTGTGTTCCCTACACTGCACTTAGGGACTGCAGCTTCTAAGTTACATTTAGGCTTTTAGCATATACAGTATCACGAGACATGGTGCTGATCAGGAAAGCACACAGAATGGCCAGTCCGGGACACTTGGACCAAGGACAGTGAGACATGCTCTCATCAGAGAGCAACACTGCACAATTCCAGCTATAATTTACAATCATCATCAACGTTTTGTCATGAACGTTTTGTCATTTATTCAGATTGAGTACCAGGAGGAGTTTTGATTGCAAAGTTAGCACAATGACCATCAGGATTAAGGCCACAAGCTATCCTAGATATATAGGGTAACTAAAAATTCACTATCCATATTTTCTCACCTTTTGCACAAATAGAATCCAGAGTGCCCTCACCTGCACCTGAGAAAAGAACCCAAGCTACAGTGCTGCTCAGCCTGGTTCCCAGGAGCATTTCCGTGTGTCAGACACTGGAATGCAGAGTCCTGCCTCAAAGCCCCGCCAAGCCTTCATAGGAAGAATGCTGGGGCTGCCATTTCTAACAGAGCTCACAGGAAGAGTGCCCTCAACCCTTTGCAATGCCCCATGGAACCTGTTGTGGTTATTTTCCTGTCACTGGGACAAAATACCAGGCATCCATGACTTAGCAAAGGAGAAGTTTATTTTAGCTCACAGTTTCAGTCCATGGTCTTCTGGCTTCCATGCAGAAAGGGCATGGCAGAAAGGGCATGGCAGAACAGCCTGGACAAGAACAGGGCTCATCCCATCCCTTGGTAGCCAGGAAGCAGAGAGAGAGAGACAGGAGGAGCCAGACAGGAGAATGAGCTGTTCCACTTCCTGCCCGCAGTGACCCACTGCCAACAGGCTGCACCTCCTAACAGTACATTTAGCTATGAATTCATCAGTGGATTCATCCTCTGATAGGCACAAAGTCCCCATGATCCAGTCATCTTCCAACCACGTGAGATGTGAAGGGACGCTTTAGATGTAAACCATAACACAGCCTAGGGCAGAAGGAAAAAAATCCCATTTTATTTAAAAATTTTATTTTTTCTATTGGATATTCCAATGGATATACTGCATTGATTTTTGTTTTTTCAAAAATAATACACTAAGGTATTTATTTTGATAACTGAGTTTCTAGTATTCCCTTACATTTTTTGCTCTAAGTGAGAGTTTCACTCATATCCCCTAGCCTGACTTTTTTTGGACCCTACTTTGCTAGTAACTCTGTGTGTGTGTGACAGAACATGGTCTGAGACTTGCTTTCATTATGCCTGGTAGTGGCACTGGGGACAAATATCTACCCTCTACTTTCTAGATGGCTAACGAAAATTCATCCAACTTTTTATACTACTATTTACCCAAAAGATCAACAAAAATTTCCATCACTAAATTGGCTGAGGTCAGTTCATGAGTGAGTACTTACCATGCTGATTGCAGGAAGCAAGAATGCCTGAAAAGTAGACAGGTTTGCTGTAAAGCCAATGAATTTCAACCTGAAAGGCAACTGTTCACTTGCATGGGCCACTCCCAATGGCTCCATAGAAGACTGAGCAACTGTAAATTGCAATTCTGTGTGTTCTTAGAAGAATGTTCTCCATTCCTACAAACTTCAGCTTTCTCAAACCTTGGTTTCATCCCAAGCCATAGGCATGCCCATTCTTCAGTGAACATGCAGATTTGCGAACAGTAATCTGCAGAGATTCTTTGTGTTCCTTACTCCTCATGGTGACAGGTGTCACTGGATTCTAGAAACATTCCATGCACCATAGCATTTCAAGCACTAACTGCTTTCAGTGGCTGCTACTCTTTGGGGAGCCACATCCTCCATCAAACAACACGTGTTCCAACCCCTTCCTACAGCTCTGCAGACCCATCCTTTAAGTGTTCTTGTTTAAACCATCTGAGTGGATAGTGTTTCATGCTTGGACCCTAACTGAAACATCACATATGATAAATGGCTTTTAAAAGTTTTTAAAAATACAAATGTTAGGGAACAGTTAAAATAAATAACAACACTGATGAGTTAGACTCATACAGAAAGGACTAAGAAAACATCTGTCACAACAGAGTGTTATTTGTGAGCCCTTTTACTGCTTGTTCCATTTACAGGCTGACATTCTACACTTGGTGGCCTCCCCTTAGGTCCAAATATGTTTTCATTATGACTTTGAGCTTAATTGTGAACAGTCACTGTCGGCTGAAATTTGGCCATGCCAAATCTATGTTGATCCCTCATTGAATTTACCCTTCAGGAAGTGCTGATAAAACTATTTTAGAAAATTTTAATACATATGCTAAACCAATACATGTCGACCAATTTGAATCTATTATGCCAATTTTAACTGATATAGTAAACATTTTCATAATGTGCAAAAGCAGGAATACTTGTAAATTATAAAACTTGATCAGATACTTAATATTTACAATTGATTCTTCTTTAAAAATGACTAAATATCCTTGAAAGTATTTTCTGATATTATTGATTTTACTATTAAGTAACCAAATAAAAGAAGAAAACCCTCAATTCAATCAGGTAAAATTGACTATGAATATTTAATTTAAAAAATATATTTTCAGTAATATGCTTACTCGAGTCAGAATTCACTACCAATAATAACTTCATTTTTGGGGTATGTTATATTTCTCCATTTTAAGGAAGTCCATAGTATTGCTATAAATTTGTGTTTGTGGATTTCTAGAATCTTTCCTCATTTATAAATACAGTCTATGACTATTCCTATACCTGTATTATATTTGCATTTTACAAATTATTTATATGCAATTATACAGCAATATACAGGAAAACTTCCCTTTTCCACTTGCCTGGATGCTGGTTCTGGACAGTCAAACTGCATTGCTGAGAGGTTAAGTGAAGCCATGTAGAGTGCTTGCAGCAGGGCTCCAAGCAGTCAGTATTGGATAGCCTCCGTGTTAGGGATTTCTGTTGGCAAAATCCATTCATTCCCTGGGCCAGAAGCATATTTACCCTGAGGTTGAGGAACTTAAACTTCAGGGTTTCTCTTACACTCAAACCTGAGATTAGAGACTTTAGGAGTTGCAGAAGGTTCCAGGCTGCAAGGGGCAACATTTCTATGAAGTCATTTCTGTCCAGTCACCCAAAAGGATGTCAGAAGTCAGGGGCCTGCATCTCCTCACTTCTGAGTGTATGTTATGGGTTCTTTGCTAAGTCTAAATAAATATTGGAATTTTATATTAATTTTCTTATACAGAGTCCATTAACTATCTAAACTTCAGATAGAAGATTGACCCAATCAAATTTCCTACATATAGTTTTATGCAGAATCTTACAAATTACTTGAGTGGGCATAGAATCTGGTTGCTGAGGAATAGTGATGATACAATAGAGTGTATCATCATCCCATAAAGAAAGTACATTTGAAAAAACGCTACAGAAAATTGGAATAGAAGGGCTTTATCTCAACCTAATGGCTATCTATGAAAAACCAACAGCCAACATCATACTAAATGGTCAAAAACTGAAAACTTTCACCCTAAAATCAGGAACAAGACAAGGATGCCCACTATTACCACTCCTGTTCAATATTGTTCTGGAAACATTAGCCATAGCAATTAGAAAAGAGAAAGAAATAAAAGGAATAAAGATAGGAAAGGAAGAAGTGAAACTGTCATTATTTGCTGACGATATGATACTTTACACAGAAGATCCAAAAAATTCAGTCAAAAGTCTGCTAGACCTAATTGATAGATTCAGTAGAGTAGCTGGATACAAGGTCAACACTCAAAAAACAATAGCCTTCTTGTATGCAAATAGCAGACCTATTGAGAGAGAAATTCGGGAAATAATTCCTTTTACAATAGCATCTAAAAAAATGAAATATCTAGGAATCAACCTAACAAAGAAAGCAAAAGACCTCTACACTGAAAACTATAGCTCTCTGAAAAAGGACATCGAAGAGGATTTAAGAAAATGGAAATATATCCCTTGTTCCTGGGTAGGAAGAACCAATATGGTGAAAATGGCAATACTTCCAAAACTACTATGTAGATTCAATTCAATGCCGATTGAAATTCCAACAATATACTTCACAGAACTAGAGAAAACAATCCAAAAATTCATTTGTAAGCAGAAGAAACCTAGAATAGCAAAAGTAATTCTAAGCAACAGAGACATGGCTGGGAGTATCACAATTCTCAACTTGAAACTATACTACAAAACTACTCTGATTAAAAACAGCATGGTATTGGCAAAGAAACAGACCTGAAGATCAGTGGAATAGATTAGAAGATGCAGAAACAACTCCAGAAATACTCAGCCACCTCATCTTTGACAAAGGAGCCAACCACCCTCATTGGAGGAAAGATAGCCTATTTAATAAATGATGTTGAAAAAACTGGATTTCAACCTGCCAAAGATTAAAACTAGACCCATACCTATTGCCATGCACTAAACTAAGATCGAAGTGGATTAAAGATATAAATATTAAGCCAGAAACACTAAACTTGCTGGAAGATAAGTTAGGTAGAACTCTTGATGACATTGGCATAGGAAAAGACTTTATGAACAAATCTTCAGTAGCATGGGAGCTAGCACAAAGAATCAACAACTGGGATCTCATTGTATTAAAAAGCTTCTGCCCTGCAAGAGAAACTACCAACAGAGCTAAGAGATAAGCAACAATGTGGGAAGAAATATTTAGCAGCTGTAGCTCAGACAAAGGTCTACTATTGAGAATATACAAAGAACTGAAAAAAATCAGACCCCTCAAATTCAAAGACCCAATTCAAAAATGGGCATCTGAAATGAACAGACATTTCTCAGACAAAGAAGTAAAAACAGCAATTAAATATATGAAAAAATGTTCAACATCACTGGTCATTCGAGAGATGCAGATGAAAACAACACTGAGATTCCACCTCACCCCACAAAGGTTGGCTGCTATCAAGAAATCAACAAATAACAAATGCTGGCAAGGGTGCGGAGAGAAAGGAACCCTTCTCCATTGTTGGTGGGAATGTAGACTGGTGCAACCACTGTGGAAATCAGTATGGAGATACCTCAAAGAACTAGGACTAGAGGTCCCATTTGACCCAACTATTCCCCTACTGGAAATCTTCCCCAAAGAATTAAAAGAATCATACCACAGTGATATATGTGCACCTATGTTTATAGCAGCACAGATTGTAATAGCTAAAGCTTGGAAACAGCCCAAATGCCCATCAACTGGAGACTGGATAAAGAAGATGTGGTTTTTCTATAAAATGGAGTACTACTCAGCCATAAAGAATGAGAAACTAGAGACATTTATAGCTAAATGGATGCATATTGAGGCGATACTCTTAAGTGAAATAAATAGGACACACATGTGTAAATACCGAATAGTTTCTCTAGTGTGAGAAATTGATAGTGTAAACAAGGGTTAAAATGATTAAAATGAATAATTGATAATTTGAAATAAGAAAAGGTCCAAGGATTAGGGGATGGTGGGAGGGGAAGGGGAAAGGGAAGAAGGGAAAGGAAAAATTATGAGAAAGGAAAAAAAATGGAATCAAACTCTGTGTAAATAGGGAAGGGTGGAGGGGGTAAAGGGTGCACAGGTAATGGGAGAAAAAATAAGAACTAAGATACATCATGATCTGGTACAAACACCCAATTATAAATGTAAATGTATTTTATACCTAAAATGTACCAATAAATATATATACAAATAAATAAATTTTTAAAAAAAAGAAAGTACATTTGATAGCAAAGGAAACGCAACTCAGGAGGCATCGTTTTTCAGAAAGCACTTTTGGCACTGAGAGGACCATCAGCTGGGGCTGGGGGCAGCCTGAGGATCAGCCCGTGGGAGGAGACAGGCACCTTTCATGGCTGCCAAGAGAAAAGGAGAATTTTTTCAAAATATTCCTAAAAAATATATTTCTCTATTTTTGATTCACTTTTTCACCATATTCATATCATGACTGTTGGAAACTGATGACATTTCCAATGTCTAATTTCACAAATGAATCCAAGGCAAAGAAAGGTAATAAGATGTTCTTGAAATCCAACAAATACAGTGGAAAACTTAACTCATTTTCTTACTCTCTCTCATGATTTTGGACACATATTTAATAAAGAAAGGCAGGCATTCCATTCATTTTGTAAAATACTGTAAACTTGTTCAAATTTCAGTTAGTCATTTCTTCTGCTAGTATATTCTGCAACATTGATTTATTTGCGTTATTTTATCCTTAGCATCTAAAAACTAATTGTGATGAAAATGATCTTGTTTATTTCCAAATAAATATTCAAGCATATGCATGTACTTCAAAAATAATGAACATATGTGTTTAAATTAAAACAACATGTAGGAGAGTCCACGAAAATACACAGACTAGCAGCCATTGTAAGGCCTATCTCGTTATGCTTGCCAAACTTTGAAGTCTGGGCGAGCGTCCCATTTCCGTGCCCGCTGGAAATTCTGCAAGTAGCTGATTCCTGAGACAATGCCAAGCCCTCCAAAAACGAAGGCCTGAGATTAGGTTCTGTGTAGCACAAATACCGTGACCCTATCAACAGGATCTAGCTGTAATCCCTTTGTTTGTATGTCTAGCAAATGATTAATACTGCATTTCAAATCTGAAAGAAGAGGGAGATAACAATAACACACAAATAAAGAAGCTACCACAAAAAGGAGTAGGAAGTCCAAGAGATTATTAATTAATCATCTGGACAAACAAGACATTTTCTCCTTACGTTCCAGCTAGCTTCCCCATTCAAATGTGTATTTTCAAACAATTATCTTTTGATGAGACAGAGATATACACAGAAGACCCAGAAGGCATTTTTCTAGTCTTTTTAAAGACATGGCTCCTTTCCTAATTTAGAAGAAACATGCAAACAAAGAGACTGTTTTAAGTTCACTGCAATTGGAAGGGAAATAAATTAAAGCATATATAGCATATACACAAAGAATGCAATTAGAAGTCTATATAAATAAATTTGTCTAGGTTTCATTTCCACTTAATCATCTGCAATGGGCTACTATTTTAGCACCAAGCATTTCTTCTTTGTATCTGTCATTAGCAGTGGTTAATAATCTCATACTCCATTATTCTGTTGCAATATAACAAACCATCCCAAACTTGGTGCTGTAAACTGACAGCCATTTTATTGTACTCATGGATTCTGTAGTTCTGGAATTCAAGTAGAATGTAGTGGGATGTTTGTCTGCTCCACGATGTCTGGAGCACCATCTGGCGAATCTCAAGTGGCTCTGGGTGACTGAAACACCTGGGGTGAGAGTCACTGGGAGGCCTCTTCACTTGCATGTCTGATGCCTGAACTGGAGTGACCCATCTATGTGCCTTGGGCTTCTTCCAGCATGGAAGAATCAGCGTAGTTGCTTTTTACCCAGTAGCCCAGGGCTGGGAGAGTGAGCCTTTAAGCACACAAAGCCATTCATGACCTACTCTCAAAGACACATGGCATCCTTCCTGCTGTGCTTCATTGGTTGAAACATGACAGGCTCAATTAGATTTAAAGGGAGTGGACATACACATCACCTTTCAAGGAGGTATCTAAAAATATGTGGTCAAATTTTTCATTCCAAAACTATTCTCTTAAATGTCAATAAATAAACTATTGATTAAATGTCTATTTAATAAATAAATAAATTTAATAAATAAATAAATAGTTCCATGCACTATTGGGAGCTTTAGGTACACAACTTTCTTTAACTTTTTTTTAATGGTACTAGGGATTAAACCCAGTGCCTCAAACATGCTAGCCAAGCACCCTACTACTGAGTTATACTTTTAGCCATATTTTATTCTATTTCATTTCCTTTTTTTATATGGTCATATTGAATTGTCCAAGCTAGCATGAAACTTGTGATCCTCCTGCCCCAGCCTCCTAAGCAATTGGTCATGTGCCATTGAACCCAACTTTTTATTTACTCTCTATCAGAGCTCTATGACAAAATTTTATTACCTCCATTTCACAAGTGAGGTATCTGAAGGTCAGGGGTTATGAAACTTACTTAAGTACATATAACACTACACAAAATCCTGTCTATTTGATTCCAAAGCTTGATACTTTCTCATATTCCCTTTGCTGAGATCACTCTATTTTACTTAATTTTTTAAAAATTTCCAAATGAAAAGGAGTTTCTTTTCTTTTTTCGTTAAATAGTATAAAAGTGTAGGGGTTTAGCCATTGTTCTGTAATTCCTTTGGCAACTCAAAACCTCAGTAACACCAAAAGATTAAACAAACTCAAAGCATTTAAAATAATAATTCATGAAAAGACCATATTCGATTCCTTACTGCTCTCACAAGTTATCACAAATCCAGTATCTTGAAATAACACCGGTTTATTACTTCACATTGGCGAAAGTCAGAACTCCCAAATGGGTGTCATGGTCCTAAACTCAAGACGCAAGCAGGGCTGCATTCCTCCTAGAGGCTCTGGGGGGAATCTTCTCCCTGGCTTTGTCCAGCTCCTCATTTTTCAACTCTTAGCCCCTTCCAGTTCCAAAGCAAACCTCTGCATGTCTTCAACGTCTGCTCTGTCCACACAGCTCCTCTGACTCTGACAATGCCGCCTGCCTCACTCCTTACAAGGACCCTGGGATTATCTCAGGCCCACATATGTAATGGGGTATATTCTCCGTGTCTCAATACTCTTCATCCATCTGCAAAGTCCCTCGTGCCACATAAGGCAACATATTCACTGGTTCTGAGGATTAGTTTGTGGACATTATTGAGGGGCTATGATTCTGCCTACCAGTGTGTTACTGTTACAGTGCCTGTGCCCACATCATCTACCTTTTCCAATTAAACAACCTCTATAGTCTATGTTTACCGATTATCAGGCCATTAATTACACATTTCCTCTCTTCCATCCAAATTAACCATCTCATCAAGTTCATAAATACATTGATTCTCCAGTCCTGGAGGCTGCAGAACGTCTCAGGCTCCAGACTCCCAGCCTTCCTGAGGGGAGCCCTGTGCCCTGTGCTGTCAAACTGTGCCCCATGCTCCTCCCTAGCAAACCCATGACACATGACAGATGCACGCACCTGTATGCCCAGACAAACCTTCCAATCAAGGAGTTCAGCCCAGATTCGAAGAGGCACATGGACACCTCCTTCTGCAATGTCGAACACTATCCGTGTACACCCAAAAGGTGGCAAGAGAATGGGAGATTTTAAGCCGAGTATCACATCTAAACATGACAGGTGAGGTTTTGCCCTTCTCCACTCTCACCCCCATCCTTGCCACCTACCAGCTCCCAACCCAGCTCTAGTAGGTATAAAATGTAAGTACAAAAAGTCAGAAGATTGGACATTTTAGTCCCAATTTTCATGAGGACAGTCTCATTTTTTCAAGCTTTCCATTTAACCACAGGCCATGACTGGAATGCATTAACCTGCTAAAACTGATGCTGTGAGGTCCTCAGCCATTGCAGAGTGATTGTTTGCTTAATTATCCATAGCTAAAGGGTGGCTTTGGCTGACTTGAGCTACTCGAAATTTTCTAGGTTTATGAGGCCCTCTGTCCAGCCTCGTTGCAGGTCATCAAGCACCTACTGGAAGGTGTTGTCTGGAAAAACCTGGAGAGACCACCTGTGAGCCAGTGTACCCTGTATCCACAGAGCACAGGACCTCTGGTTCAAAACCAAGAATCAGCTCTGGGTGGGCAGTGAAGGGCTCAGAAATGCCAATAAACTCCAAAGTGAAGCCGGGTAATTTAATTCCAATTATACTCTTAGTACCATGATGTCACAGCATAAATTTGTACTTTTGCATGCAGCTCATGCTGGTGTGATGACAGCTCTTAAAATATTGAGTGATTGTGGGCCCGTCAGCATAAAATTATTCTAACATGGTGCCTTTATTAGTGCTTCAATAAATGCCATTCTTCTTGTGTTCTGAGGTGGCATTTGCAAATGAGCTAATTTCTCTACAGTAAAATAATTGTGTTGCATTTATTTAGCGGGGGAAAAAACAGTGCTATTACATAAAGGGGGCTCTTTTTCCTTCAAAACCACATACGCTGTAGTTAGTCAAGTTTAAAAAAGAATGCATTAACTAAATGACTAGGTAATTATTTAAATGAACTCTCTGCTTTAAAAAAAGCTGTGGATGGGATAAACACCTTTAAAAAATCCCTTGTTATTACAAAAAGCTGTGGCACATTAGTCACAGGGGTATCCATGCCCCAAGTCAAGAGGACTTGGTGTTCACCCATGGGTAACAGGCATGTAAGGGTTCATCATGGGTCTCTTGACTGCATGCCCTTCTGGCTTCATTCTCCAGTGCGGTGAGAAGGGAGAAGGAGAACGGATATTATATGAGTTCTGTCCTGCGGATTTTCCTGCCTGCATCCTTTGGGCTGGAACTCTAGAAACCTCTTAGAAGTCACGTAGTCAAAGTCTCACTAGTACAGTGGCCCTTCTGTGCATCCCCGACAGACTCTGACCACAATGAGCGAGCAGTGAGTTGCCCACTCAGTGAGGTCTCCTGTGAACCAGGCACCAAACCTTCTCATAATTCAGAAGCCTGCTATCAAGAGCTAGAAAGAATTGGCTGCCACACCACAGTGTTTGTAAGGCAATCCAGTGCTACTTTACTTTCAACTTAAAAAAATTAAAAGGAGGAAAGAAGATAGCAAGAGACAAAATGAATCAGAAAAATAAAATAATAGGAGGGAAAGACATGTAAAAATATAATCCTGAGAGGGTGCTCGGAGGAACTGCCAGGACTGAGAAATTGAAAATTGTGTCTGAAAATAAAAGCTGAGCAAATCCCATTGTAAGGATGAACTATGAAATGTATTCAGGCTTATGCTTCCTAAATGAAATAATGAGGTTCCTCCCCACTTCCTAGAGACTGTGAAGAGCTGTGAGTCTTTTTCCTCCCTTAGACATTGTCCTATCTTTGGTAAGACCTGTGAAAAAGGACAAAAAGCACAAAAGCAAGAAAATTTAAAAGATCATTTAGCTTTTAGTCTGTTTAAAGGAAACCAATAAATTGTGAAAAGTTTAAAATGGAAATTAAGTAACATTGGCCATCTGCCCATAAGCAGGCACCAGGTTGGTAGATTTGTACTTATCCTTTCCTGCCTGTCATTACCAGCTTATGCTGTAGTTCTGAGCTCTGCTGAGATTTGTGGGGCCTTAAAAGTCAGGAACCAGTTATGAAATCAGACTCAGATCAAAATGTCAGCTTTCCCACTGGGTTGAAGAATTTGGTTCAACATGAGCTTTTGACAGTTTTCTTAATATTTCACCCCATGACACACCTTGCCACCAAAAGAAAACCACAGGCCGAGGGATGGAGGGATTGAAGGGAGGGCAGGGGAAGGGGGAAAAACTAAGAACCAAGAGAGTATGTAAAGGTGCAAATTTCCAATCATGAATGTCATTATATTTATACCTAAAATGTACCAATAAAAGGATATACAGTTAAAAGAAAACCACAGGCCTCCACATATGGGCAGGTGAGGGCAGAGATTGGCAGCCAGGCAGGTCTGAAGAGGAGAGGAGTCTGAACTAGACACACTCAACTCCACCCTCAAAGTCACCAGGAGGGGAAACATCTCTTTCATCCTTTAGGAGGAGTGAGTGATGGGTAAGGAGAAGACAAATGTATTCTATAATCTCACAATTTTCCCTCTCTGGAAAGTAAAGTAGAAATCAGATTTCTTTTACAGCAGCCTAAGAAGTAGAGAATGTATTGACCCATAAAAATAATTCCCATTTTACAGATATGAAAACTGGGATCGACAAATGTTCATTTTGCCCAAGCAAGAACAGAGTCACTCTCTGGTTGGTTTCCTGACTCTAAGAACGCTGCTATTTTCTACTGCAGAGTGTTGTATTTTAAAAAGCAGAAATAATGTTTAAAAAGAAGTGGGAATAGGAAGTTGTCTCAGTTAATTTTCTCTTGTTGCTGAGACAAAATACCAGACACTCAAAGTTAAAGGGAAAAAGGTTTATTTGGTTTACAGTTCATAGAGGTTTCAGTCCATAATGGGCTGGCTCCAAGGCAGGGTGGCACATGGCAGAGAGGCATGGCAGAGGACAAACAACATGCTGCTTACAAAGTAGCAAAAGGAACAAGGGACCTTAACAGTCTTTCTGCCCCTTTCATCTTATGCAGATTACTGAGATTAGAGCGGTGCCAAACCAATCAGTCAGGTGTAGTGGTTTAGTAATCACACATCTTTAATCCCAGCATCACTCACTCTAAATTTAGCCCCCTCCAAAGAAGACTCCATGGGGCTTTGGGAGACAGCTAGACACAAGCCACAGGAGAAGTTATGCCCCTTAACAACGGAGGAAAGGGATTTACTTTTACTTTTTTCAACTTTTCAACATCTACAAATCAGGCAAGTTGTAGCCTTATCAAACTGTATACAAATAGTCTAAAAAGTAGTAGGAATGTGTTCCCATTCCCAGGAAGCAAAACACTCCTAATATAATCACTTTAAGTAGAAGTTAACTTTTGTTAGAGTGGTGGCTCTCAATCAAGGCTGATTTTGCCTCCCAGGGGACATTGAGCAATGTCAGGAACCAGCCCTCCACCACAAGAAAGAATTATCGGTCCAAAAATGTCAATAGTTCTGAGAAACCCTAACATAGAGAAAGCAGGTGGATAACTATATGGTATGATTTGGAGGGCAAGAAAATCTTTAAGCCAAATTTCTCATGATGGTTAACCAAACAAAAAGTCTTGGAATCTCTGGGTTTGCATTCTAATGTCTTCAGAAGCCTATATCTGAAATAACATTCTCTCTGGGAAAAAAATGCAAACAGATATTGCTTTTAATATGATAGCTAGCTGCAAAAAAATGAGATGCTGAAAATGTAAGTGAAGGGAGAGGACAGAGGCCTCGGGCAGTCCCAGATGGGAAGCTGTCGATCTTCCGAGCACAGAACACGGGCTTGTCCTTGAGGAACAGAGGCAATCGTGAGGGGGATGGCTGCAAGTTGCTTGCTTCCCAGTTTTGCTTGGGGCTGACCTGAAGTCTAACAACAAAAACAAAGCAAAACAAATCTAAGAGTTTTTTAGAGAATGAAAGATACGTTTAGCCAGGTGTTGGGAAGTAAGCCATAATGCTTTGGAGTCCAGTAGATCTGAGTTTGAATCTCAGTTTTGCCATTTTCTGTACTGCTTCACCTTAGGAATCTTAAATTCCTTGGGCTCTGGTTTTTTTCATCTCTAAATGTGTTGTCACAATACTAACAGAATCATACTGTGTACAGACAAATGCACAGATACATTGAGGTAGTTTGAGCCCTGGCCCATAGGCAGAGGCTCAGTGACTGTTATTACTGCTTTACAAGACACTGCACTTCTAGAGCAAAGAGCTAAAGCTTGCTAAAACAAGCATATCAATGGTCCTAAATCCTCTGTGGAGTCAGAGGTGGCATAAATAAGTGAATAGGCAAAATGAACCTGTCCCTAGACAAGAGTCAGGCATAAAACATACAAACATCATTTCTGTCGGTGCTTTTCTGCCAAGGTACATGAAACATGATAGTCATATTGCAAATTGCTTCTGTAGACATGACTGTATGATCTCCAAACCTGAAACCTGAATCACAAATTCAAGCTCTGACTGGACAACTTAGTGACTCAAAGATCCCATCTCAAAATAAAACGTAAAAAGGACTTGAGATGTAGCTCAGTACAAAGGCTCTGGGTTCAATCCTCAGTGCAAAAAATTAAAAGAGGGCTCACAGCAGAGTTCAAGAGTTACCTGTGCTGACCAAGGAGCCCACATTTCATTTGAACTCCAATTCTGTCATTGATGAGCTATGTGCGCTGGAGCATTACTTCATTCTTTGTATTTCAGCACCTGTATATGAAAAATGGGAAAAATAAGACCCTCTAGCCACTTCCACTTAAATAATAAGCTAATATTTGTCAAAAGTCTCTGGCCAGAGCCTGGGCCCAAATATGCACTATGTAAGTGCTTGTTCAATGAGATAAACCAATCAATATTTAGGAAATGCTTGCATTTTTCTATTTTGCTTTTAACAACAGAAAAAAATTTAAAAAAAAAAACAAACAAGTTCAGCCAACAGTATCTTTGTTTTGTTTTGTTTTGTTTTTTTGGTACTGGGGATCTAACTCAGGTCCGTGCGCTTGCGCAGCAGGCGGCGAAACCACTGAGCTAAATCCCCAGCCCAGCCAACAGTATCTTATGGTAACACATTTGATCAAAACAGAAGGCTTATAACTGACATCCTGACTACAGATTTCTTGTAACTTTGCTACTAATTTTCCTCTTCAGATATAATAAATGTATTATACATGTAAAGCAAATTGTTTACAATAACATGTGTTGTATGTACACTTATTGAACAAGCACAAAAACTTTATAAGACAAATATGATTAGCATCCCCATGTTGTAGATGAGAAAATTGAACTTTTAAGTCACTTACTTAAGGTCATACAGCTACATGGAGAATGCAGCTTTGAATCAGGCAGTCTGACCTCAGATTCTGTGTTCTTAACTACTGTACTTAAAGCATACTGCATACTAAATACTGTGCTAAGCTGTTTCTCTCCAAGGAGCCTCATCCTTTCTAGTTGTATTTAACATTTATGTCAATGCTGTACGTCTAAATTTATCTTGAATAGTACGTTCTTTAGGAGAGCTCTCTAAGAGAAAGTCCTCTACTTTTCTCTGTATAAAGCTTACTGAAGCAAGAAGAATAATCACTTACTAAATTTCTATTAATAACAATGCCATAATATGTTACCAAATTCTAATAACATCACGGAAAATAAACTAATGTTGAAAACACCTTTTCTTTCTCTATTTCCCTTGAATGTGACTGTTGAGTTTATGCTATACTTTTTTTACAAGATGTTTACATAAGATTTGTACAAAATGACTGGAATTCCACTTGGATAAATTATCCCAAAAGCTAGTAAATGACCCTTTTATACTTCTTGGAAAAAATCAGAGCCAGTAGCCAATCTTTACTATCTTAGAGAGAAAGGGAAGTGGAACAAAATGATGCTGAAATGGCACACAGGGCCTCTAAAGTTATATTAGAGATGTTTCCAATCTTGTTATTCATAGTCTGTCAGAGGCAAACGGCTTAAAAACAGACAAGGGAGCAGTCAGCCTCCTGCAAACACAGGTGGGTAGATCTTCCATCAATGCTGCCAACAAATGGCAAGCTGGGGAGAAGGAGAGAAGTGGATAATCAGGGCATAGGAGCCCAAGTGGCCACCTGGAGGTAGCAATGTGGGGAACAGTCCACTCCATTGAG
This sequence comes from Heterocephalus glaber, assembly GCF_053883595.1. Classification (NCBI taxonomy): domain Eukaryota; kingdom Metazoa; phylum Chordata; class Mammalia; order Rodentia; family Bathyergidae; genus Heterocephalus; species Heterocephalus glaber. The sequence goes on along the minus strand of NW_028258317.1, from coordinate 63,111,965 downwards.
ACCCACTGCACCATCTGTGGTTGGGGACCCTGCCTCCCAGTCCTGGCTGCCTTCTCTGTGATATGCTGCCCCTCAAACATACAAAGGAAGTCGAATCTGAGCCCCTACTTTGCCTAACTACCTCCAGCCCATTATCGCCTTCTGTGGGAAGTGGTAAAGCTTATTTAAAATCCAGTTTGGAGACAAAATTTGCATATTCATTTTAAGCCTTGCCACTTGCTACCTGTGTGATGCTAAACTCCCTAACCTCTTTCAAGCTTGTTTTCCCATTGGTAGAAAAGGGAAAATAAAGTTTTCTTTTTTTTTTTTGGTACCGGGAATCAAACTCGGGTCCTTCCGCTTGCGCAGCAGGTGGCGAAACCAGGGAAAATAAAGTTTTCCAGTCTCAGGATTATTGTGATGATAGTTCCAGCTAATGTGTGTGAAATGCTCAGGGAGGTACCTTGGGTGTGGTGAGCACTGGGTAAATGTTAACTATCTTTCTGAAAAGTCTTTCCTACCTAATTAGGTTGTACATTCCTCCCTTGTACTCCTTTCTATCCTACGCAGTAGCAGAGTCGTAGCAGAGCAATTTGCATAAAGTAGGTGCTCAAAAAATTTTAGAAAGGCACATTGGCATATTTTTTTTAGTTCTTGTTCTTAGACTCGTGATTCACAAATAACTGTCAGGGATCCAGGGGCTTGATGTATTCTAATCACTTCACGAGCTTTTTTAAAAATGCAGATTCCTACCTCCTCCTCCAGGTACTGTAAGGGGAAAACAAAGCTAATGTCCCAAAGCAAAATCCACCAACAGCCAAGCAAACTTCCCCTGTTCTTGATCTGCAGCATAACTGCCCTCCTTAGCAGTCTTATCTTTTCTGGTTTATGAAACCAGATTCCTACTTGAAGTCTAACTCTGAAAAGTAAGGGCTGTGAGGTCTGGAAATGAAGAAGCAGGTAGGGTGATGGGGGGCATCACAGAAGAGAAGAAAAGCAGGAAGGAGGAATGGCACCTCACCAGTAGCCTAAAGCCTAAAGCCCTTCTGTACTGCAGTCCGCGTCGAGCCTGGAGCCTATGTGGTGGCACTTCTCTTGGTGAAGACAAAGGGAAATGATGCCATCAGATCTTAAAGAGCAGGGCTTTGCCAGGTAGTAGTGGGGGCCCTGCCCTAGAAAAATTCTGACTGCATGCCAAATGAAAAAGCAGAAATTCTGGGCAAAGTTCCCAGGTATAACTGCCTGAGTCTCATCTCCAATTCTGAATCTGGCTTCTGCTCCGTCCCCACTCCCCTCAGGCTGAAGGATCTTTGAACTGGCAAAATGAAACCAAATACTGTTCTTTACCCTTCATCTAAGCATAAAAATTTCAAACAGTGCCTCATACCCCATGTCTGATAGAATCCTCTTCAATTCCCAATTCCAGACACTCCCTTTTCAAGAGTGAACAACTAAGAAAAAAAGGGCACAAGGCATATAAAAAAAGAAATGTTCAAAGGAAGGGATCACCATGACAATTCAGAGCAAATGTCTTTCCGTAAAATAATAAATTTCTTGTAAGGAACAAGAAAGTGTTTTAGAACTTGGGTATCCTATGATTGTAGCAGGAGTTTAAAGGACCCATTTCTATGAAACTGTATTAGACACAGGAGTAAAAAGCATAAGTAATAAGCTTAATAAAATTATCCGAGGCTGGCTAACAAGTTAGTTACCTTAAAGTTGAAATTTGTAAGGTAGAAGAAAAATTCTAGCAATTCTCTCCAAACTCAGAAAAAATAGGTGAAGAGATTTATGTGGTTATAAAAACCAGAGATATGAAAGACAGATGTAGGACAATTGATAAAGTTGCAAAGGAAGTCAATGTGTTTATATTCATGTACCACTCCCCACAAGGAATGTAATCATTATGCAATGTAAACATGTACTAATAAAAACTAAAAACTGAACAAAATGAAAAATAATACAGAAAGCATCAAAGCAATAGCAATTACTAAAACAACAGAAGAAAGCTTTTGCACCTTAAAAAATATTTTTAAGATTTAAGTATTTTGTGAGAAACTGAAAGTGTAAATAGGGATTAAAATGATTAAAATGAATAATTGATAATTTAAAATGGGAAGAAAAGGTCCAAAGGGGTAGGGGAAGTGGGAGGGGAAGGGGAAAGGAAAAATTATAAGAAAAGGAAAAAATGGACACAAAGTCTTTGTAAATAGGGAAGAATGGAGGGAGTGAAGGACGCACAGGTAATGGGAAAAAATAAGAACAAAGATACATCATGTACAGGTACAAGCACCCAATGAATGATAAGTGTAAACATATTGCATACCTAAAATGTACCAATAAAAGAATTTCAGCAGAACAAAAGATTTAAGTATTTCATCAAAAAAAAATTTTAATTCAAAGAAAAAAATATCTGCACATACGTCAACACTTTATTTCAGTTTTTCCATTTAAAACTATCTCAGGCACTTAACCATATGAGTGCACAGATACACAGAAATAGCCACCACACACAAACACATGTTCACATACAAGGAGAAAGACTCTGGCAGGTTTCAACTTCCCTGTAATAATGACAGAAGATAATAAATCAAAGTTTACTATATTTTGATAGAAAGGAAGTTCAACTCTAAACAAGTTTTGAACGAGGTCTAAGGAAGACAAAAGGACTTAAATTTGCAAGAGATCAAGCAATATACCAGTACGTACTGTTAAGAAAAATAACTTCTCAAAAATAGCAATAGGTAATAGAAAGATATGGTGAATGTTTATACTTTTAAAAATTTATTACAATATGGCCAGGTATTTAGCTCAGTGGTTTCACTGCCTGCTGAGCAAGAGCTAGGACCCAAGTTCGATCCCTGGTACCAAAAAAAAAAGGTCCTTAAAAATTTATTACAGTAAAGGACACTGGCAAGTACCATGGGATAAGTGTGTTTGAAGTGAGGGGAAGCATTATGATTATTTCTAGAGGAGTTAATAGCAATGTGTCTTTTATTTTAATTTAAATATTGACTACATTTTTGATCACCCTGTTGATCAGCCATTAACAGCAATTTCTGTCAGATAAATACATTACATTCTGTTCCTCATCCACTTTATTCACTGTGTCTGGCACCATGTAACTTTTGTATGTTCCCCAAAGTTAAAATGACTATCAAAGGTAAACATTTTCAATTGATTCAGGTATCGAGGCAATCATAAGAGTGCAACTAGACACTCACATGAAAGGACGTCCAGAACTGCTTCAGAAAGTAGCAAGAATGATGGGATAAATGTGTTCAAAGTGAGGGGGAACATGTTGAAGGGGTTTAATGATAATGTGTCTTTTACTGTAATAAATTTTTTTAAAATTTTAAATATTCGCCATATGTTGAATCATTTCTGGCTGCCTATGATGAATAAAGTAAGCCTATTATTTCACAACTTCAAAGAACCAAATCTAGCAAGAGTCCCAGTCTCTGTATGTTTTTTAGTACTAAGTTCCCATGGACCCTGACTTTAGTTTAGGATCCCCAGATTTCTTTACCTTCATAATAATGTCAAAATAACCTTATTAAAATAAGTAGTTGTTATTGCTAGGCACATTACATTCTGTTTAAGGAAAACCCAAAGTGTTTTTAATTAATCTTACACTCCTCTTACCACTCCCAATATAATACTTCAACTCAGGTTTCTAAATTGTATGTGGCAGTTTCTCCCCACCAACAACAATTTCTCCAGTGGAGACAAATGGATGTTCCATAATTCAGCTAAACTCAGACATTATCTACTTGAAGACAGTGGCAGACCCCATAGTTTTTTTTTAATTCATTAATTTTATTGATACATTTTATGTATACAATATGATGACATTCATTATTGAGAATTTGTACCTTTACATGATGTATCTTTGTTCTTAAATTTTCCCCCTTCCCCTGACCTCGCTTCAACCCCTTCACCCTTCCCTATTTTCAAAGACTTGGTTTCTATTTTTTCTTTTTCGCATATTTATTCCCTTCCCTTCTTTCCTTTCTCCTACCCCTCCCACTTCCCCTTCCCCTTTGGACCTTTACTTCCTATTTCACATTATCTATTATACATTTTGATCCTTATTTACACTTTCAGTTTCTCACACTAGAGAAACAATTCAGTATTTACACATGTGTGCCCTATTTATTTCACTTAAGAGTATGGCCTCAGTGTGCATCCATTTAATTATAAATGTCTGTAGTTTCTCATTCTTTATGGCTGAGTAGTACTCCATTTTATATTTTTTAAAAAACACATTTTCTTTATCTAGTCTCCAGTTGATGAGCAATTGGGCTGTTTCTAAGTTTTAGCTATTACAACTTCCCACTATGAACATTGGTGCACATATATCACTGTGGTATGATTCTTTTAATTCTTTGGGGAAGATCCCCAGCAGGGGAATAGCAGGGTCAAATGGGACTTCCAGTCCTAGTTTTTTGAGGTATCTCCATACTGATTTCCACAGTGGTTGAACCAGTCTACACTCCCACCAGCAGTGGAGCAGGGTTGCTCTTTCCCCACAGCCTCGCCAGCATTTGTTATTGGTTGATTTCTTGATAGCAGCCATTCTTTCTGGGGTGAGGTAGAATCTGTGTTGTTTTCATCTGCATCTCTTGAATGTGATGTTGAACATTTTTTCATGTTTATTTGGTATTTCTACTTCTTTGTCTGAGAAATGTCTGGTCATTTCAGATGCCCATTTTTGGATTGGGTCTTTAAATCTGGGAGGTCTGATCTTTTTAAAGTTCTTTATAGATTCAAGATAGTAGACTTTCAGATCCCATAGTTTGAGGGCTCTGTCCCACAACATTGCCCGTACTTCAGATACCAACTCAAGCCTGGGCTTCCAGAATTTCTGACCAGCTATAAATTGGGGGTTGGCCTAATCCCCTCAAGTTTGATTGATTTGCTAATACAGCTCACAAAACTCTGTGAACTGCTTCACTACATTTTTCATCTCACCTTAAAGGATACTGTGAAGACTATGGATGAACAATCAAGTGGAAGAGAGGCAGAGGGATATGTATGGGTGGAGGGCACAGAGCTTCACTCCCTCCCAGGGTGCATCACCCTCTCCACACCTGCAGGTGTTCAGAAACCTGAATGCCAAACTCTGTCCTTCTGAATATTCATGAGGAATTCATTGCATAAGTATGATTGATCCCATGGTTGGTTATTAGTGATCAGCTTAACCTTCAGCCCTGCTTTCCTCCCCACAGGTCAGTGGGTGGGGCTGAAGTGTCTAGCCCTCTAATCCTATGGTTGGTTTCCTTGGCAACCAGCCCATCAGGAGTCAACTCATTAGAACAAATTCTCCTATCACTCAGGAAATAACAAATGTCTTGGGAATTCTGTGTCAAGGAACAAATATTAGAACTGACGGGTACAGGAAATACTACCCCAAACAGGCACCTTGACATTTGAGAAAATCATAGAAAGAGGAAGGTCTTTCTGACTTTCTCCCTCTCTTCTTTCCTTGCTCTTTGTTAGGAGAGAGGGAAATGTCATACATAGGCACAAAGAATCTGAAAAAGAGACCTTGCTAAGTACCTGCAGTTCATTCTCATTCAACCACACCCTTAAAATTATCGTCCATAAAAATACAGTCTTCCTATTCCTTTGGCTCTTCATTTATCAAAGCTCCTGTGTCATATAAAACTTACATTAAATAAATTTGTATCATTTTTTCTTGTTAATCTGTCTTTTGTTACAGGGATTTCACTCATGAATCTTGATGATTTCATCACACCCTATGAGCCTCAAGTCTCTTCGGCCCCTCCCTGATTGCTACAAAATGCCCAGGAATGGAGAGACGGCTTGGAAATCAAGACTTGGAGCAGTGGTCCACTGAGAGCCAGTGCCCACATCTGGAAGCCCATGGAAGGCTGTTCACTTGGCTAAGTCACCACTGGACCATGAGAACTAAGGACTGTATGGTTGCACCTTTCACCATTTTCTTCTTCTAAGAGTCTAGACAAGCAACTTTTGATTTGTGTTTATAATTAAAAGTCTCCTAAAAATTTGGGATTTCTAAAATAACAATAAAGTATCTGAATATCAATAGTGCTGTATCGATCTAGTTCCAGTCAGAAAAATAGAACACATATTAGTTATTTTATCATAAAGAATTAACATAAGATCTGAGGGTAAAAAGGGCAAAAAATAGTGACACGGAAGGAATGATTGCTGGGAGTAAATGCTGGCTCCATCGTGCATGAATTCTGAGGCCTTGGAAAAGTTACTGAGCTATCTAAAGTGGCTCAATAATATACACAGATTTAGCCAGGCTATGAAGTTTTAGGACACAATCTCTAAGTCTTCCCTCCCTTCTGACACCAAATGCAAGTCTGTGGTGTTTCCAAAAGCACCCTCAGCATCACAACTCACTAGAAGACTGCATAGAACTTTCTGAACGCTATTGTATCTTTGGTTGTGGATGACTATAGGGAAAGGATACAGATCAACACCAGCCAAAGAAAAAGATTCCTAGGGTAGAGCCTGTGAGGGATCCAAACATGAAGCTTCCATTGCCCTTGGGACACATCTTCTCTCCATCTTGCATGCTGTATTGCCAGCCTGGTGACCAATGTTCCAAGATTTTATTGGGGTTTCATTTTACAGACATGATTGATTGATTGATTGATTGCCTATATGGTTGAACTTAATCTCTGGGCCAACTGCCACTCTGTATTCCAAAGTTCCCATCTGAAATCTTCAAGTGTGGGCTTCTCATCCTAATGTTCAGTATGGTCACCCTCTGGTCTAAGCAGGCATTCCAATCAGGTATGACATAGATTACCTTCCAGAAGCTGAAGGAAAGAGGAGTATCACTCCTTAAACAAAGTCTTTACTGCTCATAACACCTCACAGGTAGAGTAATGGCATGGGTTGATGTGCCTGCAACAGTTCCTGTTTACTCCTGATGTCTCAGAGTAGTAACATCTTTACAAATATGACTTTTTTTTTCACTCTCAAACATGCTCCAATTTGGACAAATTGTGAAGTCATTCCACCACTTATTGGTATTAGTAATATTAAAAATATTTATGAATTAGTAGAGCACAAGCATTGACTGAACTGGATGAATACTTGCACCAAACAAGTGGCACTGCACTATGGCACTGGTCAGTATCACGCTTTGCTCACTGGGTTTTGTGAGTATTAAAGGAACATGTCCCTATAAATCTTAAAAATATTAGCTACTAAATCTGTTTTGGAGTAATAATATTCAATGTCTACCAAACATCTATTCCCCACTTCTCCTTTCCTAATAAAAATCTAATTTTATTCTGAATCCAAGACCCTTCTACATTCAGGGGAAGCTGCTCTCATTTCCAGGTCAATGGATGAAGCCTGATGAGTCTAAATCAGTGCTTCTCAAACTGATTTCCCTTTAGAATCATCTGGGAGTGGGGAACACTTTAAACCTTTTCACATCCAGGCTCCATGCCTAGAGTGTCAGACTTTCTTGGGCCCCTCATTTGATACAAAAGCAGGCCAAGGAATGGAGGCATGACAAAGTATTGCTCCCATATGAAGAACAATTTCTTGTGGTTCCCTTTGTTTACTCAGAGATAATAATTATCAATGTAGGTGCATAATCGCTACATCATATGGTCCCAAAGAAAACAACTGTTGGGATGAAATTGTTTATTTGGAAGTAGAGCAGAAAGAAAAAAATCTGGATCTTTACTGACATTGTTGGGTCACCAGTTCACCTGGAAGCTCCTTCTTTCTTTGACTGACAAATAGCAAGAGCCAGAACAATTCCCCAGTGAGTTTGGTTTTCTGAGGCTTGTGACCAAAAGCCTCCCAACTTCTCCTTGTCTTGTGTTTTAATGTGTATGTGTGTGCGATTATTCTCTATTCTACCAACAATACAGGCATATTAACATGATTGTTGCAAAACATATTTTATGCTATCTAAAAAAAATCTCTGATTTCAGTTTTTCCTGTTGTTATCTCATACCATTAGGTATACTATTCAGAATCCCTAATACACTTCTAAGGTATAGTAAGAATTGAGACCATAAATACCAGACAATACAGGAAATAACTAATACTTTTTGTGTTCATTTGACAAATGAAGATTGAGGCTCTGAGGAAGAAGTGTCCAAAGACAGAGTTACCTTCTGACTCACAAAATTGTACTTAAATGATATCTGCTGATGCAACTAGTTGGCACTTTTTCTACTATGTATAAATAAGTCTCTTCTCACAATGTATATATAACTTACTTTAGACCTTTCCTAATTGCATAGTGGTTAAGAATGAGGGTCCGACATGCATAATTATCTACATGTGAATCCTGATATCACCACTTCCTAGCTGTCTATCCCAGAATGGTCACTTAACTTCTCTGTTTTAATGTCCTGTTTTCGTAAGAAGATAATGACAATGTTTTTCACAGACATGTTGTGTGGATTAAATGAGGACCTAATACAGTGTTTGCCACACAGTCATACTGTTAGCTACATTGTTGCTATTAAAAATCTTAACTCAAGAGCTTATTTGTCCAACAAAAAATACACAATCACAAATATTATAAGGAAGCTCTGTTCCCTATGTCTCAGTTTTTACTTTTTCACCTCAGTAGAGGAAACTTTAAGTCTTTCAATGCCAAGAAATTTAAGGCATATTACAGGCATCCTGGGAGGCATATTTTCCCTTGCATGTGTGTTTTTAATCAGGAAATAAAGACCAAAATGTAGAATAATAAGAATAAGGAATGTGTACAGGGGAGTGATCTATAAGGCGTCTGCAATATAGTGCATGTTCAATAAACTAGTTTCTTCCTGCCTCCATTCATATTTTCCTGTGCAGTACTTTGTAACCTTTGCAAGGAATTTTCTCCCTCCCTGTTTGGATCTTATTGAGTGTAAAACTGTGTAAACCAGACCTTAAAACTGTGTAAACCAGAAGTCAAGATCTCTCGTGTGGAAATTGGGAATGCCCAGTTTCTAACAACAGCCAGGGTCCCTTCCTGAAAGCACCCTTATTTGATCTGTGGCACTGGATCATGAGGAAACCCTGAAAATTTCCCATACTATTGGCTGATCAGCAGATAAAGCCATTGGCACCAATTAACACTGTGCGAATTGTGTATTTTCCCTGCACTAACACATCACTTTTCTCCTGAGCATCCTGAAGATAGAGCAAAGATTTTGCAAGAATCCCAAGTATTAAATTCTAGAACATATACAAGTAACTTATTTGTAAGGCAAGCCAGGCAAGGGGAAGAAAAGGGGAGGAGGGTATTACACACCAAATCTAGAAATGGAAACAGAAATATCACACGGGTAAACAATCTGACCGGCTACTCACGGACCACGGGGGTCATGAATATCTATTAATCAGTGAATGCATGAACTCCACCTGTAGGTCCTGGCAAACTGGGAGAATTTCCACAAATCCTTTTGTGGGAGGGCTGCTCCTGCTCCTCGAGGCTCATTCCAGGCTGGCATGTAATCATTTTCTAATGCTCCCAAGTTCTCCTGGGCCCACTCTGCCCTTCACTGTAAATGCCGGGCTCTACTGCTCATCCTCGCTCCGAAGCCTTCATGATTCACTTACTCCCCTTTCATTGCTCTTTGAGCCTGGTCCCTGGGGAGCTCTGCCCTGGGATGGACAGAGCTTTCATGCTCATCATCTTGAAATATCGTTATGTATCAGCAGGCAGGCTTCACCTTCATTGGGCTGAGCTGACCCGTTGTAACTGAAAAATAAAAATGTGCTCCGTGCAGTTCATTCCTTTCTTCATGAGAAAGCAGTGACACCTGCCAAGAATTCTTCCTGCATTTAAAATGGTTTCCTGACTAGTCCTCTCACTCTGATTTGCCTAGAGAAAGCGCCCTCTCCTAGGGAAAACCATGGACTGTCAGACTCAACATCAATAAAATGGGGATAATTTTACCCAAAGCTCAGGATAATTGTAAGACTCAAATAAGATCTTTATTACATGATTTGAGGAGTTTGTTAGTTTCTAATATACATAAGCAATAAGTATGTAGATAAAAATAAAGAAATTTTAGCCAACACAGAGGTCAATTTTGTTGCCATGGAGAGAATCTGTTCAGACTGTTGAATAAAAACAGATGTTGAAACAACAACAGCATCTCCACCAATTGTAGTATCAGGGCTGGTGTCTGCTTTAGCTGGGCTAATCCTGTCCTCTGTCCCAGGAATTGGGAAGCAGAACAAGAAACCAATTCATTTAATTTTAAGAATCTGGGCTGGAAGGTCATAAAAAAATAGGCATTTAGGTCACTGTCATAGACAAACAGATGAGTAAATAGGAGCCACAGCAGGTAGACAGAGAAAAGGGCAAAGCAAAAACTGAGAGAGACAGACGTGAACAGAGGAGAGAGGGGTGCCCAGGAAGCACATCTCTAGGGCTAAATCCATAATAAGTGTACTTATATTTGACACTTTTTCAAGGTCAATTGTATTGAAATCAAACAAATTGTAAAACAGAAATTGAAGCAAAGTTTGAATCACACATCAAAGGAAAGAGAGATGGGGGAGAGAGAGAGAGAGAGAGAGAGAGAGAGAGAGAGAGAGACTGTCATCACGGCCATATCAACATAGATTCAAAACACAGATTCACTCTCGAGCCCTCCAGGTTTCCAGGATTGGTCTGGCTTTGCCATGACAGATAGACATATCACTGTTGCCCTAGGGACTGTGAGAAAAGAAATCAAATTCGGTGGTGAAGGAAAGTGGGCTATTTTGGGATTTCACCCAAAGAGCAAAAATAGGAGCCCTGGTAAAAACTCCCAGGCACTGCAATCTAAATGCATCACACATATTCTACTCACAGTCATTGCTCTCCAAAGAGCAAACTTTGGGCTCAAAGCCTCAGACTCTCATGCAAAGGCAGACAAGTCTCAAGGGCTTGGGAGGAATACATCAATCAAGCCATTCTTCGGGAAATGTGAGGAACATAAAGATGTTGGTGAGTCTGGTGGCCTGTTATTACCATCAGTGGAAATATGTGCTTCTGTAGAAGTTCTCAGATTAGGGGAATTTTATAAAAACAGCACCATATTATTAGATATTATAATGAGAAAGGAAATGATGGGAGAAGCAATTTTTAGAAAGTAGGATGACAGAGAGATTAAATATTTTCCTTACAGGATGCCAAAAAGGAACAAAGTTTATCAGAAATTGTTAAAAGAATGAAAATGAAGTGAGATGAGGGACCCAGGGATTCCAAGCTCTATTTCCTAGCTGGGTAACCAGATGCAAGTTTCTTTACTACCCTGTGCCTTGTTTAGCACAATGTAAAATGAGGATGATGATAATAATAATAATGAAATCCTTAACTCATAGGGTTGTTTTAGCAATGAGGTAAGACTCATAGAGAATTTGGTGCCAGGGCAGCCTCTGTACACTTAGCTATGATTTTTTGTCTTAGTTGAGTTTTTCCAGAAAATGGTCATGAGGCTGGGAGTTGTGTGTGTGGTTCACTTGGGAGGCAAGCTCAACAAGCCCTGCTGGGCAGCTGCAGGTGTGAGATAGAAAGGTAGGGAAACTAAGCAAGGAGCACCCGTGAACAGCTATCCTTCTGTTCAATTTTAAAAACCAGCCACTGGCTCCTCAGCTGGTATTTCTGATCATGTGAAGCAGATACATTGAGGACATTTGAGCCATCTTGATATCCAAGGCATGTCACCAAAAGGCATAAGCCAACCTGCTTTGACAACTCTGGTCAGCGATTTTGTCAACAGAACTGAAATAATGCAAAACTATATCATTTAAGTTTGAAAATGTGACTAATAAAAATTTCAAGCAACCCAGTCGTTTTACTGAAGCACATGTATCCAATGGTAATGAAATCACTACATGAATTCCCAAAGGAAAATTAATACCCCTTAACTTCATAAACACATCCAAGCAAGGGCTTTCTCAATAATTCCTGAAGTTCCACATGGCTTTTATTCAGGCTTCAAGGATGACAGGGTCACCTAACATTTACTGATTCACATTTCCCTGGGCCTTCATCTCCACTCTCCAACCTTTGCCCTATAGTTCATCCTATTATTTCTGTGTGCCAGTGGTTCTCACATTCGTTTCTTAATTTATCTGTCAGTTGATGACACAAACCTATTCCTGGGCCCCTCCCTCTGACACACGGACCTTGAAGATCATAGAGCTGTTGATGAACCTTCCAAAGCAAGTGTCTCTGCATGTTCTCCAGGACCCACTGCAGCAGCACAGTTCCTAAGCTCTGTATGCTATAAAACTTGTGTTCTGGGAAAGATAGGGTAAATGACCCTCTCTGCCTAGTCTGTCTCCCTCTCCATTGTCTGAACACTAAAGGAGAAACCTTGGGTCCCAAGTTTCTCCAAGTTCCTCTTTATAAGTAGCTTTGTCAACTTTCTGCCTGCAAATGTTCTATCCATAGGCTCAGCCACAAGGCAGTCAGGCACATAGGCCCCTAGTGGACCTACTGTAGCCCACTCACACCACAGTGTTCAATACTTGGTTACCTCTCAACACTACTTCCAGTCACTTTTCACACATTCTTGCTCCAGCCACACTGGCCTCTTTGCTCTTTCTGGAGAACACAGAAGCTCTTCCAGCTCCAGTGCCTTTATGGCTGCTGCTTCTACTGGAATCCAATTTCCTGTGAAGTTTGGAAAGGTAACCCCTTCCCCTCAGTCAGAGCTCAGCTAGAAATGTCATCCTTATGACTAGTGCTAAATTGTCTGCTGTGAGCTCATCAGAAATTGCCACTCCCATCTATGGCTAGGACCTATGTTTCCTGGAATTTCCTTCGCTTTATGCATTAGGATTTGCCAAGGAGAGGAGTCTGAGCAAGATTTGGAAAGCAGAAGTCCTTATTCTTGGGAGGTCATGCAAATCAGACTGGGTGAATTTTGTGGACCCACTTCACAGTCCTTCAAGAGCTAGATGTGCACTACTTCATGAAATTCAGGGTTTCCAGTTGGATGTTCAGAGACTGCTCCTCTGGTTCCAGAGCTGAGGCTTTGCAGGCCTCCATTCCAGTTGCTCCTACTGCCACCCCACCCCATGTTTCTGCAATCTTGTATTCTCTGTTTTCCTGTCTAGAACCCAGGCCGTCTCTCTGAATTAAGTCCCGATTCTCAACATCATGACCCTCTTTAATTCTCTCCTCATCACATCTCAATGATATTTTCCAGTCCATTTATTTCTTTTCTCTCTGTCCCTACTGCTGCTTCAACCCCACACCATGAGAACACAAATGAGATCTTTGGCTGTTTTGTTTTCTACGACATCTCCAATGCATGGCTTCTCGTAAAGTTCTCCTTTAGTATATGCATTCTAATAGCTTCATCATCTTAACCCTAATCAGAGAGGACTATATGAGCATAAATGATACCATTATCAGAGAATTCCACTAAATAATATTGTTATTGGGTAACAGAATACTATTCACTTGTAATTTTTACTTCTTTCATAAAGAAAGTATGGATACATTTACTGGGCACCTACTCTCTGTATGCCAGGAACAGTGCTAGGCTCTTTAACACCAACTATCCCTTTTACTTGCCTATAAAATAAAGTTGCAGCATAATACATGCCTACATCGATGTAGAATTCAATAATCTGCTCAGCAGATTCAGACCAGATGTCACTATCTTAAATTTAAAGATCTTGCTTGGCCCTCGTCCTGTTCTCTCTAGCCAGAACACAACAGCAGGCTCCTAGGAGGAAAAAATGAACTATTTCAGGATTTCCTGATGGAAGCAGAGGATCCCAGTTTGATATAAACTCAGAGAGCATCTCTTGGTCAGTTCAGCATCTGATCCTTGAGGTTAGAATCTGTGGCTATGCCAATGACTCATCTTGAGACCAAGGACTGTGTCTGGTTGGCCATCCACCAATTAGAGATAAGACAAGAATGAAATGGCATTAAAACACTACCATGGTGATGTACCTGAGATAGTAGTGAGCTTAAAAAGGAGCTTCTGATGAGCCCCTTGCACCCTGTAATCCTGGATTCCAGTGAACTACGGTAAAGAGAACAGCACTCACACATCTGTAGCTTTCTGCTCTTTCCAGGCACATGGAGCTTCATAGTTCAGGTCTCTTGCAGGTTGGTGGAGTCTTTCTACCCAAGGCACTGTGACAGGGGTGATATGTACCACTTCTGACCAAGGCACTTTGGAGCAAGTGTGAGTCTCTCTGCTTCTCCCTCTGCTTTCTCATGCAGACTCTGGAAAACATGCTTCTGTGACAGCTCCAACACATGATGTTTCTTCCCACTGGAACTGAGTATTGGCAGCCAAACCTCCCACTGGATGACACACTGAATGAATAAAAGTTCAATCTATTTTTGTTGGTTAAGCCACTGAAATGTAGGGAATCATTTGTTACTGCAACATAACCTGACCTGTCCTGACTGATATCAACTTCAGGAAGCTCCTTCTTCATCATAATTTCTGCATAAGTGAATAATGTTTAGTGAGATTCTGGGTACTGAGTCTGAAGAACACTGTGCTTTTCTCTCAGGTACACAAAAGCACTTTGTGTAGATTGCATCCTTTATCCATGTAGCACTTCTATAATGAAAACTGGAATGATCATTTCCATGTGAGAACTAAAGTAAAAAGAAGTGAATTGATTATCTATGGATAACCACAATCCATTGGCAAAGCTAAAAAGAAAAATCCATATGGTCTCATTCCCAGCATCAGGACTTTTTCATTCACAAAACAATTTCTTGGGCTTTTCTGGACTGGCATCCATTACTTGCCTCTCATAAAGCCCCTTACCAGAATACCATAGTGCTAAAAGAATGGGGAAAAAAAGATAATAGCTTTTTGGATATGAAACCTGAAGTAATTGTATTGTATGGCATGTCTGTGGCCTTAATGTAAATTATTTTTTCTTTTGATTCCTTCCCACTCTCCTAATAGCATGCCCTCCGGAGTAATCAAGTTACCCAGCCAACTAAGCTCTTGCATTACTAAAAAGTATTACCCGAGAACAGCATGCAACCACTAAAGCTTTCTCCCCCATCCTGTGAAAAATGTAACACTGGCTAAAAAGGAAAGTCATTCTTGGAACCAGTTTGGAGCTTGGTGGATTTTTTTTTTTCCTCTCAGCTCATACTAACAATTTAGACTGAATAAGAGTCAAGGATTAAAATCAATTCATGGGCAACACTCTATTCTACTTATCGTTACACTTCGCAGTGTATATGCAGATAGATATGTAGATATTTAAATGACTTTATAATTTAATTTGGAAATGACACTTTAAAACACATAATTATAATTTAAAATAAGATATTATTTAAAAAGAAAGCACATCTTTAAAGAAAAGTAAATAGTAAATAATAGAAGGGCAAAATAACATTAATAAATACCTTCCTCTCTCAGTAAGCTTTTGGATTCATCTAATACAGAATAGATTCATTCAAACAATAACAAAAAAGACTGGCGTTTAAGAAATCAGTAAGGACTATAGGTGCTCAGTGGTAGAGTTCTAGCTTTACATAGCTCATGTATTTCATATATTCCGAACACCTCAACTGTATCTTCTTATCTCCTGACTTGGACTTCATCTATTGGCAGGCAGTTTTCTTCACTTTAAGATTTTTTTTTTTGCTCCCAGATGCATTTCTTTTCTTTTCTCTGTTCTACCTAGGTCCATCAAGGCAGTCCCTGGTAGGATAGAGAAGCCAGTCTCTCCCTGACACTCTCTCTCTCTCTCTCTCTCTCTCTCTCTCTCTCTCTCTCTGACTCTCTCTTTGGGAATTATGGGGTGCTGTGGAGAAGTTCCAGTCTCTACAATCCCCACACTATATTTCACCATGACCAAAAGTGAAAATTTGGGGTTTCCTTGTATTTATCCTGTTTGAAATTTATTTAGCTTCCAATTTTTCTTTCATCAACTCCGAAACATGCTCAGCCATTATCTCTCTGAATATCAACTCTTCACCATTAATTCCATTCTCTTTTGCACCACTCAGATCAGACACATATCAGAACTTTTTACCCTGTCCTCAACAACTCGAACTCCATTTCATACCTCCCATCTTTTGGTCTTTCTGGTTGATGCACTTGGAGCTTTTGTTCAGATCTCTTTCTAGCTCACTAATTTTCACTTCAGTTTTGTTTAATGTACTGGTTTAACTCTCTGTGGAGTTTTTCTAATCATGATGAGTAGTACACTTTTCATTTCTACAGATTTTGCTTAGTTCTGTGTCCTATTTTCCTGCTTAGCTTTTATGAGTTCTTGTTCTTTCCTTATGCTTCCCTTCCTTTTTTAAGTGAATACTTTTTGAATGTTTACTTTCAAATGGTTCCATTATCTACAGTGTTTGTTGGTCTGGTTCTGTGTACTGTTGCTTCTGCTGACACCTACTAATGATCACTTGTTTTCTCATGTGTTTGGTAAAATACTGGCTCATCTCTGAGAATTCTTTAACCTGGTATTTAAAGTGCATCCCTCCAAATCATGTTTGTTTGTTTGTTTGTTTGTTTAATGGGATAGGCCCAGAAGCCCTAGCAACCTGGAATTTATCTAAACTGATGAGTTTTTCTAGCCATATCGGTAGTTGCTGTTTAGTTCAAATTCTTTGAGAAGACACTCTTTTTCTTTGTTTGCTTACTTATCAAAGTCAAAACAGGAAAGTCTCGTTATGAATGACAGGATTTTTTTCAGGATACCAAATGAGTGTGCTGACTTCAGCTTTATAGGGAGTAGAAGGATCTGCCTCCCCAGTTTCTGTAGGCCATAGGCTTTGTCTCCAGTTTCTCACACCGACCTTTAAAGCCTATACTACAGTTTACAGGATTCAGAAGATCCCCTTAAGACAAACAAACAAGATTCAATTCTCTTGTATTTCCATCCCTTCTGTACTGGGATTTCCATGCCTTCTTATATTCCACACTTTAAGCTTAGTTCATTCATACATCTAACACATAAACTCCAAAACGCGGTTTAAAGAATTTTATTTAGCACTTTTATCATTGTCTACTGTGGAATGACTAATACACACAAGCTCTTAAAAGAGGTGAAAGGAAAGGAAAGAGGAAGAAAATACAGAGGAAGATTTAAAAATGTTCCTTTGTGCTAGTCTGTATTTTGTGTGTGTGTCCATTTTGTAAATTTGGGCAAGAACATTAACGGCGCTTTTACAAAATAAACCATAATATAGAAAAAACATTTCAAAAATATTTGTGAAATCCATTAACTTCTCTGGGTACTTGAGTCCTTGAAGTGAGCTGAACTACCAGAAAGTTACATATTTGATAATAATAGAGTGCTCTCTAAGAGAGTAATGTTTACTTTTAGCTTTTATCAAATGTCACCATATAGTCAAGCCATATGAAATTTAGTGTTTTCTCCGTTATAACAATGTGATTGAGGTCAGTTTTTATTATATCACTCACTGCCCTCCAAGAATTATTTAATGGCTTAAACCCAAATTTAAAAGCCAGCTATGGCAATAAGATTTGAGCCATGTGATGTATATGATTATGCTCTCTTTTTATTTGTTCCTGATATTTTATTTCTTTTTTTGTGACTTTCATTTTAGTTTGCTGTGTTATAAGCTACCTCAAATCCTCAAAGGAAAAAAAAAGGACACATAGCTGTTGTTTTAAATGAATCTTGTCAGGCAGAGGAGATTCTGAATTTAGAAGATAAATTTATTAGATGCTATCAAGTGCTCGCTTCAGCAGCACATATACTAAAATTAGATGTTATCGAGTAGAATAACAATGATCGAATCACTTGTCTTGTGAGTCTTAGTAAGTCATGGAGAGAGACTAGAAAATCCAATAAAAATGTATTGATGAGGTTTCTAATCAAAGATAGAATTCTGTACAGGTAAGTAAAGAAATACTATGACCCAATCCATATTAATTAAATTTGGATTTGGAAATACAATTATAGTTAACCTTCTCTTTTATAATAAAGTGGTTATATTCTCAAATAGAAAAGACAAATGATCTATACCATCGCATTTGATTGTCCATGCCATTCAATTTTGTACTGAGGTTCTTATTTACTACATTAAAGATTAAAATTAATTGATGTAACAAAAATGCATTTGTATGTGCTAGAATATGAAATTTTGTCCTTTTTCTTAACAATCTTTAAAATTGAATCTCAAGGAAAGTCAGTGTCACAAACTCTTTGAGACTTTATTGTCTTCTGTAACATTTTATATTTCATATGAATAATCAGGCAGCAAAATTTACACATAAAATAACATGACTCCTTCCTGAGTTTATGTAGTGTTCGCCCCACCATTTTGCTTACCTTTATGTTCCTCTATTTCCTCAACTGTAAAATGGACATACTGATCGTATCAACATTATGGAAAAGCTGTGGGAAAGAAAAAGTTAATATTTGTGCAATATTTAACAAAATTCCTAATCATTGGAAATCCCGCCATAACTATTACTAGCTATTGTAATAACTAAACAATTTTTCCTATTAAAAAGTTACTAAATATTATATAGATAATCTTTGAAACATTTTTCTCTTTTTAAAATAATCTGTAATTTTGGGCTGGGGATTTAGCTGACTGGTTCCACCGCCTGCTTTCCAAGTGCAAGATCCCGAGTTTGATCCCTGGTACCAAAATAATAATAATAATAATAATCTGTAACCCTTAGCATGACAATTTTTTATTGAAATAATTAGGAGTGAGATAATTGCT
The DNA here is from genome assembly GCF_053883595.1 of Heterocephalus glaber. NCBI lineage: Eukaryota > Metazoa > Chordata > Mammalia > Rodentia > Bathyergidae > Heterocephalus > Heterocephalus glaber. The sequence continues at coordinate 63,093,307 of NW_028258317.1, read as the reverse complement.
ATCTAATTTGGACTCCCTTGCAGGGTGGACTAAACAAGCAATATACGTTATGGAAACAATACAAGGAAGAAAATAAATAGACTCCATTTCCAATTCTGAGTAGCCTTGTAACTTGGGCAAGTCATGTAATTTGACTGGGCCTTGATTTCTTTATGTATAAATAGAAATTATCAACATCTGCTTCTTCTACCTCACAAGATTATAATAAAGGAACTTATATGCACACAAAATACTTTTTGAAAAGACTGTTCATATTCTAATGTAAAGGAATGACAACACTTGCAATTACTTCTGCTAGATGTCTTATCTATATCGTCTTATATAATCCACATTGCAACGCTGTTAGGTAAATACTATCCCCCAATTTGCAGACAAGTAAATGAAGAATGAAACTGACACCATTATTGACCAGCAGAGCAGAATTTTGAACTACATCTATCATAAGTGACCCATACATTTACTTCATATGATGGAGTTCTTCATAGAAGAAAGATACTGAGATGTTTGGGGCTTTATTTATTGCTTAATAAGAGATAATTAAGTCAATACCTCAAGTTAATCAATTATTTTTGAGTTTGCACCTTAATGTTTGCAAATCTTCTTGAAACTTAAATTTTTTACCTACAGGTTAAGACTTTAAGGAAGAAGGACCTTAGTTAATACAATAGTTTCTGGTTGTTTTGGTAACTGCAAGTTACAGGAAATGAAAACAAACTCATTACTAACGAAGATTCAGTTATTTCGTTATTCCTAATATAAACTCATTTTTAGAAGTACCATTTAGGAAGCCAAGCAAGGATTTTTAACATTGGAATACCACCATAGTTTCAAGTTTAGGCTTATGAGAGCTAAAAGAAAACCTCAGGTCCGCATGTCCACTCTCCATATTTAGGAAGACCTCTCTACACACCTGTTTTTTCCCAAAGGCAAGCATGTCAATTGAAAACTCTGAAATGAAAGACATAAGAAGAAACTTAATCATTGACAAGTGGCAGAACTATCATCCGTGACCTCACAGCCTTGTAACTCCTTTTGAAGCAAATCTGGGTGAGGAAAGCAATTGGTGCCCCTAGAAGGACATGTGCAGCTCCCATCTCCTCGGGCCTCTCTGAAGCTCTTTGCGGCATCCTCCTAACAACAAGCATGAATATTTATTTTTCCTGTACAAGAGCATGAAATCAACTCACTGCTAAGCAGCAGTGGTAGCATTTGTTCCTTACTTCCCTGCAAAAATGGCTAATGCAAAAAGATACTGATAGCATCTATTTTTAATGGAAACATTTAATAAATACAATTTAATGCACAGGGCAGAGGAATGAGGATGAATTCAGAAACAGGCGAGCCCTGTCAGGAACAGCATCACTTGTAATCCTGCCCAAGCGGACGATGTGATTGCATATCCTCATTAATGCCATAATTGGTATCTGGAATCTGTTCAAAAATGCCGATTTCCTTTGCAACACAGGATTATAACTGCATTTGGAGTTTTTTAGGGTTTGTAGATGCTTGTGAAATTCAAATATAAAAACTGTCAGTTAAACATCTCATGAAAAGCCGTACCTTATACTAATCCAAAGGAACATGAACAAGTGCTTGAGGGGATGAAAACCCACAATACGTTTCAGTAGCTAACCACTTACAGAAACATTAACATTCCAGGACAGGCTTGCTCACTGAGTTTCTAAAGTAACTTAGGAGCCATCAGGATTCAGTTCTTAACAGTCTTCAACACAGTAGGGGGAAATTGTCACTCACAAGCTTCCAGTATTTATGAATTATTAATGTTGGCTTCCTGGGTTTTTTTTTTCGAGTTTTGCTTTTGTGTGCGTGTTCAGCTGAGTAATTCAATAGACTGATGGAGACATGAATAGATATGCTAACTAGCACCGGGGTTAACCTTTAAAGTTCATTAAAGCTGTCAGCTTTCTATGAAATATTTTCACGTCCCGTTTTTTTTGTGTGTGAACTGGAATATAAACATTATTTGTACACTGGGATCAGAGGTGCTTGGGAGAAAAGGAGACTCCACCCTGACATCTTTTTTTTTCAAACCAAGACACCACTAATGAAAAAAAGAAAAGGCATCTTCAGAAACATTTCTCACTTGTAAACCATGCCACAAGAATATATTCACAGCCCACCTTGATTGCAGTATTTTTCTACCCAAAAAAAGTGATGATGTGTCCATATTGCTGCAAAATATTAGCAAAGAAAATAAAGGGTAAGATTTAGAGAAGGGAAATAGAGAGCCAAGGATGGTGTCACTCAGTGTGTGGGTTACAAAGGGAACAAGAAACACAGTTTGCCTTCACGGTAAAGACAGAACAGGAAGCTGGTAGCAAACTTTTATCTAAACAAGAATTCTTTTTGGAAAAACAAGGAAATGAAGGGACTCATACTTCAACCAATGTTAAGCTTACAAAATCTTCAAGGATTCGGTGTCTAGATGTGCTTGCTGAATAAGCCTAAACAATAAACCCTGTGATACAGACCTTTCTGCTTTGTCATCCTCCCTGATATCCTGCAGCCACAAGTTCCTATGGTCTCTTGCTGTGCAATCGCATGCCGCCTAATGCTACGTGCCAGGGCTGTCCTGCTCCCATATCTAACACCCTGCGTCCAAGTCCTGTTTTCATCTCAATCTCTATCAAAGCAAGAAATGAGGAAACATGAAACAGAATAGGAAGACCTGCTCCTTTCCAAAATCTTTAACTTCCTACCAGTTTTCAGCAAGTTCATTAACAAAGGAACAGAATTAGGAAGCTCCTTACCCTTGATGAGCAACAATAAAGGACGCAGTAATCTTAATATCTTAATATCTCAACCTTATTCTAAAGCAATTTCTATTCTTCTCCACCTTTTGGCTCTTTGAGGTCAGCAAGAAAGATATAAGGAAGGTTATACCAAATTCATAAAGCTGAAGACAAAAATGGAAGCAAAGGAAATTTGAATTATTTGCCATCATCCTAATTCTCTTAGGAATATATTTAACCTTTGCATCCCTTATCAGATCAAAGCCAACTAGCTCCATATCTAATTTTCAAACTAATTTGCATTTTTCAGATGCCTCAAGTCATGACTATCATTAGGCAAGAAGAAGGGAACAAGAGGAAAAGAGGGAGAGAGTATAAGGCCACAATTAAATTGGAACATCCTAGCAATATTTTGCAAAATTAATATGCACTTAAAACCCCTCCAATTATGACCCTCAAAATGTGTCCCAGATGCCAGCTTCTTTCTCAGGGCCTATGCCTTTGGAACTCTTTCACATTTTTTTAAGTGGGACTGAAAAAGACAATTTTGAATACTTGAAGTTTCCTATTTACTCTCCCTGCCCCAGAGCCATAGCCTTTCCTCCTCTTTTATTTTCCTATGTGTTGCTTATTATTATGTATAATATAGCAGAGACAATATTTTAAATTACCAGTGTGCTTTATTTGTTTTGCATTTCCAAATACATGTCCCAGAGTATTCATCTGCTTGAGGAAATCTGTTGAGGAAATAAAAATAAAAATAAAGACTGATGTAATATTCCACATCTGAAATACAAAATAGGACTCAGCGAAAAGTCAATAAGCTTAAGAGCCATTCATTTTTCTGAGGGGAAAAAAAGAATTTCCCAAATGCTTTTATTTCCTCTTTTAAGATTTCAACAGCCAATCTAAGGGGACTCATAGCCTTTCAGTTCTTAATAGGAAGAACATTCCATTTCTGCCAGAGACTGCAGTGGCAGAAATCCTCTTGCTCAATTGTAGGAGGAGGATAAAATATAAACTAAAGAAGAAAAAAAAAACTTCCTATATCTGTTTTTGAGAAATTATTGGAAGCAGAAAGAAGAAATGAGACTCAAGTGCTCAATCTGATTTCCTCCCCTCGGACTATGGTCCAGAGAGGTTGATCTGTGCTACCAAGCAAAGAAACTCCATGACAGGGCACTTCTCCTTCACTCCTATTTGGGATTGCAGGAGGAGATGACTACCAGGAGGACCACACACCAACACAACACAGGGCCATGCAGCTTAACTAAGAGAGAAGCCATTGTGAAACAGACCTGGGTAAAGCTTCGAAGTGTCCCTCGAGACAGGAGTGTGGACATTCAAATTGAGGTCACCCAGACTTCCATGGAGCCTGCTGGGGTGGGGCAAGATGACACCTCAGGAAAAGATGTGTCTGACAGCCTGGTCAGAGGGCCGGCTGGGGGGGCTTGTGGGGAACAAAGGATCTGACCCCGGTGAACATCTAAGAACGAGAAGGAGACGGGGAGCCTCTCCCACCCACCACTGCTCAGCCTCCTCATCCACCCAAGTCCCATTGCAGGAAGAAAAATGACAGAGGATCAGACATAAGCAACTTACCCAAGTTGAATCTATCTAAGGAATCTAAGGAACAATTTGAATGCTTTGGTCAGATCAAGCTTTATACTAAATTAGATATTTTATTTCACTTTCCCTACTCACTCTCCAGAAGAATTTCAACATTACCTCCTCCGGTGACTCTTGTGCACATTAAGAAACATTACTCAACTTACTAGTCTTTCTTGCAAAACTAAAAACTAAGTCATTGAGAATAATTAATCATAAGAAAAGCAGATATTCTTGGTAGTTAAGTCAATCAGAAATTTCTCTCTAGAGTCCTCCTATCGAAAATCCCATGCAATGATTTTAATAGCATCCTTTCAAGAGACCCCCAAATTAACTCCTGGAGGCTCTTCTAGAACATTCTTTGTTCTAAGCTGAGACACCTCAACAAAAAACAATTTTTAATGATGAGCTACTTCTGAAATAATACTATACTGCCAAAGTCCCAGGAGTTTGGTCCACCAGTTGGGTTTAGAATATCAGACAGAACTGATAAAATGAATGACCCTTAGGCAAACTTTCCTTCAGAAATGCTGTTTTAGCTTGATTTTGCTGAACAGCATGTGGGCCCCAGGTTCTACAGGGGCCTTATTGCAGAGCTAGTTGATGTCATCTTTTATATATCTAAACAGATAATACAGACTATCTCGATATCCTTTTGTAAAAATTGAATCATTTAATAAGGACTGTGTTCTTTGAGTAAGGCTGGCATAACAAAGTATCACAGATGGGGTGGCTTAAGCAACAGAAATTTATTTTCTCACACTTGTACAGACAAGCAGTCTGACAACAAGGTGTTGGCTGGGCTGACTGCATTGGGACCTCTCTTGGCAGCACATCTTCACATGGTCTTCCCTCTGGGACTGATTGTGCCTTAATCTCTCTTTTAAGAACACTAGTCATGTAGGATAGGGCCCACCCCTATGACCTCATTTTGTCTTAATTATCTCTCTAATCACCCTATGTCCATATACACTCTCATGCTGAGGTTTTAGGGTGTCAACATAAGAATTTAAGAGAACGCAGTTCGGCCCATAAGCAAATGCATAAATAGGACACATATGTTCTGACTGGAAAGTATATTCCTCAGTGTCACACCAACAAGATCCTGTTTCCCTGGGGAAAGTGAAGGTCTCTTTACCCTTGGAATTATGAGCTGTGAGAATACATCCAGGAGCTGGTCAAAAGTCCCTTCCCAGATCTGGGTGTGCTGGAGTCAGTCCACTTGAGACTCGTGAGCTTCTGAGGGGAAAGGGTGACAACAGTAGGGCATAATTTATGGCACAGATGCACACACTCACTAGTGTTTGAGTCAGAAGATTATACGAGGCCGTGCACTAGTCTTCAACCAGGTGGCTCGGGCAGGACACACAGGGTCACTGTGCACACTGTCAGCCATGCTGTCCTCACCAGAGGTTGGGGATATTTTCTAAGCTCACAAAGCTACTTGGTGTCTACTTTACTTTTCAATAACCCTTCTAGCCCAGTCACCTACCCATTCCTACATTTTTTTGCATGCATACACTATACTTTCAGTGAGGCCTACATAAACAGAGATCGATGTCTATTCATCCACCCACTATCTTTGTGTTTGGAACTGTGTTCCACTTTTCCAGACCCACAATATCATCCCTTATCAAGTCTCTTAGGCTGGTCTCGTCATATTATCTCACACCCCCATCCTACAGATCCTTCAATCTCCACCCCAGTGCCAGCCCTCCAAGCCTTGCTGCTAAGTACATCTTCCCAAAGTCTCCTTTCCGATTCAATGTGTTCCTGTGTGTATATGTGACTGCCTTTTTCTCTCTCTTATTGTAACAGAGATTGAACGAAGACGTGGAACAGGTAGGAGCGGTCTCAGAAAAGGAACTGATGATGGTTGTTATACCATAGGTTATTGTGGTAGCTGGTGACAAAGTTGGTGCGATTACCATAGGTCAGCTAGACAGCAGGAGGGAAGGAAGCCACTGTGGAGGACAGCAAGGAAGAATAAACCTGTGAGAATACATTGGAGCTTGCATCCGCTCTTTACCATTCCCAGTCCCAGTGCCACAACCTTTTCTGCAGGAAAAGCTGAGCCTTTCCCAGGTCCAAAGAACCTGGAGGCACAGGTGGCAGATGTGAGAGGTGTCCTGTGGCGACAAGGGGAGCTGGCCCATCAGTGTCACCATGTGTGGGCTGCTGCCTCACCGGGCAATCGGTACCAACCACGCAAAAGTAACACAATGGCTTGGGTTTCACTGTGGCCTGGAAAACTTGTGCAAATCTGGGCATTGGCCAACTTCCATTGGAAACCAAACAGAAAGAGTATTCTGAGAAATGTATTACCAGTTAATTATGCTAGTTCACTACAAACCTCAGAATTAGTAAAATAAATGTATTTATTTGCTTGTAAAGCTGTTGCCAACTTTTTAAATGGTACTACACATAGCCCACATGAAGACCCTTCTGCAGAAGATATACCCTAAATAAAACTGAGCTATATAAACCTGAGCTAATGAATAAATAATGGTAATTATTTAATTGGTAATGTGTTCAGCCGGAAAGAATCATGAACAGATCACATCAAAAGATACTCATTTATTATCCTAAATATTGCATATTTTCTATTTTAGCTACAGCTTATGCAGTGACTTTCCACATAAATTATTAATTCAAAAACCAATTCTCTCAAGAGTTCTATAGGCCCAAACCCTCTGACTCACCATGGAATATCTAACAAGGCTCCTGGCCCTATTCACTTGTGCCTTCCATAAGTTGAATTTTACTAACAGCTTTAGCTGGCAAAATAGGTCAAAAAATAGCCATTTTAATATAAACATCAGCATACTATGCATCCATATGAAAGAATGGGATCCATGGATATAACTGGAAATCATTATGTTAAATGAAATAAACCAGCCACAGAAAGACAGGTCCTGCACAATCTCATTCATATGTGGATCCTAAAAGAATTCATCTCATAGAAGCTGAGAGGGGAATGGTGGTTACCAGAGACTAGGGAAAGTTTAGGGGAGGGAAAGAAGGAAAAGGTTAATCAGTGGGTAGTAACTTAGAGTTCAGAGCACGAAGACTGGTGTATCATTACACTGTGAGGTGGTTATACACAATGATAATTTACTGTACATTTCAAAAAGCTAGAAGAAAGGATTGAGGAGATACATGTATTTTTTAAACTGATTTAAACATTACACAATGAATACATGCATCAAAGAATCATATTACTCCATTAATGTGTACAATTTTACAGTTTTGTTCTAGGTTTTTTGGCACCGGGGATTTTTTACAGTTTTTAACATATCCATTAAAAATGTAATTTAAAAAGCTGTTTCCATGTTAATATGTCACCAGCAGTGTAGGTTCCTAATATGTAATATAGATGTCAAATTATAGGGATTGATTAAATACATTTTGATCAATTCATATTAACAGAACTATTTTGCTATTACAACTGGTGTAAGAAAGCATGTTTAGCAATACTATGTTAATTAAAAGAAAGCAAGTTACATAAGATAATCTGTTTTGGAACACATAGCCCAAGTAGTGATAGAATTGTCCACATGCAGAAATGTCAACCCTAGGTGCTTGGCTATAATATTTGTTGCTGGCAGCCAGGATTCATAAGAAGAAGTGATACTAAGTATATGAGAGAAACTAACTTAGGAACTTGGTTTCTCTTTTATCCTTCCTTTCTATTTGGCTTTAGAAACTTCAAAAGCTGCAAGACGAGTAAAGTTTATCTGGATTATCTTGTCATTTGGAGCACTCATGTCTGCTTCAATATGCCTCAGAATCACGACTGCCAAATGAGAGCGATACTTTGTGCTTCTCACATAGTATCTTACCCAGAATCCCAAAGCATCAGCAAAATGTTAGTTTTGCCTTCCATCACTTCTCTAAAGAAATTAAAGACCAGAACAATTTGAGTCCTAAAATTTATCAACCAATCCAAAAATAAGCTGTCAAGAGCATACTTCTTCACCAAATAGACACATTGTAAATCCTTGCCCGTTCTCCCAAAAGATATGAATCCTGTAGAGCTACAGAAGGAATATGGCAATTAATAAAAATCCCACCCTGGGTCTAAAGAACACATATATCCATAGGAGAATAAGCACATGTATCTTAAAAAACACCAAACTTCTTGGCCTCTTCAGGAGTGTGCTGTACTTGTCTTTCTGCACCCTTGTGCTGCTCTTTTAAATTTTAAAATCAAAGAACAATACCTTTTTATTTAAATCCATAACAGGAATGTGACCAAAGATAAATCATTTCCTTCAATATCAGTCTTCAGCTGTGTAATGCTGAATTCCGTCAGCTTCATGACCTGGGTGGCAGCCGTTCTTTTCAGCACCCTCCTTCCACTGGCCAGCACGAGACATCCGCTCTGAGCGTCCAGCCCAAGCTTTTTCTATAATCAGCAGCAGCAGAGCTCTCCTCACCCCCAATCCTTGCTGTACGAAACAGCAATTTGTCTTCATCATTTTAATTCCGGCTATATGATTAGGGCACAGAGGTTTCACACATATAAATTTACTTTATGTCAGAATCTAGGATATTTTGAAAAAGTGAATGATTTTCATTTATAGTCCAGTATTCCAGTACATTTAAAGACATTTAATTGGTAATTGTTACAATATCTTTGGGGGCGGGCAATTTGGGCTTCTATGGAAAATGTGCATGAATTGTTTCTTTATTCATAGGCATAAAGAAGTTTGAAAAAGGTAAATGTTACTACCTGTTCCCTTGGCATGTTTTAGAGACCTACTCATTAATTTAGACAAATAAGTTATAATAGGATTTATATACATGAATGAGTATGGGCTATATTTTAAGAGCTGGGATATTTTTTCCTGGAATGTGAAATTTTTTGTTTTGTTCTTATTCCACACATTTAACTTTAAAATAAATAGGTTGCTACATACCATAATAATTGTGGATGGACAGAGGTCACCAGGAAACAATAAAACTGTCAACACAAACTAATGACAACTGAGCACAGGGTAGCAAATAGGACATGAGTGTTTTATGAGAAAAGGTCAGGAGGTTCAAGTCACAAGGAAGAAAGATGGGTTTTGCCATCCAAACCGAACCCACTTTACAAGTTAATTAGGCTCCTAGAACTCGTTCCAGATGGCAGAGAAATAGTGTGGGAGACAGATACGTGCCAGCGATCCAGGAGTCAGGCATGAAGCACAAAGCAAAGTCTGGTGTTACAGAGAACAAGGGACAAGGAGAAGATCAGAAACAGGAAAACAAAGACAGGGGACCCGGGACAGGAAGAGGAAACCACAGGGCAACACAAAGCCAGAGATGAGATATATGGGAAAATGACCGTGGCCTCAAGGCGAAGTGTGCCTACCAGGGCACGGGGCACACGGCCAGCCATCTTCACTGCTCTTTCCAGCCTCCACTACACCTGCAGACAGGAATTAGACTGCAGGCCCAAGTGTGCTGCTGGGTAGCAGGATTTGCCAGAGGTGTAGAGTCAAAACAATGATGCATATGCACTATGTACATGTCTCAATCTGTTGACTCTTAAACATTCCTTTACATATTTTCAAGGATTCCATGAAATCAGTTAATTTGTCCTTCCATATTTGCAGGGGGTTGGTTTTCCAAGACCTCTATGGATTCCAAAATTTGCAGATGCTCAAGTCTCTCATAAAAATGGCACAGTACTTCCATATAACCTATGCAAATCCCTCTACATGCTTTAAATCATCTCTGGATGACTTATGGTAGGTAATATAATGTAAGCAATTGTTATACTGTATTGTGTAGAAATAATAACAAGAAAAAGAAAAAAGTTAGTACATGTTCAGTACAGATACAATTTTTTCCCAATATTTTTAATCTGTGGTTGGTTGAATCCATGCATGGGAAGCCTACATATGGAAGACCCTCTGTGTATCTACACACATGCACGCGCGTGCACACACACACACACACTTGGAATATGCAAAATATCTAAGAGCATGCATCATGTATACACAAAAATATTCCATGGCAAGCATTTCTTACAATGTGCTACAACCTGTCAGCACAGCGTGAGCCCAGCTGGGGGCTGGGGTGAGATGAAAAAAGGCACTTGCTGTGGGCATGAAAATTAAGGGAATGTCAAAAACCTCAGTGACCAAGAGAAATAATGTTTTCATGTAATGTTTCTAAAATACCCAAATGAATGTATCTGTGATCAACAAAACATAAAAATATCCATGATGAACAAAAAAAAATCACAATTTTAAATAAGGATCCCACACCACTCCTCCATGATTCAATCCACTGCCTCATCCTGATCCTCATCATGCTGAACCCTAATAACAGAGATTTACCTTGTTGTTGCCATAAATGCTCCACTGGAGAGCCAAGTATCTTACTCACCTCAACGTGGGATGAGGATTTCAATAAAAAAAAAAAAAGAAGGGGCAGGCATAACAGTTCTCAGCCCCATGACATCTCCCTCTCTATGAAGCCCCCAGCATGTCTGCAAATCTGTACCAGCGATATGGGCAGACTTTCTACAAACATTCTTAGTTGTCAGAGTCCCCTCCAAACCCTGATCTGTGTTCAGCAGAAGCAGTGAGATTTTATTGATTTAATATTATCTGAGTCCACACTCTCCCACCAGACCATAAATTCTAGGGGCATGGAGACCCTTTGTCTTTACATTCACTATATGACCAGCATCTACTCAAGTTCCTGATATACAGTACCCATCGAAAATACATTTATTGAATAAATGAGGAGCTTTTCCTCAGGATATACGTGGTGGTGAACAAAATCAGAAGCAAAGAAACTCCTGAAATTTAAAAAAAAATGTTCATGGCAAGTGATAAAATGAATTCATGATGTTGCCTAAACTACAATTTAAAGAATTTGAGTACAGAAAAATCAAGATGGCTCAAAATATACCTCAGCAAATGTATTTGACAGTTGTTTTGTTTGACACATGTTTATGGCAGGAGCTCTTTGCTGCTCTCTGGTAGGAAAATGGCTTTGAAAAAATAGAATTCTCAAAGCTGATTGCAAACTGTACTTACCCATTTGCATGTACCTGGTAGATAGAAGGCTTCTGCACTTTTTTTCAGATTTGGTTAAGAATCACTCCTCCAAAGAGTATTATAGATGGTGAAACTCATCTCGGATTTGGCTTAGTAAAACATTTCCTATTTTTTAAAAAAATCACTAATTGTGATGCATCCAAATGGAACCTGGTAGACTTTTCACCCATCTGTGGAATACTTTAATGGCTGTAATAATATTGCTCTTTAAATTTTGCTACTTCTGTCAGGCACAAAGCATACCTCTCTCCATAAGTGTTCTGAAGTCAATTATGCAGCATGTACTTTGCAGGCTGGAGCCCAGCCAAGGACAGATAGAAAAATCACATAAAATATCCCATGCCACTGTACTTTGCACACAGCCTCTCCCTCCAGTCATCTCACAGCATCACCTGCACATGAAGAAAATATGTCTGCATGTGACCTGTGACTATGTTATTTTATCTCTTCGTACATTTTCCCCCTCGTGCTGCTCTCCAGTTTGCCCCCAAATTTCTGCATGCTCAGACCTACAAGTGTTCCCAAGTACACAAAGCTTAATCTTCCTAGGGGTTAGTAGGAATCCTTGGATGGCCTAGTGGTTTCCACAGAGCCTGGGGACTGGGAGCATCAAATGAGTATGATTTTACTTCCTGTCATTAACCATGCCTCCTCCCACATACATACCAGTAATGGTGTTTTACATGGCTTCCATTATAAAGTGTACACTCATTTTACAAAGCAAGATACAAACCATTAAGCCATCCTAACACATAAGATTGTGTTATAGGAATGATCGAAATACATGTCAAACTGTCATGAGGGGAAACAAAATGGAGACATTAACTGGCTGATTAATGAAAACTACAAGGTCCCCAGCAATTACTGGCTTCAGGTAAGGTTTGATCCAGGACTCAAACAGGTCATTAGTCTAGATCTCTCTCTGTCTTGTGGTTTGGCTCTCACTGTATTGGCTTTGTTTTCCATCTGATCCTTTACAACAGCTACACATGGCTACAGCAAGTTCCAGACGTTCACCCTCATGCCTTAGCACCTTCAACAAACAGAAGATCTGATTGCTCAACAGTTTCTAATTGAGTCCTGAAATTTAATTTCGTTGTCCAGGTCTCTGTACTGTATCTGTTCTTGAGACGGTCATTGTGAGTAAAGGCCATGCAGCACACAGGTCAGCCATATATGAATAATAAGCTCTGTCTACAGGGAGAGCCTTAGATCAACCTCTCCCAAAAGGTAAGGCCTGAGAGTGAAGGGTAAGCATTTTCTCAGAGGAACTTTGTGGTACAGACAGCACAAGAAAAGACGATGATTGACCTTGAGTGGTTTACATAAATGACATACAAAAACTGCACCCCATTACAAATGGAAAGACTATGTGATACGCCCAAGATCAAATATAATTCAGGAGTAACAGAAACAATGCAAAAAGTATTATCAACTTAATTCCAATCTAGGTAGGCATATTACCTTGTAGGACTGCATTAACAATGTACTATGGATGGTTTAGCTTAAGCAGAAATGTACATTCTCACAGTTCTGGAGGCCAGAAGCTCAACATCAAGGTGTTGGCTGGGCTGATTTCCTTTCAGCCTCTCCCTGGTCTTCATTCTGTCTTCGCTCTGTGTGTGTCTGCATCCATATTTATTCTGCTCATAAGGCCATTGGTCATATCAGATGGAGCTCACCCAGAGCACCTCATTTTAGCTTAGATGGCTCCTTAAAGCCCTATCTCCTAATATAATCACATTCAGAAATACCAAGGGTTAACACTTCAACATGTAAGTTTGGAAGGGATAAGATTCAGTCCATAGCAGGGCGATTCATTATGCCAAGAAGATTACATATAGTTACATAAGCTAGTGAAAGTCAACACACAAAAAAGAATATGCACTCGAGTCAGGGTATAAATGTTCACATTGTCCTGGTAATGCATGTTCAGAGCAGCACATATGTTCCATCTGTATACCTTCGTGAGTATGTATGTTCCAAAATTTACCAAAAGAGATCAACTTCCCATTTTTCTCACAAAATGCTGCAAATTAAAGATTTTATAAATCCTACTTGAAACTGTAATATTTTTTTCCCCAAAAAACTACAAAGTAGCAAATTCTCATAGGAAAGTTTTATCAAATAAAGTAAATCTTTTATACCATTTATACAAATGTCAGTTTCAACATTATCTTTTTCACACTCCTTATGCACAGGGCAATAAGGAATGGAAAGTACGGAGATAAATTTAGGTAACAATTACCATAATTCACAATTGCATTAGCACCTATTAAGGTTCATTGTTCTGTGGAAATTTAAATGATACATTCCTGAGTGAATAAGAGCAGAAGATGATTGGAAATAAAATTGTTTCTATGTATGCTGACAGGACTGCTGAGTGTAATTATACATTCTGGAGGCGACCTGTTTGGAGTTTACTCCATAATTTTATGTAAATGTTAAATAACTTCATGTGTTCTTCCTCCCCAGTTAAATGCTAATTTGTGTTATTTCAACAAGGGGAGTGCCACAAGGTTATTCATGGACTTCTCCTGCCAATAAGGCTGACTTCTGAAAGGTAGCTGCACACACTTCAAAACGATAGAGGCATCTTTCATTTTTCTTCATTTTCTTACACCTTGGTAGTGGGCTGCCAAGCTTTTAGGTACAAAAACAGTTCGTTATTAAAGTCTGTAGCAAAACTCCAAGAAGTGAGAAATCGTTCTCCTAAATATAGTCAAGTTCATTCATAATGCTGATTTGCATGTACTTCTTCAGTCTCAAACAAAACGGGTAGACAAAAAACCCTGGAACACTCCTTGGTATCGTCACTTAAAAATGGAGATACAAATGGCCCTAGATGTCCAGACCTATCCTGGTTCCTAGCGGCAAATAAAAATCTAGCAAGCTTAGGCATGGCGGTGCATGCCTGTTTTCCCAGCACTTTGGAGGGTTGTAAGTCTGAGCCCAGCCTGCGCAACTTAATGGCTCAATGAGAATCTGTCTCAAAATTTTTTTAAAAAAATGATAAAGGGCTGGGGAAGTGCCTCATTGCAAAGGCCCCTAGTTCAGTAACTAATAACACACACACACATGCACACACACACACACACACACACACACACACACACACAGCACATAGAGGTATTCTTTTTTTTTTTTTTTTTTTTGGTACCAGGGATCGAACTCCGGTCCTTGCGCTTGCGCAGCAGGCAGCGAAACCACTGAGCTAAATCCCTGGCCCTAGGGTATTCTTAAGTATGTACTACCAGAGGAAAACTTTCAGCCTTCCCAAACCCTCATTAAACAAAGAAGAATCCAATCTGCTGAAATCTAAGGGGTCTGCTTTTTTTCTGCAGAAACACTCACCATTATTGCCCACACACACATTCCCCAAATCAACAGAGTTAGGACACATGCAGATGAGGGAGAAGACATAAAAACTAAGACATCCATTCAACAGCATTGAGAATTATATAAAAATTTCTCCTACAATTTCATTATTATATTCCAAAGCAAATTAATCAAAATATTCTGCTATTGCAAGATACCTTGGCAATGAAAATGAAAACTGTCAGATCATTTGATTTGGCCCCTGATCATGCGATGGAGGAAGTATGAGAGTCAAGCTTTTGATGGAACCTCTAAGGTCACCTAGTAAGTACACACAACAAAGATGGGTCAACCACAGCAGATTCACAAAGCCAGAGCGTGGCAGAGCCAGTCTTGGAAGGCAGGCTTTGTGAGCCCCAGGCCCATGTATCTTTTGTCTCCCACACGGAGCCCCCCAGGGAAGCACAGGCTGGAATAACCTTCCTGCACCCTCTTCTGGACACTGAGCTGTGTTGTGGGGTAAAAAGAATACCGGCCTTCGGTTCAGAAAGAGAGGGTGACTGTTAACTCTTCTACTTACCCATAAGGCAATGCAGGCCAATTACTGACTTTCCTAAACCATCTCTTTAACGAGGAAAATGAAATGGTAGCAAGAGTGTGGTTGACCAGAAATAGAATGAAAATGTGAAATTAGGAAGATTTTTTTTAAATCCTGTCTTAGACTGCTCATGCTCTTCTGGAACAGCTTAATCTTTCTGTCATAGAGGAAGTGAAGAATTCTTACATGGCCTAACATTTGTTCGAGGTTTTAAAAATAATTATTAGCAAAGCATTGCAGGAACTGTGCTGTTATCTGTCCCAATATTATGTGCAAACATAACTATATTGTTCAAAATTATGATAATCTAGACTACGAATTTTTTATTCATTTGCACAATTTTTAGTATCACAGATATCTGGAGATTAATATGCTAAGCTTCTTAGTTGTGTCATCATATCAATTATTTTCATCTTTGTAATCTGTCAGTATGTAAGACATCAGAAAGTGTTGATTTATTTCTATCACTATAAAAGTTTACCAAGTCAGTCTCATTCTGAGAAACACTTCCCAAATGGAATGACATCATGAATATTGTCATCAAAGTCCCTACTGGCAGTGTTGAACATTTCTTCATGTATATATTGGTCATTTGTACTTATTCTGAGAAGTGTATGATCATTTTGCTTGCCCATTTTTTTGATTGGGTCTTTTATTTGGGAGAATCTAATTATTTTGAGAGTCATTTGGAAGAAAATGAATGCACCTTGAGACCATAATGTTAAGTGAAATAAATCAGACACATAAGTTTAAATATCTCATGGTTTCTCTTATATGAGAAACCCAAAGTATAAATAAAGAGTAAAATAACAGTTAGATAATGAAAGTTAGAAATGGTGAGATAGGTCTTTCTCAAATGGGAAGGGGATCAGGAGATGGAGGGAGGAATGAGGGAGGGTAAGGGAGGGGGTTGAAATAAAGACTTAAGATGTGTTGGGTACATGTACCAACTCCATACAAGGAATGCAAGCACAATATACTCCAATCATGTACTTAGAAAAAATTAAAATTTAAAAAAATCACCACCATCAATCATTAACTGATTTCCTCCAGCCCCCAAAGGCTTTACTTTAAAAGCAGCTTGTCACCTGATGGGTAGAAACCAAAAACTCATCATAAACATCTGTAGTTATCCAAATTGTGAAGGTTGTTGCCTGAATTGAACTTAAATTCTCTACTTGCATTTTACTTTCCTTTGTGAGGTCTTATTTCTCCGACATCTCTTTGCCTTCTCTGTTCTTCTCTTTATTCCAAACGTGCTTATGCCTCCTGTTCTACTAATGCAAAACATGTTTCATAGATAGTTCCTCTATCTCAAGTTTTGCCAACTTTATCCCAGTTTCACAAACACATCTACAGAGATGTCACATGTAGTGATAACATGGCCTAGAGTAAGATAAAACATAAGCCAATAGTGGATAAATTCTAAAACAAGGCACTATTTTGGTGATTCAGATAGCAGATGTCAACTCGGAATATATAGTGACACATATCAGGAGGCAACTGCTGCTGAGAATTTAAGAACTACAAATAACTATTGAATCATTTCCCAAACAACTCACCATGCTAAGGAAAAAAATCAAAAATAGAAGTACATTCAGTACTTCAATTTGTCTCCAAAGTTAAGGGCATTGATTGTACTTATTTTTATTCTCACTCTTTTCCCAGTATCAGTTAAGTCTGTGTTCATCACCACCAGAAGTAAAAGTGCCTTCTCGTCAATATCTGTCTTCTTATCTAGTTTTATTTTCCAATAAAGCATTTAACTTCTTTAAAATGTGTCATAGATTTATTCATTTGTCTTTCCTATTTGAATTAAGATGAAGGAGGGCAGGAACTGTATCTGATTCATTGCTGTACCTTCAGGACTAGAAAGTCTCTGGCATATAGCACACGCTTGATGACATTTTAAAAGAATAACTGAAGTGTTATTTAGGGGTGTGGTATTTAGGGGCAAATGAGTGATGTAGATATCACCTAAAGACATCTGGATCAATTGTCTACAGAAAGCAAGACTTTGAGTAACCAAGTAGTTGATATAATACAACATTTTGGCAGAAAGAAAGATTATAATGGGATTGGCTAGTTGCTTCCAACTAAATTAGAGAATTTGGGGGGAAAAATAATGAACTCAGGGCTTTAACTTGCCAGCTCAATTCTAGATAAAGGACATCCTTCTGTGGATGTCCTAAAATAATGTCTTTTCTCCTGCAGACACAGACCAGGATTTCTGAAAAAACTCAGAATCTAATCTTTGTAGTGGCTGAATTACTTGGCAAACTGAATTTGCAACCTTGAAGTTTGTTTCCAACGTTAAAATTAGGACATTGACTAAGAAAAAGTGAAACTCTAAAAGTTGGAATGAGATATGTAGACAAATCTCAGTGGCATTAGAGACCTTGAACCCCTAAATTCCAGATTCCCCCTCTATAAGTAGAAGTACTTCCTCCTTGACTGGGATCAGTGTCCCCTGTCCTAAAGACAGTAAATATTTCCTCCGAAACAGTCACCTTGCTGGGGCTTGCTGACCTCCACCACTAAAATAAAGCTCTGCCATTCTCTCTGGATCTGTGACCAGATCCAAGCCTCACCAGGCTCCACTGTGTGTTACAAAGTGTGAGCCATGAAAAGATGTGAATCACACCAAAATACTGTAGATGTTTATGAATTTGTATAGACAGACACCTAAGAAACACTTATGGAAATGGATTCTAAGAGGCTGTATCAAATGAAAGGAATATAATGAAGAAGGATTAAATCACTCATATATGAGCTCTCAGCCAAGATTCTGGATTCAGTGTGTCGGCTTGAGTCACTTTATAAGTTTGCTGGGTTAATTGACTGAAACCTGGTGGCCTAGAGTTCAATTGATGTGTCACAGGAGAAAATATTCCAGGCCTAGGAGAATAGGAATGCTAGGGTAGATTTAATGCCTAAGAAATGCTCATTCGACTTCTGAACTGTACCAAGGGAGGTCCAAAACTCCCTTCCCCAAATGAATGGTAATTACAATAATAACAAAGTGAGTCCTCGCGTCTTAGAAGAGGTCTTCTGGACAGTTCCCTGCAGGCCTGTAATGACAGTGCCAATGACAGTGGTAATCGGCACCCTGAGTCCGATGCAGATGACACAGCCCAGAGTGGCAAAGGGTGGGCTGCGCATTGCTGTTGTAACATGCAAAGAGCTGAAGCAGAGAACAGATGTTTTCTTCTGCAGAGATCATTGTTCCTGGCTAGTTCACCATACACCCTTAGAACTGACTTGATGCAAAAATGCTCTTGATTCACTGAATAAAAATCTAAAATTAATCACTACAATTTCTGAACTTGAGCTTCTTTCACTTTTATTCCTATTTGATATCTTTGAGTCCTAAGGCTACTATGGACACTAAAAGTCTTTAAGTATTTTATTTGCATATTGTTGCAAACCTACTGCTAAATTATAAGAAAATTAAGGAAGAACCCAACATCATTTACCCAACTTCTCAGACATTTAACATTTTGTCAGATTTACTCTCTGTATAAGTGTAATTAAAACTAGTTTTCCTTAATTTTTGAGAATATGTTGTTTGCAACATGGTCCTTTGCCTCAAAGATCTTTGGAGTGTATACCTAAGGTAATGGCGTCCTTACATACCTACTTCTTCACAGAGTGAAGTTATCAAACATTGACTTCAGCAAATCTAACATTAGCACAGAAATTTGCTTAATCTACTTCCTGTGTTTTAATTTTTTCAATTTATCCAGTAATGTCCTTTGTAAAAGCATTGCTTCCCCTAGAGTACAGGACCTAGCATAAGATCTCATACTGTACTAAGACATTATGTCTCTGCAGTCTCCTTTAATAGTTTAAATTCTCCTGCCACTTTTTGCCTTTTCAAAATCGGATCTTTCTTTAGAAATATATTTGCAGGCCATTTTTTAGTTCTGTTCTCAACTGGAACTTATTTCTAAAATTTGACTATATTTAAACTTCAAAGAGTATTTTTCAACCTGGGAGTCCAGAGTCTTAAAGGTCAGTCAGGGCCAGAATTGGGCTGCAAATGTCAAAGTGAGAGATGTTAGACTATGCTGGGAATCTGCTGAGTCTTCTGGCAGACAAGAGACAGAGAGAATGTTCTGTTGAAGTGGAAGTCCTTGGCTGGCACTATGAAAAAGTTGTCACCAAAGATAACAGGAAAGAAAGGAACTGTTAACTCTGGGAAGGCTGCATCACGTTAGAGGAAAAAATTTGGGTGAAGGTTGACTCATTAAAGTTATCATAGAAGTTGAGGAAACCCAAGGGAGGGAAGTAATGTGATACTTGATTTCGACGGTGTAGGATCTTAATAATGAATCTGTGGAATGGGGAAGAGCTCATTATCAGTAAAATGAAACAAAAAGTTCTTATTTGTACCATTTTCTGGTTTTCCATGGTGTTCATGCTCCCACCAATACCTGTTTCAAGTCAACAACATAACACTGTTAAGAATGCTGGAAAGTTGTGCACAGTGCTTTTCAGAAGTCAACACCCAAATGAATCCACAGAAATATTGAAAAGAATCAAGAAAAACAAGACAAAATTTTGTTACAATTCTGGGAAATAGTCAAAGAGTGTCTACATCAACCAATTAAAGCTGAGTCAAGGGAAAAGCAACATAAGGATGGTCAGAGAGTTCTGCAGTGTTTGCCTGCCCTTCCCCACCCCTCCTACTCCGTGAAGGGCCTGAAGAAGGCAGCCCATGTGCCCAGGGTCAGATCCTGGTGCCTGACTCTGAAGGGAGCACAGAAGACATTTGCTGAAATAATTGTGCTCTCTGTTCCAACTTGCCTGGGGCCACATGAAAGACTACCTTGAGCATTTACCTTCTTGTAGTCTAAGAGGCCTTTCCTGGATTGGAAGAAACCACCGAGGGGATTGTAAAGAAACACTGGAGCAGTCAGGGATGTGAGGGACAGGAACCCTGCAGGCTGTCCTGTGCAGGCAGTGCGCTGAGCTGCAACTAGGATTTCCTGTCTCCTGCACCACCTTTGGGAAGCTCCTGTGGAGTGCAGCTTTGTGCAACTTCCTGTGGACATTTTCTTTATCCATTCATCCATTGATTGGCATCTAGGCTATTTCCAAGATTTGGCTATTACAAATAATGCTGCTAAAGAAAATGCAGCTTTTATAGACAACGAAGTACTACTCTGCTACAAAGAAAGATAAACTTGAAATATTTTAGGTCATGGATGCACAATTGAGACCATACTTTTAAGTGAAATAAATCACCCACATATGTTTAAATAGCGCATTCTTTTGTGTGAGAAACCAAAACCCTAAATAAGGACCAACATGGATGATAGATATTGGGAAGAAGGAAGAAAATGTTCAAATGGGAGGGGAAACAGGGGAGGGAGGAAGAGGAAAGGAAAGGAAAAGGAAAGAAAGAGAATAGAAGGAAAAAATGGAAACAAAGCTTTTGTAAATGCGGAGGGGAGGAGGGAGAAAAGAGCAGGGAGGGAAAAGAGAATTAAGCTGCATTATGTACAGGAACAAATTTCCTATGATGAATGCGATCAATATGCATGACAAATGTGCACTGATAAAAAATAAAGTTAAAAAGCAAAAACAAATAAAAAGACCTCTGTGGACAGGAGTGAACGTCGCACAACAAGCAGGGGATCTGAAAACCTTTGTTTCAGAAGCCAGCGGGCAAAGTTGCTCCGTCCCGTCCGTGTCCTGTGGTGTCCCCCACATCCCCTGCCAGAGTTCTCTAACTTTGCCCTCTTTGTCTCTAGCATCCACCCTTTCACCCCACCTCACTGCTCAAGTCGTTTTCTTCCTCCTTACCACAAGACATCTTCCTGTCACCGCACCTCTGCTTCTCTTTATGGGCTGTTGCTCACCTCGGTGATGTAATGTTTCCTTTCTACCTCCAAAGCACACTCAGGCCCTGGATCCCATTACCCAATCATGTCATCTCTTACCTGATATCAGTGCTAGACCCTCACTGTCAGGACATCTCTCCCGAAACTGATCCGAAGCCCACTGATTTCACTGAACTGTCATCTGCTCCACCCACCCTTCCTCTTTCAATTTCTCTTTCCTCTTCCTTGGTCAGCCTCCACTTCAACTGTGACTTGTTGGTTGTAAATCCCACTCTACCCCACAATCCTGGAGCGCTTCCCCCCAGACAGCTTTAGTGGATTGGCCCTTCCATCCCTGCAGGCTCACACATGGGCCACTTAGCTTGTCCACTGAAGCCTTCTGAAGGTGGCATCTACATGGA
Source organism: Heterocephalus glaber (assembly GCF_053883595.1). Classification (NCBI taxonomy): domain Eukaryota; kingdom Metazoa; phylum Chordata; class Mammalia; order Rodentia; family Bathyergidae; genus Heterocephalus; species Heterocephalus glaber. Next base: position 63,071,719 of record NW_028258317.1, on the reverse strand, counting down.
CAAGCTCCCTGCCCTCTTCCTGTTGGATTCTCCTGCACAAGCTCATGTCTACTCACTCTGACCCCTCTCTCTGGGTGGCCCTGCAAGCAGCCAGATGAAAGGTTATGGAATCCTCTGAGATATTCAGGAGCACCTGGAGATAGAAGTCATGGACCATATGGCCCAGATATTTGGACAAATGCTACTCTGGCTGTGTCTGTGAGGGTGGATTTCAATGTCATTAACATTTGAATCAGCAGGATAAGAAGAGTGATTGTCCTCCCCAGTGCAGGTAACCTTCATCCAAGAAACTGAAAGGCTGAATAGACAAAAACTGATTCTCCAGAGAGTAGGAAGGGATTTCTTCTTCCCTGAATGCTTTGAGCTGAGACATCATTCCTTTCTAGCCCTCAGAGTTGAACTAAAAATGTTTATCAGCTTTTGAACTAGAACTTACACCTTTGGCTCTTCTGGATCTCTGGCCTTCAGACTCAGATTAAACTATACATTGGCTCTCTTAGGCTTCTGGCTTGCTAACTGTGGCACTTCTCAGCCTTTATCATCACATGAGCCAACTACTTTTAATAAATCCACATTTCAACCACTCTTCAAGTTCTCTCTCTCTCTCTCTCTCTCTCTCTCACCCTGACTGATAACATGGATAACTTGAATCTAAGTTGCGAGTTTGTGGGTAGTCATCAGCAGTGTCAGGGTCATTAAAAACAAAGAACTACTGAAGAGTTAGTCCAAGTTGAAATAAACTAAAGCAACATGACAACTAAATACAATACATGATTCCAAACTGGACCTTTTTGCTATATAAAAGAACACTTATTAAAACAACTTGAATGATAACTGAGAATTAAATGGTAGTAATATTTCAGTGTTAATTTCCTGAGTTCTGAGAGCTGTACTGGGCTATGAAGAGTATTCTTATTTGTAGGAAATCCACACTAAACATCTGGAGGGTACGCAGGAAACATACTCTCAAACGTGAAAAGTAATGTCTTTTCTCCTTCCTTTTCTCCTCCCATCCCTCCTTCCTTCTCTTCCTTCCTTTCTTCTTTCCTTCCGTTTTTGTTTGCTTTAGTATTTTATTCACACAGATACACACAGTAGTTGAAAAGTTATATACTACTTCTGTTTGTAGTCATTAATTTTGTTAACATGTTTGCTTTTTTAAAAAAGTTAACATCTTACTACTCCCCCAGAATAGTATCAAATGTAATGCCTTCAACTGCAGCTCTCTCAACTTGCATGTCATTATCTATATTTTATTTCTGCCATTTTCAACTTTACTAATTAAACAACACTATGATTGTTCTTATAGCCTAATTATATTTAGCTACTAAATACATTGTTTTTCCTTCTTCCTAAAGTACAAGTTTTACAAAGTGCTTTAGTAAAAGTTTATTATTGTTTTTCATTTTTGAATCTCTAAAATAAAGTCTTAATTTCACCTGTACTTTAAAATGTATTTTACCTGGGAACCAAATTTAGTATTGACAGTTATTTTTCATCATCTAATTTCCATTGCTGCTAATGAACTATTAATTTTCATGTAACTTTTGTTACTCAGAGGGTTATCTGTATTTTTCCTCTGGCTACTGTTAACATCTTCTCTTTGTCTTTGTTATTTTATAGTTTCTCTGAAACATATCTAGCCCTAGATTTCTTATTACTAATATCTGAATTCATGTCTTTAGCCACTTCTTGAAAATACTCTTCAAATATTATGTATCTTCATATCACTCTGATTAGGTGTCTGAGGGACCTTGAGGTTCTAGACTCCATACTTTCAGCCTCTGCGTATTTTTTATGACCTTCTGCCTTGCTGCTGTATTCCATGTGCCTTCTGCTCTGGCTTCCAGTTCCGTGATTTTGTTTTCCATGTTAGTCTGTTTTTTATGTAAGTCCATGAAAATTTTTTTATTTTGACAATACATGCTCACTTCAAATAACAGTACACAGTTCCTTTCAATACTGTGCTTGACTGCGTTTATAGTCATGCTGCTTGTTTAAATTACTGATAATTTTTTAAAAGGATAATGTTAATGATCGAATCAGAGTTAATATGCAATACTGGAATATTTGATATAAAAATATCAAATTCATTTGGGGTTCTTTTTCTGCAAATTTTCACCCTTGGTAGCTGATGTTGGTGTATTTTGATGACGAGAGTTCAAGTGTGCTTGGTTGACATTAATCAGTGGTTTTGCCTTTGTTTCTGCTGGAAACCAGAGGGGACATTCATCTAAATTGGACAACTTTCTCCTTTCAGCATTTTTGGTTTTATTAAGGCAATTAATGGGTCACATTTACTACTTCATCATTACCCTGCAGCTTAATTCACCTTATCTGATGTTATGAGTATTTTCCCTTCAGAAAAATCTACCTTTTATTTGTTTGCCCTTCACTGCTATGGTTTCAGCACATAGATTTTTGCCTCTGTTTATTTATGGGTACTTAGAGATTTCTTTTATTTCCTGGAAGCCCTGCAATGAATCCAAAAGTATATTTAATGCAGACTCCAGTTGACTTCTAGCCGAAAAGCCCTTGAGGGTGTTTGCTTCACCACACTTGAATTAGGAGCCTGGAAACCCTCCATCTTTTCAGTCCATGAATGTCATTACCAAGGCATTGCATAGGCTGCACCTAGAAGCTCTGACTCCAAACCCACAGAGCCCTTTCTTTCAGTGTTCCTGCACCCTAAATCGCACATTATCTCCTCAGCCCCCATTCATTTTCTAGTCTGGTAGCACATTCATGATGAAGGCCCCTTCTGAGAGTCCAGCCTGTCCAGTCCAGAGCCATCTGGAAAGAAAACAGACTCTGGAGTAACATGGCTTGGATCTCTGCCTCCACTCCTTAATTTCTACTTGTAAGTGTCTCTCTTTTATCAAAGTTTAGGAAGTTACTAGCAAATGGTACAGGTCATATTCAACCACAGTCTGAAATTATGCCCCAAATCACTGTTCTCTTTTGAAAATTAGCTCTTATTTCAAAGTCAGCCCAGTAGATCCAAATCTTCCTGTGCTTCCAGAGGTTTCCTGCTGCTGCTTCTCCTTAGACTCTGACTTCCTTCTTGGCCTTTCCAATACACTAGTTTATCAACATCTTAACTGTAAGGGTGATCACATTCTTTCCCTTGAGTGTCCAGACCCCTGATAAAAATCAGTGAGTACAGCTTTTTCATCAACAGTTAATGGTATTACTTGGCCAGTCACACGCAGCATGCATAGGGGGTGAAGGCTAATCCATAATTAGGTGAATGTAAGCGTGTTTCCAGTTTACACTGATTCCAGTATTTCACTGACTTCCCAGAGTCGCACTGAAAGTGGGCAACACATGGGCTGCACCATTCCAGTACAGTATCATTAAGCCAAACTGTTCAATGAAGGATTCATCAACGTAAGTGCTGTAATGGGGTGGTATAGGTGTAGATTAATTATCCAATAGCATATGTGCCCCTGTTAAGACATTTTTGTATGTCACAGTGAATTTAAGTTTGTATTTTTAAAAGAAATAGTTCAGATGAGAAATTGTAAATAGCTAAATCGTCTAAAATGAGCAATTAACCCCTGAAATTTTGCTGAGCAATTGCTACAGTATTTTTACAGTGGGGAAAGAAAAATCTAACAAGGTTAGATTATTCTTTTTCTTTAATAATAAAACTGGATAAACAAAACTTTAACTTATTATAGTCTTAACAATTCATAAGCATTATTTAGATCTTCCTACAAGTTTCTTGCATTTTGCATAAACAGCATTTCTGCTAAAAAAAAAAAAAAGAAAGAAAGAAAGCATTATAAGTTAATATAAGTTAACTTGAGATTTTTACTGTAGTTTCTTACTGGTAAAAAGCCTTTCAGAAAGGAAAGAAACCCACAAATTTGGTAACTTTATGAGCAGGGGTTAAAACTTTCATTGGGATAGTGTTTCAATCTAAACATCTCTGTTGTCAGCTAAAAAAACACAATTTAATTGAAATCTCATAAAAACCTATGATAATTTTTGCACCTAAAAATTAAATTGACTTAGTAGGATTCTCACAGAAGTCCCTTGGTGCACTAAAACTGTTAGCGTCAAATTTTTTAAATTGAAAACTGAATTTTAAAATGTTCGTATTTCCCCTTTGGTTAATAGATAAGTAGGACACAGGACAATTGGAAAGTCCAGCTTTTTGGAAGTCTTGAATTCTTATAATTCTAAACATGTCTCCCATAAACAATGCCATATGTACAATGGCAAAATTTTATATTAGAATCCCTTGGTTTTCCATTTAGCTATAAAAATTAATTTTACCTGCTAAAATTTAACAAAAATCAAAAGTAAAAAAGCAATTTGACTTGTTTATCTTCATAAGATTTTTATATAAATAAATTCACTAAACAAAAACAATGATCCTTTGATAGAATCTATTCATTAGCTTTCAAATTATGACCATCTACTACAATAGTGCCAAATAGCATCTCTTGTTATCACTCAGCAAATAGTTATTCATCCATTTCCCAATAAAATGCTCCTGCGTGTTAATGTAAATCTTGACTTTTAATAAAGATCCATGGACTTTTCCAAATTGAACTTGAAAACCAAGTTTTGGAACACTCAAGAATTTGCTGAGAACAGGAGAAACTTAAAAATAACTCTTTTGAAAACATATAAGCATGTACACACAAACATGCACCCAAATTATCACCTTCCATAACATTAAATAATAAATTACATACGATAATAACTTTTACTGAATAACTCTATTCAATATGGGCACTCTTGCATAGGCAGGTAGTAAAAACTCAAAGAGACCATCATAACAGATTTCCAGCAGAAACTCTGATGCCCTCAAAGTAAGTTCCCAGTGGTCAATGAAATGTTAAATATTTTTCTTGCAGGACTTCTTAGAGCCTTTAATCAGGCAGCAAGTATGGTGGTTCTGTAGAACTACTTTGAAGTTTTGATGTTTCCAAGTTTTGTTTTACTTTAATGTCACAGAGTCTTAAAAGGTTGAGCAAAACCTACTTGAGAAAGGCTGAATTGAACTGACATTATAAGGTTATTAAAAGAGTGAGATAAAATAATTCACGTAAGTGTTTATTCCTTTGCCTGGTACATAGTATGTAATAAATGTCTTTGGATTAGAATCTTAGATAATATTATGAAAAGCAGTTAGTTAAGATTTAGTAAGATGCACAAATCATCTTAAAGGAATTGAAATTACTTGAATCCATTGGTCTAGGCCATCTTTCACATGAATAGTGCCACATATAGAATGGCAGAATTTTGTCTTAGGACCCCCTACAGCTATATACATTTAGCTATATACATAAACTTTCCTCTTTGTAGCTACAATAATAAAATTATTTTTATCTTTCATCATTAAAAAATAAAAGATTATAAAGTAAAAGTCAAAACTTCATACCCAACTATTGCCATTCCTGAACTTCACTTGATACTTGTGGAAACAACTACCCATATTTCTTGTAGCTCCCTTTCAGATGTTTCTATGCATACACAATTCAATACAAATGGAATAGAATATAAAATTATTGTAGGGCTTACTTTTATTAATTTATGACTGTATATCCAATGTATAGATGTACCTTATCCTTGTGCAGTTGTAGGATATCCCATTTATAGATGTGACATAGTGTGTTGTATCAATCCCCTTTTAATGAACTATGCACAAATGCCTTAAGAAGCCTCTATGCATGCATTAATAGGAAGTGATCTACTGGACAAAATAGAAAGTAGGCCTAGGCTAAAGGTGTTTAAATCCAAAAAACCCAAACATAAATGAATAAAAAGTTGTTCTAATCAAATAAAAATGTTCGTGTTTGGGGAAATAATGTCCACACCTCAAATCCCAGTTTTTAGGCAAAGACAAGGTGGCCCTGGATTTGCAACGAGAAGCAAGGCAAGTCTCAAACCCAGCTATTGCTTTCTCAGGTGGGAGAAGGGCTCGGGAGACAGGCTCTGGTGAAATTAGTCAGGAAGAACCAGAAACAGAACAGACGTGGGACTGAACTGGTTTAGGGAGAGAATGTAGACATTGGGTCTAAGTGATTTTGCTTTGAATTCCAACTGACAACCATATGTAATTTATTTAATCCTGCTGAGCTTCAATTTCTTCCCCTGTCAAGTGAGAATAATTATACCTACCTAACAATACTGTTGAGACACCTGGTAACTAAAATGTATTAAAAACTTGCTGTGGATCAAGAAGTTTTTAAAGCACACTTGGCATATTCTCTAATTTAATCTCAAAACAAACCTCTCATCCCACAGAAAAGTTAAACTGAGCTTTAACCGTGTTAAGTAACTCGCTGAGGGTCACCCATCTAGTAAGAGATGTACTGGGATTAGAAGCAGAGTCATCTGGTTTTCTAAAAATAGAGAATGAGATTGAATGACGTACAATTCAAATCCCATGAAGTTCAGCATCCTAAAATGGGCAGTTGAGTACTTACAGTACATTCCAACGGCTGTGAAATCCCCGCCATCTGATTTCAGAACATTTCTATCATTCCAATAAGAAGCCCCGTATTTTTGACAGTCACCGTCAGTTCTTCTCTCCCTCTAACTTCTAGGAAGCACTCATTTACTTTCTGCCTCCATGGATTTCCCTATTCTGGATATTTTTAATAATGGATTCATAAAATTCTGTGATCTTTTGTTTCTGTCTTCTTCAATTTAGCAGATTTTTGCAATTTGTCCGTGTTGTGAGATATACCAGCACTTTATTTCTTTCAGCGGCTAAATAGTATCCCATCGTATGGCTATAGACATCTCAATTACTCACTCACTTATTGATAGGTGCTGAACCTGAATCCCTTGCATTATAGGCAGTGCAACTATGAACCCGCACATACAACTTTTGTATGAACACGTTTTCAGTTCTCTCAGTACACATCTTGGAGTGAGATTTCTGGGTTACCTAGTGGTACAGTTTGATTCCGGCAAATTCCCCAGCGGCTCATGTATTAAACGCTTGGCCTCCAGCCCCTCATGGAATTATTAAGAAGTGGGGCCTAGGAAAGGCCTTAGCTCACTGGGCATGTGCCCTAGAAGAGGATTATGGAAACTGGCCCCTTTGTCTCCTCCTTTTCTTTTCTTGTCTGCCATGAGATGACTTCACTACACACTTCCACCATGATCAGCTGCCTCCCCATAGGACAGTGATGGCAAACATTTTAGGGATCGAGTGTCCAAACAGCAGCCCCAAGTCTACTTATTTGTCACAAAGTGCCAACATTGCAATTAAACCTCAATGCTGGCATTTTAGATTGGAAAAAAACCTCATATATTAACATCTTTTTTCTTAAAAAAAAAACCCACAATAACACATGTCCCATAGGGTCAACGCCACTGCTACAGGCTCAAAAGCAACAGATTCAACTGAACGTGGTCTGAAAACCTTCTAACCTGTGAGTCAAAATAAACCTTTACTTATTTTAAGTTGATTACCTTAGGTATTTTTTATAATAGCAGAAAGATGACTAACACATTATGATAATTGTATGTTGAATGTTTTAAGAAACTATTTTCCACAGTAACAGCAATGTCTCTTTCACATTTGTACCAGCAATGTATGAGAGTTCCAGTTGTTCTGCACCCTCACCAACACTTGTAATTTTCTGTTCTTTTTTTAAATTATTATTATAGGAAATCCTAGTGGACATGAAGCAGTATCTCATTGTGACTTTGATAAGAACTAAGGATGTACTTATTGGTCATTTGTATAATTTCTTCAGAGAAATGTCTATTTAGACTCTTTGCCCATTTTGTAATTGTGTTTTATCTTTTTCCTGTCAAGTTTTAAGAGTTCTTTAACTGTTCTCTGTACTAGTGCCTTCTCAGATATGTGATCTACAAAGTTTTGTTCACTTTCCCTGGATTATCTTTGTTCGCTTTCTTGATAGTGTCCCCAAAGGACTTTAATTTTGTTGAAGTCCAATTGATCTATTTTTTGGATTCTTGTACTTGTAGTCATCTAATTTTATAGTTCTTCCTCTCACACTATCCAGTTGCTTCTAAATGAGATTAGTTATGCAAAGTCCCTGCCACAGCATCTGACACATCGTAGAATTTCAATGAATTTTAGTTCCTTCTTTCTGCACTCAGGAAGCCAGGGAGAAAACTTGGATGAGACAAATGGCTGGACTCAAATAAACCGAGAGAAGTGTCCAAAAACTGAAACACACAGGGACAGGGAGAAGGGCTAGAATCCAATGAGCATGATGGTTGGTTAGACACAAGGTAAAGAACACTCGCTGCTCTCGTTGTTTTCTAGACCAGGTGACTAGCAGAACGGAGTCAGAACAAGAGAGGACAACTTGTGATACAGGTGGGACATTCAGGGGAAAATATGCAGAGGTCAATTAGAAGGAGAAGCCTTTTGCAAAAGAAATAAATAGGTTTGTTGATGAATTTGAACTTGAAAATGAATTTCAGAGATGATAATTTAAAATCATGAATAAAGTTGCAACCACCTGGCACATAACCTCAGTTCTGTCTATCAGACATAGCCATGGAAAATTTGAAAGTGACCCTGTCAGAAGGGAACATCACCTGATGCTGCTGGAGGCAGGTATGCGGCAGGATTGTTGGGGGGTGGGATATTGTGTTGGCTTCTGGCTTCCATTCTCCCAGGTCTTGTATCAGTAGCTGCTTTGGTTTTTCTAGAGCAATGCAGAAGCTTTGGGTTTTTTTTCTGGCTACAATATTCCTGGTTTTGTTGCTGTTGGCAGTCTCCTAGGGATATTGTAAGTTACCTAATACCCCCTTTCTAGAAATATTTATTATCCCCTTCTGCTTAGAGAGAGAGAAGGGATTCTGTCATTTGCAGCACACTAACTTGACCTATATTTAACCTCTTATAACATATACTGTGATTTAATATTACTTTATTTATGTATCTGTTTCTGACATTAGTCATAAAAACTGTGCTTCACCCCTCAGAATGAGTTTGCCCCATCCCAGGGGACATATGGCAACATCTGCAGACATTTGAGGTTGCTGTAACTGGGGGGAGGGGTGCTACCGACACCCTCTGGAGTGGGTCAGGTTGCTGCCAGGGACAGCATGTCTTACCAGGGACATGACAGCCCTCCGTAACTAGGGAACATGACCCAAAATGTCATTAGTGCTGAGAATACAAAACCCTGCTTTAGAGGATGTGAGAACAGAAATCAGGATTTGTTCATCATTGTAGGTCCATAATAGTGCATAGCACAAGAGGGAATTTGATAAATCACTGAAGGAACAGATGAGCACTAGAGGCAATAAGCCCTTCGTCGTACATCACTGTTTAAGGACTTGCAAAGAGCATGCACTTTCTCTTAATCTGATTTTTATGTCATTTACAATATTTTTGTTCCATTCCAATCCATTAAATGTCAGTGACTCTGAGGATTTTCTCCTTAGCCCTTTTCTCTTTCTCTTAATTCCTCTTTCTCTATTCTCTTTGGGGTCATCTCATGCTCACAAACTTCCTGAGAAATCTCATCCAGTTGCAACACTCACTACTAAGTATATATTAAAAGAACCTAACATTTTATTTTCAATTCAGATGTCTCTCCAGGGCTCCAGAGTAGCCTCTCCACATATGGCTTTTCACAGCCCCTTCCCCACCCAAAATCTATCACTCACATTTCCTCCCATGATGAACACGGTGCACATATCAGATCTCCCTCCTGACTCCCCATTTCAGCCAATGAATTATCAAAAACCCTACTGCCCAGAGTAACTGATACCTGGACTCTCTGCCTCTCAATTCTATTTTCGATTCTTACAGTGTGTTAGAGTCAACTTCCTAAATATTCTAAACAGATGATGAATCTGTATCTACTCTCCAACTAGACCGTTAGGGAGACAGTTGTTACCTGGACCAGTTTTGGTCTCTCTGCTCGTCTGTTTGTCACTAATGTTGCCCTTCCAGTCTCTTCACTAGACAACTGCTTGACCTTTCTCCAAGATACACCTTTACATCCCACAACTGATCTATTTGGATAAAAATCTAAACTTCCTATCTTTAAAAGGCAAGGGAACTTACAATTTTGCCTCTGCTTAACTTTCCATCCACCTTTGCAACTTTCTCCTTCTTCACTATGAGTTTCTTTTCATTCCTCTTTGCATATGCTGGTGTCTGAAAAGCCCTTCTCTCACATTGCCCTTGCTGAAGGAGAAAGTTCAATGTTCCTCCTCACTGGTTGCAATGTTCAGTTTCATGTATTAACTTGGTTGGATGATAGTATCCAATTATTTAATCCCTAATCGAGGTATTGCTGTGAAGGTATTTTTAAGATGTCATTAACATCTATGACCAACTGGCTTTAAGCAAGGAAAATTGGCCCAAATAACCTGGGTGAATCTCATCCAAGCATTTGGCAAGGCTTAAGAGCAAAACTAAGTCTTGCCTAAGACAGAAAAGTTCTCTTGTGGACCTCAGCATCAGCTCCTGCTAGAGTTTCCAGTTTACCCTTCCTGCTGGCCCACACTCCAGATTTCAGACCTGTCTAGTCAGTTCCCACAATCACATTCACTTCACACACACACACACACACCCACACACACTACTTATTCTGTTTCCCTGGGGGAAGCTTGGCTAGTACACTTCTCGTGTCTCTCAATCTGGCATTCTGAAGAAAGAAGGAGGCATTACAGAAAATACATATGTACCCCACCGCCTACTGTGCTCTGCTTTCCACTGAAGAGGTAGTGGCCAACGCACATAGTGAGAGCCTGCTATTCAGTGGCTTATGTGTTACTAATAGATGGAGTTACTCTGTCCTGTCGTATAATTTGAACCAATAGCGGCAAGATCCCTGCCTAAGCATCCCATCCACATATGCCCAGGATGACTCTCATCTGTGACCAGCAAGCTTCTTTTTAGATGAGAAAACAAGCACTCATTGAGCACAAGCAGAAATGAGATGCTCTGCTTATTTTTTTTTTTTACTTCTTATATGTGCTTCTTTCTAGTTCCACAAGTTATGGTGAGTGAAATGCAGGCCCTCACTCTCCCATTTTCCAGTTCCTCTGCCTCTTCTGGGAAGGACAATGGTTAAAACAGGGCCAGAATAGCAAGATCAAAGCATCTGAATTTAGCAACCATGGGCCTCAACAACTGAGAATTATCTGCATCTTACCCAGGATCCTAAAGTAGTTGACCACTAGTGGAATTATTACTGAAAAGGACTCATTATTTACTTTGAACCTCAAAATAAAACAGCAGGGACCTTGTCAGGAGAAGAAATAAAGAGTTCTCATTTGCTATCAGTAAGTTCTCAGGCCATCTAACTCTCTGATAGTTCTGGGATCTCGTAGGGCTTTGACCAGACTCAATACAATAGAAAGAACCGGGCCCTTGCTAGAACTAAGAAAGACTTGCCTCAAAAGGACCAAGGGACATGAGAGATCTCAGCTGAATGAGATTTTTGGAAAGGCAGGCATGTAAGACACAAAGATATTTGCTTGGTTTTTCTCCTCTGTTCAGTGCTGTGGTCTCCCTGTACCAGGAAGTGGGTCAAAAATGGGGGTTGTGTGCTCCATCTTGGGTAGTTTATTCCAAACCAGGAGAAGTAAGAAAAACCGAGAAAAGGAAAAGCCCAGGAGAAATGAAAAAAGGAAAAGCTTTGGGAATCATTATTCTTCAGGCATCTCTGAGGCACAGGTTTACAGGGTTCCATCAGCCAAAATGAGCTAAAGAAATCTACTACTCCTGAAAGTATCAGTGTGTGTTTCTCTGAAGACTCTGAAGAACAAAGTTTTCAGCAGCAGCTCAGATGAGGAAGCCTTGTCCTTATGTAAGGCTCAGGGAGGAGCATATGGCAGTATGTTGAACCTCGTGATGGAAAATTTTCCCAATGGAGTTTAAGTGAACATGTTGTATACTCCAGACATCTGGCATAGAGTAACTGGCATGCAGGCAAATCCAAAGACAAGATGATTTTTCCCTTCATACTTTTTTCTCTGTGATACTTCCTCCACATAATGACACCAGCTCTCTGCTTTGCTAGCTAAAGTAGGAGGGGAACTTTGCTTCTATTTGTGATGTTCCTTTGCTATAGGGATTACACATAAATGCTGCTTGAATAGGTGTGATATTCTCATCAGTCATCTTATGAGTCAGGTGGACTTTTTGACTTTTTGGAAAACTGAAACATCTCAGAATCCTGAGGTTGGAGGACTCTACCCCTAGGTAAATGTAGCAGCTGCAGCAGCTTTCAAAGATGGCACAGCCTGTCACGGCTGGGTGAGGTTGGGTTTCTGAGCAAAATGGGAAAAGGAGGGAAAATATATTGTAGGATTACATTTCCTTGGTTTACAAGTGAAGAGGACTTCCATTTTTATTTCATTCTTAAACTCTAATTTCTTCTAGGACTTCAGTAGTGTGAAAAATGACCCATTGTTCCTATTTGGGGGATCAATAGTACATTGTTTAGACTCATTCCATAATCTCACATGAGCTACTTTGGCTAAAGTGCTTAGGTAGAATTTGAAGTAAGAATTCAGCTGAAAATTCAGCTTGGGCTAGGAAAAAACAATGTTTTTTGATGACCCTTCTATGTCCTACTGGGGTAAAAACTGAACTGTACAGATCACTGATGCCAGAAAAGGATCAAAGTCATGTTGGGCCCTGGGAAGTGGCCCAGGAAGAGAAGTCCGATACCCAGATATGCTACTGCCCATTTCTCTCTTGGAACACCTCATCCTTGGCTGGCCACGTCTTGACTGTTAGTCCACAGGCTTGAGAAAGCAGAATGCTGAGGAGAATTCAGGGCACCTGAACACTTCTCCCTCCGTGCCTCGGGCTGTCTTACTGTGTGGTAAAGTGCAGGTAGGCTCACCCTCTACTCACACCTTTACCCACTCACTCTTCAGTGGAGGTGAGGAGCCTGACCTAACAGGTAAGGAGTGGAGACACTCAACTCACCTGGTTTACGACAGCTGCTTCACCCCCACCCTTAAACCCGAGTCCACCACACCTTCCTCGCATACTCTACGTCCTCTCAGTCACTAGGCCTCAGCTACACAGGCTGCCTTGGTTAGCTCCTGCTGCCATAACAAAATGCCACACATCAGGCTGTTTGAATACAGTTATGGAACCTGGACATCCACAATCAAGGTGTCGGCAGTTTGGTTTCCCACCTTGAGGCCTCTCTCCTTGGCCTTCAGATGGCTGCCTTACCCCTGTACCTGCTCCGGCCTTTTCTCTGGGCACACACATTCCCAGGGCCTCTTCCTCTGATAAGGACACCAGTTGTCTTCAATCAGAGCCTGACACAGTTTGGACTTGGCTAAGTGTGTCCCTCGGTGCTTTACATGCTTGGGTTTATTCCCCACTATGAAGTTTTAGAGGATAGAAAATCAGACTCTGGTGTTTAGAGGTGGGGCCTTTGGAAGGTCATTAGGAATAAAGTCCTCGGGGTAGAGCTCCTTCTGAGCTCTTCAATCCCCCATGATTGAACCCTGGCAACTCTAAGAGTGAGAAAGACCAGAGAACACACACAAACACACACACACACACACACACACACACACACAGACGTATCCTATCTCTCTCTGAGTGATGTGCTGCTCTACTTCAGGTCTCTGCCAGCCAGTAGGCATCACCAGGGGCCCAGCCAAAGGGCTGCCCTGGATTTTGAATCCCTAGAGCTGTGAGCCAAAAATATCCTCATCTTCTGAAAACTTACATGGTCTGTGGTATTGTGTTAATAACAATAAAAAATAGACTAATCTGGGGCCCAACCTTCTGCCTCAGAAGACCCTATCTTTAAATACAGTCACATGGAGGACTAGGGCTTAAATATATGGATTCTGGGCTGGGGAGGGCACAGTCTGCCCATAACAGTGGTCTTCCTGCCCCAGGACCTTTGCTCATACTCTTTGCCTGGAGCACCCTTGCCAGGTCTTGGCACAGTGTTCTCTCTCTTGTCATCTAACAATCAGCTGTAATGTTATATCTTTGGAGAGATCATCCAGCCTCTAAAGAGTTCCCATGCACTTGCCATCTCCTCATCTGCTTTGATTTCATCAGAGTACTTGTGTCTGCTGCTATAGATCACAAATCTGTGTGTTTGCTTGTTGCCTGTTTTTCTCCACTGGAATAAAAATTCTGCGAGAGCATAGGCCTTTTATGTCAGACCCCTGGTTGTGACCACTGTGTTTCTTTCTTGTTCCCAGTGGCATATAGCAGACGCCTAATAAATATTTATTGAATGAAGGAGACAAAATGGCCATCTGTGTTAAAGTAGTACATCAATTCATAATGAGGTAAGATAGATAGATTTTTAAAATGAAAAATAAAATATAATGTTACAGAAAGGAGATCAGAGTGTAACTCAAAGCCAAGTTGCAAAGCATAAAGAAGCTAAAAAACCAACACCCTGGCAGAACTGCCTTCCCAAACGAGGGAGCACCCAGAGTGCACTCCCATGCCGCAGCCCCCTCCCTCCACTGCCATGGAGGCCAAACTCATAAAGAGTTGTCAATTTTATGAGTAAAATGGTACCTGAGTGAGATGGTCTATCTTACCGTTTGCCATTAACCAACTGCAATTGCATTTTTCCTACCAGTTACCTTTTCCTTTTATCATTTTCTTTTTCACATTTTACTTATTGATTTATAACAACATCTTGAACCTAAAATAAAATACTTCATTTATCAAACTAAATATGTGTGTGTGTGTGTGTTTTGTGTGTTTTATAATCTAAGAATTGCACTTTTAGGAAGTTAGCCTACAGATAAACTGGCCATGCTGCACAATCTATATGCACATGGATGCTTGCCACAGTTTTGCTGTAATAGCCCTCAAATAAAACCCAAGTACATGTTCATTAATAGGGACAGGTTATATGAATGATTCCAAACCCAAATATGGAATACAAAACAGGTGGGAGAAAATTTTAGTAAATCTTCATGTCTGCAATACATTCAGCTAAAAATTAAACTGCAAAATAATGTTGATAGTTTAACCATGTTGTCTTAAAGGGTACCGTGTATGCACAGAAAGTATCTGCAAAGGAAACTGTTGACAATGGTTAATAGTAATAGAAGGGGAAGTGGGTAAGAAAGGGATTTTAAATTCCATTTGGAAGGTAAGTTCTCCTTGAAGGTTCAGTTTTGGGTTTCTTAATATTCATTTCAACACCTTATTTTTTGGAGAAGTTTTAGGTTCCTAACAAAATGAGAGGAGTGCAGAGAGACTCCCATACCCCACTGTGCCACCTTCCCTTCAGCACCCCGCTGGAGTGGCACGGGGATTGCAACAGACGAGCCTTTTCTGACATGTCCAATCCAAAGTCTGCAGTTTACAGTAGAGCTCACCTTGCTGTTGTGAAGTCTATCAGTGTGGCTAAACATATAACATCATCTCTGTAGTGTCACACAGAGAGTTTCCATTGCCCTAAAAAATCTTTTCTGGTCTTCCTGTTCACCCCTCCCTTTCCCCAGCCCCCTGGAAATCACTGAAATTCTTACTGTTTCCACAGCACCTTTTCAGAATGTCATATAGACTGTGGTAGGAATCACATACTATCGTTTACATTTCATATTACAGGCCTGAGAGAGAAAATGTCTCTCATCCCTCCTTCTCCCTGCAGATACTCAAAGAGCCCAGCAGCTGCCCAGTTTCCTCTATGGTCCATTTCCCTGAAAATACAGAATTCTAATTCTTCTTTATAATCTCCTAGAATTGATCTTGACTCCTCTAGAGGTATCATTTTTGCTCCTTTGCCATGCATTAAACCCACCTTTGAGTGACAAAGTGCATTAAGGCTTGTTCCTCTGTAAACAATATTATGCCGCTAAAGTCTTACAAGAAACATTACAAGACTTCCACCTGCATTCAAGCATTTCTACACAAAGCACTGGCTCACAGTGTGAAAACTGAGTATGCACAGCCTGGAGTCTTTGGAATTCTTGCCAGAGTTGAAGAGGTTTCCACTGGAGTTAACTGTTCTGAAAGTATTTAGAATCCAAGACAACTGCTTTACTGGTAGCCTCCTTTTGACATTCCAGGTGTCTGTCCCCAGAAAAGTAAACCTAATTGCATCCTGAGCATACTCTTCACACCCGGGATCTGCTCTCATGCTACCAAACCATGCTGGCTCTTAAGAACATCTCTGCAGACCAGATGCCTCCTCACACCGCACATGCCAGGAGGATGAATGGGACCAGCACAGTATGAAAGCAGCCCCCTGCTAAAAATTACCCCAACGAATGCACTCAAGGGGCAATTGCTGGATCTCACAACAATGAGACATTAAATGGACACAAATTCAGCCAGGTTTTGATATGTTCAGGGCAGATCTCCTTTTCTTCCTTTGCATTTCCAATATCAGAATTAAAAAGTGGAATTTTGAGCTGAGGGTGATGGTGCATGCCTATAATCCCAGCACTCTGGGGAGGCTGATGCAGGAGGATCACAAGTTCAAACCCTGCCTGAGAATTTTGGCAACCCAGCAAGACTAAGTCAAAAAAAGAAAGAAGGGCAGGAAAGAAGGGAAGAAGGTAGGAGGGAAGCAAGGAAGGGAGAGAGGAAGGGAGGAAAAAGAAACGTGGGATTTTTAACTTGTATTACCACTCCAATTACCTGTTCAGTTGGGCATGGTTTAAGCATTGAAATTAGATTAGCACAGCCTTCGCCAATCTACTCTTCAACCCATTCCACCGCCACTTTCCAATAAACACCCCAAGTCTCCTCTGGAGAGCCACTCATGGTTCCTCCAACTGGAGGAGATGAGCTTGCTTGGCCCCCCCACATTCCTCCCACATTTCCAGGTAGCCAGGACGAGATGCTGTCTCTGGCCTCACATGGCCATTATCCGGAGTAACGAGGGGGCTCCGCATGGTCCTGGCCAGACGTCCACGGCTCTCTGACCTACAACAGCCTTCTTCTTGTTTTGGTTGGGAACAATCTAGGCAGAGCCCCTTTTGCTCTGTTCTGTGATTTTAAAAAAATTTTAAGAAATAAGAGAAGAGTTTTCCTTCTCTCATAATTTTTCCTTTCCCTTCTTTCCTTTCCCCTTCCCCTCCCTTCACCCCTACCTCTTTTGAACTTTTTTCCTATTTCAAATCATCAATTATTCACTTTAATCATTTTAACCCTTGTTTACACTTTCAGTTTCTCATGAAAATATGAGTGACCATGGTTCAGAAATGAGAATTCATGTTCTACCCTGAAGGGGTTACTTGAATGTTTTTAGTCACAGAAGAAAAAAGTTTTTAGTCACAGAAGAAAAAATTCCTCAGTCAGTATATCCACCACATACACCAGTGGAGGTGTCAGGTCGCAGGCCCTAGGATAGTGAGGGAAACTCTTCCATAAGTTGCAGATGTTATCTTACATCATTCTTAGCTTTAGAGTTGGTGGAGGCTAGGCATCAACTCTCATCTTCCTGGGCTCTTATCATCTACTAAGTCTGTTTCTTCTTCTCTTTTTAATCCACTGTACAACTCATCCCTAGCACCTGACACTTCCATTCTGCCTTCTGGAATCTGTGCTGAGTCATTGGCTTCTCCTTGGTTCTCAGAACTTTCTGCCATCCATGACAGCCTCTCCCCTCAGGAAAGTTCTGCCTGTCCCCTGACATTCTGGAGTAATGGCTGTGGGATGCTGCAAAGTACTTAAAGTGTCAGTCCTGGAGAAAGGAGTGGGTGACCTTGATTCACAATACTGGCACTTGCTGCCCTCCCTCCCACTGCAAAATCAACAAAAAGTCCTCATCTTGGAGTACCATATTGTGAATCTCTATCGACCACTGTTCTAACTTCCTGTTGTCACTTGCAGATCCACAGATCATGATCATGCTCCTGATTCCTCGAATATTTTGGCTCCTGACTCACTGCCACCTTTCCAACCTATCTAGTGGCTTCACTATCCATATAGGTACGTAAATAGATAGACAGACAAACAGACAGATGATAAATAGCTTTTCAATGCCCTAGACTCTCAGTGCTTTGAAGCCTTCTCCTCCAACCCTGACATCCTCTACTCTGCCTCAGCTATGCATTCCAGAGGTCATTTGTCATTACTAGCAAATGTAAGCCATGCATAATTCCAATTACAGGTGTTCTATCTTTTTAGCTTGCTCACACTAATGCCCCAACTCAGAAACTGGCTCTGATAGGAGCTATGGCCCACTGGTTATATCACCATTTCTGGCTCCCTCAGTTTCCGTCCGTTTTAGCTCAGATCTGTTGGTCCATCCCATTACACCCTTGCATATACTCTCAACTATCTTGTTTTATTGTTCTCACCTGGAAAAGAGCCAAGCCAAGTTAAACCAAGTCCGCTCACTCTGTGCACCAGCAGAGATGGCCATGGCTGGAGACTGCCCCCCAACCTTGTTGACTGATCCCATCTCAAGTTCATGACCACTACCCTTAAGCACTATCCTTAGCTCTGCCTTCTGTCATACATTTCCATAATCCACTCACTCTCCTCTTACCCTAAAATGGTGGTTCTCAAACTTAAGACTAAACTCAGATTCCTGGGCTCCAACCCCAAAGTTTCTGAATCAGGTGTTTTGGGGTGCAGGCTAAGAAACCACTTTTAACAAGTCCCGAAGTGATGCTGCTGGCTGGACCACACTTTGAGAACCACTTCCCTCAACAACTATCACATGACTTTCTTTCTCCTTAAACCTCAACATATATTGCCCTTAACCTCAGCTGATCACACACACACACACACACACACACACACACACACACACACACACACTCTTCCAGAGCTCCTGACACCAAACCTGCCTTTTTCCTGGGAGCAGAACCCACAAGCACTTCCTTCCCTCTGAAGCCAGCCCTCCACCTGTAAGCTGGACTCCTCCCCTCTGTCTCTGAGATTTAAATCCTAAAACTGCCCTCTCCTAAATCTATCTCTAGATCAAGAATATTGTCCTGTCTGGATTGTGCTTAGCAGTGTCAAGTATCTTGAAGAGAACCCCTTGCTATCCACCTTTTCCTCGATCTCCTTTTTACTGCAGCATTCCCTGCAATTTGTTTTCTTCAGCTTTCTTCAAACTCGCCAGACACATTCCTACCTCACAGCCTTTGACTCAACACTGTCTCTGCCCAGAAGATTCTATAAGGCTGACTTGATCTTCTCCTTCAAGACCTTAATCAAATATGATCTTCTCAATGACATTTTCCTTGAGCAACTCATCAAACATTGCAACATCTGTTCCCCTGGGCAGCAGCCCCCACTCTTTAGTCCCTATGAACCCCAGTCCCCTCTGTTCCTCCTCACTACTCAGAACCTGAAATTCAATCTCTGTTGGATTCAGATAACAGTTGACATTAAACCAAACTAATGTCTTTCTGACGGGACCACTGAGAACTCCCTTTGGCCACATCTAATAATATACTTTAGATATTCTTTTATTCTCTTTGTTTCCACACTTTGTGATGTGTTTTAAGATCAACTTGACACTTCACAGTTTTGTTCTGAATGGTAGTTAAATGTCATTGGATCTTGAAGTCTGGCAGATTTCTCCTGAAAGGCCATTTCAAATCTTCAAAAGTAACTTAATTCTTTTGTTTCTGGTCCTGAGGATGGAATGGTGCTGAGGCCTTGCTCATGTTAGGCAAGTGCCATACCACTGAGCTATATCCCCAGCCCTATAGGCCAATTCTCAATATTCCATATGGCTATGGTTAGTTTAAAACCAAGATCTATGTGGCCAATTCATCTTTCTTTCTGTTAACTCATCTATTTCTATTTTAAATCCTACTGAAAGAGCCAAGCAGACAGGAGAAAGAAGAAGAAAGAAGACTGTGATATGGCCCTGTCCCACAAGAATCACCCTATCAGTGGCCTTAGAGAAATTCCCATATCATTCAAGAGGCGCTCAAGTGCTCTTAAGAGACCAGCATTGGCTGTGAGCAAGCTCCCTGGTACATCATGTCACCTAGGACACCATGAACCAGAGGGGAATAAATTTAGCTGAATCCAGCAGAAAACATATGCTGTGTGGTGCCCAGGAAAGAAAATAATCAGTCAAAGTGACAAGACTGATGGATCAACCTTAAGATTGAAGGACATACAATTTCTCCTTGGCACAGAGCCCAGATAGAGAAGAGGTCATACAAAACCCCAGCAATTAAAGAATTTAAAAAATGACAATTAAAATACTTGTGGACTTTCTCTGTAACTAGAATCTCAACACTTTGACTTATGAGGAGAGTAGCTTAATAATTTAAAAATATAAATTTTCTATTTAAAGAATTAAAAAGTTGATAGATTTTAAATATATTGCTTTCTCTAGTTGAGTGACCTAAATAATAAAAATAATAATAATAAGTAAATATCTACTGAAGCTTTTAATGCTCCTTGCAAAATGACTGGACTTGGCTAAATCATAACATAGGCCATCACTGGAGTGTCCTGTAATTGAAGGTGTCAGTCAGGGTGTCTCCTCCTTTGTACTGAGTGAAAGGACAGAAGTCTGTGTTCAAAACTGAACCGAAGAACCCTGCATATTAGCAGTATGTGCCCAAGAACATATAGCCTTTTCAGTTTTCTTATGTTAAAATAAAAATATAAAATTAAAGAAGGAGGAAAAGGAGAATATGCTAAGGTAAATGGATCAGGAAAACAAAAATCTCCCCACCTGGCAAAGCTTGGGAATATTCTGTAGTAGAAGTTTCCCACTTATCAGGGGAATTTATTTTTCCAATCCCATTTTTTCAAGGAACACGCATTTCCCCAGCAGATAGAATGGCCTGGCGCTCTCGAGAGAGCAAATTCTCAACTGAGGCTCCATTGCTGTCACTTGCAGGACATTTTCTGTTCCATTATTGCACCCAATGAGTTCTCAGCTAATCAGAGCCTCTCGGGACAGGCAGAAAAAGAAACAGCACCCAATCCCCAGAGTGAGACTCTGAGGAACTGCATTTACAGCCTTAATATAACCCATGAGATTTCACAACCCACACGGGAAACCAAATCTGCCTCTAATGAAACATTTACTGGGTTTATTACAAGAAAAGGAGAACAGTTTTTGACAAGCATATCTTCCAATTGTGTTCATTACAAGTGCCAATGAGAAGTCTCAGTAATTTTTATTATTGTGGCTTGAGCTCAAACATATAATTTCCATCATAAGTAAGACAGCCATAAATAGAATATAATTTTTGCCTGGTGCTGCCCAAGTATTTGATGAAGAGGAGGAAAACATCTATCAAATGCCACCTCCTGCATCTTTAAAGACAGACACAACCTACCATCCCAGCCAGCACTCAGTATGTGTGTTTCCCGCTCCCTAGCTTGGTGAAGGATCGTGTTAGGACAAAATAAAATGATAAAAGCAGAGAAACTGAGATCCCTAAACAAGTGCCGAGTGAAAAATACTCAAGGATTGGCCCTTGAGCCTTGAGAACATGGAGGAGAATGACGAGGAGCGCTCAGCTTCCAGGAGACAGGATCCAACACACTCGCAATCCGGAAGTGAGGATCCGAAACACACCCACTTCCCGCCTGGCCTTTTATCTACTGGTCTGTGTGTTTTTAACCCTTACCTCACACCGAGATAGAGCAGCAGACACCTGGTTTCATGCCGGGCACTTCTTCTAGTCTCCTGGTGAATAAGTGCATGCGGCCCTTGAGCTTTCCTCAGCCCCCAGCTGCACCTCTTCTCCCAGGAGTGGGAAAGGTCTTGTCGCTTCCATGCTAATAACAGAAAATGTAGTGCAACCGCTTTCTGATCTTTCAGCTACTTCAATATTTTGAAAAACAAAACAAAAAAGAAAAGACACAAAATTTCCTTGGCTCCAGGAGAGAAAAAAAGAAATGATTAGATTTCAGTTGATCACATTTAAAAGCAATTGTCTAATATTTCTGTTTAATAAGGAACGGTGCTTTTCCCCCTGTGGAATTAAAAGGGAAAAAATTTTGCTCTCATTTTTTATCCTATGATTATGAGAAAACTGAGGCATCACCTGCAGCAAACTCCCTTCCTCCCTTGCCTGTCTCAGAACATGGTTATTTATTTTTCTCCTTGCATATTAACTCTCCCCTCCTGGATGCTATTGTAAAAAAGAAGGTTGCTATGTATAAACACTAATGTAATACCTAAGGAATTTTGTAATTTTTTTATTTTGTGAAAAGATTAAATTTCATAACAAAATAAGAGAATAGCAATAGTTTATACATGGTGTATTGTTATCTTCAAAGTAGTTATTCAGAATACAAGACAGACAAAAAAGATTATCTCACAAAGAAGAAACAAACAGATAATAACACAAAACTTTCTTTTCAATGAACTAAGGAACTTAAGAAAATAGGGCCATGTATGCTTCACATTCCCAGTAAATTCAGCTTTTGGGGGTCACACAAGTTCTTTGTCCCCCAATATTAAGGTATAAAATTGTTATAACAAATATAATCAATGTACCATGTGGTGGCACATGCCTGTAACCCCAGCACTTGAGATACTGAGGCAGGAAGGTCACAAGTTTTGAAGCCAGCATGGGCTCCACAGCAAGATCCTGTATTAAAATAATAATAATAATAATAATAATAATAATAATAATAAAGAACTCAATATATCTACAAATATGTTATTCACCTTCATTATAGCCTTGTAAGTTAAAAGAGGTATAATAGGCTAAGAAGAGTCTAAAAACATAAGCAACCTACATGAATATACATGGAATTGTAGAACCAAAGTGAAAAATCTACATGAGAAGTTCATAGAAGCAAAATGTCTCAATTGTTCATGGAGTTCAAGAGATGCTAGTAACCTGACATGATGTTAAAACCTAAGCCTCTAAAAAGTCCTCTGTCCTCCAGACCAGCACACCTAACCTGAAGCACCTGTGAGTCTTCCGCTCCACAGGAGGATCGACTGAGCCACGTGAATAAGGAGAGCTCCCAATCCAGGAGCCGGTTTGCTGCTCAGCTGCTCTGAGATGTCGCGCCGATGTAAGGACCCAGTCTACCCTCACTGGCAGGATAGTGGGCAGAGGAATCACACGATCAATCATTCAGCGCCAAGCAGGAAAAGAAAATGCTCCGAATAGTCTCATTTCTTTTTTCTTCTTTTTTTCCTCAGGTGTTATCATAAAGGAAAGTAAGAACGTAAAGTAATAATGAACCTAAAGGTTTTTTTGCCCCCAGTTACCAGGAGAATCCACATGTGAGTTTCCTCACCCAAGGTGTAAGAAGCAAGGCAAGTGTTCAGTCATTTATTTCCAGCCTGCAAGTCCTTTTGATAAAAGAAGTGCTTTGCAAGAACCATTTCTCTCCTATCCTTATAAATCAAATAAATAAAAATAAAAATTTCTACCAAGCAATATGCTTCTGTTCCTATCCTTCAACTAGCCTCAAATAAAATGATTGCCCTTCAGTCTTCCTTCTGCTATCCCTCTACTGTGGGAGGGGGTAGAGAGAGAGGAGAGAGAGAAATCAAACAACTGTCTAAACAAATCAATCCTGCATTTCCAAGGGCTTTTGACCTGCAGCAATGTCAATCTCATCTTTTTTTTCTTTTCTTTTTTTGAATCAACATAACCTATGATTCTGATCATTCCAATATGTCAGCGCCTGCTAAGGGCACATTTTATTGTTCATAAAGCCCCAGACGGTAATGAAAAATAAGCAGGAAAACGATAAATTCATCAAAGTTGTGAGAATATTCGAGGAAAAAAGGAATTTCCCGAGGTAACTGTCCTTGACCTGGCTCTTTAATCGAGTGAAATTTCATCACTTTATCTAATATCATGCTTCATGCTTCAGGCTTCCAGCAATTCTATTTTAGTGCGGTCTAATGGGCAGCTGACATATCCACTCAGCACCAAACTGCATAATATGTGCTGACATACTGTGTGGTAAGCGGCCTTGCCAGGGAAATGTCATTGAGAGAAGATTCCTCATCATTTTGGGCTGAGCTCTCCAGGCCCAGGTAGACTTTGCATTTTAAGAGGCGTGGGGCCCCTTGTGGAAAGGCAGTCACTTATTTGGGTGGCTGTGCATATCTGATTTTAGGTGAGAGGTTGGGAAAGCCCAGGTTATGGTTGTCTGAAATCTGAAACTAGATAGTGTAATGAAGAGCGTCATTCTAACTGCTTTGCAGGCAGCTCTTCTCAGAACCCTTGATTCAATTTGGTATTCTGAGGTTAACGTACTGTACTGGGACTGAAAATAGAAATGCACACGAAAAGCTTTTATACTTACTCAGTTCAGTAAGCATGGCAAACTCATCAACAGCTATTTGTACACTGTAGGCAGGGTGGGACTTCCTTTGATGTTCTGATTTATGCTTGCTATCGCCCCCAATACTTGGGAGTCAAAATGCACTTAAAAATGTTGCATTTGACATAATAGCTCAGGATACCATCACAAATGGGGAACACACACACACAAACATACATAGAAATGTTGTCTTGGCCTCTAAATTTCTGACATAGACAAACTTCAAATTTTTCTAAAAATACAGAGGACACTAAAGGCATGTGGTAACTATATGCAATATATGACCCTGAATTGAATTCAGTGCTGGAGATTGAAAAATATCATCAAGGATATTGTTAGGACAACTAACAAAACATAGACTGCAGATTGGAGAAAAATATTTTACCAATGTGAAGATTCCTGAACTTGCTGTGGTTATGTAAGAGAAAGTGTGTGTGTTTTAGACAATTCACACCAAATTAAAGGTATTACAGGGTGCAGGATCATGATGCATACAAATTATTCTCAAGACGATCTGGAAAATTTAATTAGAGAAAGAGGAATGATAAAGGATATGTGGCAAAATGTTAAAAGTTAGTGAATCACTCTAGCAATGCAAAATAACTCCTGTCTAGAGGCAGTAAATAAATTCTCTCAAGTGCAGTGCAGTTGATTCCCTCCCTCCCTCGGGAATAAATCAGTTTTGCAACCATTTGCAAGTTCACTTCAGTATTTCTGATACATAAATGAATCCTTGAACCACTTATAAGAATTGCCTGTCTCCCTCATTAATGATCAATTAAAAAAATCTTTAGCATGTGTTCATTCAAAACAAGACTAATTAGACCAAACAGTAAAGGCTACACAGGAGTTTCTTAACCAGTCTTGTGATAGTTCTTTAAATTTAAAATTATTGCACAATTAAAAACTTCTAGAGAGGAGCTGCACAGTCGTGCAGGCTTCCACTAGAGTCCTGCCATTCCATCAGTGAGTGTGTGCAGATCCTGGGGAGCAGCTGTGTGGCCCAGATCAGCACAGCTGCAGGCAGATCCCAGTCAGGGGTCTGTCCAGACCCCAGAAGCTCCTGTGCTACCACCCAGGCCAGGAGCCTACCCAGAGAGGAGCTGCCCCGGCACGTGGGCTCCTGGCAGAGAACCACCATTCCGTCAGTGAGTGCTTGCAGATTCCTAGGAGCAGCTGCGTGGCCCAGACCAATGCGGCTGCAGGCAGATCCCAGTCAGGGTCTGCCCTGACCCCAGAGGCTCCAGCACACCCACACAGATTGGGGGTCCACCCAGAGAGGAGCTGCATGGTCAGCGCTAGGGCGTCAGCCTGAGGCCTACCACACCATTGGCCACAGCCAGAGACCCACCTGGAGAAGAGCTGTACAGGCACACAAGCAATACCCAGAGGCTTACCCTGATACCATTGACAAGTGTGTGGAGACCCTAGCCAAAGCCTGTGCAGACAACAGGAACTGGGGTGCACAGCTCCCAAATAAAGGCCCTCCCAGACAACAGCTACATAGGAGCCCCAGGAAGAGGGACACCTAGATACCACCCCAAATGTGCACAAGCCACAGACAGAAGCCCGCCCAAACAACAGGTCAGCTCAGAGATCCAGAAGGCCACCACTCAGAACCCAGGAATTGGTGTACTGGTGAGCAGCAGAGTAAAGGCTGTTTGGTGGCTTGCTGAGAATTCAAGACCTGTGGGTGAGAAACAGTCCCTCAAAAAAGATGCAGGAGGCTGCATCTGTTGAAATGAAAAGATATGTAAATAAGTCTCAAAAGCAGACTTTCAGAAAACCTAAGGAATCCCCAAAGGGCAACAAGATGGAACAATCTGATACTCAAAAACCTGGACTCCCTGAGCTGGCAACAAAAGAGGATCTGGAAAGAATGAAATCAGAAATAATTTCTCAGATAACAGCAGAGATTGTGCCCATAGTACAGGACATGATTAATAAACCTAGAGCAGACACAGACTAAAAAAATAGAGGAGCTGAAGAACATGATGGAATCCCAACATAGGAAACAAATGGAATCCATAAAACAGATGCAAACAGATTTCCAGGAGATTAAAAACTCCATTGAAAGTTTATGCAGCAGAACGAGCCAATTCCAGGATAGAACTTCAGATATAGAAGATAGGATTGCAATTAGTGACCAGGAAAGAGAAATTTCTTCAAAATAGTAAGGGACCACGAGAAATCAATTGAGCAGCTGCTAGACAATGCAAAGAAGAATAACATAAGACTGATTGGAGTCAATGAAGAAACACGACAGAGTGTAGACCACATAAAAAAACTGTTCACAGAAGTGATGACAGAAAACTTCACAAATAGAGGGAAAGAACTTGATAGAGATAAGTGAGGCATGCAGGACTCCAAATAGCCATGATCAAAAAAAATATGCACTTAGGCATATAATAGTTAGGATTCCAGAAACCCAACAGAAGAACAAAATTCTACAAGCAGTTAGAGAAAAGAAACAAATCACATACAAAGGAAAGTCCATCAGAATCACAGCAGCCTTCTCAACACAAATCCACAAGGCAAGAAGAGCTTGCAGTGATGTATTTCAAGCCCTAAAGGAAAAAAACCTCCAACCCAGATATATGTACTCTGCAAAACTGTCTTTCATAATTGATGGAGAAATAAGATACTTTCATGACAAACACATTAGGAACCTCATGAATACCAAACCAGCACTCCACAAAATTGTAGACAATATCCCAGGAAAAGACAATGAGGATCACAACCCCAGGAAGCCCAGCAGAATGAATCCATCAGGCATGACAAGAAATTAAACTCAAAGGGAGAGAATTCAACAAAAAGAAAAAGTCATGACAAGGATAAGTCAATACATATAAGTTATAATCATCAATGTTAATGGTCTCGATTCACCAATCAAAAGAAATAGACTGGCAGAATGGGTCAAGAAGCAAGATCCAACAATATGCTGCATACAAGAAACACACTTAATTCAAAAAGAAACTCATAGACTGATAGTTAAAGGGTGGAAAACAATACTCCATGCTACAGGAACCCGAAAAAGCAGGAGTAGCTATCCTCTTTGCAGATCAAGTGGATTTTAAAACAACACTGATTAAGAGAGACAAAGATGGACATTACATCCTTGTAAAGGGAACAATCCAAGAGGAAGACATGACAATCAATATATATGCACCCAACACTAGTGCACCCAACTATGTAAAACAAATACTAATGGACATGAAAAATCAAATGAGCACTAATACGATAGTAGTGGGGGACCTCAATACTCACTGTCACAAACAGATAGATCAACGAGACAAAAAATAAACAACAACATATTAGAAATAAAACTCTTGAACAAATGAACTTAACAGGTGTTTACAGAGTGTTCCACCCCACAAACTCAGAATACACATTTTTTTCAGCTCCACATGAGTCATTCTCTAAAATAGACCCCATACTCACTCATAGAACAAGTTTAGGAAAGTGCCAAGGAAGTTATCCCTTGTATATTATCAGACCATAGTGCAATGAAATTGGAGATCAATAGCAAAAGAAACAGCAAGAATTTCATAAATATATGGAAATTGAACAACACATTTCTGAATAACCAATGGGACACAGAGGAAATTAAAGAAGAAATAAGAAAGTTCCTACAATTAAATGACAATGCCAACACAGCATATCAGAATCTATGGGACACAATGAAAGGAGTCCTGTGAGGGAAATTCATAGCAGTGAATACTCAAATTAGGAAAACAGAGCGAGCTCAATTACACAACCTGATGCTGAACTTCAAGTTTCTAGATAAAGAAGAGCAGGACAAACCCAAAGCTCATACAAGGGAGAAAATTATAAAGATCAGGACAGAAATGAATGCAATGGAGACTAAGAGAACGATACAAAAAATCAATGAAGCCAAGAGTTGGTTCTTCAAAAGAATAAACAAAATTGACAAATCCTTAGCCAACCTTGTCAGAAAAAGGAAAGAAAAGGCCCAAATCCATGCAATTTGGAATGAAAAGGGTGAAATCACAACAGACCCAGCAGAAATCCACAGGATCATCAATACCTACTTCCAGAATCCATACGCCAATAAGATGGACAACGCAGAAGAAATGGACAGATTCCTAGGTACATATGAATTACCAAAGTGGAACGAAGAAGACCTAAAAATTCTGAACAACCCAATATCAAAAAATGAAATTGAAAACATAATTAAAAACTTATCAACTAAGAAAAGCCCGGGCCCTGATGGCTTCACTGTTGAATTCTACAAGACATTTAGAGAGCAACTACTGCCACTACTGTTTAAACTCTTCAATGAAATTGAAAGGGAAGCAGTACTCCCAAATTCATTCCTGGAAGCATCACCTTGAACCCCAAAGCAGAGAAAGACCCAACCAAAGAAGAGAACTATAGGCCAATCTCACTAATGAACATAGATGCAAAAATCCTTAATAAGATACTGGCAAATAGAATGCAGAAGATCATCAAAAAGATCATATACCCTGACCAAGTGGGATTCATCCCAGAGATGCAGGGATGGTTCAACTTACACAAATCAATCAATGTAATACACTATATCAATAGAGCCAAGGACAAAAACTATATGATCATCTCAACAGATGTAGAAAAAGCATTTGACAAAATCCAACATGCATTTATGATAAAAAAAAACTCTACAAAAAATGGAATAGACAGTCTCTACCTCAATCTGATCAAAGCCATCTATGAAAACCCAACAGCCAATATCATACTAAATGGTCAAAAACTGAAATCCTTCACACTAAAATCAGGAACAAGACAAGGATGCCCACTATCACCACTCTTGTTCAATATAGTTCTGGAAACATTAGCCACAGCAATTAGACAAGAGAAAGAAATAAAAGGAATAAAGATAGGAAATGAAGAAGCCAAATTGTCATTTGCAGATGACATGATACTCTACATAGAAGACCCCAAGAACTCCACCAAAAGTCTTCTAGACTTAATCACCAAATTCAGTAAAGTAGCTGGTTACAAGGTCAACACACAAAAATTAATAGCTTTCCTCTACACAAAAAAAACAGACTCACTGAGAGAGAAATAGGGCAAACAATTCCTTTCACAATAGCATCCAAAAAATTGAAATACCTAGGAATCAACCTAACCAAAGAAATCAAAGACCTCTACTCTGAAAACTACAGCACTCTGAAAAAAGAGATTGAAGAGGATATCAGAAAATGGAAAGACATCCCTTGCTCCTGAGTAGGAAGAATCAACATAGTGAAAATGGCCATACTTCCAAAACTGCTATATAGATTCAATGCAATCCCAATTGAAATCCCAGCAGCATAATTCACAGACCTTGAGAAAACAATCCAAAAATTCATTGGGAACAAGAAGAGACCTAGAATAGCAAAAGCAGCTAGGCAATAAAGACAAGGTAGGGGGTATCACAATCCCCAACTTGAAACTGTACTACAAAGCTACTGTGATAAAAACAGCAAAGAAACAGACCTGGGGACCAGTGGAACAGATTAGAAGAGGCAGAAACAACTCCAGACACATTCAGCCATCTCATCTTCGACAAAGGAGCCAAACACCCTCACTGGAGGAAAGATAGCCTCTTTAATAAATGGTGCTGGAAAAATTGGGTTTCAACTTGCCAAAGATTAAAACTAGACCTATATCTCTCACCATGCACTAAACTAAAATCAAAATGGATTAAAGATCTAAATATTAAAATAGAAACTCTGAACCAGTTGGAACAGAGGTTAGGTAGGACCCTTGAAGACATCGGTGTAGGAAAAGATTTTATGAACAAAACCTCAGTTGCCCATGAACTAGTACAATCAACAAGCGGGACCTCTTCTTACTTCTGCACAGCAAGAGGAACCACAGTGTGAAGAGACAACCCACAATGTGGGAAAAAAATATTTTCACCAGCTGTCCCTCAAACAGAGGTCTACTATCTAGAATATATAAAGAACTTAAAACAATCAGATGTCCCACATTTAAAGACCCAATCCAAAAATGGGCATCTGAAATGAACAGACATTTCTCAGACAAAGAAGTAGAAATAGCCAATAAACATATGAAAAAATGTTCAGCATCACTGGTCATTCAAGAGATGCAAATGAAAACAATGCTGAGATTCCACCTCACTCCAGAAAGAATGGCTGCTATCAAGAAATCAACCAATAACAAATGCTGTCGGGGTTGTGGGGAAAGAGAAACCCTGCTCCACTGCTGGTGGGAGTGTAGACTGGTGCAAGCACTGTGGAAATCAGTATGGAGATACCTTAAAGAACTAGGACTGGAAGTCCCATTTGACCCCGCTATTCCACTGCTGGGGATCGTCCCCAAAGAATTCAAAGAATCAGACCACAGTGATATATGTGCACCCATGTTCACAGCAGCGCAGTTTGTGACAGCTAAAACTTGGAAACAGCTCAAATGTCCATCAACTGGAGACTGGATTAAAAAAATGTGGGGTATTTTTATAAAATGGAGTACTACTCAGCCATAAAGAATGTAAAACTAGAGACATTTATAGCTAAATGAATGCACATTGAGGCAATATTCTTAAGTGAAATAAATAGGACACACAGGTATAAATACCGAATAGTTTCTCTAGTGTGAGAAACTGAAAGTGTAAATAAGGACTAAAAGGTATAATAGATAAGGTGAAATAGGAAGAAAAGATGCAAAGGGGAAGGGGAAGTGGGCAGGGTAGAGGTAAAGACGGAAATGGAATTACTGTAAGAAAAAGAAAAAATGGAAACAAAGTCTTTGTAGATAGGGAGGGGTGGAGGGGTTGAAGGAAGGGCAGGGGAAGGGGGAAAAATTTCTAAAATTACTATAAAAAACAAACAGCAATGCATGAGTGCTGGCACAGGAATGAACACATGCCGTATGCATACCTGACACAGAAATGTGCTTTACCGCAGACAGTGGGCGCAGTACAGGATCATGGCAAGTCCCCATCACTACCACTACCTGGGGTCTGCTCCTATGACATTCTGGGCTTTGAGGCCACATTGGCGTCTGAGATGCCTATTTAGATCTCCCTGTGTTCTACATCTTGCTTTTCTCATATCCCATATTTAAGAAAGTAGAATACAGCAGCCTTACACTTCCCCAAAATATTATATTTGATCTGAAGTAAAGTTGTTTCTTGCTTGTTGGAGGTGAGATGTCATGCTGGTGCTGCGCTATCGAGCCCCACGATCCATGTATTGTGGGGGTTCTTTTCTCATAAAACGTGAAGTTGTAATTAAGAAGGAAGAACATTTGAGGAGTATCTGAAAATGTCAGATATGACAGGCCATCACAGGGTGAATGCAGAGCATTTCACCACTGATGAAACAAGGGCATCGTTCTGCCAACATACACACCATGAACATTTTTCTTTTTAAACAGGAGCACGTAAGTACAACTCATCCAATATTTCTTCAACAGTGATGTCTAGCTTTGCTTTCTCTCAAAAACAATTGGTTTTAGTAGAAGTATAATAATAGCCATGGCAATAATAACACATGGCAATAATAACCCCATATAGTGTGTTACACACTCTATACACAATATCACCTTATCTCCCTTAATCTTCACACATCTGTGAACCAGGTATTATGGGTCTCATTTTGCAGATGTGTGTCATGAGTTTAGTGGTAGCTAAGTGATTTGTCCAAAGACACCCAGCACTACACAGAGGCAGAGGTGGTCTCTGTATCAAGTTAAGTCTGGTTCCAAACCCATAATGCTTAACCTCCCCAACAAAACCACCTCTCAAACACAGACTTGAGGAAAATAAGTTCAGAAACTGCTTTAGCAAAAGCTTATTGAATGAAACATTACTAATTAGGTGTGTACAATGTAATCAACTGTCTTGTGTGGCATCCTGCTAATGAAATAACTAGTTTAAATAAAGCACATAGACTATTTAGAGAAAAGAATGCAAAGCAGGGTTATTTTCGTAGACTATCTAAAGTTACTAAGAAAAGGCAAAAAAGGAGGAACTACTCTTTAATTTTCCATTTTGAAGATTTTAAAACTCTACTTGGCAAAACCCATACTTTCTAAGACTATGAAACAAAACTGACTGCCAATTATGATAAATTTTAAAATGGAAGGCTTGAGTGTTGTTTTAGCAATGGTAATAAACTATATCAACATTTCATCTACCAAGTAAAATAATTTTTCTGAAGAAAATAATTAATTGATAATGATTTTTGCTAGCCAGAGCATAGCTCTAAGTATTTGAGTTCTAATATTTTAAATTAATTGATTGGATCTTAAACATTAACCCTGTCCCCCCATTAGCTGTGAACTCCAATTTTCCTCAATCACTGAAAAAATCCAGTCTCATTAATGTGGCTTTAAAAGATCTGAAAGAACATTAGTCCAAAAAAATAGTGACCTTGGGGGAAATTCCATTTGTCATCTGCCTGATAGGTTCCTCGCCAAGCTAACACTTTTGAACTCAGCTAAGATTTATTGAATGTATGTTGATATTTGCCCTCAAAATGCTTAGAAGTAAAGGGTAAGAGACACATGAACAGTTAACTGTAACAGAAAATACCCAATGAAGAACACAATGCACAAAAGTTGCTTTTACTTAAAGACTATTTTTCTCATTCTATATAATTCTATTATTCGTGCCCAATACATGACCCCATTTCCTTCACCTTAGGAATGAGTTTATAACCCAGACCAGCTAGTCAGAGAACCCAAGCTTCCCAAAATAACAGACCCCTGGTGGACATGCTCCACCCCAGACAATCCAAGTCCTATGGTGACTTGGTGTAAGTGATGTGATGGTGAGTTGCTCTTCTTCTGAGACTGAGAGTTAACTGTATCTTGTAAATCAGGAGCTCCTGCTGACCACTTTTCTACCATGGAAGAAACCAGATCCAAGCAACACAGTGAGAGACAGCTCCCTGTGAACATTATCCTGAAACTTTATTCAGGCAGCCCAGCCACTGAATTTTCAAGAACAAGAAACAATAAATATTTCTTTTCTTTACCCTAATTTATTTCTTTCATTGATAACTAAGTTTTCTCTCTAACACCAAGACAATTCCTGAAGAGAGTTTGATTTGAGTATAATTTTCATCTCTAATATTATGTTAATTAACTTCCTGTGCTTTGCAGGACAGAGGAAAAATGATTATGTATGCTGAGGCATTTATCCAAGGTTTTATAAGGGGAGTGGAGTTTGAAGTGAGCTAGGATTTCTAAAACTGGTAAAGAGTGAGGATACTCAGGATAAGGAATGGGCATAAACAGAGACAGAGGGATGAAGAAAAAGGTGAGGCTGGGAAGGGATTTATCTGGGAGGTATGTGATAAAAGAATGTTTGAATGTTTGTTAAGTAGTCCAAAGCTTATTATGTAAGCAAATAAAAACCACTGAAGGTTTTGGGAGCAAAAAAGGTCATGATTTATTCCCAGCATTTCTTTCTTTCTTCCTTCCTTTCCCTTTTTTTTTTTTTTTTTTTTTAAATAGTTCTGTTAACAGCCTAAAGAAATAAATTAAGAAACATAGGAACATACGGCCATCCAAGACCTAGTGGCTGACCTGGTAAGAAGTGTCAAGGATATAAACAAAGTATCTAGGAGGAGAGCTAAAAAGAGACATTTTAGAAATAAAAGTCTAGGGCAAAATGACTAATGTTAAACCTTTTGAATAGTAATACCTGCTGGTAGGGAATTTTAAAAAAGAAATCATGATCTGATAAAGTTTTAATGAAGCAGTTTTCAATGGCTAAAAACAAGAGCTTTCAGACAAAGTGGAACTAACCTTTGAGAAATGCTTAGAAATGATCCAAAACAGGCAGATGTACCACGCTCACTCTAGTATCAGGAAGTGAAAGAATTTTACTTCTAAGTTTTGACTTTATAACACATTTTAAACTGCAGACAAATGAGCTGGCATAATGATAGAGTCACAAAATGAGTTGCAAGTTGAATGTTAAATGATTCTTTCTTCCTATGGTTTTTCATGTGGTCGGGCTTAATCTCAGGACAGTAACCAAATGTGGATGCAGACTGTCTTCATTTCCTTCCTTCCCCTTTTCTATTTTTTTCTTCTCTCTTTTTTCTCTTTTTTTTTTTAATCTCAGTCTTTCCTCTTAACCCTCATTACAATTAAATTTGTAGCCAAATTTAGAAGGAATCTTCTTTTCATAATGGAAATAAATCACTGTGCTATTTAGAAACATCCAAAGAAAAATTAGAAAAGCTTTCTATGGTTTAAGAATTGGTGAATTTTAAATTATAATTCAGCAAATTGAACACCTGCCATGTGGCAGGCACCAGACCCACTGTACCTTCCTGCCCAAAGTAGCCATTTGCTCTGAAGATATGCTCAGAATTTTCACTTAGCTGTGATTTTTCTAATAATTACGAACTTTCACTTTCACCAAGATTATCTTCTAATCATAATGTGAAATTTTAGGATGTTTTTCTTTCCCAGATTGGTTATATTATAATTTCAATTCAAATAGGAAATGTGGAGATGTTTCAGAAATTTCCAAAATAATTTTCCTCAGGAAATACAAACGTTGATTTCAAGTTGAAACCCTGGGATAGGATAGGGATAATTTCAGCAGGTTCTAAATTTCCAGTGCACTTTAATCATTAGTTATTTATAGTTAGTTAGATATCAAACTGAATAGCAACTATGGCATTCAGCACCAAGGGTGCTAGTTCATCTCTCACGCTGTACATTTTTAGATAGGAAGCGCATTTAGCCTCATGCCAGAGGAGGGGCCAGAGGTGAGGACCTCAGGTCAGTATTGTCTTTGAGATGGAGGCGAGGCAAATGCAAAAAGAAAATCGAGTTGTCAATGGCAGAAATCAGATGGCAGCTGTCACCCGTCACCCACAGAGTACTCCTGGAGATATTTTCCTAACCCTACCCAAATTCATTAGCATTAAAAAAGAAATTAGAATTAAATGCTTCTGAATTTCTAGCATCTTTTCAGGCTAACACCACATACTACTGTTATTACCCTACGTAATGACCTAGGGAATAAATTATGCTCAGATAATGCTTCATTCATTTTAAAAATATGAAGAGGGTGAAAAATTAATGTCTGTGGCCATTTCTAAATCTTCTACCTGCACATAATGAAAGCAGGAAGTTGGTATATAAGAAAAATCTCATTGCATAATTTAAAGCTGAAGTATAAGGGTTAAAGGGTGGGAAAAAAGGCATCCTTAAAGAAATTCCTAAGTCTTAGCAATCATTTCTGAGATTTCCTACACTTGATCTTAGCCAAAAGGCCGAGAAGCGATTCTGAGATTTCCTTACATACAAAACTGAACACAGTGAGTGTCCCCAGATTAACAAACAAGTTCAAACTAATAATTTCCAATAAAATATAACTTCCAAATTCCAATATCACATACTCTACTCAACCAAAGATGGCTGAGTTTTCAAATCTTAAAGAGTGTGTTCTTATACAGTGGACCCTCAAGTTATGACTGGCCTGACATACGAACAACTTTGAACAACTTGGGTTGCGACCTGAATTTTAGTTTTTAACTTATAACTTAAGTATTGAGTTATGACCCAAATAATGACTGCTCATGCTTCCAGATGGTCTCAGATGCAGATTTAACCCTTAAAGAGTCCTGGAAGGAACATTACAACATCCTTTCCTGTGTGGGGTTAATTGAAAAATCCTGGGCCAATGTCTCTCTAAGAACACTGAGAGCTTCCTGTGTACAGGAGAGAGACTTTGAAAGTGAGGAGGAGACTGAGCCTTCAATTGACCAACTTGGGTTACAACCAGCCCTTCTGAATGAATTGAGTTTGTAAGTCAAGGGTCTACTGTAATTTCCTTTTTAAACTTGATAATCAGTATAACAATCTGTTAACAATTTAACAAAAAAAGAAAGAAAGTCTGTAAGGTATATTAAGCTTTCACTTTCATTAGCAAACAAACATGAAATGGATGAGCCTTCACCACATCTGTTTGACCTTGAAGACTCTGTGTTTTGTTCACTGTCTTCTGGAAGTTCTAAGTGGGAAAAACATTCCTGGATTCATTTGTAGTCCAAAGGAGTAACTCAGTGATATCAGTGACATTTGAAGTATTTGTGGCTTTGTGCAGCATTCCCTTTAAGAATTATAAATAAATCCAAAACATTGAATAATGCAAGGAGGACCTTCCTTAAGGCCCATAGAGAGGAACAAGATCCAGTGAAAAAGTCATTTATTTTGGTAGTATAGCTTCATCCATACTGGAACTCATATACTCATATTATCTAGTGCCTCAGTGTATCTCTCTCTCTCTCTCTCTCTCTCTCTCTCTCTCCAACTAATTCATTAATAATAGATTTATTTAAACATTAATGAATAAGCTTCTAGATCTCCATTTCTAATCTAGTAACTTTTGCCTTACAATGGTAAGAATTCAGTTTTGTTTTTTAAAATCTAAATTGTATAAGTTCTCCATGTTCACAGAATACAAAATGATTATCAAATGGCTTTGTACATATTTATTTGTTATTGTCCATCTGCTATCCAGCATTTTAACACAGGGCTTGTAGACTATGTAAAAATACCAGGCCTTAAGTTGTCTCTGTTACTTCTAGCTAAATGGAACAAGGAAAAAGAAAATTTCCCCCAAAGCAACAGATAGAGGGAAAAGACTCATGTTTCAAAAATAATGTTGGATTTTAAATTAAAGTAATAACTAAAGATGATTCTAAAATTCAATGTGCTCTGCTTAAGTACAAAAGGGAGAATTCCCACACAGCTGTAAGTACATATTAGTAGGTTCTCAATAACAGAGATGCATTCTATACACTGTTACACTGTGCCCAGTAGATTCCATTCAGTGGTTTCTTACCATAATGCCTTTCAATTTTTCGAGAAAAAAAAGAGGTGATATTTTCTTTATTTCCCCCCATGACATAGAGAAAAATCGGGGAAAGACCTAAGATCTCCCACTTAGTTGGTCCTCATTGTTCTAGGAAATGAGAGATTAAGAAAGAGATTGCTTCCAGTTTTGAGAGATTATCAAGTCATTTAATTCCTTGACATCTCCAGATCTTGTTTGATATCCAAAAGTAAATAAAATGGGAAGTAGGGCCATCTGGGGGCATTCTCCCACTGTTCGTTTCATTTGCACTTGACTGACACCTTGCAGTGTCCAGACAAATGTTATACTGTCCACAGGTATTTCACCATCTATGCATGAGGTGTAATGCTGAGGAGACAAAAGTATGGAGGAGCTAGCTGATGACTGTTCTAGACAAACAAAGATTACAGGTGGCATTTCTATAAAAACCAAGGACTTTTCTTGCTGGAATTCTGTTTAAGAAAGTAGATGTTATATGCACATTTACTGGACCCTACACCAGCCAGCAGTGGTTCCCTACCTTGGAAAGGAATTATCTATGTATAAAAGAGGGCTGTGTGTATTTAACTTGAAAACAAGATTTGACAAGGGGCCATCTGTTTTCTCTTTCCCACCTTATAATGAAAGAAAGAAAGAAAGAAAGAAAGAAAGAAAGAAAGAAAGAAAGAAAGAAAGAAAGAAAGAAAGAAAGGAAGGAAGGAGAGAGAGAAAGAAAGAAAGAAAAAAGAAAGAAAGAAAGAAAGAAAGAGAAAGAAAGAAATGGAGAAAGAAAGGGAGAAAGAGAGAAAGAAAGAGAGATAGAAGGAAAGAAAGAAAGAAAGAAAGAAAGACAGACATTTAAAAAAAACTTAAAGCCAACCAAAATACCTAGGGAGGAACTGGTTTATGATGTATTCATTTTTCCCTGGAAAATACAACCCTTACGTGGCCATACTGAAAGGTTTCAGAATTAGTGCTTCTGTTGCTGCTCCTTCACCACAGCCACTGGGCCAAAAAGCCAGCCCCCCTGGAAAGAGAGAGGGTGTTCAGTGGGAGTGCACCCAAAGGGGCCACACCTTTGGTGAAACTGTCCCTTGGGAGGGACAAATGCTCCAGTGGATAATGCTCTATTTCACCAGCTTTTGTGAAATCAGCTCCACCTCAGTCCAGGTGTCTATCAGCAGAGTTTGTTGTTCCTTTTGTAAATGAGATACACTTGAATGCAACTGTGGCTACACAGCTCCTAGTTTTACAAGGGAAACACAAGAGTCAGACAGCCTAGGTGCCATCACAGGTATGTCCCTTCTTACTTGTACGGACCTAAGCAAATTACATAACCTATCTGTCTCAGCTTTTTGAGTTGTAAAATGGGTACAGTCATACCAGTTCTATTAACTTGATAGAATGGGAGAGTTGTATATGGTAAAATGCATAAAACTGCTAGGGAGGTAAAAGGTAAAGTAGCAGAAGCTACATGAATAAAAACATTAGGGACCTCTCCACACCATTAGTAAATATCCCTTGCATTAGTAAGATAATTTTCCTACCTGCCCCTTCTTTGTTCAAGTAGAGATCTGCTGATCAGCTTCAAAAAGACCATGATAATGGTCAAATTGTTCCAGAGAAGTAATTATTTCAGAACATTTGCATTTATGGAGACATGACTTTTGCAAGAGCAAAAAGTGAACTGTGTGCTCCTTAGCTCTTTGGTTTTGGTTTTTGTTTATTTCTGGTCACACTGAGCTCCTCCCCAGCCTCCCTCTACTGTCACACTGCCACACCCCTACAATACACACACACTTTCTTGGTTCTAGGAATTCAACTCAGGGTCTTCATACTGAGCTCTGAGCTACATCCCCAGGTCCCCTTTTTATTTTGAGACAAGGTCTCACAGTTGCCTAGGCTTAGCTTGAACTCGTGATCCTCCTGCTTCCACCTCCCAGAATGCTGGGATTACAGGTGTTCATCACCATACCCAGCTGCTCTTTGGAATTTTTCTGGGAATGTAATGATCTGCATTCTAGTGCTGCATTATGGGACCCAATAGCCACATGTGTTTAATTAAAATTAAATTGTAATTGTTATTGATCAGCCACACTAACCTCATTTCAAATGTCTGGTGGCTCCAGCTGGCCACCACAGTGGGCAGGTCAGGTGGAGAACACTTCCCTTGTAGAAATTCTACTGAAGGCACTTGGAAGTGGGGAGGTAAAAACAGCATACACTTTTAAATTCAAGCTTTGACTCCATTGTGCCTTTTATTTGGACAAAAGACTTAAATTCCCTAAGACTTAATTTTCTTTATCATCAAATGGGGTCAATACCAGTAACTCTACATAGAATAAATTGTGAAGATTAAGTGAAATAATATAAGTAAAGAATCTCAGGTGTTATACATGCTCAATAAATGTTATTTATTACTGTGTTTCATCAAGTCTAAGATGCAGAACTTTTTGCATTTTAACATAGCTCAAATTCATATGTAATTTCTAATCAGTGCCAAAAGAAACTTGGCAGAGGAAGGAGTTGTGACATAGAAGTCAGTGCCGGCACATGTGCGAATTTAGCATGTGTGTAGAAGGTTAGAGCTTCATCTGAGTCTCACCTAAGCTGAGATACAAGCCTTGTGAGCATGGCATGTCATCGAGCCTTATTTTAAATTTGGATCCCAATTGTCATTTAAAATGTCTTTGAAAAGAACATATTTGAATTTAACTGAGAAACAAATGATTATTGTCTTTGCAGAATATTGTCATGCTCTATACAATACTATTAGAGGCAGAAGAAATTGCTAAACGATCATGTGTTTCTCAAAACAGATTTGATGATATCTATACTTTTAATTAAAAACTTAATTGACACTAAAAATGTACATATTTATAGGGTACAGTATGACATTTCGGTACATGTGTACAACATGTGATGATCAGATCAGGATAACTAGCATATCTATCACCTGAAATATCTCTTGATTTGTTTGTGTTGGGAACATTCAAAATCTTCTTTCCTAGCTGTTTTGAAATACACAATTAATTATTGTCAACCATAGCTATCTTTTGCTGAGGAATGTTAGAAGTTATTCCTCCTATACAATTGCACAACTATATCTGCTAAAATATGTCTGTTCTTGAATCCCAAATGACCATCCCCCTGATACCATCATCCTCCATCCAAAATACCCAGCTGACTCTTCAGAACTGTTTAAAGTCTATCAATAGATAATTCAATTAAAGGGGAAAATCAAACTTTTCATGAGCCTGGAATACTGTGAAGGGCCTGGAAATTAGTCTTCTTCTCCTCAATGTCCTAAGAGGAACAGATTAGAAAACATGTCATGAGGGATTGCAGGAAAGCACTACAATGCCACAGATGGAGTCCAAATACACTCAGGAGAAGATTTGGGCCTAAAATGAAAAACAAAAACAAAAGCAAAAACAAAAACAACAGTCTGAAACTAAGGAACTGAAGAATATGTGTCTGTCAGGGGAAAAAGAAGTTGTGTAATTATGCAAGTGCTTCTTTTTTTCAGAAAAGCTGTTATTAAGTTCATGATGTATCAAACAATTTCTGAGAATAATAGCAAAGAAATGTAAGATTATCAACCAGAAAAGACATATGTGTGAGAAGAAAGAGATAAATCTTCCAATCCCCCAAACTTAGCACTAGAGGATGGAATTTCTTTCGGTAATTTTTCTTTTAGTTTTGTTGTTATCAATATATTCATCAAATATGCTAACAGTTGAAAAGCACACAATTATTTTAACAGTCACTTTTAAAATTCTGCCAATTAATAAAAATGTCTTATCATTTGGATTTTGTAGTCTATACTTACTGAAATTATTTCTTACAACTTATTTTTAGTCTCCCATGTATCTGCAAAAGAAAAATATTACCAAAAGGCCATTAATATACTACAAAACAATTCTTTACATGAAAGAACCTAAAAGGCATTTCTAAGCTCATCATGAAGATGTCACACCTGGGTACTCTGGAAAACATGAACAAAGATTGGAGAGGATCCCCAGAGAGTCGGCATCCATACAGTTCCAGAGCCTCAGGGGAGGTGTGCTCCCCGAGAAGGGGGAGGCCAGGTCTGTTCATGCCAGGACTCACACAGTCCTCCATAGTCAAAAAATATCACTCACCCCATCCCCAAGCCTGGGGACATCCAGGCTTCCCTCAGAAGCCATCCCACTATCTGGCATATTAGTTTTCTGACATAGTACATTTACAAAAATATTATTTGCTGGATTTGGGGATTTTATGATTCTGTAAGGTATTCTTGTTCATTGTAAAGAGCTCAGGAAAACAAGAACAAAAGAAAAGAAATTTTCAGAATCTCATAGATAACAATTTAATGTATTTCAGTCCATTATTTTTTCTGTGCATTGATTAAGCTAATATTGCTTTGCAATATTTGTTACTGTTTTCATTCAATATTTTCAAAAGCCAAAAAAAGAGAGAATCCAGTGGAAATTTCTTTTACACTCAAAGTCACTGATTTCTGTGTTTTTCCACACTATTTTCTTAAAAGATAATATATATCTTGAATATAATTTGAAAGAGTGTGCCACTATTCACTGTAGAATTTTCTGCCAATGGGCTGATGGCCAGTTGGCCAGTGTCAATACTAATAATGCCTTGCACTTTCCAGAAAACATGAGGTCATGCAATTCATGTTCAAATGTTCTCACTTGGTTTGCTGTTGTATGTATCAAGGGGTTATGATTTGTGGTCCAGTCACATAATAACCAAATTTATACCCCCTCTGTCATGTCACTGTGTCTTTCTGTGCAGTACCTTTTCCTTTCAATGCACTATCATAGTGACTATTTTTGCAAAAAGAAAAGAAAAAAACAGCATGTATACTAGCAACAACTAAAATAATAGTAATATAAATAGCCAAAACAAGTTTGAATATGCTGAGTTAATGACAGTTACAGCTGTCACTTGAGAAATTATTCAATGCCTTTGATGATACAGTGCACCCTTAGTTCAATTTGTGAAAATGTTATATTAAAAATCAATAATTATCAATTCATAAGGAACACAAAGGACATGATGAATTAATACCACAGTGATCCAATTAGCAAACCCCAAACTGTAGGAAACTACAGGTCAAACAAGCCCATCTCTTCAACAAATAAATTAGAAACAATAGAAAAGGGAAACAATAGATTAAAAGCAACTTAAAAGACATTTTAAAAATATATTGATCAATCTCAATGCATTGTGATATTCATGAAACAGTTGAAAATTTGTACACTGAATTTTGAAAATATTTGAGAATTATTATTAAATTTTAGGTATAATAATGGAACTATGGGCATATATTTTTGAAAGAGCCCTTATCTTTCAAGTATGTATGCTGGAATATTTACAGAATAGGTGACATGAAATCTGAGCTTTTCCACAAAATAATATTGACAGAGTAGGAGTAAATGGAGGTAAACAGATTCCTAAAAATGTCTGCACTGATCCCAGCCTCCTATATGTAGCTGCATCCCTTTGATCGTGGGCTGGAGCTAGTGACATTTTTCCTAAGGATTAGAATATGACAAGATAATGGGAGGCCGCCTTTGTGACACTGTGACTTCCCTTCTTGCTCTCTTCTTCTCTTTCTAGGTAGCATTCTGATAAAGCTAGCTACCAGGATGTGAGACACTCCTCAGACTTGCCCACATGGAAAAAGACAGCTGAATGCTGTCAACAACCGCCTAAATAAATGTTATGGCTTATAGCTAGATGTCTCCCAAAGCCTTATGTGCTCATAGGTAGGGCTTTTAGGAGTGATTGGATCATAGGTGTATGACACTGGACCATAATGTGTGACACTGGATTAGTCCACTGATTGGTATAGCATAGTTCTGGGTATGGATTTACTAAAGAGGGAAGCCCCACCCTGGGTGTGGGTGACACCAACCAATAGGCTTGCAGCCTGGGGAGAATAAAAAGGGAAAGAAGAAAATCTCACTACTTCCTGCCTGCCATGCTATGGACTGTTCCTCCTCTGCCATGCTTCTCTGCCATACTGCTCTCTCTTGGAGCCAGCCAACTATGGACTGAAACCTCTATAAACTGTGACCTAAAGTAAGCCTTTCCTCTTTAATTTGTGAGTGTTGAGCATTTTGTCCCAGCAACAAGAAAGTAACTAAGACAAGAAAGTAGGAGGTAGATCCTTCCCAAATGAGTCTTGAGATGACTGCAGCCTTATGGAAAACCTAGAGCCAGAAGACCCAAATCAGCCCAACATAAAGACCCAATCCTCAGAAACAGTGAGAGAAAGCATACATGGGTTTTGAGCTGCTAAATTTTGAAATAATTTATTTACTTTCAATAAATAATAAATACAATATGAGACCACACTGGTTATGGCTTGATGACTTGGGGCTAAGTGATAAGTAATAGTACATGGAGGTTCATTTACTATTCTTTCTACTTCTGTAAATATTTTAAATTCTTCCCTGACAAAGAGTTCTTAAAAAGGAATTGGTGACATAGAACAATAGCAATTTACTGCCCTTCCCTTCTACATATTTTAAGTTGTCTATATGTTCTGTTTTGATGTGCTTCCTGCTCTGATTTGTCAATTGGGCTCTGTAAGACAATAAATATTTACTAATGAGAAAATGCACTAATGCACAGATCTAAGAGGAGGAAAACCAAATGAAAAGACTCTTGTTATGTTACTTTTATGTTCAATTTGGGGAATGGCAATAGGATAAATGAGGATAATCCAAAGTGATGATTGAAAGAATATATAAGTACAGAAGGGAAAGGAGTTCTGGCATTAGACTAAAGAAACATAAATGAGGGCAAATTTATTTCTTCATTTACCAGGCTGTGGATGCCTTCATTTCTCTGTTTTCATTTTATTTTTGTTTTCTTGTTTTGTTCAATCTTCCTGACTTTTGGCCATTTTGCTAGTTTTTTAAACCTCTATCAGCAGAGTAAGAGAGAAAAAATCCAATTCAGTAGTCAGATATTTTTCCTTATCAAGATATGTAAAAATGTTACAGATCATAGAAACAAATAGCAAAAATTAAACATCAAGTTAATTAACACAAAGTGACTATTGAGTGAGGATCTGGATTCCTACTGAGCAGGCAGCTTGTGATATATTATACTATGGGTCTCAGTTTATAAGGTCACAGCTCGATAAAACTTAACAAGTGTTTTAGAAGAGATATAAAATGT
The DNA here is from genome assembly GCF_053883595.1 of Heterocephalus glaber. NCBI lineage: Eukaryota > Metazoa > Chordata > Mammalia > Rodentia > Bathyergidae > Heterocephalus > Heterocephalus glaber. Next base: position 63,027,530 of record NW_028258317.1, on the reverse strand, counting down.
TTTTTAGCAAACCCACACGTAATTTTCTTATCTTCTTTTGACAGGGATAATTTTAAATTAGCTATTTGCCACTTTGTTCTCATAAAACGATTATAGGATGTGACTCATTGAGGCCTAAATTATGTGAAAGTGCTAGAAAGAACTCTGCTGAGCTTTGGCTCTTGGGGACCAGTAACAGTTCATTTCAGGGAGTGGGTTTCCCTCTGTGGTGATTGGGTCCACATAGGGAAAAACTGCATATGAATAGATCAACAGCCAGGCCTGGGTGGGACATCCTGGATCTAAGTATAAGGTCTACCACTTACTAAGGGTAAAAGCCTAGGAAAGTGCTTTAAATGCTCCAATTACCAGTGTGTTCATCTGACAAAAGAGTATGATGAAAAAAATGTAGCTAACTTCTACGCTGGTTAAGGTTCAAAATGAAATAGCACCTCTAAATGACTTACCACAGTGCTGAATCCCTCAGTAAATCAGAGCTACTGTCCCACTGCTCCTGTGATTGTTGTTCGTACCAACACCAACAGGAGATGATCTTATATCCTTGGCTATGCAAACCCACACCCTTAGGATGTATGAATGTGAATTATGTTATAGACAGCCATAAACCTTCTTTTCAATTGATGCTTAGATGTTAAAACTGGGAAAGTCAAGTTGGGAGGACGGGTTTGTGCATATAATTTTCTTCTTTATGACACTGCAATGTAACATACTTCCTGGATCCTAAGGTCCCCCTTATTTGGTAGTTCTCCAAATTAGTTGGATGTTGCCTTACAGTGGGCCCCCGGGAACTTTTGGCAATCTGAGCTATCTGGAGACCTTTTTATCGTCACACCTGGGGAGATACAATTTTTATAGTCACACCTGGCTTCTACTGGATAGAGACCAGGGATGCTGCTAAACGTCCTAAAGTGCACAGGGCTTCCCCAAGAATCAGGAATTATCACATCTGAAATGTCAATACAGCCAAGATCAAAAAGCTCCACCTGAGCTAAAGACAAGAACAGAATTCTCCTTTGAGGTGGCCTTTCAGAGTTTGAGGCTAGCATTTAACAACAGCCAATGTTTTTTAAGTTCTCTTATTTTCAGCCAATCAACTACAGCACTCTTTATTTTTTTTTCCAGTATTGGGGATTGAACCTGGGACCTTTGCACTGAGCTTTGTCCCCAGTCTCCCTCTTTTCTTAATTTTTTATTTTGAAACAAATTCTTGCCAAGTTGCCCAGGTTGGGCAAAAACTTAGAATCCTCTTTGCCTCGGCCTCCAAAAGTGCAAGGATTACAGGTATGCACCACCTGCCCAGCATACTCATGATTCTTTACTGAGACTGAGCAAGACTTCAGATGCTTCCTGATGCTGTCGGCTAAAACCAACTTTAGTCTAAGGGAGAGGGAAAAAAATAGGCAGGCATGCCATGAGAAAACAAAAAAGTTCATATGATTCTCCAGTATCATGCCCTCGAAAACTGATAGGTATTATGCTTCATATATCATAAGGAACCTATAATATATGTAATGCACCATGTTATGCTTCCCTATATCTAGAGGTTGTGGCCCAACTGACCCAATACCTCTGAAGTTAAGTGTGAGTAGGAAAAGTAGAAATTGAGCACTGCTAAGGTTCTACAATATTTCTGATATTCCAACCAATCTTCCTTTCCACTCCAATCAAAACAACTTCTAACAGTCTCTGTGGATGTTTCTGCACTCAAAACCAACAACAGAACCCCACCACCAACAACTACCACAGATTTCACAACACCTATTATTTAAAAAGCTTGAAACCGGAAGCCCCATTTTTCCACGCTGAAAATATTTGAATGGGCTGTCAAAAAGCTTCTCAGAAAAGCACCCGTCCAACAGCAACAAACCCTGTGCAAACAAATCAAGTGGCGCAGAAATCCTTTGCACGAGATGACAGGGGAGGCCTCCATTCTGACACTGTGGGCGAGCCAAGTTTTCATGTACTTGGATGGCTGACCTCCAACTTCTGACATATTCATTATATTCCAGCATGTCGGCTGCAGATTGCATTGAAGTGATGACAGCTACAAGACAGCCAACGAGGAATATGGCCATTCTGGCAACAGGTGGCCTTTCACTTGTACTGGGAAAGTTAATCTAGTTTATCATGAAAGTATATTATGTTCAAGCAGTGTCATGTTTTGAGAGCTCCGGTGACAGATCAGATAGAGAAAGCATTCTTCCGTGGAACCTGACATTTTGGGGAGACCAACCCTTTCAAACTACTTCATTGTTTATGCTTGGTTCAGGTCTGTTAAGTTACTCAGTTGTTTCAAGGTTTACATTCTAGGTTCTGAATTATGGTTTGTGTCCTCCATCAAAGGCTGATGGAAAGATGTACAGTCTCACCTTTAGCAATCAACTACCTCTGCTGCAAGAAATGTGTAATGATTGTCACTTGTCAGCAGGAAAATATATTGAAGAAAAGGCTAGCAGTGAAAGTTATGTTCATAGCCATGCAAGCTATCACATTTCCTGATGAATTTTTAAAGTTTGGATATTTAAAATTAACTCTGCCTACACCCTTTCAAAATACCATTTTTAAAACTAATCAATGAAACTAAATCATATTCAAGGTTTACAGTGGGAGAACAATGGCTCCTGGATAGAACTGGGTTCTCTTTGGGTTTAACCTCAGATTTTGGCAAGAACTCCCTCTCTAATCTTTCTCATATTCCCCTACAACTTGATATAAATGATGCTAGATGGTGATATTTATTCAGTCATCCCATTACATGGCTGCCTTCCAACTTGAAAGATTATATTCTGCTGCACTTTGGACTTCATTTGAAGATCTCTTAATACTTCTAAAACATAGAGAGGCAATCAAAATGCTCATTTGCCTTGGACAAAATAGTTTTAATTTGCTTAAAAGTCTTCTAGCCTATTGGCTCAGTCTATAAAGAGTCTCAGTGTCGGCTGAATGGTGTAATATTGTTGATGGTTTTATTTCTTTGTGAACTCCTTTTTGCCTAGGGACTTTCCAAGACATTGAATCTCTAAAAGCAAATCCATCTCTCTAATGCACAACCACTTTTCTGCACTTGAAATTATGGCAACAGTCCCATAAAAATACAGAGAGAAGTGAAGGGCCCCTGTTTGTGGTACTTCCTCCCTACTTTTCAGCTGCACTGAGGAATCAAAGACTAGGCATCAGTTCACTGGTCTCAAGTGCTGGTGGTTCTGAAGCATCACCTTTCCCCCACCAATCTGCAAGGCCTCCTTGGGTATTGGTCAAATTGAGGACCTTTCAGGCCTACAATTTCAGGTCCTGTGTTTTTTCTTGTTATTGAACACTTCAGAGAAAAAGAAATACTGATGTATGTAAGGAAACAAGAATGACATAATTTAGTTCTCTTCTATAACTTCATTCAGTTTTGGCATAAAATGTATATTAAGCACTTTATTTCATTTAAAGAATCACATATTAGTACTCTCCATATATATTAGGATAGTAACTCTCATAAAAATTCCATGGGGTAGATATTATTATTATAAACTCTTTACAAATCAGAAAACTAAGGTACAAGAGGTTACCTAACTTCCCAAGGCTACAGAATTAGTAAGTAGCTGGCCAGCTTTGAACCTAGTTAGTTTTACCCATATCTATATTCAATACTATATTATGATATGTCCATCAACAGCACAGTAGAAACAATAATATCTAAAATTTAATGAGGCAGGCAGCCACTGTGCCTGATATATTTAAGCCTTACCACAACCTAGTAGGAAAGTATAATTATTACCCGGTTTACACATAATAAAACTGAAGATTAGAAACAATCATTTGTCCAAAAACTTATAGCAAGCAAATGACAGAGCTTGGGCTGGACATTGTGAAGGTAAATATTTGAAATGGAAAAGTATTCTCTGTTGAGTTTTTAATGTTTATAAGAGACATTCATTTGTCTAGAAGCAGTGGGGATATTTTCAAAAGTGTGATCTTAGGCCCACAATTTAGCTCAGTGGCACAGCACCTGCCCTGCAAGCACAAGTTCCTGAGTTCAATCCCCAGTACCAAAAAAATAGTGATCGTTACTATCCCTAGAAACAGAACTTGAAGCTGAAATTTTAGTTTTCTGCCCTTCCTCAGATATTGTAAGTTTTATTCCTTAAGACCTGGAAGTAACTCCATAAGTTAGTAAGATCCTGAATCTCAAAACATGTATAGAGTTAATTCATTTATGTTAAGAAAGCAAAAAATGGAATTCTTTCACAAAGGCAAAATTATATTGTCTTTACAAATCCAAGTGTTTACAATTCTTTTTTAAAGAACAAAAAGTAAATAAAAATTAAAAAATAGAAATGTAAGACACTGATTTAGAAAATGTGGTACCAAAAATAAATCAAGTTAGCAAATGGTATTCTTTTATTAGGAAGAATAAAAAGCTTCCAGGAAAAAAATAAAACAAATTTTAAAACTAAGTATAAAATAATAGGTTTAAAGACCACAAATATGATAGAATATTATGAAGTTGTTGAAAAATGTGTTTATAAGGATTTTAATGAGCTTGAGGTAAAATTCATTGATGTTATGGAGAAAAAAGTAGCATAAAATCAGTGTATTGAATAGAAAGTCTTTCCAAAAACCTTATTCATTTTATGATTCGTATATGTAAAGATTTCAAGAAGAAAAATATACAAAAATGTGGAAAGGATGTTAGAATTATAACTGGTGTTTATTTTCTTCTTTTTACTCTATATTTTTCAAACTCTTTCCATTTCACCATATCACTAATATAGTCAGGAAAAAATAAATTAATTGGAAAACTGTGGAGTCATAACAACACTCTGCACAGATCCCCATCACAAGCTAGCTGTCCTGAAGACTGCACTTGTGCAGCCCGGGTCCCAGCACTTTCTGAATTGAACTGAACCCACCTAGAGGGTTGTCTAACTGAGGATACTCGCAGTGTAAAGAAGCAATAAAAATCATTGTCCCAAAGGCCAGGAAAGGAAAGGTGGGCAATCATGCAGCAGGTATGCAGCAGAATCCACAACCAGGGACATCAAAGGTAGAGCTGCAGCAAAGTTCAGAAAAGACCAGGTGTCACAGCAAGTGACAGAGCTTCCCTTTGGGAACTGTCAGGGCCTGTTTCTGAGACAGTCATTGTACCTTAAAAGAGGTTCTAGATTTCTGACAGCAGTGTGAGCCAGTTACCAGTAGGGAAGACTAAGTCCTTGACACCTATAGCAGGGTGGCCCATGAGCTGCCTGTGTCTAGCCAAATCATTAAATTCAGGACAGTTTAGCTTTCCCAGAATCCCCAGACACTGAGGCCTGACCAGAACAAGATCAGTGGACCCACTGGTCTTAGCTGTTCTCAGAAAGCTAAGATGATGGGGATTTTGAAAAAATTTAAGAAAGAAAAGAAAATCTTGAATGATTTAGAAATTCCAGAAACTGAGTTACCTTGTGTAACCTGCCCAAGTTATATGGTGCCATGAGAAGTTTCTGGAGAGAGCCAAAATTTCTCTCAGGAACACCTTGTCAAGGACCAGAGAACACGCAAAACTCACCCCACCCACAATGACAGCTGAAGACATTGAGCTTATCCAGATTCGACGACAGCTGCTCAGAACATTGCTGGTACTTACATTTCTTTAAAATCCATTGCTTTCCAGCCTGCTATCTTTCTTTTAATTTTCCTTCAATTCTCTCTTTTTTTAATTTATTTCTTGGATATGTCGTGGTTGTATCTATTGACCATAGATTACCGATTCTTTCAAATTTTTCAAACTTATTTTTAAAGAAGTGACATGCAAGTCTCTATATTTATATTATACAAAATTTCTTATTTGCCCTATTCAAATCAGTTATAATCAAATTTCTGTTTATTGGTGCATCCATTAATGAGAAAAGTATATTACAATTCACACTGAGAATATTAACTTAGCCTCTGCTTCGAATCATAATTTTTCTTCATGACTCATCCTATGCCTAACTTTTAATTTTCCCACCTTACCTGCTCCTTCATGGTTTTCCCCACCTCAGTCATGGATCACTCTTATTTTACCATTTCTCAAATGAGAAAACCAGGATTTCCCCTTCACTGTTCTTTTTCTCTTACACCAAATCCTATGGACGTCATTTTGAAATCTACTCTGAATCTGATTATTTCTCATCACCTCTGGTGGTCCAAGCAACAGCTGTCCCTCATATAATTATTACAATAGTGAGCACGCTGTCTTCTGCTTCTTTTCTTGCCCTCCTAACAGTCCAAAGTCTACACCCCAAGTCAAGTGAGTGTTTGCCAACAAAAGTCATATCACATCATACCTTTGCCCACAGGCCTCCCATTGCACTCTGGGAAAAATCCAAAGTTGTTAAAATGGCCATTAATATCCCCTTCTCCCTTTCTCCTATCTCGCATTTTTCATCACTGTCTTTATCATCCATGCCACTGTGACCACACTGGCCTCCTTCCTGTTCTAAAGCACATTAAGCACACACTAGCCTTAAGGCCTTTGCATAGGCTGATCACTATGCTTTGACAAATGTCCCGTCTACACCTGTACTTCTGATTCCTTCTTTTCCTTTGGGCCCCAGATCAGATGTCAATATATTTTTAAAAGCTGCCCTTTACTGCCCAATCAAAAGTCATGCCTCCTTATTGTCTCTCTTTCTCTCCTTACACCATTTCACATTTTTTCTACCACACATTGCCTCCTGAAATGTTTTCCTTTGCTTGGTGCTTAATCATCTATCCTCTCCTGCCTCCACAATTAGAATAAATGAGAGTAGAAATTTGTGTTGGTTTTATTCATCAATGTGTTTCCTGCACCTAGTACACAGATGCAGTACAATTTCTAAATAAATGAGTGAATTAAATTTGGAGTTCACAAAAAGCAGGAGTAGCTATACTCTTTTCAGATCAAGTAGATTTCAAAAAAACACTGATTAAGAGAGATGAAGAAGGACACTACATCCTTGTAAAGGAAACAATCCAAGAGAAAGAGATGACAATCATAAATATCTATGCACTAAACACTAGTGCACCCAACTATATAAAACAAATACTAACGGACATGAAAAGTCATATATGCACTAATACAGTTGTAGTGGGGGACCTCAACACCCCACTGTCACAAATAGATAGATCAACTAGATTAAAAATAAGTAATGAAATACTAGAATTCATTGGAACTCTTGAACAAATGAACTTAACAGATGTTTACAGAGTCTTCCACACCACGAACTCAGAATACACATTCTTCTCAGCTGCACATGGGTCATTCTCCAAAATAGACCACATACTCACTCATAGAACAAGTTTAGGAAAGTGCCAAGGAAATTATCCCTTATATATTATCAGGCCATAATGCAATGAAATTGGAGATCAATAGCAAAAGAAACAGCAAGAATTTCATAAATATATGGAAATTGAACAACACACTTCTGAATAACCAATGGGACACAGAGGAAATTAAAGAAGGAATAAGAAAGTTCCTACAATTAAATGACAACGACAATACTACATATCAGAATCTGTGGGACACAATGAAAGCAGTCCTGTGAGGGAAATTCATAGCAGTGAATACTCAAATTAGGAAAACAGAGCGAGCTCAATTACACAACCTGATGCTGAACTTCAAGTTTCTAGATAAAGAAGAGCAGGACAAACCCAAAGCTCATACAAGGGAGAAAATTATAAAGATCAGGACAGAAATGAATGCAATGGAGACTAAGAGAAGGATACAAAAAATCAATGAAGCCAAGAGTTGGTTCTTCAAAAGAATAAACAAAATTGACAAATCCTTAGCCAACCTTGTCAGAAAAAGGAAAGAAAAGGCCCAAATCCATGCAATTTGGAATGAAATGGGTGAAATCACAACAGACCCAGCAGAAATCCACAGGATCATCAATATTTACTTTGAGAACCTGTATGCCAATAAGATGGAAAACACAGAAGAAATGGACAGATTCCTAGATACATATGAATTACCAAAGTGGAACGAAGAAGACCTAAAAATTCTGAACAACTCAATATCAAAAAATGAAATTGAAAAGGTAATTAAAAACTTATCAACTAAGAAAAGCCCGGGCCCTGATGGCTTCACTGCTGAATTCTACAAGACATTTAGAGAGGAACTGCTGCCACTACTGTTTAAACTCTTCAATGAAATTGAAAGGGAAGCAATACTCCCAAATTCATTCCTGGAAGCATCACCTTGAACCCCAAAGCAGAGAAAGACCCAACCAAAGAAGAGAACTATAGGCCAATCTCACTAATGAACAGATGCAAAAATCCTTAATAAGATACTGGCAAATAGAATGCAGAAGATCATCAAGATGACCATACACCCTGATCAAGTGGGATTCATCCCAGGGATGCAGAGATGGTTCAATATACACAAATCAATCAATGTAATACACTATATCAATAGAGCCAAGGATAAAAACCATATGATTATCTCCATAGATGCAGAAAAAGCATTTGACAAAATCCAACATGCATTTATGATAAAAACCCTACAAAAAATTGCAATAGATGGTCTCTACCTCAAAGTGATAAAAGCCTTCTATGAAAAACCAACAGCCAATATCATACTAAATGGTCAAAAACTGAAATCCTTTGCACTCAAATCAGGGACAAGACAAGGATGTCCACTATCACCACTCCTGTTCAATATAGTTCTGAAAACATTAGCCACGGCAATTAGACAAGAGAAAGGAATAAAAGGAATAAAGATAGGTAATGAAGAAGTCAAATTGTCATTATTTGCAGATGACATGATACTCTATATAGAAGACCCCAAGAACTCCACCAAAAGTCTTCTAGACTTAATAACCAAATTCAGTCAAGTAGCTGGATACAAGGTCAACACACAAAAATCAATAGCTTTCCTCTACACCAATGACAGACTCACTGAGAGAGAAATAGGGCAAAGAATTCCTTTCACAACAGCATCCAAAAAACTGAAATACCAAGGAATCAACCTAATGAAAGAAATCAAAGACTTCTTCTCTGAAAACTATGGCACTCTGAAAAGAGAGATTGAAGATGATATCAGAAAATGGACAGACATCCCCTGCTCCTGGGTAGGAAGGATTTATATAGTGAAAATGGCCATACTTCCAAAACTGCTATATAGATTTAATGCAATTCCAGTTGAGATTCTGGCAGCATACTTCATGGACCTTGAGAAAACAATCCAAAAATTCATTTGGAACAAGAAGAGACCCAGAATAGCAAAAGCAATTCTAGGTAACAGAGACATGGCAGGGGGTATCACAATCCCCAACCTGCAACTTTACTACAAAGCTACTGTGATAAAAACAGCATGGTACTGGCAAAGAAACAGACTTGAGGACCAGTGGAACAGATTAGAAGATGCAGAAACAACGCCAGACACACTCAGCCATCTCATCTTCGACAAAGGAGTCAAACACCCTCACTGGGGGAAAGATAACCTCTTTAGTAAATGGTGCTGGAAAAATTGGGCTTCAACTTGCCAAAGATTAAAACTAGACCTGTATCTCTCACCATGCACTAAACTAAAATCAAATGGATTAAAGATCTAATATTAAAATAGAAATTCTGAACCAGGTGGAACAGAGGTTAGGTAGAACTCTTGAAGACATCGGTGTAGGAAAAGATTTTATGAACAAAACCTCAGTTGCCCCTGAACTAGCACAAACAATCAACAAGTGGGATCTCTTCTTATTAAAAGGCTTCTGCACAGCAAGAGAAACCACCAGCAGTGTGAAGAGACAACCCACAGTGTGGGAAAAAATCTTCACCTGCTCTTCCTCAGACAAAGGTCTACTATCTCGAATCTATAAAGAACTTAAAAAGATCAGACCTCTCAAATTTAAAGACCCAATCCAAAAATGGGCATCTGAAATGAACAGACATTTCTCAGACAAAGAAGTAGACATGGCAAATAAACATATGGAAAAATGTCCCAACATCACTGGTCATTCGAGAGATGCAAATGAAAACAAGCTGAGATTCTACCTCACTCCAGAAACAATGGCTGCTATCATGAAATCAACCAATAACAAATGCTGGTGGGGCTGTGGGGAAAGAGGATCACTGCTCCACTGCTAGTGGAAGTGTAGACTGGTGCAACCACTGTGGAAATCAGTATGGAGATACCTCAAAGAACTAGGACTGGAAGTTCCATTTGACCCAGCTATTCCACTGCTGGGGATCTTCCCCAAAGAATTAAAAGAATCATACCACAGTGATATATGTGCGCCCATGTTCATAGCAGCACAGTTTGTGATAACTAAAACTTGGAAACAGCCCAAATGCCCATTAACTAGAGACTGGATAAAGAAAATGTGGGTTTTTTTATAAAATGGAGTACTACTCAGTCATAAAAAATGAGAAATTAGAGACATTTATAGCTAAGTGGATGCACATTGAGGCGATACTCTTAAGTGAAATAAATAGGACACACATGTGTAAATACCGAATAGTTTCTCTCATGTGTGAAACTGAAAGTGTAAATAAGGACTAAAATGTATAATAGGTAATGTGAAATAGGAAGAAAAGGGGCAAAGGGGAAGGAAGTGGGAGGGCTAGGGGAAAGGAAAGAAGGGAATGGAATTAATGTGAGAAAATGGAAAAATAGGAACAAAATCTTTGTAAATAGGGAGGAATGGAGGGGTTGAAGGGAGGGCTGGGCAAGGGTGAAAAATAAGAACCAAGAGAGATTATGTAAAGGTGCAAATTTCCAATGATGAATGTCATTATATTGTATACCTAAAATGTACCAATCATTAGAATGAATAATCGATAATGCAAAATAGGAAGAAAAGGTCCAAAGGGGTAGGGATAGTGGGAGAGGCATGAGAAAGGAAAGAAGGGAAAGGAAAAATGACAAGAAATGGAAAAAATGGAAATAAAGTCTTTGTAAATAGGGAATGGTGGAGGGGGTGAAGGGAGGGCTAGGAATGGGGAAAAAAATAAGAACCAAGATGCATTATGTAAAGGTACAATTCCCAATGAGAAATGTAATTGTGTTGTATACCTACAATGTACCAATTAACAGAATTTAAGAAAAATAAATAAATAAATAAATAAATAAATAAATAAATAAATAAATTTGGGGTTCACTAATGTAAGTAAATGAAATATAAAATTATATAATTCCTGGTAAAGTACAAGCTTGCCAGCCTCCATCCTACAACAGATCCTGAATGAATATTAGAAACAAGAAGATACTTAGAGTTAATATTTCTGGGACATATCTTTTTTCATTTCTTTCCATTCAGCTTTCCCAAATCCTTGTTTCATATGTCACATGTAAAGAGTATACACCTCATTTAGTACTTTTTCATGCAATCAAAAAAGCCATTTACTTTTAACTATCAAGTTTAGGCCATTTACATTTGTTTATTGTCATTTGTATTTATTTTGTTCTTTGAACACTTTTCTTGAATGTCTTTTACTGGTGTTTTCAAGAAGCTTGCTCATTAACTTTCATTTCTTTTTAGGTAATGTATCTTTTTTTGCTGGCTGCTTTTAGCATTGTTCCTTTGAACTTGGTGTTTTTTTGTGTGTGTTTCACAGTATTTTATGATGAATTATAGTGTGTGGATTATATTTTAGTCATATTAAAAATTACTTATTTTTAAATCTTCCTTTGTTAATTTCATTCCTTCAAATTCTTGAGGTTTTGTAATTCAGTAGTTGGCTGAATTTGCTTATTCTTTTTTCCAGTGTGTTCTTTCCTTTCATATTTTATGATTGTAGATTATAAACTCATATTCTACTGGACTTTGTAAGTGGGATTACTGAGGAGATGGGTTAATACTATGTCCTTCTACAAATATTTTGTATTTGCTTCTGTTAAGTCACCAATACATATTACCAAACATAGATAAATTTTTATTATTAATTCTTGGCTTGAAGTTTATAAAATTATGCAAATAGCGTAATATACTCATGTGAGGGTAGACTCTTAATTATAAAATATCCCTCTTTTTCTTCTAAAATTCAAGTCAGCAGAACTGATGAAATTTTTTTGTCCCTCTGCATGGGTTCGTAAATGGCTCAGTGCTTTGCTGTTCATTTCTTTGCGTTTGTTTTGTTTCTCCCTAATATTGCAGTCATTTGAGTAATTCTGCCATGTTTCCCCCAAAATAAGGCCTACCTGGAAAAAAGTTCTAGAATCTCTTCTAAAATCATGCTAGAACTTGTTTTCCAGGTAGGTCTTATTTTGAGGAAAGCACAGTGTTAGGTTCCTATACATAGAAATTTGAAATCAAGTCAATTTCTCTCTCAGTTCCTCTCCTTGTACAGACTAGATTTAGCTCCTATTTCCTTCTTAGTGCTCATTGAAATATATGTCCACAGTTTTCAGAACCAGCCCCTCAGCCCCACTCCAAGACAGATTAAAAACTAACTTCCACACTTGGCTCTTTTTTCTGTTTCCTCTTCATTGTTAGTCCCTAGCACTTCTTTAACCTTCCTGAATGTTCAAATCTTCATTTAGAAATGTGTTACAGTGTGTCAAAAAGTTTCAATTGCTTTATAGCCCAAGATGTTGTTGTTTTTATGTCAGCTTGCATGCCATATATTGCCAGATATTGGAATTCCAGGCAATAATCTTTAAAGTCTAATATATCAATTCTTTTTATAGTGTTTTGTATTACAGACTCATGTACCATTTAATATGTAATTCACTTTCGATCTTATTGGAAATAGCCTCATTTATTTTGGTGGATTTGATACAGCCACCTCAGCCTTGATTTGGTGCTATGCCTGGGTGAGATTTTCTCAGAGGTATGCTAAACTCTAGCTCTTCTGAACCAATCTTCTTTCATAGGCATTAAGCCTTTAGCACAAATTTAAATCTGTCTCCACCAATACCTACTCCCCATCCTTTTCATCTTTCATAGACCATTTCCCCAGTATATCTTCAGTATGTCTAATTCTGTCTTAGCATCTGCTTCTGAAAAGATTCAGACCAGCATATTCAATGAAAATGAGGCTTATCTTTTATAACTCTATATCCTTGTTGCATAAATTTTGTGGTCTTTTTGCTTAAATTCCAATCACTTCTCTCAGAATTCTCTATTTCTATGAAGATGGACTACCATTGTCGTTACCCATTCACCAAAACCTGCGAGCTCCAGGTTCTGATTTAAAGAAATCACAGAACACAAAATACTCATGATCATTGTTGTGACTGTTTTCCTGAATATGTGTGGAATGTCCTTTCAGAATAGTCAGACTAGACGTTTTAGAGCCTCCAATGGCTTGGTAGAATGAGAAAATGTCTTGGGCAGGGCGCCCTTCATGGCCTTTCCACATAGGAAAGTTTTGTGGTCCCCATTCCAAATGAGTTCTCCACATAGCCACCAACTGGGAGAGACTGGGTAGAATAAAAACCTCTTTTCTGTTAATAATTCTCTCTGACACACTCCCTAGCTCACATGAAAACAGTGTTTTTAATAATAATCTCTGGAATAATTACTTTCTAAGTTTATTTCCTTATTAAATTATCTCATCATACAAATTTGACAAAAATTTTGGTAATTACATAATATTACTTATGACCCAATTTACAATGACCAGACTTTTCAATTAAATTGAGGTCCAAATAAATTATTTAACTTTTTATGTGAACATAGTGAATTTACCTTATATTTATTTGTATATCACAAAACACTGATAATCATTAAAGATTTGATGTCTAAGTAAAACTTAGGAAGGATTTACTTTTTCACATTCTATATTTGTTCACCAGATTTCTCAAGAATTAAACTATTTTTTAAAAAGAAATGTATGGGAATTAAGCACTTTTACTAAAAATGCTCATGGATTTAAAGAATTCTGAGATAATAATTCTTTTTATAGATCATTCAAAATAGATTTTTAAGTTACTTTACATTCATAGATTTCTATTTTGAAAATACCTATAGGTGTAATCTTTTGGGAAAATATAATATAACACGTATCAGTTTAGAACCACTTCAGAAAATACATTCAATAAAGTAATCATGTAATTAAATTTATCTCTTCAAATTAAGGCATTTCAATAATAAACTGCCAAATTAGCTAATTGACTAATTTTCAATTAAGGGATGCACTTTTAATTGAATAAACAGGAAATTAAGTTTCATTGACATGTTCTATTAAAGAGCAACACAGTACATAAATAGGAAGGATAAATGGAGGGAATAAATACAGTACTCATTAACCTTCGGATTTACAAGCAAATATTTGTTAAATTATTTTAAATAGCTCAATTCCAAATGAGTCATATGTGCATTTTTAAAAATCAATAAAAAGAAAAAGTGCCTCTTTTTATAGAAAACTTCTTTCTACTATGGTGCTATATAATCTTAAAATTTTATTCTTAAATTCAGGAAAGCTATGTACCATGTGAAAAAAATGATGTGGTCCTGTGCTGTCTACACCACCTTTAAATCCCTATACCCAGAAAACAGTCCATTTTTTTGAGTTTTAAGACTCTGGTGAACCTTTCTATCTTGTTATCATTTGTTCTGTTTATTCCAAATGTCCCATGATAAGCAAGTATTACTCAAAACATTTAATATGTTTCAAAATTTTTCATATGTACATGTTTAGGAACCAGCCTGCATGGAGATTTCAATAGACTTTAAAATTAATGTTTTCCTCTTTTTAAAATGCAATTTTTGGGCCAGGGATTTAGCTCAGGGGTTCCGTCGCTTGCCTAGCAAGCCCAAGGACCCAAGTTCGATCCCTGGTACCAAAAAAAACAAAACAAACAAAAATGCAATTTTCATCTCTATTTCTAAGGAAATGAAAAAAACTTAGCCCATTAGGATGGATATCAGTACAGTTGAGCAACAGCACATCTGAGCAGAACATACTGATATTTTGAGCCCATTTTTTTCTACTTCAGCCCAGCACTAGCTAGCAGCCAGCACCCCTCTGAATATACCCTCTCCCTTCTGAGATGCTGCTGATCCACTCCCCGAAGGTCAGAGAGGAAGGAAGAATTAAACCACACCCAGCAGGATCCAAAGCAGTGATGCAGCTCTGTAATCATAATTTTGCAACCTTCAGAAGGTAGAAAGGGAAGCTCCCAATTATTTAAAGCCATTTTGTATAATTTGCAACACACTGTCAAAACAGAAAGCATTAATGCAATATCCAAGAAGGCATTTGTAAACAAAGTGGTACAAGAAGCATCATAAAATGAAACAGACATTGAGAGACTAAATGCAGTCAGCCCCCATTATCCCCAGGATACAGCTTCCACGATCTCACACAAACACCAAAGCCTGTGGATGCTCAAATCCTTTCTATAAAATGGAGTGGTATTTTGCATAGAACCTGCATACATCCTCCTGTATACTTTAAATCATCTCCAGATTACTTATAATCAGTCTAAACGCTATGTAATAATTATACTCTTGTTTAAGAAATGATAAGAAATTTGTACATGTGCAGTACATGCAATTTGTTTTCAAATGCAATTTATTTTCAAATATCTTCAACTTGTGATTGTTTGTATCCTCAGATGTGGAACTTGTGGATACAGAGGGCTGACTATATACAAATGGACAATGGCCAAGCAATATATAAAAACAGAGCTCTGTTCCACAGCCCACAGCAGCCTGCCCAGCAAACCAACTCCTCATCTACAAGAAGCAGCCCTTGTAGAAAGTCAGAATACTATCTACAGTAATAATAAAAAATCTAACTGATACTTTCTGTAGCAAGCAGCCTTAAATGACCAGGACTTGATTAACAACTGATAACTTCCTTAATTTTGGCCCCTATTCCCAACTTAGCATCAATCAAAGAAAACCAAATGTGTACACATACCCAGCCAGATGAAACGCCCTACTTCTGCTTACCCTACCTACAGCTTTTGCCTGCCCAATCGAGACAGACCTGAAGCCCTCCTTCTTCCCACCATAAAACTATCAAGTGTCAGGGGCTGATTGTCATGCTTTCAATTTGTCTTTAATTATTTCCACACCATGTAAAAACAGGGAAAATGCCACAACGAATTTGCAAAAGAATTCATAAAAGATGAAGGAATTTAGATTGCAGTGTGTATATTATAAGATTCAAACCTAAATATGATACACAATGTATTAAACCCACCTAAACTTTCAGAGCTTAGAGAACCACTGAGTACAGCAGCCCTTTTCAATACACCTTCTCACTACGTGGTTGCCAAGCATTTTTAGTTCTCTATGCTGTCAACAAATTTCTATTAACCATTCCCAAAATGTAGATAATTATGCATGCATTGTACACATGTGGTAAATTTTTAAAATTTAAAGGAAGAGATAAAGTGAAATAAAAATATTTACAAAAATTCTGTGAATCGTGACTGTGAACTCTCAGTAGCTAACATCTCCATTAATGATGTAATTTTGTGTGTTAAGAAGTCTTCCTCACTTCCAAGCTTTATGCCCAGATGCTTAGTGTTATTGTTTACACGGAGATGTTCCCCAAAGCCTCCTGCACTCATAGGTGGGGCTTTTGGGAGAAGAGTAGATCATGGGGTGTGATATTCATCAGTGGATCAGTCCACTGATGAGTTTATAGCTTAATGTGATGTTGGGAGGTGAACCCTGGTTGGAGGAGGTGGGTCATTGGAGTCATAGCCTGGAAGGGTATCTCCCTTGATCTCTCTGCTTCCTGCTGCCATGCCACTCCGCCTTGGAGCCAGCCAGCTATAGACTGTGAGCCAAAATAAACCTTTCCTCCTTACAGTTGTGGGTGTCAGGTATTTTGTCTGTGACAAGAAACTAACTTAAGACAATTAGATTGTCATTCTTTTTTACTTCATAAGTGGCTAAACATGAACTGATATTAGGTGTGTGTAAAATGTCAGCTCTGTCATTTTCTTGATGCTTGCCTGTGCTTATATCATTTTTACCATATTTTATCTGTGAGATCTTTACAAGAATCCTTTTAGTCCACTTACCCTCTAAAGACTGAGATGAAAATGAAATAATATCAATAAAACCACTTGAAAGTTTGGCTGTACAAAAGTTGCAGGATGTTGAAAGCAAACAAATGTTCAACCTTCTGCCAACATCCCCTCTTGGGAAAGAGCCTGAAATAAGGAAACCAGTGCTAACCCATAAATTAAATCTTAGTAAGCAATTTATTTCTCTTTTTAGAAAAGATATTACTAGAATTAGAAGACTGATAAAATACAAAATCTATTTTTCTCCCATATCTTGATAGATCCTTTTATGGAGACATACATGTTTTATAGGCTAGACAATCTATCATACTATTTCTCTGAGTTTAATAAACTAATAGCATATCCTTTTTTTAGGACATCTTTTTTCCTTTTGTGTAAATAAATGTGTAGAGGGAATGAGATGGACAATGCACACACATTTTCCTAAATTCACATTAGATAAGAGGCTATGCAAAACTCTACTCAACTATTAGCTTTCCAAGTCAACAGAGGAAAGAAAGTCAACCTGAAGAATGCAACTATAAAGCATAAGCCTTCCTGTATTTGTTACTCTAGTTTTCCTTCTTCAAGAATTGGCAGCTCCAGAGTTCAATGCAGTTAGATATTTAATTCATGTTAAATTAGCAAAATTGTCTCACAAAAATTATACATCATAAGTGGTTTGGTAAGCACATTAACTGCTCCTCATATAGTCCAAGAGAAGGCATGCCAATTAGATGTGATAATGGTTCTAAGTTCAAATTTTCCAAGTACAGACAGTCACTTACCTGCATTTTTACAAAGCCATGTTTGCAGTTGACTTGATTATTCATTAGTGATCTAAATCTCCCCTCTTTGTTGTTCAGTAAAGATAGAATTAAAACATCAGTATCACAGCTATTTTAGTCATTCATATTCTGCTCATCTCTTTGGATTACTGAACTTTTAGAAACTGTGTATCTACTTCTTCCTTGATATATTTGTAAAAGCCCTATCATCATTATCTCTTTCTGCTAACAAACTCCATTTGCTTTTTGGCTATTATCTTTTCCCTGTCAGTCATAACTAATGGGGCAGAATCTTGTTTAATTTTTTCCCATCTATTCTATTCCTGTCATGCTTTTATTTCCCCCATATATAGATCTTAAAATAACTCAAAGGAACTAGTTCATTAAAAAATTGTTTGAATGCTTCTCACAGCACACAGGCTTTCATTTTGGTGTCACATTAGATTCTTCATCTCATTCTTATTCTCCCAATTGGATCTTTCTCCTAGCACAAAACAGAAGGAAACTCTTTAAAATAATCTTTCTGAAAGTCTGATACCCAGTGTTGTGATCTGTAAAACCGATTTGTGTGACAGTTGGCTATGAGTTAGCCATGGTAACTGGGGAAATATTGGCCCATTATAATTAATTGAAAGTTCTCAAAAGGAGCCAGAATTCATGTTGGACAAAGCTCTTTACCCTCCACCAAACCCACTTTAATATTCACATAAATATATGCATTCAAAAGTTATCACCCTAAACTTTTTCATCTATTTTTCAGTAGACACGTTAATAAACACTAAATTAATTGAAAAGAGAAAGCTAGAAATGGTAGCCAAAACAATGCAGAGACCGCTGACACCAGTTGTTAAAAGGGATTGGTTCTGGGAGGGAGTGTGAAATTTAGGGAAGGCAGAAGGGATGTTCAATTACAAAGGTATATATTTTCTTTTATTTAAAATAATATAAAGAGAAAGAAGAAAGTAGATGGAAAGAATTACCCATTGAAGTTAATTACCTGTATGAACAGTAACATTAGAATATATTGTAATCATTAGCTATTTCCATTAAGAAATATACTACCACTTACGGCCACACATAGTCCACATTAAGCTGATAGGATCTATGGGGCAGCAAGGCACTGTTGAGGGCAGGTCACAGTGAAGTTGGACTCCAGGATAGAAAACAAGAAAGAAAAAACAATTAAAACAAACTTGTGCCAACGTTTTGTGACTTGGACATTTAAATATACTTTCACATAGTCTTCCAAATAGACACATCGTTTCCTGTCCCAAAGCAGACAGACACACACTTGGAGCAGGCCTGGTGAGCAATGTGCTCTCGCTGGTGTTCATGGGACTCTGTATGTTTATGGAATTATAGACAAGATATCCAAAGTTCTGCTGTAAATCTTTTATGAGCAACTGTCACAATCACCAATATCTCAGGAGAAATTATATTTTATGATCCCCCTACTGAAAATATCTTTTTCTTGTGAAAATTTTGCAAAATAAATTTGAGTAGAGAAGATAATAGAGATGAGAGAGAGAAACACTCTCCTGTTGATAATTGAGTCTTTGGAAAACATTCTTAAGTCATATTTGAACATAGTCCCCAGGCAAATGCTTTGTTGCATATATTTCTCAACAAGATAAAATAACAATAACAAAGCCTAAATCAGAAGCAATGCAGAACTGAGAGGAAGGGATCTCCTGCTCCACTTGAAGAAATTAAATTCTGGCAATTCTGTAAATTTATCTTTAAATGACATCTTTATTTTGATTGAGTGACAAATAATATCTTATGAAGTAAACTGGAAATTTATGTATATGCAACCAGCATAAAATTAAAACATTCAAAAAGAAAAAATAAGCGTCTCAGCCTTGTGCTCCTTGCTAATAATATCAGCAGCCTTGGTGGGAATGCACCCTAATGTTCTCAGCTATCAAAAGGGAGAGTACAGCAAAGAACAGAGTGACAGGAAGAGATGAGGAGCATGCGGGCCACGCTGATGAGTAGAAATTGAAGTTAGAACAGTGTTCTCCAAGCCACAGTCACAACTCCTGCCTCAATCAGGCACAGAGGCAGCCCCGATAATCCCAGCCACCGGGTAAGTCAAAGAAGGAGGAGTGCAAGTTGGAGGGCAGCTTGGGGAATTTAGCAAGACTCTGTCTCAAATAGATAACATTTTTAAAGACCTGGGGATGTAGCTCAGGGATAAAGCACTTGCTTAGCATGTGGGAGGTTCTGTTCCCAGTGCCACAGGAAAAAAAATTGCACCAGTTCCCTTGAGTTACTAAAGAAAAGGACACTCAAGTGACTAAGATAGTGTTTAAAGCAAGAATAACTGGAAGGGTTGAGAGGTGGCAACACTTGGTGGTCATCTGAATTGAGACCACTCAAGGAATTAAACATATCTGTCCAGCGGGGTTTGACGGTGAAGGTGAAACAACAATTCCAGGACCAGGCCTGTGCTGTCCTTCTCTCTCCTGACACATCACTAAGTTGCCGCACATCACAGCAAGCGTTTCGCTTGGTCCTTATAAAGAAACCTGTAAACCAAGTTTCATGTCCCTACTTTAAAGACAAGAAAAATAAAACCAGAAAAGCTAAGTAACTGTAACTAGCTCATTAAATGGGACAAACTCAGGAAAGACCCCTTAAATACCATTAGTTTTTCTTCCTTGCCATTTGATAGTAACTGAGACGGGTGCTGTTATTTTCCAGTCATTTTTAGACTTTACAAGTTTCATTTTCAGTTGTTAGGAAGTTCAACCCAATCCAAATCAAGACTTCCATCTCGTAACAAATTAAGAACTTCCTCCCTCTTGCATCTCTGATTTGAACCCACAGTTTTACAGACCATGAAGGAAGAGAGGGTGCTACAGTGTTCTGTCCAGGTCTGCCTACTCCAAGTCCCCATCTACTCATTCTGATGGTTCTGGCCCTGCCACAGTCAAAAGCAATAAGTAGAATATGTGGTGAAGCAGCAAAGCTTTTCTTAGTTTATGCTTTTTGTATTTCATGTCTAATAGATCTTGCAAAGCAGTCACTGAAATTCTTACTCTTCTGTGGGGTTCACTAAATTTTTCCAACTCTTCCTCAGAGATTTCCCCATTGAACTATTACCTGAGAGCAGGAGATACACTTTCAAGATGACATCTTTTACTCCATTCAAATCCTGCTATCTGTGGTGTATGCCATGCAATCTCTTTCTACTAGTCCTTGTCATCCCAACATTCACTCAGGACAGGGTTGTTCCAATAGAGATCACTCCTGGTTGTCCTGCTCTTGATGAATCTGTCATCCAGGAATCATGCTTGCCCCAGCAAATAAATGAAGTTCGGGTCTCTCCTTGACATAGCCCAGGTTCCATGAGGGTAAAAGCTGAGTCAGTGGTTTGCATGAAGGTAGTTTACTAGGGGTTATGATCCCAGGAGTGAAGAGAGAAGACAAGAAGAGAGAGGGAGAAGGAGGCAAAGCCAAAACAAGTATGTGTGCTTTGCAAAATTCATACCAATGGAGGATAGAGTGGATATCCTATTACAGTGAACTGCACATTTCTATGAAAGTCAGGGTGAATAAAATTAAGGAAGCTAAGGAAAGCAGAAAGCATTCATCTATTGTCTTTCCTTCTCAGCTGGAAAAGTGTGGTCCAAGTAGCATCAACTCCCCACAGTTTCAACTTGAGTATCAGTAAGTCCATGGTCACTATGTCAAAGAAATAATGGCAGTGACTGCCGTCATGGGTAGATAGCCAAGAGAACTTTGGCACACAAGATGTGCCCATTGCCCATTTCCTAATGCCCTCTCTCCTTTCCCAGCCATAAAGGGATAATTGCTTTGTCAAGGATAAAAATCATGACTTTCATGCAAATATAAAATGAACTGGTTAAAGATTACAATATCTTTAACTCATTAATTAATAAGGGAACCAGTAAAATGTTAGGACAAGTTCAAAAGAGAATCCAAAGTGTAGACATGTACTTAGGTCCCTAAAAATACTGAAATGAAAATAATTTGGTTAAGAGACATAAAACTTGCTTCTCTGAAGAAGGGGGAGAGATCAATCGAATCTCCATTAGACAAAATTTACTTGTATCTCTGTGGGTAAGAATAATTGGCATTGCTATTAGTTTTCTATAATTTACAGAGTTATAAAGTAACTCACAGAAAATGAAAAGTGCAGACCCTAAAGAGTTATCACCCTGGAAAGTATTGTAGACAATGCTTACCTTTTAAAAAGACCATTTAAAAAGAGCCAGTTATTTTGTTTTTGTCTATTTCAAAGACTTCCATTATTTTTGTTGACAAAGCCATCATGGGATACTTTATTTGTCTGCATTGTCCATCAGGCCTTCCTCTCAGAATTCGCTTGTGATTTAAAACAAAGAACTAAAGGGTAAAACCATTAATCAAGGGTCAACAACTAGGAACCACAGGCCAAATCTGATCTGTGTGTTTTTTTAAGATAAAATTTTATTAGAATACAGCTCTATTGATGAATTATCTATGGCTCCCTTCACTCTGCAGCAACAAAACTTCATCTAAAACAGTATCCTATAGCCCACAGTAACTGAAATATTTACCATTTGGTTCTTCACGGAAAAAGTTTGCAGAGTTCTGCTCTAGGTCATGAAGCAAACCGCAGGCTTGTGAAATGTCACTTGTCCTACCCATTGGATGGTCTCTGCCTCTAACAGTGTTTTCACAAGGTTTGGGGAAGAAGAAAATACAAGAGAAATGCCTTGGCATTTTCTAATCCTCCCCGTGCACACCACAGCTCCCCCCCTCCTCTGCTATATCATCTACCTTTCTCTTAGGTAGAATGCAGATGGGCACTGTGAGCAAAGACTCAAAAGACTAGTCTGGCCACTTCCAGATCCAAATCTACATAGAAATACCTGGTATCTTCTCCTTGCTAAGTATGCGCACTCAGCCTCCACTGTCTTCTGTTTATGAGCCTTAATTGAAATCAAGATCACAGGAAAGGTCATATGTGATTTCCTGTGTCTCTTAACTATCCAAACACAATGCTATTTATAAACTATCAGAGCTGAGATTCAAATTCAGCTCTGACCTAGTTCAAAGCTAGTCCTGCTCTCAGAATAGACATGATTTACAAATTTAGAGCCCTACAAGACCTGTCTCAGGCTAAAGTCATCTACTCTCAGAGTCGTTTTGCTGCTATTTTAAAAGACATTGGATGTGGCAAGAGCATTGGGGTGAGAAAAAATGTTTTGGGCAGAATGCTTGGTATCTCCTTGCTGCCTCCCTTGCTATTCAGATGGAGGAGGAGACATGGGTCGGCTTCCACACCAGCCTGGCAGAGGAAACAGACATCTGTCTCAGGACGGTATTTCTTACTCTCGCTAGCAGCCAGGAGCGCTTTCTGATCCAAAAGAAAAAAATGTGCTCCAACTAAGAAATGTGAGATAAAAATTCAACCATATTGAAACTAAACTTTGAATTGAGTTTCTTTTTTAAAGAACTGCTTAACGACAACAACAAAAAGAATCTTCACATTATTAAAGTACCAGGTAGGATATTTCTACTTCAGACTGCAAGAAAAGCATTGAGAAGACATTTAGGGTAAGGTAAGGTAAGAAGCACAGCATCAAGGTACAGCATCTTCATAACCATTCATCTTCTCCCTTCCTTTCAACACACAGAAGAATCAGAATAAGTACTCCTTTTTTGTTTGGTTATCATTGAAAAATAAGAGGTTGTGAGAGGATTATTTTATGACATAAGTATGGATTTTCCATAAGAGTCAAGACAGTTTCTTGGACTAATGTCTGTAGACTGTTAACCTGACCCAATCTCCTACTGCCTACTTGACCTAGCTGAATTTCTGCTTCACCGAAATCTTGTTTATCTTGTGTGTCTTCTGCCTGCAGGTCAGAAGTTTCTCTAAAGGTGGGCTAACGAAAACTGGCTGGATCTGAGATGGCTGCCAAAGTGACCACCGACAACCAGCGCCTTCAGTAACCCCATCCACATGTCTCTCTCTCTCTCTCTCTCTCTCACACACACACACACACACACACACACACTCCCTGCACCTGCACCCTGGCCCTGACAATTGCCATAGACAATGACTGGAAAGCACCAGAGAAGGAGCAGAGAGAAGTAATGCCCAAATTCTTGACAATCTCTCCACTCCTAGAAAAGACACAAACATCCCTTCCCTTGATCAGTCAATCCCTCTGCCTCATTTCTTGGACACTATATCTGGAGCATAGTGATCCCTCATGGGGGGAGTTGATTTGTGGGTTTACCCCTTGGTTCTCTTCTTAGCCAAGAATAGAAGTCTCCTAGGCCATTCAGTCAGTACTTGGTCTTGTTATTGGTTTCACAATTCCCAGAGGAAAAAGCACCAGTTTGGGGTCAAAAATTGGTACAAAGAGTTTAACTCGTTTTCCTTATTTTCCGTGAAGGCACTTCCTCTAGTTATCTCCTCTTAGGGAGGCCAAAGGTCACATTTGAAATGACATTGGAGCTATCTTGGCCCCTTCCTTCTTGACATACATTGTGAAACTGAGTAATCAGTGAATACCATTATCGAATGTGACGTGCACATTATGCTGGAAAAAAGCACAGCTTTTGGATTCAAATTTTGGTTCAAATCCTGCCTCCATCATTTATCAACTCTATGATTTGGCACAAATTTTGACTTAAGGATAAAAATTACCCTCAAATTTTGTTAAGATTTAAATGAGAAAGATTCGGAAACATCGTGGAGATGGACATAATAGACATGTCAGTAAGCTTTTTTTCCTTCTCTGTACTCTGCCACACTCAGCCGTTATTATCCTTCTGAGGAATTTTATGAATTCTGATATTACCACTAACCAAAGATGCATTCCATTCTATTGCAAATTTCTGTTCTATTCTATCCCACCCCCTATCACAGAGATGCTTGTGTTTCTCTTTAGTTGGGGTAATAACTTCTTAACCAAGCAAAACAAAACAAAACTCATATTAGCTGCCTAATAACAAAACCCACCGTGCAGGTTACCTCAGATTGAATAATTGGCGTGCATCTCAATAAATGACAATACCAAAGGGCACCCCAAGAGAGAGACTGACACAACTGGAGATAATTAGTAATGAGTTGGAAAAGATGAACATAAGAAGAGGATGCTGAGCTTTGTGAAGCTGAGCACTGTTTTTGTGTGACAGACCACCAGGTTCTTTCATGAAGAGCAGTTTGAGAACAAAGCCCTCAGGTGTCTTGTATTCAAAAGGAAAAAGAATCTTTAACACCATGGTAATTTTAAAAATATTTAAAGCACCCAGAATGTCTAGAAGCAGTTGATGAAAAGACTTTGGCTATTTACTTTGCTTTAGGTGGACTTTTCCAAAAGGAAAAGCCATATAGTGTAAATGAATAAATAGTAGCCTGGTAGGATATGGCTTTATGTTCATTTTAGCTCTTCAGTGTATTAGAAATGAAAGCTACATGGCAATTTAAAATGTGTTTTTCTACATCCTTCCAAACCAAATCACTTTACAAATTGCATTAGGAGTAGAATTTGCTGGATGCCAAGAATGTCCTTGCCTATAATCCAGATAAGGCATGGCTCACCCAATATAAATAACACCAAAGATGTCTACTTTCAACTGCATGAATGGTTTTATGATATTTTTCCTAGTTATTACTCTGGAAAGTTGCTGTGAGCATTAGCAAACAACTCCAGTCCAAGAAAGAAGTCAATCAAGATAATCCAAAGTCCAGGAACCTGGCTCACAAGGATCCAATTCAATCAGCAAAGTATGAGAGCCAAGTAAACGAAGCAGAGTAAGAGGGCACTTCCTGGTTCTTTCCTCTTGGCATGTGCCCCCAGCAGGTTTTCAGCCATTCGTGGCTGTCATCGTAGAGGACTTCACGATTGCATTCTGCCCAATGCAATATGTGTGAAAGGAGAAAACCATTTTCTCATCAATCATGCTACCTTAACACCAAGGATAAACAGATACTCTTTCCAAGTTAAGAGATGTAGGAAATGTTTGCAGGCCCAAGGCACTAGCCAGTTACCCTCTCCCAAACACTCATCATCTTCAGGACATATATTTTATGTTAATGTACAATTATACAATAATATTTGGATTTCTGTGGTGATTACTGTCAGTTCAAAATCAAATTCACAAGCATAAAAACACTAAATAATTTAAAATATAACAGTATCCTCAGCTGTTTGAAGAATGCCTGGCACACAGAAGGCATTCAATAAATGTCTGCAGAGTTCATGACTGTCCACGATAAATAGAAATGAAGCCAAGGGAGCGGGTGAGATCACCGTGGAGGATTATGGAAGGGCAAAGGAAGAGAACTACAGGCAAAAAAAAAAAAAGGAAAATGAAAACAAGGGAAAGGAAAGAGGACCTTAGAAGTAACCATGGAAACCACAATTAAGGGATAGATAGAGCAGAAAGAGGCTACAAATGAAAACTGAATAGGAGAAGCCATAGAGATAAGTAAAAACTTCAAAAAACAAGTTGTGGGAGAGTAAACATTAAACTAATTTAGGACAGGATCAAGTAATAGTTCCCCTTTTGCACCAGCATTTCTCTTTCTCTGCTTCTCTTTATTAAGAAAATACATTTATTTTCAGCTTCAAATTTTATTAAAAAGTTCATGTATCTATAATTTGACTCCAATAATGAAACAGTGAATAGTAAAATAGAACTGGCTGTGACAGAAATATTTTCTCTCACACTGACAGAGAAAAGATGGAGAAAGAGAAGGGGCTAAAGGCAGCAGGGCTAAGAAAAGGCGACTCTAGACCTTTGATTCCATCTGGGCCTTTCAGAACCCACAGTGGCACATGGTATTTCCCAAAGATGACTATAGCCACATCTCTCATCTCCTGCTGCCTTTCCTGGAAATGCTCATTACTTTCAGACCAAGAACTCTTCAGCTGCCATGGAGCTCCTGCTCAGGTGGTGTTTCTGTATTCAGCATCTTCACCTTAGTTCCTCAGTCACTCAGTCTCCTGACCACAGAAAGAAAGCCTCTTTTTATAGGTTCAGGGCTTGTGCAAGGGAGATATTGTCATGGACCTAATGTTCCTCCTCCAAACACAAGAGCCTGAGCTCCTCCCCATTCCTTTCCTATAGTGTGAACATGGTTTGTCTCCACCAAAACTTGGGTGTAAGTTTTGGTCTCCGGTGTGGTGGTGCTGAGAGTGGTAAAGATTTTAGGAGACGTTTGAGGGATCTGTCCACATGCATGGATTAGCGCTTTTCCTATGAGAACAGGAAAGTTGACAGGAGCTCACCTGTGAGAATAGGTGAGCTACCGTGGGAGTTGGTTGTAAAGTTTCAGCACTTTCCACTTTCCACTTTTTCACATGTTCCCACTGCCTTCTACTTTTTGCCATGAGTTGAAGCAGCAGAGCATCCTTATCAGGAGCTGAGCAAATGTGGCATCATGCTCTTGACTTCTAAAACTATGAGCCCAAAATCCTCTTTTCTTCAAAAATTACTGTCTTTGCTGTTTTGTTACAGACTCAGAAAATGGACTGAGATGTTACCTCATTCTATAGCTCTATGCTTGTTCTTATCAAATTATACTGGAAACGTTTCCTGGCTTTCCTATCTCTCCGATGACACTCTAACCAGCCCGTGAAAACACAGGCCTCTCCTTCATCTATGTACATCCAAACCCAGACCTAACTAATCATTTCTCTCTTGAAATTCAAAAGGCTGTACTGCAAAAGTCACACCTTAGAGGTAGAAAACTTTGGTTTCTAGTTCTGCAGTATATACAGGTCAACAGTGGCCAGTTCCCTTAACTTCTCTTAGCTTACAGTTTTTCAATAACAACAGGGATATATGAAAACCCAACCTGCCTGAATCATATTGGGTTATTCTGAGAATCAACTGAGATGATACGCTATGAAAATACAAAACACTGTCTTCTAATATTAGTTTTTAAATGAGTATAAATATTTATGCTTTACTATTAAAGCTTGTGAAATTTTAGCACTTTACACTAAAGATACTTTCTGCTCCATCAAACATACCAGACTCTATACACTGCTAACTTTAACTATTTAGGGTCATAAATTTGAGCTGCACATAAAATAATCCTTTAAAAGTCTCCTTAATGAACTAATTAGGGGTTTAAAACAAATACACAAAATAGTTCTTCCACCTAGTATTTTAATTCAAAGCAGAAAACAAATCCTCAGTAGATAAATAATTCTTAAGTAGTACAGATGAAACAAAAAGGACCCAGTGCCTCTCTATGAACTTATTTAAGAAATATGCAGATGGTTCTTCTCAGAATTTTGCTTAATATTTTGCATTTTAAAATAGTCTTCTTAAAAGTACTTATCAAAAAAATACATGATCAGCCCTCACTCATCATATACTATATTTTTTCAGAGAAACATAACAATTCACCCTCAAGTCAAGGAATATTTGCCACTTCAAAAGCAATAAAATTAATTCACGCTAATAACTGCCCTCTCTTCCTTCAATCCTCAAATCATATTATTTCCATGAAACAAATGCTCACATAATATAAAAATGTTGATGTTACTGAGTTTAACAAAAGTAGGAACAAAATTTTGAATATTCCACGCTAATATAAAATTGGCCTGGTTTCTCTCTGAGGGGATTTGCAACTTGCAACTCAAACATGTAAGACAATATACGATGAATCCAATCCATTTGGTGCTCTCCCGCCACCCCAATTTTTCTCAGAGTCAATGAGTTAACATTTACAGTTGGAAGATGAAAACATGAGGAGCCAAAGCTGAAGAAATCGCTCACATTGCTGAAACAGAAATGTATAAAGCTGCTTGAGGGCAGAAGTGACTTTCACAAGGGAGCGTATCCACTTAGTGCCTTGCGTCATTCTCAAGATGTCCCGCGGACAACAACCCCTTGCCTAATTCTGGTCTTCAATATAAAGCCTATGGCTACTGCTAGTAATGCAGGTAAAAAGAGCATGAGGAGGATCCCTCTGAGTGTGAGAGTCCTCTGCCAGAGAACGGAAGTTTACAGAACAGGCCACTTGATAGACTGTTCTTGTTACTCTGTCTCTAGACCTTGGCATTTGCTGTGCGATTTTGCAGGGCCTCCCATGGGGAACAGCACGGCCCCCTTCACCTTTTCTTTTTTTTCCCACTAACTGTATTGGTACATTTTAGGCATAAATACAGTTACACTCATCATTGGGATCTTGTACTATTCATTACATGAGTCTCTTGGTTCTTATTTTTTTCCCCTTCCCCTGCCCTCCCTTCACCCCCTCCACCCTTCCCTTTTTGCAAAGACTTTGTTTCCATTTTTTCCTTTTCTCATATTTTTTCTTTTCCCTTCTTTCCTTTCCCCTACCCGTTCTACTTGCCCTGCTCCTTTAGACCTTTTCTTCCTGTAAAACAATATCAATTATACATTTTTTAAATTATAATATCAAGATCTAGGAGACATTACCACAGATTTTACAGAATTTAAAAGGATATAGAAAGCATATTACAAAAATCTTTTTTGAAATAAATTTGACAACTTCTAAGAAGTACCTTGGAAGACAAATTAATGAAACTAACTCTGGAGGAAATATAAAATTTGAATAGCACCTATTAAAGAAAGTATATTCCTAGCTTGAAAACCTACCCATATGACAACAGCAGGCTCATATACAATTTAACTGATAAATTATATCAAACAATTAAAGCAGAAAAAAGAAGGAACACTTCTCCCCTCATTTTAGGAACTCAACATTGTGCTAATCCTAAAACTGGATAAAGATAATAGAAGAAAAAAGTATGAACATAGATAGAAATTTGTTTAACAAAACAAACTATTAGAAGTCAGATCTGGCAGGATGTAGAGAGTGGTTTTTGTTATAGGGATGACAGTGTTGGCTCAGCATTGGAAGATCCACCCCCCAAAAGTCATCATTTTAACAGAGGAAAGGAAAAAGCCATAGGATCCTGTCACTAGTTGGAGAAAAAGTATTGGACTAAATTCTACAGCTGTTCATGGTAAGAGCTATCAGGAGACTAGAAGTAGAACAGAATCTTCTCAACAGATTAAAGACATGTACTCCATACTTCCAGCGAGAACGCCTTATGTGAATGGAGAAGATAAATGCTTTCTCCCTAAGACGGGGAACAAGGACAGATATGCTTACTCTTTATCTGTCCATTAAACTCTGAAACCTAGGCCCCACCAAAATAGTCTGGCAATAAAATGACACAACTAGGATAGGATTGGCATGGCAGAAGCAAAATCTTTATATGTAGATGAAATGATCTTCTACAGAGAAAATACTAAGAAATCTCTAGGAGCCCCTAGAACTTTTACTTGAATTTAGCAGGATTAGAAAACACAAGTATATATAAAAATTCAGGTCTGTGTTTACTTGCTATAAATGAAGAATTAGATATTGAAATTTAAAGGTTATGTAGGAGTACAAAGGACCTAGAAAAGTTAAAAACAAAAACAAAAACAAAAACAGTGTTGTAAGACGTTTAGTACCTAATTTTAAGACTTCTTCTAAAGCTACAGTAATCAAGGCAGTGTTGGTGTAAGGAAAGACATATAGGTCTTTGGAATAAAACAGAGAATCTAGAAATAAAACCACACATATATGGTCCACTGAGTTTTGAAAGATTATTTAACATTAGCATTTTATAGAATATAAACTCAATTCAAGAGCCGAGGAAGAGATAGTGTTTTCAGCAAATGGCACTAGAACACCTGGTATCTGTATATAAAAAATTAACCTCAACCTTTTTTTTCCATACATGAAAATAACTTGAAGGGATCTATGAACCTAAATAAGAAATCCTAAAAGTATAAAACTTTAAGAAGAAATTATAAGGGAAAATATTTATGAATTCAGGGTAGGCAAGGATTACCTAGGATACAAAAAAACATGATGTATAAAAGAAAAAAATTGATAAATGAGATTCCATCAAAATTTAGAACTTTAAATGACATCGTTAAAGTGAAAAGTAGTCCTTAAACAGACCATATTTACAATGCATATAACCTATGACCAGAATATATAAAGAATTCTTACAGCTCATTAATAGACAACCCAATTAAAATGTAGACATAAGAAGATGATAAATAGCCAGTACAGCACAAGGAAAGGCGTGCAACTCTAGAATCAGAAAAATAGTACTCAGTACAATAACAAGATTGAATTATACACTCATTAGGGAGATGAAGTTAAAAGTTTTTAAAGCCTTGTCATGACTCTTTCTTTTTGTTGGATTCTCCCCCTTTGCATTTAATTTGTCAGTCCCAATGGATTCATTCTGCTGGGTTTCCTGGGGTTGTGATCCTCATTGTCTTTTCCTAGGGTATTGTCTAAAATTTTTTGGAGTGCCAGTTTGATATTCATGAAGTTCTTGAGGTGCTCTTTATCATGAAAGTATCTTATTTCTCCATCAATTTTGAAAGATAATTTTGCAGGGTACATCAATCTGGGTTGGAGGCTATTTTCCTTTAGGGCTTGAAATATATCACTCCAAGCTCTTCTTGCCTTGCAGGTCTGCATTGAGAAGTCTGCTGTGATTCTGATGGGCTTTCCTTTGTATGTGATTTGTTTCTTTTCTCTCACTGCTTGTAGAATTTTATTCTTCTGTTGGATTTCTGGAATCCTAACTATTATATGCCTATGTGTAGATTTCTTTTGATCAAGGCTATTTGGAGTCCTATATGCCTCACTTACCTGTATGTCAAGCTCTTTTTCCCTGCTTGGGAAGTTTTCTGCCATCCCTTCTGTGAAGAGATTTTTTATGGCATCTGCACTCTCTCTTCTTTCTTCATTGACTCCAATCAGTCTTATGTTATTCTTCTTTGCATCGTCTAGCAGCTGCTGGATTGATTTCTCGTATTCCTTTACAATTTTAAGGCAATATTTCTTTTCTTGGTCACTAATTGCAAACTTTTCTTCTATATCTGAAATTCTATCCTCACATTGGTTCATTCTGCTGTGAAGGCTTTTGATGGAGTTTTTAATCTCCTGGAAATCTGTTTGTATCTGTTTTATGGATTCCATGTGTTTCCTATGTTGGGATTCCATCATGTTCCTCAGATCCTCTATTTTTTTATCTGTGTCCTCTCTAGATTTATTAATCATGTCTTGCACCATGAGCAAAATCTTTGCTGTTATCTGAGTAATTATTTCTGATTTCACTTTTCCCAGATCCTCTTTTGTTGCCAGTTGTGAGAGTCCAGGTGGTTGAGTATCAGAGTGTTCCATCTCTTTTCCCTTTGGGGTTGCTGTTGGGGATCCAGAAGTCTGTTTTGGAGGCTTGTTTACGTGTCTTCTCATTTCCATGGGAGGGGGTGCTTCTGGCACCCGCGCGGCTCACCTTCTCTGCCCTAGGAGCTTGGGATGGCGGCAGGAGAGCGTCCTTCCAGGTGCTGGGACCAGCTCAGCTTCTCTGCCCCGCCTTCACCTTTTCTCTCTGGCCTCAGGCATGTGACATGTATGGCCAGTAAAATGAAGTATAATGTTTCCAGATTTAGCAAATTATGGGATATCAAGTCCTTTTCTATATCTATCTTTTCTGCTTCTACCCATCTGAGCTAACCTACAAGAAGATGTATATGAAACATAGCCATATTTGGCTGTCACTCCAACTGAGGCCAGTGTGGATCAGCCAACAACCACCCAATCATCCCAGGGAATGGGCCCAGCCAGGTCAGTAGAACCATCTGGTTGACCCCCAGGGGATCCTCTGGATGATGTGTGATAGTCATTGATTGCTGTATGCCACTGAACCTGAGATTGTTTGTAATGTAATGTTATTATATTAATATTTAGCCTACATAGTCCTTAAAGGGAAATACACAAGAGTAGAACATGTAAGCTTGTTGATTACAAAAAGAATCTAGTGATTTCCCTCCAAATCACAATGGATATATACTTTTCCCTCCCTACCTCAATGTTATTCATTGAAACACTGGGGGCGGGGGGCTGGAATTGTCTTTTCGTCCCCCTCACAACATTGACAACATTGAGCTGAAGCCCTTCCTACATGTCTATTACCCTCCTTACATCTCCCTTCAAGAATTAGGTAGACATGCTGGCATTGCCTAGGGCTGCTAGTAAGAAGATCTGGTCATGACAGGCTTATTCTTGTGTGGCTTCTGAAGATGGCAGGCACAAATAACTCACTTAATATTCCAGGGCAGGTAGAGATTAAAGGCACATAACTTTCTAATCAGAGCAACTTTGGGTACTATGTGCAGCCGCATGTGAGAGCCGAATTCCTTCAGCCTCGGTTGCAATTGGAATAACAGAACAGATACCATATTATCGAAGTGAGAGTAAGACAAGACCTTCACTTCCATGTCCAAATGGCTGAAGGAAATGGTCTCAAAACTTTGTCCCAGGAATCTTGAACCATTTGAAACATTTTAAAAAGATAGATAGATAGATAGATAGATAGATAGATAGATAGATGTCAGAGAAGTTGGAAATGAGAAATTGGTAAAGATTCGTTATTGAAAGTGTATTGCTATATTGCAATTCTCCATCCCCTCTTTTGTGGGAGGATGATGAGGAGCCCAAAGTATAGGGTGACAGGCCAGGGACGATGACCTCAGAGGTGCCTCAGAAAACTTTGAAATATCTTCCCTGAAGTTGCTAGAGAACAGATAGCTCTTAGTTTACAGTAGAGAGAGTCTACATGAAGTGTGGTCTGAGATCTGCCTTCTCATGGGGAGTGAAAAACTATCCAAGGAGCAAAGAGCTGCCTCAGCCTCTCAGGGAGGGGTGCAGGAGAGTGCTGTGTGCTAGCTTGGTGGTGTGAGCTGTGCCACAGTGAGAAACCTGGCTTGCTCATGGGCTGGATCCCTGGAAAACACAGAAAGCGGAGAAGAGCTCAGCGGAAGGGCTTGGAAGGACGTTCCTGGGTATCTACAGGCTGAGAGAGGGGTGGGGCCTGACAGACACTGAAGTTCACCTTGGTAGAGGAGGCTTCAGGGGGAAATGCTCGGCAGTGAACCACAGAAAGTGCTTATGGAAGAAGGGTACCTGGGATCAAACTCAAGTCCTTGTGTTTTAATCATCAGTGATCTCATAGGGACAGCAACTTTAGGCCCAGAGATAGCAAAGCTACACAGCCTTGTGAAAATGATAAAGCTCCTTTATCTCTCCTTTCCCACCTTTGACCCTGCCAAAGCCCCTGCAAATGCTCAAAGAGGGAGAGGTAAGCAGGGAGAGACTGTGGAGAAATAATAAACCAGAGGATGGTGGCTGAAGAAAGAGAAATGATTGGCTGCTATCACGTTCAAGTTTTGACTGACATCTTTACTCTGACATTCTAATTACTGAATTGAGATTGTGTTTGCAGCCTAAAGTGACCTGGAGTGCTTGTGTTTAAGAGTAGAGACAAAAGCAGTAAGACATGCCAGAGTTGGCATCCTGGGGCTGGAGGAAATTAATCCCATTGAATCAAGCCTCAGGGGATGTTGAGTGAAAAACTACAATGTGTTTTGTTTAGGTCACAAGTGATGTGGTTGAACTGACCAGTTACACATTGCTGAAGCTGTCTTTTCTGCTCTTGATGGCTTACACAAATTCTTTTCTGGTGTCTTGTTTGCAGTTAGGAATAGGTGAAATTCTTTCGCTTTGATTCACTGGATCCTGGTTGAGACCAGAAAGATACTACAGAGAATAAAAAGTCTTAGAGATCAAAGATTATCAAGGTCTAAAATAGCTAAGGTGGACTCCACAGAACTTCAGGTCTCCGCTGACCCTCTACCTTAAATGAGTCTTCTTAGATTCCTCTAGCCTCTAGAGGCCTTCTTTTCTCTGTGTTTTCTACATTCCAGAGGCCCCAGCTCAGTCTCCAGGCATACAGGAAAAACCCCTTCCCTGGGCCCTTAGACTTGGTATCCATTTACATATTTTAAGGTTTACACAAGAGTACTATTAAACAGCCAAAAGCCAGGCTCTCTAGAGAAAGTAGAGTGGCAATTAGCATCAAAATCCAAAGATTGTCTAATGCTTCAGCTAGTGGACATTGCAGATAGAGAACATTTCCTATGTTTGAAAACAAATGTGTCGCGATAAAATGAAAATATTACAGTAGAAAGAGCAGAATCTCTGTATTCTCTTTTCATTTGTGCACTACTGGACTCAATTCTTAAGATATACAAAAGTGAGCATAAATTATTATTTTCAAACACCAAGGCAAGCTTTGCCTGGGGCTTGTGAGGCTAATCCTTGTCTTGCTGGTATGAAAGGAAACTTACTGCTTACATTATCCTGTCTTTTCCTGGCGCCACTAAAGTCCAAGTCTGGTGGCCAGATGAGATCCTGTCTTGCATTGAGGGCTGCACTGCACTCCGAAAAAAGCCTGACAGAGACAAGGGTGGAGGAGAGGAGGAGCGAGGAAGAGAGCAGCTCTGCTGAGCTGGGACAACCCTCCCCTCCCTGACAAATCAAGTCCTGATCTAAAGCAAAAGGAATTTAGGAAGAGGAAGACTATTTAGTTCATCTGTGAAAAAGCAAGGGGGAAAAAAAAACCCTACAGGAGAAAACAATAAAATGGACAACTTGCTCAGGGAGAAAATAGAGCTTGATTGGCTTCGTAGAGAAACACGCCAGCAAATGTTTTTCTCCCTTTGGAGGCCTCAGATAATGCTACCTCAGCCTCACCACTCAGATCTACATACTGTGAAAAATGTTCAATGCTCTCGGTTCTACCTAGTAGAAGAATTTTACTCTACTTCAATTCAGCAAGTTGCTAAGCATCCACTTTGTAAAAGACATTGTACAGGGCAATGTGGAGGTGGTAATGGTGAAAAAAATATGAGCCCTACCTTCAGGGAGCTTTTGGTAGAGGTAAGACATGAACACAAATAATAAGGAGAACAGCAAGACAATCTTTGGTGTATGCTATAATCCTGAAAGAAAAAAGAAAAGTTAAGTCAAGTGAAGATAGAGGGAAATAGAATGCTGTAGAAACCATATACATACATTGAAGGATATCAAGGATTTCAAGAAGTGAGGAGAGAGGGAATAACTGAAATACTAATATTTTCAACCTGCTTTGAACTTGGATGGAATTCCAAAACACTGTGGCACTGGAGGGCAACTAGAAGCATATAATGTCTTGTCACTAGGCCAGAAGGTCAGAACTGAACAAAGAATCAGGCCTGGCTTCTTTCTTTACCCTTAAAAATGCCCACTGTTGCAGATAACTAAGTATTTTCTTGGCTTATAAATGACTGAAACAATATCATGCAGCCCAGTTCCCTTGTGGCCCTTTACCTAAGCTAGCTATTACAAAAAAGGGGAAAAATCCATGAGATTGATACCACTCAGGATTAACAGGCTGAGTTTTGAATCATTGCCTTAATATTTCATCTGTCCTCTGCATCGGTTCTCATCCCCTTTATTCCAGTGTTTGAATATTGTCTATTAACATCTGGACGATAATTCTAGTGTATCATTCCAATACAGTATTGGCACAGTCCATCTTGGTGGTCAACTTAATTGGAATGAGAGGAAATTAGTGAGGCACATTTCTGAGCAGTCTGGGTGTCTGTGATAGTATTTGTAGAGACCACTGGCATGTAGGCCAGTGGACTGGGAGGGGCAGACCTGCGCTGATTGCGGGGGGGGGGGGGGGGCACTGTGCAGTAGGCTGGAGGCCAAGAGGGAATAAAAGGGGAAGAAGAAAGAAGCCCACTCATGATTGTAAACTCCAGTCGGCTTGAGCAGGTGGATCTTTCACTGCAGCCATTGCCCACGGACATCAGGCTCTGGGTCTTCAGTCTTTGGAGGCAGATTTACAGCAGCTCTCCAAGAAGCACCCAGGCCTTCAACCTCTGAGCAAGGTTGGATCTTTGGTCCCTCTTCTGAGGCTTCCAGCTTCTTGGACTGAGTAGTTTCTGGATTCTCTGGCTCTGATGCAGGAAAAAGGCCATTGTGGGACTATCCAGCTTCAGATCTTGTAAACTAGATAATAAATCTCCTGTAACACACACACACACACTGCCCCCCCCCCGCCCCC
The DNA here is from genome assembly GCF_053883595.1 of Heterocephalus glaber. Classification (NCBI taxonomy): domain Eukaryota; kingdom Metazoa; phylum Chordata; class Mammalia; order Rodentia; family Bathyergidae; genus Heterocephalus; species Heterocephalus glaber. The sequence goes on along the minus strand of NW_028258317.1, from coordinate 62,990,856 downwards.
CGAAGAGCCCTATTTCAAGTATATTACACACTCTGATGATACCACCATGGCTCAACCAGCTGCTACCTCCAGGAATCCTAACCTAGTCACATTGACAGTTAAATGTGAACTAGATTCTTGTGGGTTCAAAAGGCAAGAGCCAATCCCAAATGCAGCATGACAGCTGCTGCTATCCTGCCCAAATTATTCCTGATTGGCAATGGAGTAATTGAACATTCAATTCCTTTTAAAAAAAAAAAAAACCAAACTTACTTTGTCTTAAGGTAATCATACCAGAAGAAAATAGGCAATTTAGAATTTGCTCTACAAATATATTCAGACTGAATATGCTTTGAAGACTCCTTTGAGAAGTCATCTGAGCCAAGGATTTAGCTCAGTGGTTCCACCACCTACCTCACAAGTGCAAGGTCCCGAGTTTGATCCCCAGTATCATAAAAAAAAAAGTCATCTGAGAAGAGATGTGTGTTGATGCCTTTTACTTTAGAAAGAAATATGAGATATTTCATAGGACCATGGGCATAAGGTCAGATTCTGAGAAAAGGTCCGAAAACTATGGGTGTCCTCTATAAAGGCAACTGTGCAGGCCACCTACTTCGTGCTGTGGAAGATGAACTATCAGTGACGCCTCCCCGCCAGATGTTCCCCCATCATCTAACTTTCCCACCCTTATGTGAAACAAGTGTGCGCATTGCTTAGTGATCAGATGATTTGAGTTAGGTCAAATAGGGAAAAACTCTCTGGAAATTGCCACTTTTTCACGTCAATAACTACAAAACTGAACAATTCCTAGTAACTGACGTGCATTCAAAACCTTTGCCTCCTGCTGCCTCCGTTTCCACCTTTGTTCAATGGGGATAAACGTGGGGATGGCCTCATGGAGGTGTGGTGAGGGGCGGGTGAGCCGACAGCTGTAAAGAGCTTTAAATCCAGGCCATGGCACATCCTGGGCAGCCCCGAGTGTGGACACAGGATGAGCCAATGAAGTCAGCCATCAGGCTCTGGGGCTTGGTACTGGGACTCATCCACAGCATGCTCTTCAGTATTAAGCCTGTCTGAGCAACATCCAAACCACGGCGGCTGAGCAGAATCCAATCCCTGCCTCCTTTTTCTATCCAGAGAGATGGGAAGTCTTTCTAAAGAAAGAATCTCTCTTTAGCAATAGCCTCAGCTCTCCCCTTCACATCCATACTCACCCTCTGAGCTGCTGTAGCCTTAACCGCAAGTGCGGTTATGTGGCTTTTCAAATGACCGCACACCAGGAATCCCCTCTGTGGCTGCACGCCTCTTAGGCAATTGAGTGCAGGCTCCACTGCTTCCAATCACAATCAATACAGAGACATTGAAAAGTTTAGAGAAGCCTCATCACCAGCTACTCACAAACCTTCCCCATCACTCCTAGACAGAATCAGGTAAGTGCTGTTTAGCTTTTCGCTTTCTGCTCTAAGGGAGCACACATCAACAAGCCTGTTCTAGAAAAGAAAACCCAGCAATGCCAGTGTCTTGCAAGGCAGATAAGATCCTTTTTGCTCCCTCTTGCGTGATTTTCTAGGGATTTCTGTGCAGAATCTAGAGATGAAAACATGTCCATCAGACCACTCAGACTGCTGAAAAAGTACAGAGAAGGGGACTAACTTTGCTGAGCCTCCACTGCACCAAACCCAGCAACATAACCAAGTCTGGCTTTCAGAACACTTGTGCTCTTACAAATATATATGGAGACTAAGTCTGGGAGCCCAGAGAGGGGCTTCTGTTTCCTCTTGCTGACTCAGCAGGGGCTTTTGTATGTCCATTTTACAGATGGAGAAACTGCGTCTCACTGACTCACTTGAAATAACACCTGAAGGTCACACTGGCACTAAGCTTCCTAGCCATGCAATTGAAAGTACTATCTGTTGGCTTTCAATTCAGCACTATCTCCATTCTACATCATTGAGTGTCTACGGTTCACAAAGGAAGCAACCAAAGGGCAGAACAGAAAGTGGTCACCAGAACTTGTCATGCAGAAGAAGGCAGGCCAGAGGCACCTGGCCTTAAATGGAGTTCTGCTCATCATTTATGAAGCACAGATCGGAACTGTCTGAATTTGTGGGGCATCTGCTCTGTCAGTATGGAGGTGATGGAAGCTGGGGCTGGGACAGTGCTGGGTGGCAAGAAGCAAAAGTGATGCAAAGCTTCAACCATGAATCTGAGATGGTTTTTCAGTTTCCTTTCTCCACGTGGAATGTACCACATTTCAGTGACTAACACAGAGAACCCAGAAACCAAAGTAAAACGAAGCAGGTAAAACTCCTACTGCCATCATCCCACGGGGTCTCTGGCCAGGTTAAAGCTCACTGCCCTGGTCAGAGTAAACCCGAAGAAAAAGGCTGTGTTGCATGCAGGGCTCTGGAAAGGAGCCTCCTGCAGAGACTGAGGACCCATTATAGGCGGGCTCTTCTGGGCAGAAGCAGCCTACAGACACGAGAGATGTTTGTAGAAATACACATCTTCTGTACCTCTGTACAGTTTCCTTTCTGCTGCTTGAATTTCTTTCTAGAAATGCATGTTTAGAGGACTGATAAGATTGGCTGATCCCTGCCTGTTGGATGAGTCCCTTCTGGGAATGCAGGAAGCAGGGTCCTGATTGCAGTTCTGAATGGTTCACTTGGGGAGGCACAAGCCCATAGAGATAGGATTCAGCACTTTCCAAACTCTGGTTTTCAACTCTGATGTGTGGACTTGGACACTGACCAGGCCTCTCCTTCCCTGAAGTCGCAGCAAGCTGCAGAGGAGCTGGGGCTGCAAAGCCGATGAGATATTTAATTGCTCATGAAAAGTGAACATCTCCATAAATTCATGGGCACAGAAAGATGCCACATTTGAAAAGCAAAATAATAGATCATTAAAACAGCCCTTTTAAGGCCTTGAAATGAAATGTTGCTCACATGAGAGGTTTTCGGTGTATGCTCCTTTTCTTTTTTTCTGTTACTGGAGGTTCAAGCTGTTAGATAGGAATCCTGGCCTCCTTCAAAAGCTGGAGGTCTTGCCTTAAGGGATGATAATTATTTAGTTCCAACCTTTTGTAGTGGCATAGATGTAGTATAAGAAGGGAAAAATGTCTCACATTGAGTTTTTATGACATTAAAAATATATAAGGTATAAAACTAAAAAGTACACAAGGCACGAACTCTAAGATGCGAAAAAAAGAAGCATCAGAACTATGAGAAAATGGAACAAGGAAGAGACATGGAACGTTTGGTGCTGAGCAAACTGGATCATCATTTCAATTCCCTTATGATTTCCTTAGAAAACGTTTCTTTACTATTCTTTCAGGTTATGCATACTGACTATCAATGTCGAGGAGTCACGTTGATAACATCCCATCTATTCTACTTAACTCAGGATGGGTATTTGAGCCCACACACCTCACTTTATGTAACAAATGGATTATGTGAAAATCTGAAGTGAAAATAATTTGGACATAATACTGCAAATGTATAAGGAAATGTGCCTATTTAAAGAAACTTAGGTTTTCAGGAAATTATTAGGTGTTCAGTAAATTATTTTATAAAGGGATCAATCTTTTTATAGTAGCATTATCACTCTAAATATATTTGAATTTTCACATACTGAGATTTCCTATAGTGAGGCAAGACTGAGCTTTATCATCATATTACTTCTGACTGGTTTGATTTTTTAAAAGAGTCTTGTACAATTTGTACTGCTAGTATAAAACATTGAGTGTACAGTGCCAGACCCTATAAGTGAGAAGAGACTAAATTGGAGGCCACTGGGGTACAATTCAGTATATTAACTCACCTCTGATTTAAATTTCAGCCTAATAGAATGAAGTCACAGCTGGGTGGAGAGAATGGTTCCCTGCCAGTCTGTGTAGCTCCAGAGTCAGGGAAGAGAAGGACTAGCTGCTCCCAAGTGGGCAATAGCATAAGCAGAAGAATTTAAGATTTCCCCAACTCACATATATCCACACAAGCACACATGCACACCCACCCTACTCCATTTATTTAGGTTGTAAATTTAGTTATGGACAAAGAAGATTCCAAACAGTAGGGGTTTTAAGGAAGGAATTTCTTTCTCACACATAAGCAAGCAATTCAAGATTATCAGGTAACTTGTTATTTATCTGGGCTCAAGATGCTTCTAGACTTTCCTCCATCACTGAGAAGTATTTCCATCCTTGTGGTCCCAGAGGGTACTACCTCAGGTCCCAGATGGTTACCAGCAATCATTTCATTTCTAAGCTGTGTTGTAGAAGAAACATGGTGGGAAGAACTTCAAATTGTTATACCTGCTCTGTTGCAAACATGGAAACCACATGGTTGATTGGAATAAAAATCACATTCCCTGCATGCATTGCAGTGAAAATTTCTGGCTAAAGGGGTATAAAGGGAGAAGGTAAGCATAAGCTCCTGATTGTGTCATTGAAAGTGATGTTATTATTCCACTTCTTCTTCTTCTTCTTCTTCTTCTTCTTCTTCTTCTTCTTCTTCTTCTTCTTCTTCTTCTTCTTCTTCTTCTTCTTCTTCTTCTTCTTCTTCCATGTTGGACAATGAAGTCAAAAGCCACTGGAACCACCAATAGGGCTACAATCAAGCTAGCCCTGCCCTGCCTCCAGTAAGGCTTCTACACAGTACAGAAACAAACTTCTATCTTCTCAGTTGCTGTCCTTTGGTCCTCTGTTAGATGCTGTGGAAACTAAATCCTATCTAATAATACCCAGAAGAGATTTAATAAAGGGAAAAAGTCAATAGTTAAGTCAACTAGGGTCCAATAGTTACCCCGAGGGTTTTACCACTAGCTCTTTTCCTGTGTACATTTGTATCTGCAGCATTCCAAAAGGTTGCCATGCCCTTAAAACAATGTAAAATGAATGTACACCAATCCTTTCACTCAAGGAACTTCATATCAAATAGAGGAAAGAGAGAGGAGGTGAGCCAATCCCAGCACCCAGGAGAAGACTCCTGGACCACCATAGCACCACTCCCAGCACAGAGGAGTTTAGCCAATCCCAGCACCCAGGGGCAGGCTCCCAGGCCACCATAGCGCTGCTCCCAGTGCAGAGGAGGTGAGCCACTCCCAGTGCCCAGGAGAAAGCTCCCTGGCCACCATAGCACCTCTCCCAGTGCAGAGGAGGTGAGCTGCATGGGCTCCAGCAGGACAGCACCCCCACCTCCCGTCAAAATGAGAAGACACATAAGCCTCAAAACCAGACTTCCAGATCACCTATAGCAACCCCAAAGGAACAAGAGATGGAACAATCTGATACTCAACCACCTGGACTCTCTGAACTGGCCACAAAAGAGGATCTGGAAAAGATGAAATCAGAAATAATTTCTCAGATAACAGCAGAGATTGTGCCCATAATGGAAGACAAGATTAATAAATCTAGAGTAGACACAGATAAAAAATAGAGGGGATGAGGAACATGATGGAATCCCAACATAGGAAACAAATGGAATCCATAAAACAGATACAAACAGATTTCCAGGAGATTAAAAACTCCATTGAAAGCTTATGCAGCAGAATGAGTCAATGTGAGGACAGAATTTCAGATCTAGAAGATAAGATTGCAATTAGTGACCAGGAAAAGAAAAATTTCTTTAAAATTGTAAGGGAACACGAGAAATCAATCAAGCAGCTGCCAGATGATGCAAAAAAGAATAACATAAGACTGATTGGAGTCAATGAAGAAACAGGAGAGAATGCAGATGACATAAAAAAAAAAAAGCTGTTCACAGAAGTGATGACAGAAAACTTCCCAAGCAGGGGAAAAGAACTTGACATACAGATAAGTGAGACATATAGGACTCCAACTAGCCTTGATCAGAAAAAAATCTACACACACACACAAAAAAATCTACACATAGGCATATAATAGTTAGGATTCAAGAAACCTAACAGGAGAACAAAATTCTATAAGCAATTAGAGAAAAGAAACAAATCACATACAAAGGAAAGCCTGTCAGAATCTCAGCAGACTTCTCAACACAAATCCTCAAGGCAAGAAGAGCATGGAGTGACATATTTCAAGCCCTAAAGGAAAACAGCCTCCAACCCAGAATGATGTACCCCACAAAGCTATCTTTCAAAATTGATGGAGAAATAAGATGCTTTCGTGACAAAGAGCACCTTAGGAACTCCATGAATACCAAACCAGCACTCCCAAAAATTTTAGACAATACCCTAGGAAGAAACAATGAGGATCACAACCCCAGGAAGGCTAGCAGAATGAATCCATGGGACACGACAAGAAATTAAATGCAAAGGGGGAGAATCCAACAAAAAGAAGAAGTCATGACAATGATAAGTCAATACATATCAGTTATAACTATCAATGTTAATGGTCTCAATTCACCATTCAAAAGAAATAGACTGGAAGAACGGGTCAAGAAGCAAAATCCAACAATATGCTGCATACAAGAAACACATTTAATTCAAAAGGAAACTCATAGACTGAAAGTTAAAGGGTGGAAAACAATACTCCATGCGACAGGAACCCGAAAACAAGCAGGAGTAGCTATCCTCTTTGCAGATCAAGTGGATTTCAAACTAAAATCTGAAATACTTGTGGTCCCAAGAATTTCACATAAGGAACAGTCAACTTGTATGTACAAATCTATTGTGAACATGTGTTTTCATTCCTCTTAAGTAAAAACTTAAGAACTGAACTGTTGGTTCTTAACAGCAATACAAGTAATTTCTATATTGTTTTCCAAAATGGTTTTATCATCTTACACTCATATTAGAAGTATTTGAAAGTTCTAACTGGTTCACACCTAAGCTGACACCTGTTCTTTTAAAACTTTTAACTTTATCTCCCTAATGAATGTATAATATGATCTTGTTACTGTACTGATTAGTATTTTTCTCATTCTAGTGTTGCATACTTTTCTTGTGCTGTACTGGCTATTTATCATCTTCTTGTGCCTACTTTTTAATTGGGTTGTCTTTAATTGGGTTGAGCTTTATATATTCTGGCCATAGGATATATGTATTATAAATATGGTCTGTTTAAGGACTACTTTTCATTTTCTTAACAATGTCATTTAAAGTTCTAAATTTTGATGAAATCTGATTTATCAATTTTTTTCTTTTATACATCATGTTTTTTATATCCTGGGAAATTCTTGCCTACCCTAAATTCATGAACATTTTCCCTTATAATTTCTATAGTTTTAGTCTTTCATATTTATGTTCATAGATTCTTTCAAGTTATCTTTATGTATGGAAATAAAGGTTGAGGTTGATTTTTTACATACAGATACCAGGTGTTCTAGTACCATTTGCTGAAAACACTATTTTTCCTCTGCTCTTGAGTTGAGTTTGTGTTCTATAAAATGCTGTTAAATAATCTTTCAAAATTCAGTGGACCATATATGTGTGATTCTATTTGCAGATTTTCTGTTTTATTCCAATGATCTATATGTCTTTCCTTATGCCAACACTGCTTTGATTACTGTAGCTTTAAAAGAAGTCCTAAAATTAGGCAACAAGGGCCAGGGATTTAGCTTGGTGGTTCCGCCACCTGCCTCTCAAGCACAAGGTCCTGAGTCCTGAGTTCAATCCCTGGTACCAAAAAAAAAAAAAAAAAAAATCGGTAATAAATGTCTTCCAACACTGTTTTTTTTTCTTTTGTTTTTCTTTTTACTTTTCTGGGTCCTTTGTACTCCTACATAACTTTTAAATTTCAATATCCAATTCTTCATTTATAACAAGTATACATAGACCTGAATTTTTATATATACCTTGTGTTTTCTAATCCTGCTAAATTCAAATACAAGTTCTAGGGGCTCCTAGAGATTTCTTTGTATTTTCTCTGTAGATGATCATTTCATCTACATATAAAGATTTCGCTTCTGCCATGCCAATCCTATCCTAGTTGTGTCATTTTATTGGCAGACTATTTTGGTGGGGCCTAGCTTTCAAAGTTTAATGCACAGATAAAGAGTAAGCATATCTGCCCTTGTTCCCCACCTTAGAGAGAAAGCATTGTATCTTTTCCATTCATATAAGGCATTTTTCCTGATGTGTGGACTACATGTCTTATCCTTTGAGAAGGTTCTGTTCTACTTCTAGTCTCCTGATAGCTTTTACCATGAACAGCTGTAGAATTTAGTCCAATACTTTTTCTCCAACTAGTGACAGGATCATATGGCTTTTTCCTTTCCTCTGTTAAAATGATGACTTCTGGAGGTGGATCTTCCAATGCTGAACCAACACTGCCATCCTTATAACAAAACCACTTTCTACATACTGCCAGATCTGACTTCTAAGAGTTTGTTTTGTTAAACAAATTTCTATCTATGTTCATACTTTTTTCTCCTATTATCTTTATCCAGTTTTAGGATTAACACAATGTTGAGTTCCGAAAATGAGGTGAGAAGGGTTCCTTCTTTTTTCTGCTTTAAATGTTTTCTATAATTTATCAGTTAAAATATATATGAGCCTGTTGTTGTCATATGGGTAGCTTTTCAAGCCAGGAATATACTTTCTTTAATAGGTGCTATTCAAATTTTATATTTCCTCCAGAGTCAGTTTCATTCATTTGTTTTCCAAGGTACTTCTTAGAAGTTGTCAAATTTATTTCAAAAAGTATTTTTATAATATGTTTTCTATATCCTTTTAAATTCTATAAAATCTGTGGTAATATCCTCTAAATTTTTATAATGTAATTTTAAAAATGCGTAATTGATATTGTGTAATAGGAAAAAAAGGTCTAAAGGAGTAGGGGAAGTGGGAGGGTAGGGAAAAGGAAAGAAAGGAAAAGAAAAAATGTGAGAAAAGGAAAAAATGGAAAAAAAGTCTTTGTAAATAGGGAAGGGTGGAGGGGGTGAAGGGAGGGCAAAGGAAGGGGGAAAAAAAATAAGAACCAAGATACATCATGTAAAGGTACAAGATCCCAATGATGAATGTAAGTGTATTTCATATCTAAAATGTATCAATAAACTTAATGGGGAAAAAAACAGAGGAAAGAATAAATGGGGCAATGTGGTTAAATGCTAGATACATGCATGACATTGCTGGGGTGGTTTTCACGTGTTTATGTATATCATTTGTATCTCGTTTTTTATCCAATGGGTTTATTATGCCTTAGCTACCCTGAAACATAAAGAGTAGACTTTTATAAACTTATTATACCATCTCCTGAATCCTATCACACCTTCTTCCAAAATACCTAGGTCTTATATCAGTTAAAAAAATAAACCAAAGTCCAAAATTTTTCATAGAACTAAACAGTGAAATTCTGCGGGTTACAAAATTTGTCCTTATCAGAAGAGCTAGAACAAAGGTTTAGATTTAGATTTCTGGATCATGAGTCAGCTATTACACCAGCTGCTTCATCAATAATGTACTTTATGTGGAAGAATGCAAGGCTCTGTGTGACTAGCACAAGATACATTAAGGATTTCAGTTGGTGTGTAACTAATTCCTCTTGAAAGCCCTCCTAACCATTGTGATTACCCCAATGTCCTTATGTGTCCTAGATCAAGTGCAATCTTATTCCTCCATCCTCTGTAAAGAAAAATAAATACAAGGCACAAAAATGTCACCTTACACATTCCCCCACTATGACAGCAATCTGCATTTTATCTCTTCTTACTGCTAAAAAAAACAAAATCACTGGTCAGTTCCCCTCCTGAGCATCATTTTTGTATGCTCATCTATTTTGGACTCTAGCCTTTTTTCCCTGGGCATCTCTCTCCTCATATTCCACACATAAAATAGCATTTGGAGTCTTTATCTTCCTTCATTCAATGGGTTTATTATGCTTAATTTACCTTGAAGTATAAAAAGTAGCCTCTCCAGACTTTTGTAGAATGATTATACCTTCTCTAAAACATATCATATTTTCCACTAAAAATACTCAGCTCTTATTATATCATTTGAAATAGTAAGCCAAAATTCAAAACTCCAGACTTCCAGAAAGTCTACATGGAATGAAAACTTTTAAATCAATTGAAGAATTTCTGTGTGTTTAAATTATAATACCAATTCTGGATGATCACTCAATGTGTGGGCAACGCTTGGATTGCTTATATACTTTAAGGATAGTGAGTGAAGATGACAAACTCTTCTAAACCAGGAGAACCTGTCCCAGAGAATTATCTCAATTCAGCCCAAGAGCGGTCCTTACCACAATTATCCTTGAAGAAAGGTGCTGTGATTCTTCACATTATTTATGGTTAACTAACACTAGCTAGAGAAACTAACAACTCCTAGATTCACTGGCTTGTTTCTTGCTTGCGTCATCATCTCACTGGGTTTTCAGTGGCCAGCCTTCAGGATGGCAATTTGGAGGCCCAGGCTCCTAATATCTGGTGGTTTCTCAGAGTAGTTCCTCTACATTTGGCCAAAAGACAAGGGATATAAGAATATACAGAATATTGTGCTGCCATTTCATAGTCAGACCTGGACATGATATTATGTCTACCAGAACTCATGACCATAAACAAATTATAAAAGAATCTGGGAAATGTAGTCTTTCATCATGTCCTGAACAAGAAAATAGGACCAGAGACCAAAGCCTCTCCCCGACACCTGAGAATGAGACCAGACGGCAGACATTGGCTTCGACCCCCAGGTCAGGTGGTTGGTCTATACTTCCTCACTTCCTCAATTTCCTGGATAAAGCTGTGTCCACTGACAATGAGGGGCCTGCATCCTCTAATGAACACAAAGGGAGAGGGAGATCTTGGCCATGAAGTTACTGTGAGTTACTGTGAAGTTGCCTTGAGTTACTGTGTTTCCCAAAAGCTTGGATTTCTGGTCTACCTGCCAGCCAGTCCCTACTCATCCCCAAGGTCACCACAATTTTGGGAAATGAAATAGTGATTCTTTTGCCTCCATGGATAACATAAAAACTCCAGTAAACTTTATCCTGATTAGAAAATTTTATTCCAGATATTTTGTTTGAAATAAGAGTGTCCTATCTTCAGGAAGGATTTTCTCCTAAGACCATTAAGAAAAATGTTTTTCTAAGATCTTTCCAAGATCCAGGGATGCTTGGCCATCAGAGTTCTCGGAAATAAGCTTGCCAGAACCTTAGGATAAACCTTAGGATAGAAGCAGCCGCAGGGAGCTCAGCATTTGGTTATGGCTGTGTGGTGGTCCTATGGCTTTTAAGACCATGCACAAACCCCCAGGCTCTTTCCAGAGATAGTAAGATTGCACTTTGCAAATACCTTTGAAAAAAGTGGGGCCTGGGACTTGACTTGGCTGATAAAATGTGAGTAGAAGTGACATTATTTCCAGTTAGAAACCTGAGGATCCACTGCTTGATCCTTTAAGCATCTTCCCCTATCCCCCACACATCACTGTGCTGACCTGGTGATATTTTTTCCCACAGGCAGTAGTCACAACAGCTCTCTTCTGTAGAGCCTCTGCTAGCCTGTTTCACAGCAGACAGAGGCCCTCAGGACTCATTAGACATGTAGCCTAAGAGAAAAATAAACTGCTTCATTAGGTCACTGAGAACGTGGAGAATAACCTAATACGACCTAACAGACATAGGTCCCATGTGATCTCTTTATAAGGCACAATCTTTTTACCATATATTGTCATTTTGTTATAAAAAAATCATGCTTGCAAATTATATATAACACATATCTGATTTTTTTAATGTCTCCATGTATACCACCGTGCTTTAGAACTATAACTTCAAACCTCACTGTGTAACTCTCCTGGATTGATTGCCTTTCTCTTTTCCCAATAAGATATCCACTATTTTACTCTACATTAATAATCTACTTATATTTCTTAATCATTTTATTTCACATATACATTTCTTAGTTTTGTACATTATTTAACTTTATGCAAACGAAGATTTCTTGTGGATGTTCTTCTAGAACTTGCTTTTTAATCTAATATTACATTTTTTAAAGATTCATCCACGCGAATACATGGAGCTGTATTTTATTCACTTTTGCTGCAGCATAAGATTCCAGCATATGACTGTAACAATATGAATTTATCCTTTCTCTGAGATGGTCATTTGGACTTTCTGTTTAATACTTTTGATATTAGAATCTGCACTAAGATTTTTACGTCTATTCCACTGCACATGTTCAATAGTATCCTTAGGCTGTACATCTAGGAGGGGAAATATTGAATTGTATAGTATTTACATATGGTAATTTATTACATAAGATCAAATTGTTCTGCAAAGTGGATCTACCAATTCACACTGCCACCAGCTTGTAGGAGACTTTCTGCAACACATCTTTACCAACACTTGATAATATTAGCCTTTTTTTTCTTAGCCAGTGGATGTAAAATGGTATCACATTATGATTTCAATTTGCTCTATGTTTAAGCCATACTCTCACTATACATGAATTCAAGAAGCCAGGGTAAGAAACCATTCAAAACAACTTGCCATAGGTACCCTTAAGAACCCAACAAACTCCACAAACTAGATCCTTTCTTAGAGAAGAAGCCAAATAATTGGGAAAAGCACAATTATTCATTGTTTTCTGTAAATTAGAACATACCAAAGGGCTTAGGCTACTGTTTGTGTTGTAGGTTAAACATTTGTGTCTTAAATGACTTCTTCTAGGAGATTAACAGTATTATCAAAAGCCATGGTGAAACCAAATACATTTCAGAGAAATCATAAACATTCCTTTTATCTTACCAGATAAAGAGATTTAGCATAAATCCTAATGCACCCACTTGGCTGTACACAATTTATAGCAAAGGAAGAGTTTGAAACACTTTCATATAAACAACCATAGATTTGTTTTTGAAGGCTGCTAAAAGGCTGCTTGACACTTTCTAGAAGGGGGAGGGAGCCTCAGTGAGTTCTGGTTAATATCAGAACTCACTTCCCACTAGCAAAGTGCTCCATTAAGCACTGTTTTCATTTTTGCAGCCCTTACTTTTATATAATGTTTACATCATTGACACCTTCTCTTAGTGAATCCCGAGTATAAACAAGGGGTATAATAAGCCCAAATGTATTTTAACAAGATTTTAAAGGATATGTCTATGGGATGAGAACAGCCAAATGGAGTACAGTAAACCAAAATTTTTATGACACCTCCATCTCCTGTGACAAAGATAACGCTATAATATAAGTCCAGCAGAGAAAGAGTCTCCTTTTGTTTATTCATCAGTTAGACTTTGATGAACTCCAAATGTCATCTGATCTGCCAAATTTGGCAGTACAGCCTTTTAGCAGAAAATTATAAACTTGGAAAGAGACATGAAAATAAATTTGCTTTGCTCTATAATAGCAACATACTCGTGGGAATTGTGAGTTTCATGAACCATAGTAGTAATACATGAAGAGCAAATCTTTGTAATTCACCATCTTAATGCATTAAGAGGTGAACCATCCATGACTAAACTCTGCCTGATCTGTTTTAGCTGAAAAGGGTCATTTGAAAATGTGTTTAGTAACTTCTGATCAATCTAGATAGAAGAGTTGGTTTCAGACTCACATTTCCATAGTTTTTTTCTTCATGAAGGTCAGTGGTGTTTTGTGGCAAAGATCCATGAGTTCCAGATAGCCACAGTGAGCACTCTGCGTCAGAGAGCCCCAGGCCCTGGAGAGGCTCAGTCCAGAGCAATGTTACTCACAGGTGGCTCATGGACCAATGCCAGCTTACAGGGTTCTTATTAGCCTCCAACAAGAGAGGTGCACAAATTGAGAGTGCTCACAACTTACAGAAATTGGGCATTGCTGCAACAGGCCAACAAATGTCACTGGGTTTGTCATGCCAAACAGGGTATTTTACAAAAGAACAGGTCAATCGCACGCTTTTTGAAAAAAGGAATGAAAAACTTCCCTGTTTCTCCACAAATAGTTTGAGAAGTACTGGGCTTTGGTCTTGTGAAAATGCAAATTCTTTTTGTTTTTAACTGAAAAATAATAATTGTATATAGTTATGGGATGTTTTGATTGTTTCTATTGTAGAATGACTAAAAATGAGGACACAAAATCTACTAGCAAGTTTGAAGTGTGCACCATATATTAGAATAAATGTTATTATTTATACTATTTGCTTTCATCATCATGCTGAGAAATAGATATTGAAAACTATTCTTTTGTCTATCTGAAATATGTACCCTATATAACATTTCTCCACTCTCTCCTGTGCCTCCTCCCATCCTCTGGTAACTACCATTTATTCTCTTCTTCCATGAGTTTGACTTTTTGATTCCACATATAAGTGAGATCAAGCAGTATTTGTCTGTCTGAACCTGGCTTATTTTACTTAACATAATGTCTTTTTTACGTTTATCTATGTTGTTGCAAATGACAAAGAAAAATTCCCTTCTTTTTGAAGGCTGAATATTATTCTGTTGCGTACATACAGAATTCTTTCTTATCCATTCATCTTCGGTGGACCCTCAGGTTGATTCCCCATCTTGCCTATTGCAAGGAAGCCTGCAGGGATCAGGAGAGTGCAGATATCTTTTTCAAAATTGAGATTTTTAATGACCAATCCTGCTTATTTGATTTGGGATGAGGCCTATGAATCTGCACATCTAAGAAGATTCCAGGTGATGTTGCTGGTGCTCATGGTGGGAACACATTATAAAAAGCACAGAATTAGATCCAACAAAACATGAGCTGCTCCCCACTACATGTCACTGTGACTAAATCTGGACATTCTCATTTTGTGACCTCAGAACGTATCACCTTTAGACATTTATCACTGGTACCTTCTATGCTTTTAGAGGAACACGGAAGTTAACATTTGTCATTCTCAAAGGCTTCTACTCAAGACTTCTCCACATTATCCCCTTTTACCCTAATAGAGCTGACACTACAATAGCATTTCCCTGAATTTACAGAGCACTCTAATTTTCCTGTTTGAAAGATTTGCCAGTATATAGCACACAGAGTGTGCTGGGTCTTGTGCTCATACCGGGCAGTAACTTCTGTAGACAAACATAGTTATAACTGGTATCACTACTGAACTAAAATGTTACTGTGTTCTCATAAAAAAAAAAAAGAAAAAAAAAAAAAAGGAAAGGCTTGGCATCAAGCACAGGAAGACAATAGTGCCTGCTTATCGAAGCTGCTTAAGTGGCTTGCGAGCACTCACCTAAGTTTCTCTGTTGTGGTTTCTAGAACATCAGACAATCTGTGTTCTCTTCCAAATGAACAAAGCTTAGGAAATTAATAGCCTCTGGTACCAGTGGTCACCTTTCCTCCTTTGTGTCTGCGTAGGAAGAGAACCTAACTGCTCTCCGGACCTCTTTAAGGTTTCCATCAGCATGTCTGCCATAGGATGCCAGAGCTCTCCACAGGGCAAGTCCATTGGCATCAGCAGCCTCTGGGAAGGATGAGCTTTTACAGAGACCAAACTACTGTTCTACAGGCAGAAAATGAGGAGTTCCCAAAGGGGTCCTCTCTAATGATCCATCTGCCCACCTGCAATCTACTGTACTCTTGTTGACCAATTACCTAGTTTAATATACATAATGTTAAGACTCTTTAAAAGTAAAAGGAAGTGGAATTAGTTTTAATATTTTCAAATTTAATCCAGTATATCCAAAATATTATTATTTCAACATTTTATCAAAATAAAAATTATTAATGTGATATTTTTCATTTTTTCAGACCAAAATGTGTCTGTTTTGCACTTATAACACATTACAGTTCAGATGTTAAGTTTCACTGGAAATATTTGGTAAGTACTTAGATCAAATAAAAAGTATCATTGAAAAAATGGAATCACTTATTCAAGTTGTTATAAACATACTTATAATTATTCCTATACCTTCATTGAGTTTTCCAATAATTGAATTATCTATTTTAAATTTTAAATTTAAAAGAAGTTGAATTACAAATTTAGTTCTTTGGTCTTACTAGCCACATTTCAAGTGCACGAGAGCTGGTGTGTCCATACTGAACAGCACATTTACAGATTTTTTAAACAGGTAGGTCTTCCACTTAACTATGTGGCCTTGAACAAGTTTTGACCTCCATCTTAGCTCCAAATGCCTAATTTAGAAAACAAATTTACTAATTTCTACCATAAATGGTAATATAGCTAAAACACATAGCACAGTGACCAACAAATCATAATGTGTCCAAATAAACAGCGATTATTTTCTACTTAACATTATATTAAGAAAAAAATCAGACCATTAGTAAAGCTAAGGAATTGTACCATGGACCCCCATTTGCTCATAGCCTAGAGTCTATAATTGCCGGCAATTGGTTATATTTTTCTAATGTGTTTTATACACACACACACACACACACACACACACACATATATACATTCATCAGTCCATCTTATATTGTCTTGTATTTTAAAGTTGCAGACATCAATTACCATAAAACTCTACCATTCATGTCATTAACTAAAGTCCAATGTGTGGCTTTGGTTTCCTCCCTCCCTCCCTCCCTCCCTCCCTTCCTTCCTGCCTTCTTTCCTCATTTTTTGGGTAAAACAGACATACAATGAAAATAACATATACTGAATGAACCACTGCATCGAAAATGCATATACCTGCATAAGCGCAAATTTCTATTAAGATATAGAACATGCCCATTATCCCAGAAAGTCCCCTATATTTTTTTCTCTTTAATATTAGGCTTCACGCCCTGCTCCCTCCCCAGGCAGTAACTGTTTTGATTATTCTTCATTAATTATTTTAGCCTAATCTAGAATTTCAAGTAAATGGAACCATACAATATTTGATGTTCTCTTTAGCGCAGCACGTCTTTGAGATTCATCCGTGTTGTTGTGTATACTCCTTTTTATTGCTGAGCAGTAATTGTGGCTAAATTGAATCAAAAGAGCTCACGACCTGACACCTCAAACGACCCATTACATTCTTTCACAACGCGAAAAGTTCTTCATGCTATGAATCCAACTTCAGCTTTTGATGCCAGCTCAATTCCTTAGTATTAATGAAAAGAAAGTACTCTTTCATATGGAGTTACAGTTTCCTGAGCCTTCTCTGAAGAAGGTAAAAATTTTCTTAAGTTCTTGCTCAGATTCTGTTCTAGATTCTTTCAATTTCTTCGATGTTCTCTGTATTCACTCTCTCAGTATAATTTGTAATTTATATTTGCATCCTCTGTTGTTTAGTGAGTACCTGCCCCTTGGGGTTATAAGCTCTGGAGGGAAGCACTGTGTCTATTTTATACACCAATGTACACCCAGCCCCTACTACAGTGCTGGCAATTAGAAACCCTTCAACAAATCTTTTTTTTTTTTTTTTTTGGTACCGGTGATTGAACTCACAACTTGCACTTGTGAGGCAGGGGTGCTGCCACTGAACTAAATCCCTGGCCAAACAAATCTTTGCTGAATAAGTGAATGTATAGAGCAAAGGAGGAACTCAACTTTAAGCATGTTTAATTTTGTCTCTGTTAAATGTATATGGGCAGCACACAGGTGTGGGACAAAGGGAGATGCTGGAGTTTGTAGAACACACTAATTTTCAAGAGATACACCTTAGGGAATGAATCAGCCAGATGCACTGATTTCATTTCTGGCCAGAAGTGCAGTCTTGAGTTGTCTCCATACTTATTCCTGTGAGCTGAATGGGTCTAAGTGCAAAGCTTCCCTTGACATCTAAAAATCTATCATAATTAGCTATTATCCTCAACCTTCTTTAGCTTCTGAAGAATTAAGCAGACATTGCCCTCTTCCTTTATGTCCAAAGTCCAAATGTATGAGATAAGCTTTTAATACGGTAGCACTGTCCTTATATTTTTCTTTCCTCTCTTCTAAGCAGATAGCCAGGCTTTTGTGTTCACTTCTTCATTTTGGATGAGTTTGTGATCCATAAAAGCAGAAATTGGCTTTAGACAATTTGATTCCCAGGCTGGTTCTTCCAGAAACGTGGAATTCCTAAAGGAATTGTACTAGCAATAAAGAGAGCAGAGGATGTTAAAGGAAACCAAAGGTAGCAGAGATATTTTCCCCAGACTAGGAAGTGGGTATGGAATGTCAGATTTCTCAAGTGGTGTGACCCACACCAGCTCTCCCAGCACCCTGGAGGGTGCAGGACTGTGAAGGTTACAGACGTAGGATCTGGGAGAGTCTAGTCTACGGCCAGCTGCTCCCTGCAGCTACAACAGTGACTGGCAAGGAAGCTCAGCCCCACACATCTGCTGCAGAGCCACTCTCTGCTTGTGCTTTAGCTAGCTTGGGTCAGAGGAGTCCACTGCTCGGTCTGACACTCTAAGGCAAGAGGGCCTTCTCCTGATTACTGGGTACGTGTTCTGATTCTTCTATGGCCCTGGAAGAAGAGAAAGAAGAATTCCATCCTCATGCCTGCCTCCATAATGACCAGCATTGGAATTCCTTACCATCTAATGGGGGGACTGAGGGGAAGGATTTGGTGTGATTTAACAAAAAGGATGTAGTACACTCATTAAGGCCTTGAGATTTATAAGGACAGAGGAGAGAAGGGAGGCATGAGAGAAATAAAGTCATATCACAGGAAATAAAAGGGAAAAGAAGGGAATAAAGATAAAATATGACAAAATTGCAAATGACTATCCATATAGCACAGCTCTAAATGATAATAAAATATAAAACAAGCCAACTGTCCCCTTCCAACTGTTTGATGCTCTAGTTTTGCATGACTGGGAGTCAATCAGTTCTCAAAGATGACTGGATTTATTTGCTTGTGCATGTCTGAGTTCTTGCTTGATGGATAAATGATGTTTGATAAGTAATAAAATAATTCTCATTAATTCACAGATATTGACCATAAAATTTATTTTTCTTGTCTTTGTTTCAGCAAAACACTAATTATGTTATAATCAACACTTCCACATATTTTGTGTTCTATTGACAGTAATGCCAAAATAGGTACTTTTCTTGAAACATTGTTGTTCTGAGGTAAGTTTTTCCAACTAATTTTGTTTGGAGAACATTTGCTCTGCTAAAGCAGTGTAAAGTAGACTTGTAAATAAAATTACTTTATATATGATATGCAAGCATTGTGTCTGGATTGCACATAATACACTTACCACTAACAATATAAAACATTTTCATTTCATTATAAAGATAAAGATTTTCATCATGTGCATCATAGCAGTGTCTAGAACTATGTACAGCAAATGATGACTTCTCACATCATGGCTAGATCCATGGCTACTCAGATTCTGGTGTGCTTTGGACCATTTAATTTAGAAAGAGCTCCTTGGACTCCATGTGCTAGTGTTCTGAATGTGATGCTAATTGTAAATTCCTCTGGAACTGCATAGCAAGGTAAGAAAGTGGATGCTCAGCACAGCTGGGAAATAACACTTGATCACACAAGACTCTCTTTCATTCATGCTGTCAGAGAAAAATTATTTGACTAGCTAATTAATTTGTTTTTTCTCCTACCTAAGCGCTCCTGCCACTCAAATCTTACCACATCTTCCGAAGTGGTGTTCCTGTCTCATGTGGTACCACTGCAGCTTCCTAGTCTACAGGTCATCAGGATGGAGGGCAAGGATAGGGAAATATTTTCCTGGGCCCTGAATGGTGCTCGTCATGGGTGTGGAAGTCTAGAGTTTCACAGTTCCAGCACTGAACACTAGATCCCAAATGCCCACACGTTCTCTAAACAATGAAGAGTGTCTCTGTGTGATAAGCAGAGCTCTCCAAGTGTGAGGCTAGGGATGGACCCCTTCGCTAGGCTAAGCTTAGCACTGAGAAGGAGAAGGGAGAATGAAGAGAGGGGAGGAAATGAGAGGATGAACGATGGATGAGCAAGAACCTGAGGGTGTCTCCCACACTCCCAAGAAAGAAAAGCCTCTGACCTTAACAGTATAGAAAACGAAACAAAACACTACAGCAACTATGAAAAATATTCAGTTTTTCTGAACTTAAAGAGATTCCATATATGTAGCTATATAGATATTAAATACATTCAATACATGTTTTGATCATATATATGATCAAAAATATATATGTACACACATATATACCTTCTCTTCTGGTTTTTTCAGTAGTATAAATAGGATCATTTCCATCTCAATTCTTTGTTTTTACCCTTAGAAACTCTTCATTGATGAGTTTGGTGGATGCAAGTATAGTATGGCAGCAACAAACATCATATTTGGCATTTCAGTTTCCCAGATTTAGGATTTCACAGAATGGTAGACTTTTTATTTATTGTTTTTATTTTTTTTATTTTTTGGTGATTTTGGGAATCCATATAGGACTGATCGTTTACAGAGTAAAAAGGTAAAACAGATCATTGGAAACAAACATTAATTATCTGTGATTTCCATCAATTCATGAAAAAATTTCTAATATACACAGATGCAATCATGAAAATATAGACCATTTTTTATTGAGTTTATTGGTCCATTTTAGGTATACAATATGATGACATTCATCACTGGGAATTTGTACCTTTATGTACAAATCTTGGTAGATAATGTGAAATAGGAAGAACAGGCTTAAAGAGGAAGGGGAACTGGGAGGTGTAGCAGAAAGGAAAGAAGGGAAAGGAAAAAAATGAGAAAAGGAAAAAATGGAAACAAAGTCTTTGTAAATAGAGAGAGGTGGAGGGGTTGAAGGGAGAGCAGGGGAATGGGGAAAAACATAGACTGTCTTTGAATGGAATTGTTTTTTTAAAAAGTTGCTTTACTCATTTGTTTATATGTTTATTCATATTTTTACCATAACCTGGTGAAAGCTTTCTCAAGAACATGTTACTGCCCTTGGTCCAACTTTTAGGTCCTAATGTCTAGGTACTCCCAACCAAGCAGAGCCAATGAAGCTCTTACAGGATTGCTAATGAGACAGTTTTTACCAAAACAGGTAGAAGTCTAGAAGTCATTGCATATTACTGATTGCATTCCTTTCAAAACATCCCTAAGATGGTTATCCTGAAGCATCAAGCCACCAAGATGTTTTTTGGTTTATTTAAACATTAAGAAAAAGGGGAACAGTGGCATATCCCTCTATATTGAACCAGAGACTAGGGAAGGAGAGAGGGAGAAACATGTGTCACTGTGAGAAATATGGCCTGATGTAGAGCACATAGTCTTACACTCAAAGGGCCCAAATGATAGCTGGATGACAGCAGTCCCTGGAGGAATGAATAAGGACTTTTAGCTCACCCTGAAAATTGCAGGGCTTGCAGACTATTGACAAATACCTGAAAATCCCCTCTGTAAACCAGGCCTGGTGTTGAACTATATGTGGCATCTTGACAGAACTGCCAGACTGACACTCAGGCACAGACAGAGAGACTCACAAATCACCTCAGATAATTAAGTTCTTGGTGCAAATCACAGGTGCGATTCTCCTCATGGGAGGAAAAGATGAAGTAGCCAATCATGGACAGGCGAGCTCCAGCTGGAAGACTTATCATACCACACTACTTCCTGGTTATAATCTGGGCCAATCACGTTGCTTCCTTGAGTCTCCATTTCCATGCATAAGGGAGGCTGATACCACTTGTGCTGCTTCAGGGTGAGGGTGTGTTCTGAGAACTGAATCCTTAGGTGACTTCCTCAGTGAGTGAACACCACAGAGTGTACTTACAGAAACTAAGATGCTAGGCAATATAATCTCATGTGACCTCCGTCATATATGTGATCTACTCTCGACCAAAATGTCGTTACAGAGTACCTGGCTGTAATTGTGTTACCATGAGGGATTTAGTAACAAGTTGTAAATGCAGTAAACTACTCAGCAGATATTGTATACCTTTTCTTTTTATTTTTCAAATTATTATTTGTAACTGACAGATAAAAGTATATATATATTTATGATGCATAATGTGTTTTGATATCTGCATACACTGTGGTATTGCTAAATCTAGTGCATAACATATATATTACCTCTCATAACTATCATTGTGTGAGAACTATTAACAATTTCAGGTATATAATCCATCATAATTGACTACTGTCAGTGTTGTGCAATACTTCCCTTGACCTTCTTCCTGTATAACTGCATTTTTTTCCCCACTTTGGACAAGATCTTCCAATGGACCCTTACGTCCAACCCCTAATGACTATCATTCTACTCCTTCTACCAGTTCTACTGTTTAGATTAAATCAGATCATACAGTCCTTATCTTTTTGTGCCTTTGTATAATAGCTTCCATGTTCATCCATTTTGCTGCAAATGATAAAGCAGAAGACCCTTTGTTTTGAGGCTAAATGGTATTCCATTATGTACATATACCACAATTTTTTTATCCATTCATACATTGATGGACACTTGGGTTGATTCCCTATCTTGGCTATTGTGAACAGTTCTTTAGTAAACATAGGAATATAAATATCTCTTTGATACACTGATTTCATTTGTTTTAGATATATACCCAGTAGTGGGACTGCTGGAGATTTTAGTTTTTCATTTATTGCCATACTGTTTTCCATAATGGCTATACTATTATTTCTTTTATAATATTATGTTTCTACTCAAATATGAGCATCCTGTAAACCTCGCAAAATTTCTACCAGACTATCAAAAAAGGAGGAGCAAGAGGAGGGAGAGGAAGAAAATGTCCATCATTTGAGAAGATGAGTCATTGTGAAATAGCTATGGGCAGCTCCAAGGCTCTGTGATATTCCAGAACTCCTTGGCCTCCCTGGCAGAATTTGGATACATTTGCCACCCTGCGATCCCTGATGCAAGTATGAGGATTGCCAGTCCAGGAAACCTCCCCAGTCCTCCAAGGAGCACTTTCAGAGGATGGCTATTTGCTGGGCCCTTCTCTTCCTTCTGCCACTACTTGCTGGCTTGCAACAGCCAAGCTGTCTTGTCAAATACACACTAGCTGCCTTCACACACATGCACAAAACCAAATGGAAGCTCCCTCTTGATGGCATGAACCAAATTCCGTCTATTTATAAGCAGCAGCCCAACAGGCAGGCTTCGTTCTGTAACTTGCAGTTCTCAGCAAGCTGCACCAGAATAGAGATGTGTTCATACTTTCCAGTCACCCAGATTGCCACTTCAGAAAGAGAGTGATAGACAAATAGGGTGCAACCCGTTTATAACATTTTCCCATGTTTAACTTCCAAATTTGAGTGTCTTAAGCATGGATGCCAAAAGCAAGTTTTTCAAAATGCAGTAATTCTTTTCTTGGTCTCTTAGTAAATGGTAACTGAATTTTCCCCCTACTGTTTCTTTTCAGAGGCCAAGAGTTTTTTCACTCTTGGTCTGCAGTACCCTGCCTGGGCTATCACCCAAATGGCTTTCACACATAAAGTGAGAAAGAATTAAGTGTTTCTGCAATTGAAAAATGGTTCTGTCTGCCTTGGAGCAGCAAAGCTCTCTTTACTGAACTATTGCTTTTAGATTCCAAAGCTAAGTTTACCAATGAGCCTATGATGATGCCAAGAAAGAAAGTAGAAAAAGAAGAAAATCCCACTATTTCTCTACCCGGAGCACATCCAGGTGGATTCACCTAGATTTTACCCCAGGTGGTGAGGGAAGGATTTCACAGCTGTACTCTTTCATTCTGTATATTTTGTACATTTTCAAAGGTTGTTGTCCTTATATATTTTTCACAAAATTACAGTCCAAACTGGTTGCTGACCATATTTTTATAATAAATTTGCTAGAAGGATATTTCACCTGTGGTTCTAATTCATTACTGAATTTGCCATAGTGGCAGGCAAAAAGCAACTAAGCTCCTCTCCTTTGATGACTATTCTTTTTGGAGGGCAAAACAAATCTCTTTACATCGCAAAAGTGAATATTATTATCATATAATCTGTGTGTATCTTACATGAAGCAAGCTTGCCAAGGGAAAGTAATATTTAAATCAATTTGCCTTAAACATATTTAAGTATTTTGCTAAACATTTACCTATTTTTATCCCTTTATCCAGAATGGCAACCTTCTAAACTTTACATACTATTTCAGGCCAAGCTTTGAGCTGTGGGTGATGGCCTCGAAAAGCTTTCAGGAGTCTGCAATTTGTAAAATATTATGGATTACAATTTTTTTGTTACCATGTTTTCTTTTTAT
Source organism: Heterocephalus glaber (assembly GCF_053883595.1). Taxonomy (NCBI): domain Eukaryota; kingdom Metazoa; phylum Chordata; class Mammalia; order Rodentia; family Bathyergidae; genus Heterocephalus; species Heterocephalus glaber. The sequence goes on along the minus strand of NW_028258317.1, from coordinate 62,966,938 downwards.
CAAATTAACTGTAACAGCTGAAAGCATCATTTCATTTTAGTGTTTGTCCTTACAGAACTTCGAAGCAAGGCTAACAATGCCTTTCGAAAGCAATTTTTAAAATTCGACAAGGATCAGGAAGGATCCTAAAAACTGGTGAAAAGTAGAGAAATCTTTATTTGAAACTGAGAAAGGGAACAGCCCTGAAAATCATAGAGCAGTCAGTTTAGTTTTCATACCTGGAAAATACTAGAACAAATCATCAAAAAATCAATTTGCAAACACCCCCACAATCACAGAATACTAGGTAACAATCAACATTGCTTTGAGAAGAACAGGCTTGTCAGAACCATCTAATTTCCTTCTAAAACAGAGTGACAGTCCTGGTAGATCAGAGGGCTGAAATAGATATAACAGAGCTTGAATTTTACAAAGCTCTTGACTCTCTCTTCCATGATATGCTCATCAACAGACAACTACCAACCAAAAGAAATTTGCTGTAATGGTTTACTAAAAAACACCACTCTCAGTGCTTTGGCATTAAATTGGCAGGTGGAGATGTGGGGTGATGCTTGGTGTAGTATTTGGCACAAGAATGAATGGCCCTGGAGCCTTTTAATATGCCCCTTGGTGCAAACACTAGATTTATTCACTCTTCTCTAAGACTGGATTTAAAAAATTTTTTGCCATGTTCCCTTTCCCCTACCCCTCCCACTTTCCCTACTCCTTTAGACCTTCTCTTCCTTTTTCACATTATCAATTATACATTTTGAACCTTATTTATACTTTTAGTTCTTCACACCAGAGAAAATATGAGAAAAGGTGAAAGTGGAAATAAAGTCTTTGTAAATAGGGAAGGGTGGAGGGGGTGAAGGGAGGGCAGGGGAATGGGGAAAAAATAAGAACCAAGATATATCATGTACAGGTACAAGATCCCAATGATGAATGTAACTGTATTGTATGCCTAAAATGTACCAATAAACTTAATGAAAGAAATTTTTTTCCAGTTAGGTCAAAAGTGCTATCTTTCTTTAATTTGTATTTATTCAGTTAGAAATTCTAATAATATAATTCCCATCTTTGCTGAGGAGTCTATGTGCACCTTTTGCCTCATTCTCTATTGGTACATTTTCCTATTGATTTTTAAACCTACTTAGGCGTAAAAATATTAAAACGTTGCTTGTTGGGCCGGGGATTTAGCTCAGTGGTTTCGCCGCCTGTTGCGCAAGCTCAAGGACCCGAGTTCGATCCCCGGTACCAAAAAGAAAAAAAAGAAAAGAAAGAAAACTTGGCTTGTTATATGTGATACAGATTTCTTGCAATTTTATTATTTGCATGGTGGCTATGCTCTTCTACATAAGAATGGACTGAAAGTTAAATAATTACTATTCCCATTGGTTTTTTTTCTTTTGAGTAGTACTAAAATTGCTCTTTTAGGAAATTCTTCAAAGCCATAACATCCACTGGCTCTTAAATATCATTGAATAATTTGAACATAATTGAAATATCAATTTTAAAGTTTAACCATTGAAAACTTCCAGATTTCACTTAACTTCCCATCCTGTTGGGGAAAAACAATGCAGTTCCCGGTTAAGAATTGACCATTTTTTGCTGGCACGTGTGCCTGAGATGGGTCACACTCCTCACACGGAGCCCTGTGAGGCCCGAGGAACCCTGGCTGTGTCGTGCTGGACAGAACGTGGACATCTGCCTCGACTCTCCTGGAAACGCTGAGTAGCCACCCGCAGTGTCCTGCTGTCTGTCCTCCTCCCCAAACCGCAGCTTTATAGCTTTCAACACCCAGACATCATCTCAGAAACTCATAGCTGCGCCAGGTAACTGGGTGAAGAGCAGGGCGCGCGGTGGGCAGACCTCGAGCTCCTGCCAGCACCGAGGCCGTCACCCCATCCGGTGCCTCCTTTCCGGGGAAGGGATTCTCTCCCTGCACTGGCTGGAGGGAGGGACAAGCAGGGCTGGCTTTTCCTGCCCGCCTCTGAAGGGACGGAAGACAAAGGGCTGCGCGTGCCTGCCATTTAGCATCTCTGCAAGACCTGGAGGACGATCCCAAGCAGTCCTGTCTGTGTCAATATTTTTAAATTTTCAATTGTGTTGACCCTGTTCAAACCAGGGACTCAGGAGCGGGGGGGAAGCAGCGGTGTGCAGTTCGCAGAAGACTGGGGTCTCTTTCTCTAATTGTCTTTGAAGATAGTGTTGATCCAAGTGAAGGAAGAGCACTGACACCAGAGTAGTCCCTCAGTCCTGGACCTGACATGGAAGCACTGCTAGAAACCGAGATACACTTCAGAACCTTTCAAAGCAAAACCAAAGAATTATTCCCTAGCTCAAATGCCCAATCCAGTAGGATGAGCACAGCTAGTACTTGGTTAGTGATCCCCAAATCCCACTTCCCACCACGAGGAGCCAGACTCCTTGGAGAAGTGACCAGTCCCGTGTGGCGGGCAGGAATGTACAGGATGAGCCTGGGTCAGCTGGCAGAGCAGACTGCAAGGGAATGGGAAAAGGTCATGCGGCTGTGTCCAGGGGCCCAGCAGCCGGCCAGAGCCTGGCGCGTCAGTGACAATGCAATCAGGTGTATTTAAAACTCCTGAATTTAGAATATTTCATTTGAATAAAAGTCATTTATTTTTACTAAAAAAAAAAAAAAGAATTAACCATTTTTGCATGGAGGAAAACCTCACATACTATCAGGAGCTCTGTCCAGACTTGATAGCTTTCCATTTGGACAAATTTTCTTCCTTCTTTCTAGTGGATCAGTTTCCCTGGTCCTCTCTTTTCTCCACTATAACTAAAGAACATCTTTGCATAGCTTGCTCCTTGGGTGTTAAAAAATATGTGTAAAAATTAAAAAAAACTCAACAAATTATAGTTCTAAGACTACTAAGATAATAGAGAAAAATGATTAGGAATGGCTAGAAACGATCACAAATGACATTGAAATTTATTACTTCTTCAATAACAATTTAGTGGGAAACTAAAAATAACAGGAGGCAAAGAATACAGGGGACAGATTTATCCTTCAGTTCTCAAGGCAAAAATAGTGAGATTTGCCCGAATTACAGGTAACCTGTGTATTAGTTATCTATTGTCATATAACAAATTACCTCACAATATGTGGCTTAAAACAGCAAAAATGTATTACCAGGTGGAGTCAGAAATCCAGGAGATTCACGAAGTGGTATGGTAGAGGAGGCAACACGGGGCTGGAGTTGCTTTGCATAGTGGTTGGCTAAAGGCCTACATTCCTCACAACACAGACATCTCAATGGGGTGCAGCATAGTGGGGGCTCACAGTATGGCAGTGCCTACTCTAGACTGCGTGAAGAAGAGCAAGAAAGAGTAAGAAGCGGCTATGTCTTTGGTTGTCCACTATAATCCACCATGGCATCACTTCTGCTTCCTCCTACTGGACTCACACATCAGTACTGATACAATGGGGAGGGGCTGCACACAGGTGTGAATGGCAGTAGACAGGGATCATCTGAACCTGTCTTAGAGGCTGGTGAGCATGGCTCAGCCAGTTATCTTTGCAATTTCCTTTGAGATCTGCACATCTCAATCCTCAGGGTTTTGCCCGAGTGTCTCCTCCCTTGGATACAAGGGACACCTTCTCTGTTCCCATGGAGAATCGGACATACATCTCCTCAGCCTACGTGCTCTGCTTCATTTCACCTCTGTATTTTCATTCTCTTCCAATCCCTCTTCCTGTGCATGTCTCATAATCAATGCCATTCCCACCCCTCACTCAAACTCACTCCCTCTCTATCTCTGAAGATGCTAACACCATCCACCCAATTGTCCAAGCCAGAGACTTGGGCCTAACACTTGCTGTAATATGAGTAGCCATGAATATATGATGGTACTTCTAGTTGCTTAGGCATGAAAATATGGTATTTCTTAGAAAACATTAGAATGGGAACAATTTTTCCTTTTCAAGATTTCCCCCGGCTGCATTGCAAAAAGTTGTGTACCTTTTGTTTTTTAACATAGCTGCCAATGTACTTCGTTTGTGCCACATTTAACATGGCAACTTGTATCCCTGTGAGTTAGTCAAATGATAACTCCCAGAACAAATATCCACCGAAAATGCTGTCTTATCTAGCAGCATGAGAGAGATGAATCAGGGAAGAGTGAACATTTATTACTGCCTGCCGTGCCAGCCGCTGGCAGATCATTATCTCCAAAGAGAGGGCTAAAGTGGGCAAGGGGTCAGCCTTCAATTCTAGACCTAAGTGATACCTCTGTCGACTGTTGATTTCAGGAAAGATTTTTTTCAGGGACCACAGATGAATAGGATTATAGTTTTGCAACATCCCTTAAAGATGATCCTACTTCAAACACTCATAGCCACCCAATTCTCCTCCAGGAAGCCAATTATGCACTTGTCTAAATAGCTCTGCCTCCTGCAGTAGCTCTGGCAGCCCTTGTTTTTCACAGGAAAGCAATTCAGACAGTAACTTTACTGGTCCACGTTCTGTGATGAGATCTTAATTAAAACTCTGCCAAGTCATCTCTGAATTCCCTAAGAGTGCCTTTCGTGGTATGGGGAGAATCAGCCTTCTTTCACACAGGTATTAAACCCGCAACATGCCCCAAATGTGAGGAATAGATCAAAATGCCTTTGTGCACCCAGAACAGTGGCACTCAGGGTTTCGAGCAACCTGTGTCCTTTGCCTGGAAGCCCATCAATCCTTTGAGCAGGGCCTCCTGTTATCTCAGTGCAATTTTAACATGACTGTAAACAATTCTGCTAAACCACTATGGTGGAGCCTTTATGAGCTCGTGAATCAAAACCCACAATAGTAATCAAAGAAAGCTTCCCCTGTGACCTAGCTCTCAAACAAGACTATTGTACATGTTACAAAGCGCCTTTTTTTAAAAAATGGAGAAATAACAAAGCCAAAACACATGATTTTATCAAAAGATAGACACAAAGTTAACAACAACAACAACAACAAAAGCTACCACATTTCTAAGTTTGGATGAGAAAAAAATGAACTAAGACATTTCCCATCAGAAAATTCAAAAGATATTTTTATGTCACTTAGGGGGCTGCTTGTATCACTACTAAAGTATATAGCTTTTAACAATGCCATTTGTCTAAAGATCTGACTTTTTAGTAACATAGATTTTGATGTTGGTCACAGTCAAAAAGCAAGCTTCCCTGAGCTGAGAACACAACCAGAGCAAAACTCATGCCTGTTTTTCTTTTTTCTTAAAGAGAAAATGTGGAATTTTCCTTGGGCACAGTGAAAAAGTAATTTTCAGTAACTGATTAGAAGAACACAGAAAGCAGATGGAAGTTATATGTGGAGATGAAGCACTGTAAAAGAAAAAAAGCAGAAGAACATTCTAAATGGCCTTCTGCCAGCGAAGATCAAGGGCACACACTAACAAAGGGCAGAGGCTAAGGACACCGGCTGGCTCTGTCCCTAGAGCAAGTGCCTGTCATTTGCCCCGGATCAAGTCACATTACTTCTGTGAATCTAGTTTATCTGTAAAATGAGAGTTAACACAAATGCAGGTCTGCAGATACCTTCTCTTCACTTTCAGAATGAAAATTCAAAGAAAATACATTTGTAGATAAAGCTGACCTGAACTCTGAGGTAGTCACTACTCCACTTAGTCTGACGGTTCTGTTTTGTCCCAGAATGCTGTGCTTGATTAGGGGATACTGCTGGATGGGATAGGATGTCTCATGCACGTACCACATCATCTTTTCAAAATCCCACATCGAACTGTATTCCTAAATATTTGTGGGTCTAATGATGTCAAATACATTCTGGGCACCAATACCTTCATTTCCTTCGGTTAGAGGGATGACAAAAATGAGACTATGTGGAAAAGCATTTAGAATTGTGGTTGGATATGGTAAGAAGAGATGAATACATCTCACTTGTTTTCTGAGTACTGAAAACACTAAAGCAATCAAATAATGACTTTCTGCCATTGGAAAAGTTTCATCTTTTGAAAGGAATTAAAAGCAGAGGAGAGTTCAATTGCTTTGGTTTAGGGTATTTGAGTAGTAGTTGTCAGTTATTTGGAAAATTAAATAACGTGGGACTTTTCACTTCCTGAAAACGCTAGATGACTGAAGTTAAGTTAGGATGCAACTAATTCATTGCAAAAACAGGAAAATGTTTTAAAATTTAAATAAACCTCTAAAAGCTTGAGCAACAACTTTCCTCATCTTATCCTCCCTTGTAGGTTTGGGGTAAGGTTATAAGTTTACAAGAGTTTTACAAACCTAAGGGCATACAACCTAAAGATAATGCAACATCATCTTCTATAACTTGCAAAATAAAACCTTGGGGAGCAATAAAAGATGTTCAAACAAATACACAAAATGCTTTGAGGTGGAAAAACTGTCAGAGTCTGAAGGAGCTGAGCACAGAGTAGGGTTGGTAGCTACAGTTCAAAATCAATAAAGCCGATATCTGCCAAGCCCAAGCCAGCCACCTCAGGCCAAGGTTCTCAGTGTGATGCGGATCACCAAAAACAGCACAGCAGAGACTGGGCTAACTGGTTTCACTCTAAGTCAGCTTGAGTTGCCGCCACTAAAATTCTCATTAGTGGCTCTTTGTGCTTTGTTTTTAAGACCATCACTTGGAACAAGTGTCTGTGAATCAAGGCTTGTGTTCTCAAATAACCTTCTCAACCTTCTGGTGCCCAAAGGAATGTTCTTGCTCACTGTGAGAATAGTTCCATTGATATTTGCATTAAAATATATTGAATTTTTCATTGAATTCAGGGCCTCTGCACTGAGCTGTATCCCCAGTCCTTTAAAACATCTGCTTAAGACAGGATCCCATAAATTGCCCAGACTGGGCTCAAACTTGTGACCCTCTTGCCTCACCCACACTGAAACTGATGCCTAAAGATGCCAGTGCTGAGAGGTTGACTATCTGTGTGGAAACCACAACCGCCTTTCCTGACGAGGCCATGAAACCTGAAATTCCATTTCATTAACATTGATCGCCTACTTAAAGGAACCACGAAAGAGGCTTTGAACATCTGAGGGAGATTTAAGAATAAGAGTATAACAGCTGATTTCTCCAATTAATCCAGAAACCAAGTCTTGTTTGAATTTATCTGAGGACTAACAGGCTTCTCGGGCGGTGCTGTAGTCCCACAGTACCAGGCCTCTCTGCATTTGGTGCACTGTTATTAAAAATGATCTCATAAGGTAGGCGTTCAAATGAATCAATGCTTAAGTAAAACTCCTCTGGGGCAAAGAAGTGTTTGAGTTCTTCAGATAATGAAAGCTATCCTATGGAAAACTTCTGGAAGCACACAGTCCCAAGTCCCTGTTTCTCCAGCTCCCTGTGTTGCTGGCCCATGGGAAGAAAGACACAAGTATGGCCCGAGCCCTAGTGATCACAGTGCCTACAGTGTCTGACCTGCCTTAGCGCCCTCTCCTGCCACTTCTCAGCCTCTTGGGAGGGGAAAAAATTCTCTAGCTTAACTCACACTTTGTACCACACAATACTGGAAGTGTTTCAGAAGAGGCAGCGGAGGTGTCCAGAAAAGACATCCAGTCACACATGAGGGTATCTGTGTTGTGGGCACCACACTCAGCCCACAGCCCAGGAACGAAAAGGACAAATCATGGCTGATTTCAGCAGTTTTCAAGCGGCTATCTGATGCCAAAGTGTCCAGCAAGTTTACTTGCATGAAGATGAGGGGCAAAGGACGGTGAGGTGGAAGTCTCCCTTTGTGTTTCTGCTCCAACCAATTCTGGACTGCAAGGCAGAACCCCGGGCTTCCAAGACAGACTGGCCCCTCTGGGAGATAAGGAGTGTGCGTAAACTGCTTTTCTCTTTTGATACAGTGGACCCCTGACTTACAAACTCAATTAGTTCGTGAGGGCTGGTTGTAACTCAGGTTAGTAAACTGAACTCAAGCTCCTGTACCTGGCCTCCATTTCACGGTCTCTCTCCTGCACACAGGCAGATCTCAGGGTCTTTAGAGAGACACTGGCCCAAAATTTCTCAATTAACCCCATACAGGAAAGGATGTTGTAAGGTTCCTTTCAGAACTCTTTTAAGGGTTAAATCTGTATCTGAGACCATCTGGAAGCACAAGCGGCTGGCATTCGGGTTGTAACTCAAGACTTCGTTAGTTAAAACTAAATTTCCAGTCGTAACCCAAGTTGTAAGTCAGGCTGGTCATAACTCCAGAGTCCACTTTGTGTTCTTCTGTGTAAATTTAGAATTGATTCTATAGCATCTTGAGATTAACTGGAGTTTAGTGAAAACAGTTTAGTTTTCCTGTGGACTACAGGTAGCCCTATGGGAATTCTTGTCTGCAGGCCAAATACCTAAGGTCCCAGCTGAGAATGGCCTTTCCCTGCAAACAGGTAAACCAGAAGCCAGCTCCCCCGCCAATTCCCATCTGGGACCTAAAAGATCCAGTCCACATGCTGTCAAAACCTAAGTGACTTAGAAGCTGCAGCTTAAAAGGGCAGTTTTTTCTACTCTTGTGTTAGCACTGCTGTCAATTCTGCAATAGGGTTTTTCTGATGTGCTTGCCTCATCAAAAACAAATCATTTCTGCTGTCAGTTCTGCATGTTTGAACTGGAAGGTAAATACATGCAATTAGTTCAAACAAATAGAGATAGTTGTGAGCTGCTCTTCTACTGCTGATGTCCAAGTGAAAAACAGGTGGAAGGACACAGAGATCATTTTGAAACTCTGGCAGTTGTTCAGGAATGAGGTAGCTTCAGAAATGAGCACTGTAGAGTACACAAGAAGTTTTTGGCTTAATTTTTCTAATTCTGTAATTACTCAATGCCAGACAAGGAACCCCAGGACTCATTTTATTACAGCTGCCAAAAATAGCAGCTAACAAATACTTTAAGTCGGACACTTTGTTTTCAGGACAGCACTAGTCCAAGAAGGTCCAGGTGGAGGCAAGCGAGGAGTAGCTGGGCTGACAGCGAGCACATGGCTGATGGTCTGGCTGCTCAGGGCTTGTGCACAATGCCTCCGTCCAGGATGCCACTCACTGGCTCAGGGGCAATCAACTTCCTCTGCTTGTGGTCACAGGATTCAGAAATTTCTCAACTGTGTGAGATCATTCGAAACTCGTATCTGGATGTCTCATGGCTGCAGAATTCCAAGCTTTTGCAGCTTTTCCTGAGCTGCAGCCAAGGTTTCCACATAAACCATTTCAGGTGCTGGATCTTTCTCAGCTCACTGACCGTGAAGCCATCTTGCATAGCGACCGACCCAAAGTGAGGTGTGCACCTGTAAAGGCTTGATCTTGGAATTTGTCATTTTCCAACTGATCTTCTGGTTTGGATTTCTTTTCTGGTACTAGGGCCAGGGGTGCTCTACCACTGAGCTACATTCACAGCCCTACTCATTCATTCATTCATTTTTGAGACGGGGTCTTGCTGAATTGTTCAGGCTGGCTTCAAAACTGTAATTCTCCTGCCTCGGCGGGTGTCTGTAGTTAGGATTACAGCCATGCACTGCCACACCTGACAAGTTAATCTGGGTTTCCTTGTACTGTCTCGATGGAGAAGTTTTACTGAAGTCAATCTCCAAGCACCATTTTGTTCTTCCATTACAGCTAGGTTTTTCTTGGTTCAGGGTGATCTCTATTTTTTTGTTGTTGTTGTTCTTCAGACTCTGGAAGACCATACTTGAAGCAAAAGCTATGGTGAACCCAAAACTGAGTTTAAGCAATGACTTTTTCGTTTTAGAGCTGGGAATTGAATCAATGACCTTTTTCATGCTAAGCACACACCTTATCACTGAGTTACACCCCTGGCCTCTAAGGAATTACTTTTAAAATTACAACATCAAGACTTCTGTAAACATCATAGCAGGCCTCAACACTTACATCTATACATAAAAACATCCCATCTGATAAAACCTTGGCAACAAGAGGAAATAGATGCCCATTTATTTTTAAAAGTTAGGTCTATTTATACATCATCTCAATTTTTTATCTAGTTCAGGCACAAGTTTCTGGGTTATTCTCAAGAGAACTGTGGGTTTTCATAGGCTTAGCCCATCATAGTACACCAAATAGGAATTCTGACCCCTCTGAGGTGGTACTTTCTTCTTCTAGAAGTGTAAACAGACCGTATGTATCATACTTTATGCGCCAGTGTTTTACTCCAATGCTCTTTAAAAAACATCTTAAGGATACACACAAACTGATGAAGGTACACTTTTGCAATAGAAAGAACCTACACTTTATATGCTCACTACCTTCCTAAACCCAATTCTGCACACTCTACTACGAGCCGAGTACGGGGCTGGGGAAGAGTAGGGGGCAGGGTCTCATAGGAGATGGGAAATCGTGCTTTCAGTGGAGGCTACAGTGATGCAGCTATCTGATCCTGGGGATGCCATTTTCTTCTCTTCAAAGCCACCCAGAAGCAATGTCTGTCCATGGTATCAATGCACAAGGCCAGCTCTGCTTCTGTTTCTTGGCCACCACCCCAATTACCTCCTAGGTGCCACAGGTTTTCAGGTGTGTAGAGAAATAAGCCTCCTCTGACTTGCTTTTCTTTCTGGCTTTCTACATCTTGGGAACCATATAGGAATACAAGCTGTGAAAACCTGAGACTGCCATGCGTAGGTGATTAACATATGCAATAGAAGCCAGCCTAGTACTCTGTACATGCAGATATTCAACATTCTCCCTTCTCAAACAAAAACATCGCCGTCCTGCCTACAGACACATCTGTGAAGATGACCAGTTGCCCCTGGACTTTGTAAAATTTTAAACTTCTCAGTGAGGCTTAACAGGTGGATGCCACCTCAGGATAAGGCACACCTCATGGCACTCACGCTGGGAAGCGCTGCTTCCAATCCAAATGGACCACTGCTGGACTCTTACTTACTCAGCACCCAGAGCTGCCATCTCCTATGGCTGACCATTCCAGACCAGTGTGGGGCTCCCATTCCCTCCTTTCTACCTCATAGATCCTCAGATTTCTGAGTTTCAAAAATACAGAATTCTTTTAAGTTCCTCCTGGGCTGAATCTTTGCAAACCCAATGAGCAGCAGCCCAAGCAACTGGTGCTTCTGAGGCCATCAGCGTGTGGTCTGAAAATGTTTTCCAAACCCAAATGGCTGGCCATGGTCTGCAGGACTAACTCTGAAAGCAGTGTTTACCTCACTCATCTTTACGCAATGAGGAAGTGCTCCATACATCTGTGCAGTCGAAGGTAACAGCCATTAGAAACAGCAGGCTCAACATCTGAAATGTACTTGGCGCCACTGCTAAGCTGGATTTTACTAAATTTTAATAAAATTAAGTTTAAACAGCTACAAGTGCCCAGTAGTAACTAAACTGAACAGTGCAGCTCTAAAGGAATAAGGTTTTGAATAATGTGACAATTTTTGGATATCATTTTTTATGAATCAACGTGATAATATACTTTTTTTTTTCAGTACTGGGGATCAAATTCAGAACCTTGCACTTGTGAGGCAGGCGTGGTGCCACTGAGCTAAATCCCCGGCCCTGAGATAGTAAGTTTTTGGTAACAACCTGTTGTTAACTTCTCTTACCTTTTCTAGCTCATCTCGAGTGAATATACAAAATAAAAACAGCAACAAATACAAAACCCACGTTACTTTAACACCAATCTGCCTTGAGTACAACTAGTAATTTTTAATACATGGGAATGGCACAGTCAAGATAATAAACTAAAGGCAGCAAAACAAAGAATTAGAAAAATAAGCATACTAGAAGTTATTCATGTTTAATGCTTAAAGGTCTGAATGCACAAACAATCTACCATTATAGAAGTACTGGTGGTCAATACAATGCATTAGAACTATGTACAATGCACAGTTTAGTATCAAAACCTTTCTACACTGTGGAGTTTTACGAAACTGTTAATGACATCAAACACTAAGCACTTAAGACACCATGTTTTTCTGCTACCACATCAGGGACGGCAATGGACAGTCCATTTCAACTTGCAGCCTCCATCCATTTCTAGTATGAAATTAATTTTCTACGTATACAATAAAGTGTATCTACACGGTTCTTTTGATTTTGATCCATAGCAGCAAAGGCACTGTACATCAGCAGATCCACAGACTTAAAAGATTTTTTTTTAAAGCATTCAAACAAAAAATAATGATAAAAAAAGGAGTCACATATTATAGTTTAACAGCAACAACAACAACATAAAAGATAACACAATGTTTCTGGCACAATGGCACAGCCTGTGTCCACTTCAGGGACATCCAACGAAGACACGGAAAGAACCGGAGGTAAAGAAAGCAAGTCCTCAGCCCAGGAGAGAGTCCGTCCTTTTGTGTTTTCCGGAGGGAGGTCTCTGCAAACCCTCCTCCGCTGTCCTTGTTTTGTGAAAGACTTGACTTGCACAGCAGTAAGAAGTCCTTCCTGTATCTGCGCAGCTCCCAAAGAGCATGCCACAAAATAGCCCATAATTTCTCCGAACAACAAAACTGCCCAAAGATACACATCTCCCTTTGCAAAGAAACATGGCAAAAATATCCAGAAGGGATTAAGTTCTCTCTTTGAGGCCCAATTTAACATGTTCATCTGTCTATAGTACAATTTTAAAAAGGGAATTAAAAACATATTACAAAGACATTTGTCAACAAGTCAAAAAAAGGAAAAAAAATGTTCAATTACTTGTCTCGAATATCATCTAATGCTATAGGTATATTGTTAAAGTTGTCCATACAGACTCAAACGAATATGACTTGGCCTGTAAGGTTCTAATTGTTCAGCCAGATTTCCAAAAATCTTTTAAAATAAGTAAAAAACAGAAACAAAAAACCTAAGAACAACACAGCAACATATTGCTTCCATGTGTAATTATACATTTCACATCTCTATACAGTTAATAGTCTACATTTAGTGACATTTTTAATCAATTATTTTAAATCTTCCTTTCCCCTCCTTTACCAAAAAAAGGGGGGGAAGTGTATCAAATACAACGCACCTTCATTATCAATGCAGGAGCAGACAGCTTTATTTAGTCAGTCATTGTTAGAAAGCCTTCTTTAAACAAAATAAATATATTACAAATATAATACATAATTAAAGATTCCATTCACTGTTAAGTACGCTTATTCCATGTTCTTCCAAATAGAGAGCTGAAGATTTGGTATCACAGGTTCTTAAGGAGTATTCACAATTCAATAGCAAGGAGGAAGTGGGGTTAAGGAAGGGAATTAAACTCCACAACTGCAATGAGTATTTGAAATCCTTAGTTTTAGATGCAGGGGTAGGGAGTGAACAAACAAACAAACAAACAAAAAGATGAGCGCGCAAAGTGCTACAAGGAGAAGGAGTCCAGTTCACATGAAGATTTGTCCTTAATAAATAACTTCATAGACTGTGGCCTTCTTATCTCCAGAGCCAGTGACGATGTATTTGTCATCCACAGAGATGTCACAGCTAAGCACCGACGAGGATTCTTTGGACTAGGAAAGAAACATATAATAAAATGTTAAATTCTAGAGGAAAATCCTATAGAGCTTCGAGGCAGGCCCTGAAGACTTGGAGCAGATGTGAAGCTAACAGGCTCCATGGAGCAAACAGGAGCTGCACTGGGGAGAGGCAGGTGCAGCTTTCCTAAATACGGAAGCAATGGATCGGGCCTTGGGGACGCCCCTCGAGGTGGGCAGAAACACTCTTGTCTCGGGGACACCAGGGAGGGAGGCAAGCCAGCGGCAGGAGCAGCGATGCGGATGAGACAAGCAAGTGCCTATCTCCAGTTCTAGTCTGTTCTCCAGTCAGCGAAGCCAGGCGTTACTGGTACGAAAACCCTTCAGCTTTCATCAGATGGTCGGGATCGAGGTGGAGCTTCAGATCAGCAGACACATCCCTCAACCTGTGTGGGCCTCAGTCTGCCTCAGGGGCAAAGAGGTGAGACATTTCCCCTGTCCCACCGCCGCAGAGGTCACTGAAGTAATGCACAGGAAACAGCACTGGAAATACTGTTATTTTTTGAGATAAAGTAAAAATACCAGTAAAAAGCCTAATGTTCTCAGAGTAAAAATATAATGCAAACTTCCAAGAGGAGAGAGCTTCAACAGTTAGAAAGAGAAATGTACCGAACCTAACTGCTTTGTGTGTGTTTATGCTATAAAGGGTTCAATGTTAACTTTTAATTGTACTGTGCACATTAAAGAGAGAAAAAAAAATTCAGGACTTTAACCATGACCTTAACATGTTTCTCAAACTTTTAAAAAAATTCCAACTTAACTCCAATTTGAGTTCAAAACCCAGTACATATAGAAGATGTAATACTTATATCTAGTACTATAAAAGATGTACTCTAATATTTTATTTCATTTGTTTGAAGAAGTGATGGCCTGGACCATATAAAAAGGTTGTGATCCACAATATAAAAAGGTCCATTGTAACTTATGAGCTTCATGACAGCAACAACCAGTTATTTTTGTCTTACCGCCTATACTGCATGGTATTTTCACTCAGTGTATTTTGGATTCAACTGAATTAATCTACTCCGATGACTTAACAGCCCCTGGTCAAGCAACTACAAATCTCTTATATTATTTCTAAAAAAAGAACATTAGATAACAGTATCCTTAATATAGAAGACTAAAAAAGTGAAATCTTTAACTTGCCTATGAAATTCTCACTGCTATGTGTGTATGTATGCACACATGTGTGCATATACCTTATCTATAATTTGGTCCTTTTACAAATCATTTGATAAAGAAAACAAAGTTCCACTGAGGCCATAGGAAAATAAAATCAATCAAGATTTATTGAATTTTTCTATAATACTCTTCTTTGTGGTTAAAAATGGAACTACTATTGAAGAGAATATTTAAGCAGAATACTTAAGTTTTAAAATACAAAATTTAAAAACACACACATGCATGAAAATTTCACAGAAGACCCAAAACTTCCACCCTGACATGTCAAAAGAAATGAAGACGTGTAGAGAGGGTCCCTAGCTCCAGGCCTCAGGGCTGTGTTGTCCACTGCCCTTCAGGCACCGGCCCCCCTCCGGTGGGAACAACAGAGTCAAACTTCCAGGGCCCTCAAGCAGAGGACACACGGACAGAGTGGGGTTTGGTTACAGTCAGCTCGGTGTTACCTGGAATATGCTGGCCCCGTAAGGTGTCCTCCAGGCATTCAGAAGGTTGTCCTTTCCAGTGCTTACAAACCATTTGCCTACAGGAAGAGGGTTTCAAAAAGGCAACATAAGCATTACCCTGTCAGGTACCAAGATCTGCCTTACAGAGAATCACACTCCTCACAGAAACTCACTCCACTTGTAACAAACAGGAGTTTGCTCACTTCAGTATACCCTCCTGGATTTAGAGTCATTTATACTTATGATATGAATGAAGTACATACCAGAAACCACATGGTATCAGGAAGCAGGCATCAGTGAGGAGTTAATACAATTCTGAAGGACCTGACTTGGACTCCACCAACAAGACAGTAGAAGCAATAGTTTCAGTTGACAGTAAATGAACAAAGGGGCTTGCTTACCACAGTGGGCAAACTTGAGGGACAGCACACAGCTCTCATGAAGATGCAACTGGTATTTGTCTGGCTTGGTGACATGCAACACTTCCACATTACTGTTCTCCATCCCCACTGCAAGCCATTCTCCGGTTGGACAGTAGCCCAGAGAAAAGATCTAGAATTAAAACAGGGGATTGTGGCTATAGATGACAGGCTTTTCTTTTTTTTCAAACCAGGAGGTATTGTGTCTTCTGGGGACGCTATATACATTAAGAAGGAAATCAAGATAACCTGAATTGTACAGGAAGAAACCAAAGTTAAGTGGATGAACTCAAACTAACCCATGGTCAAAAGTGCCATTCTTCTTTTGTGTTTCATCTAGAACATCACAGGCCCGCAGCCCATACCTGTGAGGTGAAGTCGTGCTGCTGCAGCTGCCGCCCCTCACGCAGGTCCCAGGACCTGACGGTGTTGTCCAAGCCGCCCGTCCAGAGCTTGGTGCCGTCGTTAGAAATGTCAATACAGCTGGCTCCGTCTGTGTGGCCCTGGAACTGCCTGAAAATGTCAAAATGGAGGGAATGCCCTTGAAAAGTTAAGCTTATAACTGAACTCAATTTGGAATTCCTTGGCAATCAATTTCAATGCAGGCAGGCTTATCTGTAGATTTCATTTTGGTTTACTATGTTTTCTAATTATTCAAAGTAATACCAAAACATATGCAGGCAATTCTCTGTATCCATAAGTTCTAATTTATGGCTTCAACCACGGATGGAAAATATTCAGAAAAACATCGTACCCAACATGTACAGACTTTTTCCCTTGATGTCAGTCCCTACAGAACAGAGAATAATTACTTACATACCATTTACATTTTCCTAGGTATTATAAGTAATCTATCTAAGGATGATTTAAAGTATACAGGAGGGAGTACATAGGTTATGCATCAATACCATGCCATTTTACATAAGGTACTGAGACATTCTTGGGCTTTGGTATTGTTGGGGCATCCTGAAACCCTGTCTCCACAGATACAAGGTATGAAGGTGTAAAGGAATTGAAGTTTAAGCCACATGATGAATTTCCTGTACTTTATATTTTTAAATGCTTAGAAAGTTCGGCAAATCATTTACACCAAAATGATTGTTAGTGGTGATGGATTAAAAAAAAAATCAACTAAAACTAACAAAAGAAAACACTTATCTATCTGCATATGATCTAGTCAGAGATGATTCTGACACCTGTTCTGGCACTGTGATATGGAAGAGGCTGTGAAGATTATTTTCCCTTCTGCAGAGGACGGGACATCCCTTCTGTGGGGACAGGAGAAGATGTAATGCCAGAGAAAAGCAATCTAAAGGTCATTGGGACAGGAGTTCGAAGCACCTCCGCCTATGAGCCTTACCCCAGAGCAACAAGTGTGACGACTATTTTGTTTCTGAACTGTATACAGAGTTCAGCCCTTCCAAGTCAGAGACAGAGAGTAAAGGCCACTTCTCTTTCCAGACTCACGTTGCCTTCTAGCTAGGATTGACTATAACTTTCTCATACCCTTTAGCTGATGACAACCCTTAGTTGGTGATATCGTAGGTGCAGACAGCATTTCAGGGCTTCCCCCACCAATGGTAAGCTTATACAATCTCATTTCCAGATAAACTCTGGTGTTGGGTCTATCTGTCCTGAAATATGGGACTACAGGTAATCTAAAGCATTTTGGGGTGAGCAGTACTCAAGACAGTCCCTGGGCTGATAGCAAGAGCTAAGGAGCAGTCGTGGTTTATTAGCAAGCAGAGATGGCAAATTATAGATATCTAATGATCTCATGAGGTCACAGGAACCTTATGTAGATTAATTATGTCAAAATAACTTCATTTTAAAAAATCTGAATTAGTGATGCTTAGTACATAAGGCCAAGAAGGAAAAGAAAGCTACTCATTTTATGAAGTACAGTTTAGAAAGACTATTAATTTTGTCGGTAGCATCTTAAAATGGACTGTTGACAATTTTTAGTGAGATAATTATAATCCATCAATTTGGACACCCCCCCACACACATCACTCACAGAGTACTTTAGCATAACGTAGGATTATCGTCTCCTCTAAGTAGATCCTGCTGACCTACCTCACCAGCGTCTGGTTGTGCAGGTCCCACACGGCGATGTTGCCGTCGCTGCAGCAGGAGAAGCAGACCTTGGAGTCAGGGCTGATGGCCAGGGCGTAGCAGGCAGGGGCCGAGGATGTCAGCTCCGCTTTGATGCGCGGGGTCGGAGCCGCCAGGTCCCAAATGGACAAAGTACTGGCTTCCCCTCCAACAATTAGGGTGCGACCATCAGGGAGCAATCTACAGGAGCGGATGTAGTTATCCCTGTTCTGTACAGACAAAACCCATCAAAGGATTACTCATGAGGAAAGGAAAACAGCATTAACAGGAGAGCAGAAATCCATAAAAGTATTGTGTTCCCTCCTGGTTTAATGAGCCATTTATACTTATGACAATGATAAAGTAGATTAATGCTAGAAAATTACATGAAATTAAGGAAGTACTTAAACTTGATCTACAAAATTTAGTACTGAGATATTTAATCTTAATTAGCATCACAATGCACAGCTCTAGATCAAGTATGCGTGTCACACAGATGTTCATGTGCACTCACACAGCTCTTGCAACCTAAAGTGCCCAGGCCTGGAGCCCTGCACACTCAGCGCTGTGGCTAAGGATCCTACTACTGCAGTCATGACGTCCAGAGCTCTGTTCCTTCTACCTGGAACCAGGTTACACAACTAGCGGGCACCGTGCGTTTGATGACGCCGGATCCGAGAGAGGAGAGGCTTAAGTCACGTTAAGTGACAGAAGAATTCCCCCCAGTTCTTGAGATTATAGGAATCTCACAGACATTTGATGACGTCAAAATGACCTCGCCTCCTGATGTACCAACAAATTCTACTGATACACGGCAAGGAGACCAGGCTAAAATGTCCTATGTAACCCAAGGACAAATGTCAACATAAGAGCTAAGAGAATTTCCAGTCTTTGCCACATGAAGTAGAAAATTACTCTCTACGTGTGAAGATTTTTAGGTACGCTTTCATAGAAACCACGTGTAAACTCATTTTAAGTTTTTTTTTAACCCATTTATCATTCAGTTAAACAAGTAATTTGCCTTTTCTCGGGGTCGGGAAACTGTACTGACACTCGTGCCACACATAACCAACTGGAGTGGTACCTTGGGAAGCCAGACGGCAGGACAGCCTCTAAGGGATGACTACGTCCACCCGGCTCCTGTTCACTCCTGCGCACTCACCAGACAGTCCAGCTGAGAGACAGGACTCTTATTGCCAGGGTGGCTGATGTCCCACACCTTAACGCAGCCCTTGCCGCCCGTGTACACGTGTCTCGTGGGGTTGCTGATGGTGACCGCGCACACCACCTCCCCGTGGTTGAGCGTGTTGATCTGGCGAGCGTGTCGGGGGATTCCGGGTCCGATGAGGGCATCGGGGGGGAAGGGGACCGGCTGCATCTGACCGTCTGCACTAACGTGGAAGGAGTATGCTCTAAGGAGAGAAGACAGGAAGAGAAGAAATGTACAAAAGATGTTACTAAATTGCTCAGTGTAACTAGAAAAAAGACATTTTCAGTGCTTCTTGAGTACCTAGTACCCTGGAAATAACACAAGTTTCAAAGTCACACCACTGAATCCACGATCAAATCTCTGGTTGTTCCTGGTTGCTGCGTATCAGTAGTTACTTACCCTCTCTGAACTTTACTTCTGATCTCTAAAAGTGAGAGGATGTACCTAACTCTCAGAAAACTAAGTAAGGTAACTAATGTCAAATACAATGCCTACTCTTTAAGGGGCACTCTATAAACTTGCACTGCCTTCTACTTACAGCGATTCTGAGGGCTGTGATCAGATCTTGCCTAAAGATCAATTTGCTCCAAACAAGTGACTTAACTAACGGAAATCAGGAAGGTAAGAACGTGAAGCTCTCCCAAGCTAAAAATCTTTAGGCATAGATGATGAGATGCCAGATGTGTTAAAAAAAATTAAAGCCCAATTTTAACACTGACTAGACTTGATAATCACAAATCCTAGTGAATCTGAATGGCAAGAGGACACGAAAAGCATCCTCTGTGACGGCCCCAGGACCAACAGTGAGTACCTGTTGGCAGCAACATCTTCAGTTCGTAACCAAGGAAAGCCTTGCAGGTGTGAAAGCATCTGGTTCTAAAATGTACCTGAAGTTAGGAGGGAACAGGTGAGGTAGCTGGGGTGCTGGCTGGGCTCTGTGCAGGAGATCCCAGTGGCAGGGGGATCTGGGTCTGTCTTGGGGGCTACCAAGGGCCACGGCCCGTTGGGGAAATTATGTTGCGCGACTTTGGTATGGAGTTTGGCGTGTGCTCTGTCGATGGGAAGAAGTTTACAAAAGACATACCGAAGGGCACTTACGGGTACACCAAGGATAGGAACTTGAACTAAACCACAGGGAAGTTTAGAATCACATTAAAAGTTTACGGTTTCTTAATGTGAAAATCCACAGGCCTGTCACATTTAACAAACTTTAGCCCACTGCTGAGAAGCCCTCATCAACGATTTAAATGTTCCCAGAGAGATCAATCAAGAGTACACTGCGGTTGTGCAAGATGCGGTGGCCAGATGTGGAGGCCTTTACTTTCTCTGAGGACTACAGAGAGTTGAGGAAGAAAGCAGCACGTAGACTTGCTGGAGGGGACTTGCTGCAAAAACTAGTGAAGGTGTCACGGACACCTAACTCATAGGGAGGGGTCAAGGATTTGCCTTTGTTGAATGGGAGGGCCAATGAA